>NW_026963290.1:6210815-6853867 GCF_036588685.1 Mytilus trossulus | reverse complement strand
AAGGAAAGGAAATATTATTAGTTACATAGTGTGCTAGTGACCTAATACGGTATATATGGGGTCAGTAAATTCCTGACCCCATATATACCGTATTACGTCACTAGCACTGTAAATAAACAATCAGAGTGACTATGTAACGAATTTATCTTACCGACTATCTTAACGTGTACAATTCAGACTAGTGACCTATCAAAATGAGCAAGTCTTCCAGTTAGCATTAACATGATTAAGAAACTACTTCCTTTGATCCTACAAAAACAGATGCAAACAATGACAACTTGTTAGATTTAAATGTGTTTTATGAATTTATTTCACTTTATCGTCACTTTCTTGTCTGTTGAAACCTTTAAGATTTTTTCTCAGTACAGTTTTGTTTTTCTAAAGGGACGTAACAGAAATAAGCCCCGCCTCCTTGTTACCTTATATGGATTATAAAGGGACGTAACTCCACTACTAACCGTGTATGAAATAAGCCTCGCCTCCCAACTAACCTAATATTAAATATACACAGTTTCCACAAGGACGCTTTAAACCAATCATATTCCTAGAAATGTATAGGAGGTAAGATAAAGCTCATTAACCTAGATGAATTAAGATTTATTGAATTATAATCATTATATTTTTTGACATCATGCAGTCGTTAAGTCAGGAACTTCCTATCCTGTTTAAGTACCAAGCCACTTTGATATTTTGTTTTATTTTATCCCTATGTCTGTGACTTTCGATCTGTCCAACATTGTCAGATTTTTTTTTATGAAAATATTTAAAACCATTTAACATGTTTAAGAAATGTTTATTTGTTTTTATGAAAGAGCATTCCTCAAATATATGTGGAAGTAATTTGCTGTTCTGAAAAAAACAAACCCCAACTATATGTGATTTTAATTACTGTCATCACAAATTATATTGGATTGATCAACTTATTTATGGCTTATTTCACACCTTTTGTTTGTTACCTTATAAGTATACATGTACAAAATGTACTAATAGTTAAAAACTTTGACGAACTATAATTCATTTCATTAACCATGTTAACAATAGCGATATTTATTTAAAACAACAATCAGTTTTTCATATGAATGTAAAATAAAGGAAAATATTTAATAAATACCCGAATGAAGTTATGATAACAGTATTAACTTTTTTATAATTTCAATTTTTTAATAGAATCTATTCTTTCAGTTCTTTCAGTGACAGACATGACTGACACTTTTCTACAATGTATTCTTCCAGTTCTTTTAAGGGCATACGATACAGTTACAGGGGAGGTAATGACATTGCTAACGTAAAATGTCATTTTCGCGACGTCAAACTATGACATATCGGGAAAAGATACATTTTTCGACTATTTTTTATCATTCAAACTGATTTAATCTGAAAACGAGTGCATGGACCCCTATTTTTTAAAAAGACATTTTGTTTCATTTTGCAAGGAGATTATGTGGACCAAATTTTATAAAACTGTAAATAGAGGATTTTTTTAAATTTTCATAAATATACAGCAAAAAAGTACGATGTTTTCTAAATGCATGACCATTTGATAAATATGAGTTATTTCTGAATAAAAAATGCATAATTTTTTAGGATACTTTTAAAATACAAAAATTACAAATTATCTAACAAAAAACAATTTGTGTTTATCTTTTAAAACAAAAAAGTTAAGGTTTTCTTTCAAAGGGGAATATACGACCATAAATCCGAATTCTGAGCAAATATGGACCATAATTTGCTATTGGGCTCGTTTCCTATAACGATAGAAAAGTGATAAAAATGTGTAATACTGTAAGAAAAGTTGTAACTACATCTAAAGATGCCTTTATTTTTATCAACATACAAGTGTATGCTACTCTTCCCTAGAAAAAAAATTGAAATTAACAAATTTCAAAGATTATACGACAGTATTTTTGTGTCGTATCTCCCGTTACTTTTCGCTTCCGAAGTGCATAACGCTGACTGATTTATAGATTATCGTCACCGGCAAATTCGTAACTTTTGCTTTCAAATAATAAAGAACATCGACCAATAAGAATAGTCAGAAGAAAATGCCGAGAACTATAAGTATTTCTGTAGCAGGTGTAAGAACACTAGCGTTACTTTGGTTTCCAATTTCGTAACGCAAATTTTAGATGATGTAATCTGCTTTGTTGTAATAGAATTCTTTATAACAATATGCAAATATGAACTCTCGCGAGATGTTCAAACAGGTAAATCAGAGATGATTTACATTCTAGTTTTGTTCTTCGTAATAATTAAGTTAGAAAATGACGTTATCGTTATGCGTTACATTTTAAACGAAACAGAAGTCCAGTTATTTCCTTTTTTT
Source organism: Mytilus trossulus (assembly GCF_036588685.1). Lineage (NCBI taxonomy): Eukaryota > Metazoa > Mollusca > Bivalvia > Mytilida > Mytilidae > Mytilus > Mytilus trossulus. The sequence continues at coordinate 6,851,544 of NW_026963290.1, read as the reverse complement.
TTATTAAAATTGTTTTTGTCGTTAAGTTCTAATCATTTCCGGTCATACGTGAAACATGTGACTAACATGTGATCACGCCCTTACAGCCGGATGTATGAAATACTAGGTCTAAACATTGTTTTTGTTTCCAACGGGATGTTAGCAAACATAATCTGTAGACTTGTTTCGTCTTGTTTAAAAAAGGAAAATACAATTTTCAAAGAGATTGCACCGGGGGTCTATTGTTTTTCTTATGTGCATAATGTTACATACAATCTTGTGTGAAAATAAATGCCCAATGACTTGACAAAATCAATTTCAGATTTGACAGACGTTATGACACACTTTGTTTCCTGATAACGATGTAAAGGGTCCTTGGAAAATTCAATCGACATTACGTCTCTTATCATTGTGCCGATGCTCGTTGGATTGATTTTGCTTCAGCAATAAATATTACTGGATATTTTAGGTGAATTAAGATAATTTAATAGAAAATACATGTTAATATACCGTTACACTTGGAATGTACAAAGTTGGTACATTGTATCTTTGTCACAATTTTTAATTATTTTTTTTTATTCATGTTCTGCAAACACTTTTCAGAAACGCAATAAACTTGTCAAAGGAGAAGTAAACTTTTACCATGCATGACTTGAAAGGAAGTACTTTATTGATTTTAGCCCACTAAAGTAGGTTAAAATGTGGAAACCATGTACATGTAGATGGTGTACAGGTCACAAATATCACATGGTGCCTATTTTAAAGATTTTAATTCCAAGTTAAAAGTTTTTTTCTTTACTGGATTTAAAGAATTTTACATTGCCAATGATTTGGAATAAATTGTATATAACTGGAATTTCAAAACCAAATATAATTTTACATTTTTTTGGCTAAAACATCAAGATACAAAGATTATGGTATCCTGTATCAATGAAGAAAATATGGAAATTTCTGAATAAATTGTACTAATTGTTTTCAAAACAAGCACATATTTAGGAGTTTTATAATACTGTTACATTTAAGATGGATTTTAAGAAAAAGTATACTGTTCAGACTATTTTAAGCAGATTTTGCAATAAAATAAAACTAAAAAAATGCTTTCGGTTTCTTATGGTTTCCTGTCGCGTTTAAAAAAAACTTTAATTAAACATTGAAAATAAATTTTAAATATTAACATGAAGCAAGTAACACTAGTAATGGTGTTCATTTATGTCTTTTGAAATATATTGTACAAAATAAAGAAAATAAAGATTGGTTTCCTGTCATGTAAACGGTGAATCAAAATGTATTATTTTTTTCTTGAAAAACTCAATTGTTCCATTAATACTATTCTAACACCAACACAACCCACAGAATAAAAGTTAAAGTTTTAGAACTTATAAAAAAGGATACAAAAAGAAACCAAAGGCCGAATACCAAATTATGGTCCATATACAAAATTTCGACCTCATTTAACTCAAAAAGTAGCACATGAAGGTATATTTTTTATTACATATTTGATTTAAGCAGGCAAAAACTAGCCTATATGGAACTTTTCATCAAACTGTAAATACAGGATCAAAACTGTATTGTATGCCCTTAATACTTTTGTTTTCTTAAGTTGTGTATCTTTAGAATGTCCTCCATATTGTTTTAAACAAGGATTTGTATAGTATTAAACAAGGAATTTGCATACCAGACATACAAATCAAATTTTTGAAATGAAATTGCACTTTATTGAATAAAAACAAGTAATACATTGTATCTTTAATTAATATTCTTTAATATTATTAAAAGTAGTATATAATAACACCATAAAAAGTAGCAAAACACTGTAAAAAATATTTTTTTCTGGATATATCAGTTTGTTTTGGGGATATCAAGTTTAAAAAACATTTTTTCTTGTATTTCTCTGGAAATCGTGGGTAACGGAATAATTTTGCCATGTCAGACGTATGTTTATGGGTCATGATTTCATTGGACTAAAACCCCATGTTGAAACCCCTGTGGTTATTTTAATGTGTATTATTCTCTTATCCGGCGTGACGTAGCAGCTACTTAGATACAGCATCCGGGCATCACTGTAGGTGACGCTTTTCCATCGATACGCTGATCACCCTATATATCCCAGGGGTACTTGATATAATAGAACCTGTTAATTATTAGCAATAAACATTTCTTATCAGGTGACAAGGGGTGTGAAAAAGATAAAAAAAAATCTTTTATCTTTGTCAATTGTCAATCTGAATTAACTATTTTATTTCTGATTAATATTTTTTACTAGATCTACATTGAAGTTCTATGTCAGAATGAAGCATGATGAAGTTGATGCACATGTATATTTTTATATTTATCGAAAATTGAGTTAATCTGATTAAATTTACTTCATACCCTAGGACTATTACTCTAACCATATTATGTCCCAGATTAAAACAAACTTTATATATTGAGTATTATATGTCATTTTAAAAATATTTCGAAAATTTGGTTTCAAAGTCTGGGTAGTCTGGGTACAAGGCAAGCCGTTTTTACAATTGCTTGTATATATTTATTGTACATTTAGAGTTAACCTTTAAAAACATATACTTGTTAAGGTGTCAAATTTTGACTGGTAGATTAATTTGATACAGAAATTTTGGAATACAAGAATCGATCTCACGTACATGCACACACTGACTGAAATAGAACTCACTGCATTTTACACACGCTAAAAGTAAGATACTCGTTTTACGAGAGGTATCTAGCTTCTATACAGATCAAAATGCACCAGTACTACTTATGTGCCACAATTATGAGTTTAGGTGCACAAAAAATTGCAAAATCAACATGTACAATCATTTCTCAAACTGCAGGAACTATGAAATCGGGATGATCTCACGTGTTCGATTTCCGACACTATCACCAAGTATTGAAGTTATAGAAAGGGCTTAAACTTATAACAGTACTGGTATGATTGCCAATTTGAAAACTATCCACTAGAGACCAAATTACATATAAGTTAACAACTATAGGCCATCCTACGGCCTTTAACAATGAGAAAAATCCATAACGCATAGTTGGGCATAAAAGGCACCAAAATGAAAAATGTAAAAAAATCAAAAGAGAAAACTAACGAACTTTTTTAAGAACAAAATAAGAAACGCAAAAAAAATATGATATTCAGCAACAACCACTGAATACAGGCTTTTCCTTTGGACCAGACACACACAAAGTGTGGCAGGGATAAACATTTTTTTCTGGCGTCATTAAGTCTATTTACCTCCTGAACATGACTGTCATGAAGTGTTGAAGTAAGTACATTGTTCTGGAATATTGTTGAAAGGCATATATTGTCAATTCACGGATTTGGCTATACTTTTTGGAACTTTTGGATTATAGCTCTTCATCTTTTATTTAAGCTTTGGATTTTACATATTTTGGCCACGAGCATCACTGAAGAGACATGTATTGTCGAAATATGCATCTGGTGCAGAAAAATTGGTACCGTGAATGTTATTATTAATATGTACTATATAAAACTTTTTTTTTTTAACATGCGTTTTTTTTTTTTTTTTTATTGATGTCCTAAAATCACCTCAATCAATGAATATTCATACACCTTGAGTAATGTCTTCGTTCGCTTTTCTGAATTAACAAATTAACATCAACATTTTATTGTTAATTGATTCGTTTAGGACAAATTCTAGTAGTCTTAATTATCACTGTTATCCTTAACTTCGCACGTATATACCTTTTAATAACCCGTGAGTATGACCAGATGACCAGGTTAATTTATCTTTCTCAACGTTTCTTTGATGTTGACATTTTTATTACCTTACTTAATTTGCACATGACCTCGATTAGGGAAAATTAAACAAGGCATAAGATCACTCACGGTTTTGTTTTCACTGCATATTTTTGTCAAACAGGAATATTCACAAAACTAGATCAAATATATCCCATCTAGCTGATATTCTATTTTTTTTTTTAGATTTTTTTATTCTCAGATTTCTCACACTGTAAGTCCTTCGTTTCTACTACAGTAGAAAGGGAAAAAAATGAAATAATAAGAATGATTTTAATTTATTTTCCTGCAGATTATAATAAAATTACAATGTATATATACAAGAGAGTAATTAAAGATTGACAATTTGTACATGTTGTAGCTGCATTTTTTGTGTTATTAAACGATTAATAATTATTTCAACTTTTCAAGTTAAGCGGATTTTTACAACCTACATCACAACAAGGCTTGACAATATCTACACGAAAAAAACATACACATTCATTCACTAGAAACTTTATTAAAAGTTGTCAATCCGGCCTGTTCTCTTAAAACGATAAGCATGCTAACAATGTTTCACCGCCTTATCAACGGAAATCAGCGTTACTAAGAAAGGGAGAAAACTGATTTTAAAAATGCCCGTATGTTCGGATAACAGAATGGGCTGAATATGTGTATTGGGAGGGAACAGACCTGCTACCAGGCATATATATATGGAACAAACAACCTACCTTTTACCAAGTTTGTCAGCCATCAGACCAGACTCATCAGTCTCACCATTCAGAATTTCTTCGGAAAATTCCATTAAATGTTTTTTTGCCTCCTGGAGGTCTTTGATCGCTTCTCTTTCAAATACTTTAAGTTCATTTTGAAATTTTGGGGCTAATGTTACTTTCTTATTCCAATCAACATCCTCCAGGGAAAAAGTTACATGCTCTTTTGTAAACTTGCAAAGTGACTCTATACACGTCGGTATTTCTCCAGTTTTACTTCTAAGATTCCTACGACTTTTTCTGTCATTTTGTGGAAATATTACCAGTGCAAGTTTAAGCTTTTCTTTTAACTCCAACACAGTAATCGGATTATCTGCAAAAAATAGACCAATATCCATTAATTCTTCTGTTCTGAAGTCAGATGATTTTAGTCGTTTGCTTTCTGGGGATGACAGTTTGCTGCCGTACTGAGACTCTTCTGATGATGACGCTTTTCTTTTATCCATCTTGCATGTATGTATTTATGTATTTGGCGTGTCTGCTCGGCATGGAGTGCGTATGAGGTTTCAGAGGACTGGTTCCCTGTCATTTAATCATTGCCAATGCCAATGAGGAGAAAGGTAACAGAGTAATAGATAAATATTAAAACAAAGAACAATGTCGGATTTTTTTATTTTTTTTTACGGTTAGAATCTAAGTAAAATATGATCAGTAGATTGAGGGAGGATAGGACCTTTATCGGGACTCCGGGATCAGGGGTTTTTAAGCTCGGGATTTCGGGATTGACCCTTTCGGGCTCCGGGAATTTCTTTATTCGAATTTCGATACCTCGGGATTTCGCAACGTTTTTTTTAAGTTCGGGATTTCGTCATGTTTTAAGCCTGGGTTTTCGGGATATGGGCCCCTCATATCCCCCTCTAGACTCTATACGAAAAAATCCCGAAACAAAGAAGATCAAAGAAGTCACAAAAAAACTTTGAACTTTTAATGATAAGTCAATAGTATTTGGTATGAAGTTGTATCAGCATTGAGGGCACATCTCATTTCCACGGCGATTGTTTAGCCATTTAGCTTTAGTAATGCGGGTTCACCACCCTTGTCACCCTTATGAAATTGAATTGTTTGCCCAAAACTTGCTGCAGACTTGCTGCAATTAAGCTTGCGGCAAACAAAAAGTTTGCTGGAACACAGAAAATAGTGTTTGCAGATGTTTGCCGCTACTGACATGACTGAACTGCAAACTTCTGGCAAACATTGCTGCTTTTTGCTGCCAGCTTGCGGGAAGATTGCAGAAACATCAATGTTTGCCGTAAGATTGCCAGCAAGTTTAAAACAATAAAGAATGTTTGCCATAAGATTGCCAGAAAGTTTAAAATAATGAAGAATGTTTGCCGCAAGATTGCAGAAAACTTTGACCATTCTATATGTTTGCCAGAACATTGCAGGAATTACACAAGATTGACTGGGCATGCCTAGTTGGCACTTCCTGGATGCTAACAATTTGAAATTGTGGCTAGGTCATGTTGGTTATGTTTGGAAATGTATTTCACATATGAGAGATCAAGGAGGCATTTTGGTTCAATAATATGGGATAATCAGTATGTGTCATTTTGTATGTACACATGATTCATAGAACTGCATGTTTTAATAAAACAATTAATGTTATCATCATACATAATTAAGTAAGCAACTATACTAAATATATATACATGTATGTGTGAATGAAAAACTTAAGCTATTATAAGTTTGAATGTGTAACTGATGTACTGCACCATCATGATCATGTTTATTAAGATTAAGTTAAATTCTGTAAATTAATGCAATTATTACCTAGCTTTATATACTTAACACACATTTGAGATTTAACCTTTTTCATTTTTTAATACAGGTATATTATGTCATTTGAGAATAACTGTTACTCAAATGCATGTATGTATTTCCTTAAATTTCATGAGTTTGCAAGAATTCTTTCAATGACCGTTTGTATAAAGACAGGAATTGACTTTTTAAAAATGTTGCTGTGCAATTTGAAATAGATGAATTGAATGTGTCTACACACATGCCATTGGTATATGTGTAGTTCCTGCAAGCTTGCGGCAATCAGTGATTATGAACTGTTGGTGTATGTCATATTGCTTTTCGTAAATTGTGATGTTATAAATTAGGCCGTTAGTTTTCAACGTTACATAATTTCGTCAGTATTTTTCATGGTGCCCTTTATAGCTTGTTGTTAGGTGTTTTTTTTGTTAGGTGAGCAAAGTTTTCCGGTTAATAATGGTTACTTTTATAAATTTTTTCTTGGATGGAGAGTTGTCTCATGCCGGGCGCACTCATACCACATCTTCCAATTAATCAATATTGGTGTCTAGCTATAACGTAACGGTACCCAAAATGCACCTATTTAGCAAAAATAGCAGCGGAAATCTTGAACGATTTCCTAGAGACTTAATAATTTGTATTTTTATGATTTGATACTATGCATATCTTTCAACATAGGTAGAAATATTTAGATATGCACAAAACGTTCACAGTATTTATTAACAGATGAAGTGTTTACAAAAAAAGCAAAAGGTACTGAAACGTCATCTTTTTTAAACTATTTTAAAAATGTGTTACAAGCATCAATTTCTTTTAAAATGAAGAGTAAGCATAATGAGGATGTTAATTTTGATGTATGCCTTTTTGTGCTTCTTCGTTACATTTGTTGTTTTTATAGTGATTTTAAGATGATAACACAATGTTGACTGCTGTACCCCTATATTTTTGACATTTTTGCCTGTTGTGTCTGTTTGTTTTGTTCACGCATCGGTGACAATAAAAGGGAATTTGATGCGACTGTCATACAAGTGAGAGGTTTAGCTAGCTTTAAAACCAGGTTCAATCCACCATTTTCTACATAAGAAAATGCCTGTACCAAGTCAGGAATATGACAGTTGTTATCCATTCGTTTGATGTGTATGAATTTTTGATTTTGCCATTTGATTGGGACTTTCCTTTTTGAATTTTCCTTGGAGTTCAGTATTTTTGTGATTTTACTATGGACTAATATCCAATTGTTCAAAATATCGGAAGAAATTAAACAAAAGCTCTGTTATTTTACTTTTAACGATGCGAATTTAAACATGGATGCAATTTAATTGGGTACTCCTAATTTCAGAATCATTGATGGTTTGTAGGTCAGTTTAGACCATTTTTCTGTGATTCCATATGGATTCAAAAATAAATTGGTGAAACCATGCATATAGTAAATAGTGATACATCTACAAAATAAACATATACTGAAAACTTTTGTCTGAAGCATAAATAAACGTAGGTTAAAAAACTGTCAAAATAGGTGCAATTTGTGTACCCTGACGTTAAGACAGGCGAGTAATGGTCAATTAAAATTGTTTTTGGCTTACGTTTACATTTATGTAAGATGGAGCTAAAGGAACATCAGCATCTAAAATGTGTACGGATTGATTGTTTAGTCTTAGATGCATGATTTTTTATTAGTTGTTAGTGGCTTTGAACTAGCTGTCAGATAACTGCGAGTACTCTCAGATCTTTTTGTGTCGGGATGTATAAGTACCCGGCCACGTCTACTTGTAGTTTTGTCCATCTGATGAGTTAAGCATTTTTCAACTGATTTTTATAGTTCGTTCTTATGCTGTACTGTTATACCACTGTCCCAGGTTAGGGGGAGGGTTGGGATCCCGCTAACATATTTAACCCCGCCACATTATTTATGTATGTGCCTGTCCCAAGTCAGTTTGTTTATGTGTTACATATTTGTTTTTCGTTCATTTTTTTACATAAATAAGGCCGTTAGTTTTCTCGTTTGAATTGTTTTACATTGTCTTATCGGGGCCTATTATAGCTGACTATGCGGTATGGGCTTTGCTCATTGTTGAAGGCCATACGGTGACCTATAGTTGTTAATGTCTGTGTCATTTTGGTCTTTTGTGGATAGTTGTCTCATTGGCAATCATACCACATCTTCTTTTTTATATGTAGTAGACACACTGGGCATTAGTTTAAGCTATACTATACCCCAATGGCATTGCCTGGGCGGTGCTGGGGAAAGATTTTCACTCTTATGGGTAGTTGCCTTTTTGTTGGTTTTCTAGGCTTTTATGATGGTTTATCGTGTTTTTTTTTTTGCTTAATGAAGCACCTATTTATGTTGGAAAGCACATCTTAAAGTTAGCCAAGGCCTTTAAGATGAAAATGACACCTTGTATAGACCAATAATATGTTCAGTTTGGTGCCTAGGGTGAAAAATCCGGGGTTGGTATGGTCAATATTGGCGTCTGACTATCCAAATTGGGGGTAGGGGTCGATTAAATATTTTTTTGGCTTACGTTCACATATTTTAGTATACGTAAAGGTTCAGGGATATAGAAGACACCCTAAGTATTAGTTTGGACTATAATATTCCCCAATGGCATGCATGGGCAGTGCTGGGGGAAGATTTTGACTCTTATGGGTAGTTGCCTTTATGTTAGTTTTCTAGGCTTTTATGATGGTTTATCGTGTTTTCGGAATTCCGCTTAATGCCCTTTTATGTGTTATCCCATCAACACTTTCGACAGGCTTATAGTATAATACTTCAGGTACACATCGCTTGTATCTCAATTGCAGACCAAAGGCGACTTACATACACCCAAATCTGATGTCAATCTTTTGAAACATGCTTGGTATATATGCTGAGGTTACCAACATCAATATGTATGTGTTAGTATTTCCGAATTAGACTTTTTACCGGATTTGTAATCACATAAGCAACACGACGGGTGCCACATGTGGAGCAGGATCTGCTATAGTCTGTTTCCCGGCCGTTATTGAAATTAATATTTGTATATTCCGAAGGCATACTGAATGTTTTACGGAGGGGACCAACCTAGATCTTCTAACTTTCCCGGAGCACCTGAGATCACCCCTAGTTTTTTGGTGGGGTTCGTGTTGTTTATTCTTTAGTTTTCTATGTTGTGTTATGTGTACTATTGTTTGTCTGTTTGTCTTTTTCATTTTTAGCCATGGCGTTGTATGTTTGTTTTAGATTTATGAGTTTGACTATCCCTTTGGTATCTTTCGTCCCTCTTTTAGGTGACCAGAGTTAAATTTTAGCATATAACAAAAGTTCCAGTTGGGAACTTTCCTTAAGTAATATTTTATCCTTTGTGAAGGAAATTTCTTATAGCATTGGATGGCATATTATATAAGGAAAGTTCCCAAATGGAACTTTTGTTGTATGCTAAAACTTTCTTTAGAAACAAATATTATTGGGGAACTTATATTCTTTCACACATGTGCTGTTAGATGTTTCGAGGGTTTAATAGGCCACAGGTATGGTGCTTAATGTGCTGTAAGATGTAGTAGGTATGTTTAACAGATTTATGTTTGTCTCTAATATTTAATTAACTGTGCATTTGTATTCAGATATCGCAGATCAAATTTATTCGTTCATTGTTTAATCATAGGTTTTTTGATTGAGTTAAGTCTGCCAATTGATATTTTATCGTATGTTTTTCTTTGTTGTGATGTTATGCTATTGTTTCAGAAAAAGGGAGAAGGTTTAGATCCATTAAAACGTTTAATCCCGCTGCAAATGTTTGCACCTGTCCTAAGTCAGGAATCTGATGTACAGTAGTTGTCGTTTGTTTATGTAATATATTCGTGTTTCTCGTTTCTCGTTTTGTTTATATAGATTAGACCGTTGGTTTTCCCGTTTGAATGGTTTTACACTAGTAATTTTGGGGCCCTTTATAGCTTGTTGTTCGGTGTGAGCCAAGGCTCCGTGTTGAAGGCCGTACTTTAACCTATAATGGTTTACTTTTTAAATTGTTATTTGTATGGAGAGTTGTCTCATTGGCACTCACACCACATCTTCCTATATCTATTTACATAGTCTTCAACGCCAGGGTAGTGCTCCACTATTAATGGTGGAAAATACAAGAAACTGAACTGAACTACTAACATCATGATGTACATTGCCCTTGGTTAAAGTTGTTTTTTTTATCACCAATGATAAACCTTGAACGCGGTAAAATGGTAAGGTCCAATGTCATGCAGTTGACATAAAAAACTTATCTGTGCATTTCAGGACCACAAGACGCTGCTGGAGGAATTATTAGAGCTTTCTTACAAATTGACGAAAGGTACGAACGAACGTAAAGGGAGCACGTATTTCATTTTCACAATAACAATTACGAGTCTTTGTTTTTTCCGGTAAAACAGCGATCTTTTCTAGATCAAGTTTATCTTTCAAAAATAAGCATATCGCAAATAATACACGCTTTTAATATAAGAAAACAAAGAAAAATAGTATAAAATACACTTGCGTCCGATACGTTACTTACGTAAACCACGAGTACACACATTTCCGCGGGAATAGTTTTAGCACGAGTTATACGATTAAAATTTTAATGGCATTATTGAAAAGTTCACACTATTAACAAGTATAAAATGGGGAAAAAAAGAATAAAAACAAACCTGCAAGTTATGGGAGCAACCATTGACATCAAAAGAAGGAGTGTTAGTTTTTGTTTTTTGTTTTTGACCTTTCTTGATGTAACACAGAAGGATGTTATGCACCTTATATACCACATGTACCCGGGTTGATGTAACACAGGAGGATGTTATACACCTAATATACCACATGTACTCTGGTGGATGTAACACAGGAGGATGTTATACACCTTATATACCACATGTACCCACGTTTATGCAACCCAAGAGGATGTTATACACCCTATATACCACATGTATCCTGGTGGATGTAACGCAGGAGGATGTTATACACCTTTAATATATACCACATGTACCCTGGTTGATGTAACACAGGAGGCTGTTACACACCTTATATACCACATGTACCCGGTTGATGTAACTCAGGAGGATGTTATACACCTTATATACCACATGTACCCTGGTTGATGTAACACAGAAGGATGTTATACACCTTATATACCACATGTACTCTGGTGGATGTAACACAGGAGGATGATATACACCTTATATACCACATGTACCCCGGTTGATATAACACCGGAGGATGTTATACACCTTATATACCACATGTACCCTGGTTGATGTAACACAGGAGGATGTTATACACCTTATATACCACATGTACCACGGTTGATGTAACTCAGGAGAATGTTATACACCTTATATACCACATGTACCCGGGTTGATGTAACACCGGAGGATGTTATACACCTTATATACCACATGTATCCTGGTGGATGTAACACAGGAGGATGTTATACACCTTATATACCACATGTACCCCGGTTGATGTAACTCAGGAGGATGTTATACACCTTATATACCACATGTACCCTGGTTGATATAACTCAGGAGGATGTTATACACCTTATATACCACATGTACCCTGGTTGATGTAACACAGGAGGATGTTATACACGTTACATACAACATGTACCCTGGTTGATGTAACACAGGAGGATGTTATACACCTTACATACCACATGTACCCTGGTTGATGTAACACAGGAGGATGTTATACACCTTACATACATCAACCCGGGTCGATGTAACACAGGAGGATGTTATACACCTTATATACCACATGTACCCCGGTTGATGTAACACAGGAGGATGTTATACACCTTATATACCACATGTATCCTGGTTGATATAACACCGGAGGATGTTATACACCTTATATACCACATGTACCCGGGTTAATGTAACGCAGGAGGATGTTATACACCCTATATACCACATGTACCCTGGTTGATGTAACACCGGAGGATGTTATACACCTTATATACCACATGTACCCTGGTTGATGTAACACAGGAGGATGTTATACACCTTACATACACCAACCCGGGTCGATGTAACACAGGAGGATGTTAAACACCTTATATACCACATTTATCCTGGTGGATGTAACACAGGAGGATGTTATACACCTTATAAACCACATGTACCCGGGTTGATGTAACGCAGGAGGATGTTATACACCTTATATACCACATGTACCCTGGTTGATGTCACACAAAAGGATGTTATACACCTTATATACCACATGTATCCTGTACTTGGGTTGATGTAACACAGGAGGATGTTATACACCTTATATACCACATATACTCTGGTGGATGTGATACACCTTATATACCAAATGTATCCTGGTTGATGTACATAGTACTATCTTACTACACCAAAAAAAAAAACCAATTATACCTAGCATGTTTCAATAGATATGACATCATAGTACTATCTTACTACACCATAAAAACCAATTATACCAAGCATGTTTCATTAGATAGACCATCTAACATTTGGTTTTGAAGTTTGGTTGTACCTGTAGAAAACTTATTTCAAACGGGATAGCACATCCTCATTTTTACGGAAATGTTGTTAACCGTGCCCGGAAATTTAGAAATGATCCATGTAAACTTGTCCCTCCTTTAAATAAACTTATTCTAAAAGATTACCTATTCAACACTGTAATAAGATCATTGAATATTGTTTTTATTGGTATAAATATTGATTTTGTTATCAGTAAATTAAAAGCTAACTAAATATTACTAGTATGTGATATACATATACATATTCATGGATCTACAATCTGTCGATACCTGTAACTTGGTATTGCACAAGGTCATGTTTTTGTCTGGCTGTTTATGACGTCTTTACACTAAATCAATTGGATGTTGGATGTGTAAGGATTGATAGTTTAGTCTTAGATGCATGATTTTTGTATTAGTTGTTAGTGGCTTTGAACTAGCTGTCAGATAACTGCGAGTACTCTCAGATCTGTTCATTGCGTCTTTTTGTGTCGGGATGCATAAGTTCTCGGCCACGTCTACTTGTATTTTTGTCCATCTGATGAGTTAAGCTTTTTTCAACTGATTTTTATAGTTCGTTCTTATGTTGTACTGTTATACCACTGTCCAAGGTTAGGAAGAGGATTGGGATCCCTTTAACATGTTTAACCCTGCCACATTATTTATGTATGTGCCTGTCCCAAGTCAGGAGCCTGTAATTCAGTGGTTGTCGTTTGTTTATGTGTTACATATTTGTTTTTCGTTCATTTTTTTACATAAATAAGGCCGTTAGTTTTCTCGTTTAAATTGTTTTACAGTGTCTTATCGGGGCCTATTATAGCTGACTATGCGGTATGGGCTTTGCTCATTGTTGAAGTCCGTATGGTGACCTATAGTTGTTAATGTCTGTGTCATTTTGGTCGTTTGTGGATAGTTGTCTCATTCGCAATCATACCACATCTTCTTTTTTATACACTGTCATTTGTAACATCCACCAGAGACCTGTATTATGTAAGGTGTACTACACCATCATATGTAACATCTACCAGAGACCTGTATGATTTAAGGTGTACTACACTCTGATATGTTACATCTACCAGGGACCTGTATTATTAACTAGAGGCTCTCAAGAGCCTGTGTCGCTCACCTTGGTCTATGTGCATATTAAACAATGGACACAGATAAATTCATGACAAAATTGTGTTTTGGTGATGGTGATGTATTTGTAGATCTTTCATTACTGAACATTCTTGTTGCTACAATTATCTCTATCTATAATGAACTTGGCACAGTAATTGCAGTGGAAAACATTTTCTAAATATTTACAAAAATGGATGAAAATTGGTAAAATTTACTATAAAGGGCAATAACTCCTTAAGGGGTCAATTGACAATTTTGGTCATGTTAATTTATTTGTAGATCTTACTTTGCTGAACATTATTGCTGTTTACAGTTTATCTCTATCTATATTAATATTCAAGATAATAACCAAAATCTGCAAAATTTCCTTAAAACTACTAATTCGGGGGCAGCAACCCAACAACAGGTTGTCCAATTTGCCTGAAAATTTCAGGGCAGATAGATCTTGACCTGATAAACAAATTTACCTATGACAGATTTGCTCTAAATGCTTTGGTTTTAGAGTTATAAGCCAAAATCTACATTTTACCCCTATGTTCTATTTTAGCTATGGCAGCCATCTTGGTTGGTTGGCAGGATCACGCCACACATTTTTTTAACAAGATACCCTAATGATGATTGTGGCCAAGTTTGGATTAATTTGGCCCAGTAGTTTCAGAGGAGAAGATTTTTGTAAACACATGAAACAATAACAAAAATTTAAGAAAAATGGTTAAAAATTGCCTATTAAGGGCAATTACTCCTTAAGGGGTCAACTGACAATTTTGGTGATGTTGACTTATTTGTAGATCTTACTTTGCTGAACATTATCGCTGTTTTCAGATAAATCTTGACTTGATAAAAAATATTAATCCATGTCAGATTTGCTCTAAATGCTTTCGTTTCAGAGTTATAAGCCAAAATCTTCATTTAACCCCTATGTTCTATTTTTAGCCATAGAGGCCATCTTGGTTTGTTGACCGGGTCACTGAAAACATTTTTTAAACTAGTTACCCCAATGATGATTGTGGTCAAGTTTGGTTAAATTTGGCCCATTAGTTTCAGAGGAGAAGATTTTTGTAAAAGTTAACGACGACAGACGACGGACCAGGGACACCAAGTGATGAGAAAAGCTCACTTGGCCCTTTAGGCCAGGTGAGCTAAAAATAGATGTTTCTCATTGCTTTTAACCGTATAAGAATGATTTTATGTGCATCGAATTAGTAATCAAACGATTTACCGTAGTTTCACTCACATTGTTGAAATTCTTTTTCTTTAACTAACGAGTACACGTACAATGCATGTGTTGTCAATCTCTAGCTAGGGGTTAAATTGAAGTTCACATGAATACAGATTTAAAGAGGTCGACTCATTCACTTGCAAGTGAATAACTAATTATCAATGTTTCTTAGCGCAATTTGACAAAATTGAACCTTTTTGGCTGCAAAAAGCGAATTGTTATTTCACTTTCATTATTGATTGAACAAAAAAATCAAACTTTCGATTTTTTATAAATACAAATACAAAAACCATGAAAGAGGATCAACATTGATACATAAGGTTTTAACAAGTGAATTAAAATGTAAGTTACAGATGGCATCACCTGGCCAAAATTTAACAATGAACACAAATAGAAAACATTTACATCATTCGATTGTCAAGTCTAAAAATAAACACTGTACTTCAGAATCATAAAATTTACTAATTGTTAATATACTGCATCAACATAATAATACATACTGGTCATATATATATATGTTATGTACAAGTTATCATTTTGTACAAATTATAATTAGTACAAAAATATTGTACAAATCATAATTTGTATTTTGACTTTGTACGAATTGTAATTTGTACAAAAAGTGCTTGTACAAATTACAATTTGTACAAAATACAAAATAGGACAAAAATTCACTTATAACTTGTACAATAATTTTTTATACGGATTTTGGCTAAAAAAGCATTGATACACATTATTGAATTGCTACGTACTAAATGACCAGAAAGTAAACCTAAGTTACATAATTCAAAAGTAGTTCTTTATCAATTGTTAGAGCAGGTGATATAGTGATTTATGGAATCAGGTATTGCAAACCATCTTTTGACTCTCAAATCGATAACGACCTGTTTTACAGGCATTTTAACTGTTTCATATAGCGAGCCTATAAGCTCAGGAACTGTTGCTGTGAATAAACATGTGTATTTAACTGCTTCGGTCAGACTTTTAGACAAAATAAATATCCCAGAAGATTAAACACCCCATTTGGTTAGGAATATGACTATGCTAAAGTCAGGAATATGTCAGTTGTTGTTTTGCCTTTTTTTATCAATGTTTTTTTTCCAACAATATGAAATATGAAATTTTACAAATATAATCGTTTGCAAAGTTTCTAAATAAAAAAAAATACCTCAAAATAACGATAAGAACTAATCAAGCAGTACTATTGAATGATAATTTTTTTTAAAGAAAAAGACGTTTATGTATTAAAAATTTGAAGAAAAAAAATCCTATATATCAAAGATCAACCTGCCTTTTGTAGTTGTGTAAAACGGTGTGTTATGTTAATAAGGTTTAGTATGTTGTCAGTTAATTACAATTCTACCATGTGAATCATTGCATTTTTCACCAAAATTCGTATTAAAAACTGTTGTACAACATGTACAAGTTATCAGTGAATTTTGGTCAAATTTTGTACAAATTGTAATTTGTACAGGCACGTTTTGTACAAATTGTAATTTGTACAATATTTTTGTACAAATTATAATTTGTACAAAATGAAAACTTGTACACAACATATACACTCAATAGATAGACCATCTTACATCTTATTTATTATTCTATAGTAATAATTATTCTATTGTATCTATCACACCTTCATTTATAATGTCCTATCTAACACGCCAGTCATGCCCTTGTAACATCCTACTCAGGCATTTGTGACATCCTAGTCGTACACAATCAACTATATAATACATACAGACATCAAATCTTTGTAATAATTATTCTATTGTATCTATCACACCTTCATTTATAATGTCTTCATCTAACACCCTAGTCATGCCCTCATAGCACCCTAGTCAGGCATTTGGGACATCCCAGTCATACACAATCAACTATATAATACATACAGACATCATATCTTGGTAATAATTGTTCTATTGTATCTATCACACCTACATTTATAATGTCTTCATCTAACACCCAGTCATGCCCTTGTAACACCCTAGTCAGGCATTTGTGACATCCTAGTCATACGCAATCAACTATATAATACATACATTTTCTTTGGTTTCATCTTCTGACATCAGACTCGGACTTCTCTTGAACTGAATTTTAATGTGCGTATTGTTATGCGTTTACTTTTCTACATTGGTTAGAGGTATAGGGGGAGGGTTGAGATCTCACAAACATGTTTAACCCCGCCGCATTTTTGCGCCTGTCCCAAGTCAGGAGCCTCTGACCTTTGTTAGTCTTGTATTATTTTAATTTTAGTTTCTTGTGTACAATTTGGAAATTAGTATGGCGTTCATTATCACTGAACTAGTATATATTTGTTTAGGGGCCAGCTGAAGGACGCCTCCGGGTGCGGGAATTTCTCGCTACATTGAAGACCTGTTGGTGACCTTCTGCTGTTGTTTTTTATTTGGTCGGGTTGTTGTCTCTTTGACACATTCCCCATTTCCATTCTCAATTTTAGACATTCATATCTTTGTAATAATTGTTCTATTGTATCTATCACACCTTCATTTATAATGTCTTCATCTAACACCCCAGTCATGCCATCATAGCAACCTAGTCAGGCATTTGGGACATCCCAGTCATACACAATCAACTATATAATACATACAGACATCATATCTTTGTAATAATTGTTCTATTGTATCTATCACACCTTAATTTATAATGTCTTCATCTAACACCCCAGTCATGCCCTCATAGCACCCTAGTCAGGCATTTGGGACATCACAGTCATACACAATCAACTATATAATACATACAGACATCATATCTTTGTACTAATTGTTCTATTGTATCTATCACACCTTAATTTATAATGTCTTCATCTAACACCCCATTCATGCCCTCATAGCACCCTAGTCAGGCATTTGGGACATCCCAGTCATACACATTCAACTATATCAGAATACATACAGACATCACATCTTTGTAATAATTGTTCTATTATATCTATCACACCTACATATATAAGGTCTACATCTTACACCCCAGTCATGCCCTCATAGCCCTAGTCAGGTATTTGGGACATCCTAGTCATACACAATCAACTATACAGTACATACAGACATCAAATCTTTGTAATAATTGTTCTATTGTATCTATCCCACCTTCATTTATAATGTCTTCATCTAACACCCAAGTCATGCCATTGAAACATCCTAGTCTGGCATTTGTGACATCCTAGTCATACACAATCAACTTTATAATACATACAGACATCACATCTTTGTAATAATTGTTCTATTGTATCTATCACACCTTTATTTATAATGTCCTATCTAACACCCCAGTCATGTCCTTGTAACACCCTACTCAGGCATTAGTGACATCCTAGTCGTACACAATCAACTATAAAATTGAAAATGGAAATGGAGAATGTGCCAAAGAGACAACAACCCGACCATAGAAAAAAACAACAGCAGAAGGTCACCAACAAGTCTTCAATGTAGCGAGAAATTCCCGCACCCGGAGGCGTCCTTCAACTGGCCCCTAAACAAATATATACTAGTTCAGTGATAATGAACGCCATACTAATTTCCAAATTGTACACAAGAAACTAAAATTAAAATAATACAAGACTAACAAAGGCCAGAGGCTCCTGACTTGGGACAGGCGCAAAAATGTGGTGGGGTTAAACATGTTTGTGAGATCTCCCCCCCCCTGCCCCCTATACCTTTAGCCAATGTAGAAAAGTTACGTAAATGCATAACAATACGCACATTAAAATTCAGTTCAAGAGAAGTCCGAGTCTGATGTCAGAATATGTAACCAAAGAAAATAAACAAAATGACAATAATACATAAATAACAACAGACTTCTAGCAGTTAACTGACATGCCAGCTCCAGACTTCAATTAAACTGACTGAAAGATTATGATTTCATCATATGAACATCAGGCACAATCCTTCCCGTTAGGGGTTTAGTATCATACCATCTTAACATATATGAGAAGATTAATTAGTCTATTCAAAGGTTTTGTTAGTTTTTGAGGTGAATACTGACACCTTTGTGCTTTATAAAGAATATTTCCATAAAAAATTGGATGTGAAATACCTGAACATATAAGAAGTCTGCATGTTGAGCTATATTTACGAATGATGTCCTTATACCGATGATAAATTTAGTAAATGTTTAGACTAGTTTGTGATATCGAAAACCCTGGTGTAATTATTTTTCAGTAATACATAAATTTCTGTCGTTAAAATCTAAAACATTGTTACATACACGAGCGAATCGTACAAGTTGAGATATATAAACACCGTAAGATGGTGACAAGGGAACGTCACCATCTAAAAATGGATAATTAACGATAGGAAATGAAAAATCATCTCTTTTATCATTATATTCTATTGCATCTATCACACCTTCATTTATAATGTCTTCATCTAACACCCAAGTCATGCCCTTGAAAAACCATAGTCTGGCATTTGTGACATCCTAGTCATACACAATCAACTTTATAATACATACATACATCATATCTTTGTAAAAATTGTTCTATTGTATCTATCACACCTTCATTTATAATGTCTTCATCTAACACCCCAGTCATGCCCTTGTAACACCCTAGTCAGGCATTTTTGTGACATCCTAGTCATACACAATCAACTATACAGTACATACAGACATCAAATCTTTGTAATAATTATTCTATTGTATCTATCACACCTTCATTTATGATGTCTTCATCTAACACCCCAGTCATGCCCTTGTAACACCCTAGTCAGGCATTTGTGACATCCTAGTCATACACAATCAACTACATAATACATACAGACATTCATATCTTGGTAATAATTGTTCTATTGTATCTATCACACCTTCATTTATAATGTCTTCATCTAACACCCCAGTCATGCCCTTGTAACACCCTAGTCAGGCATTTGTGACATCCTAGTCATACACAATCAACTATATAATACATACAGACATCATATCTTTGTAATAATTATTCTATTGTATCTATCACACCTTCATTTACAATGTCTTCATCTAACACCCCAGTCATGCCCTTGAAAGACCATAGTCTGGCATTTGTGACATCCTAGTCATACACAATCAACTTTATAATACATACAGACATCATATCTTTGTAATAATTGTTCTATTGTATCTATTACACCTTCATTTATAATGTATTCATCTAACACCCGTCATGCCCTTGGTAACACCCTAGTCAGGCATTTGTGACATCCTAGTCATACACAATCAACTTTATAATACATACAGACATCATATCTTTGTAATAATTGTTCTATTGTATCTATCACACCTTCATTTATAATGTCTTCATATAACACCCCAGTCATGCCCTTGTAACACCCTAGTCAGGCATTTGTGACATCCTAGTCGTACACACTCAACTATATAAAGCACACAGACATCATATCTTGTAATAATTGTTCTATTGTATCTATCACACCTACATATATAAAGTCTACATCTAACACCCCAGTCATGCCCACATAGCACCCTAGTCAGGCATTTGGGACATCCCAGTTATACACAATCAACTATACAGTACATACAGACATCAAATCTTTGTAAGAATTGTTCTATTGTATCTATCACACCTTCATTTATAATGTATTCATCTAACACCCCAGTCATGCCCTTGAAACACCCTAGTCTGGCATTTGTGACATCCTAGTCAGACACAATCAACTATATACTACATACAGACATCAAATCTTTGTAATAATTATTCTATTGTATCTATCACACCTTCATTCATATTGTCTTCATCTAACACCCCAGTCCTACCCACATAGCACCCTAGTCAGGCATTTGGGACATCCTAGTCATACGAAATCAACTAAACAATACACACAGATATCATATCTTTGTAATAATTGTTCTATTGGGTCTATCACACCTTCATTTATAATGTCTTCAGCCAACACCCCAGTCATGACCTTGTAACACCCTAGTCAGGCATTTGTGACATCCTAGTCATACACAATCAACTTTATAATACATAAAGACATCATATCTTTGTAATAATTGTTCTATTGTATCTATCACACCTTCATTTATAATGTATTCATCTAACACCCGTCATGCCCTTGGTAACACCCTAGTCAGGCATTTGTGACATCCTAGTCATACACAATCAACTTTATAATACATACAGACATCATATCTTTGTAATAATTGTTCTATTGTATCTATCACACCTTCATTTATAATGTCTTCATATAACACCCCAGTCATGCCCTTGTAACACCCTAGTCAGGCATTTGTGACATCCTAGTCGTACACACTCAACTATATAAAGCACACAGACATCATATCTTGTAATAATTGTTCTATTGTATCTATCACACCTACATATATAAAGTCTACATCTAACACCCCAGTCATGCCCACATAGCACCCTAGTCAGGCATTTGGGACATCCTAATCATACACAATCAACTATATAATACATACAGACATAAAATCTTTGCAATAATTATTCTATTGTATCTATCACACCTTCATTCATATTGTCTTCATCTAACACCCCAGTCATGCCCTTGAAACACCCTAGTCTGGCATTTGTGACATCCTAGTCAGACACAGTCAACTATATAATACATACAGACATCAAATCTTTGTAATAATTATTCTATTGTATCTATCACACCTTCATTCATATTGTCTTCATCTAACACCCCAGTCCTACCCACATAGCACCCTAGTCAGGCATTTGGGACATCCTAGTCATACGAAATCAACTAAACAATACACACAGATATCATATCTTTGTAATAATTGTTCTATTGGGTCTATCACACCTTCATTTATAATGTCTTCATCCAACACCCCAGTCATGACCTTGTAACACCCTAGTCAGGCATTTGTGACATCCTAGTCATACACAATCAACTTTATAATACATAAAGACATCATATCTTTGTAATAATTGTTCTATTGTATCTATCACACCTTCATTTATAATGTATTCATCTAACACCCGTCATGCCCTTGGTAACACCCTAGTCAGGCATTTGTGACATCCTAGTCATACACAATCAACTTTATAATACATACAGACATCATATCTTTGTAATAATTGTTCTATTGTATCTATCACACTTTCATTTATAATGTCTTCATATAACACCCCAGTCATGCCCTTGTAACACCCTAGTCCGGCATTTGTGACATCCTAGTCGTACACACTCAACTATATAAAGCACACAGACATCATATCTTGTAATAATTGTTCTATTGTATCTATCACACCTACATATATAAAGTCTACATCTAACACCCCAGTCATGCCCACATAGCACCCTAGTCAGGCATTTGGGACATCCTAATCATACACAATCAACTATATAATACATACAGACATAAAATCTTTGCAATAATTATTCTATTGTATCTATCACACCTTCATTCATATTGTCTTCATCTAACACCCCAGTCATGCCCTTGAAACACCCTAGTCTGGTATTTGTGACATCCTAGTCAGACACAATCAACTATATAATACATACAAACATCAAATCTTTGTAATAATTATTCTATTGTATCTATCACACCTTCATTCATATTGTCTTCATCTAACACCCCAGTCATGCCCTTGTAACACCCTAGTCAGGCATTTGTGACATCCTAGTCGTACACACTCAACTATATAAAGCACACAGACATCATATCTTGTAATAATTGTTCTATTGTATCTATCACACCTACATATATAAAGTCTACATCTAACACCCCAGTCATGCCCACATAGCACCCTAGTCAGGCATTTGGGACATCCCAGTTATACACAATCAACTATACAGTACATACAGACATCAAATCTTTGTAAGAATTGTTCTATTGTATCTATCACACCTTCATTTATAATGTATTCATCTAACACCCCAGTCATGCCCTTGAAACACCCTAGTCTGGCATTTGTGACATCCTAGTCAGACACAATCAACTATATAATACATACAGACATCAAATCTGTGTAATAATTATTCTATTGTATCTATCACACCTTCATTCATATTGTCTTCATCTAACACCCCAGTCCTACCCACATAGCACCCTAGTCAGGCATTTGGGACATCCTAGTCATACGAAATCAACTAAACAATACACACAGATATCATATCTTTGTAATAATTGTTCTATTGGGTCTATCACACCTTCATTTATAATGTCTTCATCCAACACCCCAGTCATGACCTTGTAACACCCTAGTCAGGCATTTGTGACATCCTAGTCATACACAATCAACTTTATAATACATAAAGACATCATATCTTTGTAATAATTGTTCTATTGTATCTATCACACCTTCATTTATAATGTATTCATCTAACACCCGTCATGCCCTTGGTAACACCCTAGTCAGGCATTTGTGACATCCTAGTCATACACAATCAACTTTATAATACATACAGACATCATATCTTTGTTATAATTGTTCTATTGTATCTATCACACCTTCATTTATAATGTCTTCATATAACACCCCAGTCATGCCCTTGTAACACCCTAGTCAGGCATTTGTGACATCCTAGTCGTACACACTCAACTATATACAACACACAGACATCATATCTTGTAATAATTGTTCTATTGTATCTATCACACCTACATATATAAAGTCTACATCTAACACCCCAGTCATGCCCACATAGCACCCTAGTCAGGCATTTGGGACATCCTAATCATACACAATCAACTATATAATACATACAAACATAAAATCTTTGCAATAATTATTCTATTGTATCTATCACACCTTCATTCATATTGTCTTCATCTAACACCCCAGTCATGCCCTCATAGCACCCTAGTCAGGCATTTTGGACATCCCAGTCATACACAATCAACTATTTAATACATACAGACATCATATCTTTGTAATAATTGTTCTATTGTATCTATCACACCTATATATATAAGGTCTACATCTAACACCCCAGTCATGCCCTCATAACACCCTAGTCAGGCATTTGGGACATCCCAGTCATACACAATCAACTATACAGTACATACAGACATCAAATCTTTGTAAGAATTGTTCTATTGTATATATCACACCTTCATTTATAATGTCTTCATCTAACACCCCAGTCATGCCCTTGAAACACCATAGTCTGGCATTTGTGACATCCTAGTCAGACACAATCAACTTTATAATACATACAGACATCATATCTTTGTAATAATGGTGTTATTGTTTCTAGCACACCTTTATTTATAATGTCCTATCTAACACCCCAGTCATGCCCTTGTAACACCCTAGTCAGGCATTTGTGACATCCTAATCATACACAATCAACTATATAATACATACAGACATCAAATCTTTGTAATAATTATTCTATTGTATCTATCAAACCTTCATTCATATTGTCTTCATCTAACACCCCAGTCATGCCCACATAGCACCCTAGTCAGGCATTTGGGACATCCTAGTCATACGAAATCAACTATACAATGCATACAGACATCATATCTTTGTAATAATTGTTCTATTGGGTCTATCACACCTTCATTTATAATGTCTTCATCCAACACCCCAGTCATGACCTTGTAACACGCTAGTCAGGCATTTGTGACATCCTAGTCATACACAATCAACTTTATAATACATAAAGACATCATATCTTTGTAATAATTGTTCTATTGTATCTATCACACCTTCATTTATAATGTATTCATCTAACACCCGTCATGCCCTTGGTAACACCCTAGTCAGGCATTTGTGACATCCTAGTCATACACAATCAACTTTATAATACATACAGACATCATATCTTTGTAATAATTGTTCTATTGTATCTATCACACCTTCATTTATAATGTCTTCATATAACACCCCAGTCATGCCCTTGTAACACCCTAGTCAGGCATTTGTGACATCCTAGTCGTACACACTCAACTATATAAAACACACAGACATCATATCTTGTAATAATTGTTCTATTGTATCTATCACACCTACACATATAAAGTCTACATCTAACACCCCAGTCATGCCCACATAGCACCCTAGTCAGGCATTTGGGACATCCTAATCATACACAATCAACTATATAATACATACAGACATAAAATCTTTGCAATAATTATTCTATTGTATCTATCACACCTTCATTCATATTGTCTTCATCTAACACCCCAGTCATGCCCTCATAGCACCCTAGTCAGGCATTTTGGACATCCCAGTCATACACAATCAACTATTTAATACATACAGACATCATATCTTTGTAATAATTGTTCTATTGTATCTATCACACCTATATATATAAGGTCTACATCTAACACCCCAGTCATGCCCTCATAACACGCTAGTCAGGCATTTTGGACATCCCAGTCATACACAATCAACTATACAGTACATACAGACATCAAATCTTTGTAAGAATTGTTCTATTGTATCTATCACACCTTCATTTATAATGTCTTCATCTAACACCCCAGTCATGCCCTTGAAACACCCATGTCTGGCATTTGTGACATCCTAGTCAGACACAATCAACTTTATAATACATACAGACATCATATCTTTGTAATAATGGTTATATTGTATCTAGCACACCTTTATTTATAATGTCCTATCTAACACCCCAGTCATGCCCTTGTAACACCCTAGTCAGGCATTTGTGACATCCTAATCATACACAATCAACTATATAATACATACAGACATCAAATCTTTGTAATAATTATTCTAATGTATCTATCACACCTTCATTCATATTGTCTTCATCTAACACCCCAGTCATGCCCACATAGCACCCTAGTCAGGCATTTGTGACATCCTAGTCAGACACAATCAACTACATAATACATACAGACATTCATATCTTTGTAATAATTATTCTATTGTATCTATCACACCTTCATTTACAATGTCTTCATCTAACACCCCAGTCATGCCCTTGAAAGACAATAGTCTGGCATTTGTGACCTCCTAGTCATACACAATCAACTTTATAATACATACAGACATCATATCTTTGTAATAATTTTTCTATTGTATCTATCACACCTTTATTTATAATGTCCTATCTAACACCCAAGTCATGCCCTTGTAACACCCTAGTCAGGCACTGAATTTTAATGTGCGTATTGTTATGCGTTTACTTTACTACATTGGTTAGAGGTATAGGGGGGGGGGTTGAGATCTCACAAACATGTTTAACCCCGCCGCATTTTTGCGCCTGTCCCAAGTCAGGAGCCTCTGGCCTTTGTTAGTCTTGTATTATTTTAATTTTAGTTTCTTGTGTACAATTTGGAAATTAGTATGGCGTTCATTATCACTGGACTAGTATATATTTGTTTAGGGGCCAGCTGAAGGACGCCTCCGGGTGCGGGAATTTCTCGCTACATTGAAGACCTGTTGGTGACCCTCTGCTGTTGTTGTTTTTTATTTGGTCGGGTTGTTGTCTCTTTGACACATTCCCCATTTCCATTCTCAATTTTACACTCAACTATATAATACACACAGACATCATATCTTGTAATAATTGTTCTATTGTATCTATCACACCTACATATATAAGGTCTACATATAACACCCCAGTCATGCCCACATAGCACCCTAGTCAGACATTTGGGACATCCTAGTCATACGCAATCAACTATACAATACATACAGACATCATATCTTTGTAATAATTGTTCTATTGTATCTATCACACCTTCATTTATAATGTCTTCATATAACACCCCAGTCATGTCCTTGTAACACCCTAGTCAGGCATGTATGACATCCTAGTCGTTCATATGATGAAATCATAATCTTTCAGTCAGTTTAATTGAAGTCTGGAGCTGGTATGTCAGTTAACTGCTAGTAGTCTGTTGTTATTGATGTATTATTGTCATTTTGTTTATTTTCTTTGGTTACATCTTCTGACATCAGACTCGGATTTCTCTTGAACTGAATTTTAATGTGCGTATTGTTATGCGTTTACTTTACTACATTGGTTAGAGGTATAGGGGGAGGGTTGAGATCTCACAAACATGTTTAACCCCGCCGCATTTTTGCGCCTGTCCCAAGTCAGGAGCCTCTGGCCTTTGTTAGTCTTGTATTATTTTAATTTTAGTTTCTTGTGTACAATTTGGAAATTAGTATGGCGTTCATTATCACTGGACTAGTATATATTTGTTTAGGGGCCAGCTGAAGGACGCCTCCGGGTGCGGGAATTTCTCGCTACATTGAAGACCTGTTGGTGACCCTCTGCTGTTGTTGTTTTTTATTTGGTCGGGTTGTTGTCTCTTTGACACATTCCCGATTTCCATTCTCAATTTTACACTCAACTATATAATACACACAGACATCATATCTTGTAATAATTGTTCTATTGTATCTATCACACCTACATATATAAGGTCTACATATAACACCCCAGTCATGCCCACATAGCACCCTAGTCAGGCATTTGGGACATCCTAGTCATACGCAATCAACTATACAATACATACAGACATCATATCTTTGTAATAATTGTTCTATTGTATCTATCACACCTTCATTTATAATGTCTTCATATAACACCCCAGTCATGCCCTTGTAACACCCTAGTCAGGCATTTGTGACATCCTAGTCGTTCATATGATGAAATCATAATCTTTCAGTCAGTTTAATTGAAGTCTGGAGCTGGCATGTCAGTTAACTGCTAGTAGTCTGTTGTTATTTATGTATTATTGTCATTTTGTTTATTTTCTTTGGTTACATCTTCTGACATCAGACTCGGATTTCTCTTGAACTGAATTTTAATGTGCGTATTGTTATGCGTTTACTTTACTACATTGGTTAGAGGTATAGGGGGAGGGTTGAGATCTCACAAACATGTTTAACCCCGCCGCATTTTTGCGCCTGTCCCAAGTCAGGAGCCTCTGGCCTTTGTTAGTCTTGTATTATTTTAATTTTAGTTTCTTGTGTACAATTTGGAAATTAGTATGGCGTTCATTATCACTGGACTAGTATATATTTGTTTAGGGGCCAGCTGAAGGACGCCTCCGGGTGCGGGAATTTCTCGCTACATTGAAGACCTGTTGGTGACCCTCTGCTGTTGTTGTTTTTTATTTGGTCGGGTTGTTGTCTCTTTGACACATTCCCCATTTCCATTCTCAATTTTACACTCAACTATATAATACACACAGACATCATATCTTGTAATAAATGTTCTATTGTATCTATCACACCTACATATATAAGGTCTACATATAACACCCCAGTCATGCCCACATAGCACCCTAGTCAGGCATTTGGGACATCCTAGTCATACGCAATCAACTATACAATACATACAGACATCATATCTTTGTAATAATTGTTCTATTGGGTCTATCACACCTTCATTTACAATGTCTTCATCCAACACCCCAGTCATGACCTTGTAACACCCTAGTCAGGCATTTGTGACATCCTAGTCATACACAATCAACTATATAATACATACAGACATCATATCTTTGTAATAATTATTCTATTGTATCTATCACACCTTCATTTACAATGTCTTCATCTAACACCCCAGCCATGCCCTTGAAAGACAATAGTCTGGCATTTGTGACCTCCTAGTCATACACAATCAACTTTATAATACATACAGACATCATATCTTTGTAATAATTGTTCTATTGTATCTATCACACCTTTATTTATAATGTCCTATCTAACACCCAAGTCATGCCCTTGTAACACCCTAGTCAGGCACTGAATTTTAATGTGCGCATTGTTATGCGTTTACTTTACTACATTGGTTAGAGGTATAGGGGGAGGGTTGAGATCTCACAAACATGTTTAACCCCGCCGCATTTTTGCGCCTGTCCCAAGTCAGGAGCCTCTGGCCTTTGTTAGTCTTGTATTATTTTAATTTTAGTTTCTTGTGTACAATTTGGAAATTAGTATGGCGTTCATTATCACTGGACTAGTATATATTTGTTTAGGGGCCAGCTGAAGGACACCTCCGGGTGCGGGAATTTCTCGCTACATTGAAGACCTGTTAGTGACCCTCTGCTGTTGTTGTTTTTTATTTGGTCGGGTTGTTGTCTCTTTGACACATTCCCCATTTCCATTCTCAATTTTACACTCAACTATATAATACACACAGACATCATATCTTGTAATAATTGTTCTATTGTATCTATCACACCTACATATATAAGGTCTACATATAACACCCCAGTCATGCCCACATAGCACCCTAGTCAGACATTTGGGACATCCTAGTCATACGCAATCAACTATACAATACATACAGACATCATATCTTTGTAATAATTGTTCTATTGTATCTATCACACCTTCATTTATAATGTCTTCATATAACACCCCAGTCATGCCCTTGTAACACCCTAGTCAGGCATGTATGACATCCTAGTCGTTCATATGATGAAATCATAATCTTTCAGTCAGTTTAATTGAAGTCTGGAGCTGGTATGTCAGTTAACTGCTAGTAGTCTGTTGTTATTGATGTATTATTGTCATTTTGTTTATTTTCTTTGGTTACATCTTCTGACATCAGACTCGGATTTCTCTTGAACTGAATTTTAATGTGCGTATTGTTATGCGTTTACTTTACTACATTGGTTAGAGGTATAGGGGGAGGGTTGAGATCTCACAAACATGTTTAACCCCGCCGCATTTTTGCGCCTGTCCCAAGTCAGGAGCCTCTGGCCTTTGTTAGTCTTGTATTATTTTAATTTTAGTTTCTTGTGTACAATTTGGAAATTAGTATGGCGTTCATTATCACTGGACTAGTATATATTTGTTTAGGGGCCAGCTGAAGGACGCCTCCGGGTGCGGGAATTTCTCGCTACATTGAAGACCTGTTGGTGACCCTCTGCTGTTGTTGTTTTTTATTTGGTCGGGTTGTTGTCTCTTTGACACATTCCCCATTTCCATTCTCAATTTTACACTCAACTATATAATACACACAGACATCATATCTTGTAATAATTGTTCTATTGTATCTATCACACCTACATATATAAGGTCTACATATAACACCCCAGTCATGCCCACATAGCACCCTAGTCAGGCATTTGGGACATCCTAGTCATACGCAATCAACTATACAATACATACAGACATCATATCTTTGTAATAATTGTTCTATTGTATCTATCACACCTTCATTTATAATGTCTTCATATAACACCCCAGTCATGCCCTTGTAACACCCTAGTCAGGCATTTGTGACATCCTAGTCGTTCATATGATGAAATCATAATCTTTCAGTCAGTTTAATTGAAGTCTGGAGCTGGCATGTCAGTTAACTGCTAGTAGTCTGTTGTTATTTATGTATTATTGTCATTTTGTTTATTTTCTTTGGTTACATCTTCTGACATCAGACTCGGATTTCTCTTGAACTGAATTTTAATGTGCGTATTGTTATGCGTTTACTTTACTACATTGGTTAGAGGTATAGGGGGAGGGTTGAGATCTCACAAACATGTTTAACCCCGCCGCATTTTTGCGCCTGTCCCAAGTCAGGAGCCTCTGGCCTTTGTTAGTCTTGTATTATTTTAATTTTAGTTTCTTGTGTACAATTTGGAAATTAGTATGGCGTTCATTATCACTGGACTAGTATATATTTGTTTAGGGGCCAGCTGAAGGACGCCTCCGGGTGCGGGAATTTCTCGCTACATTGAAGACCTGTTGGTGACCCTCTGCTGTTGTTGTTTTTTATTTGGTCGGGTTGTTGTCTCTTTGACACATTCCCCATTTCCATTCTCAATTTTACACTCAACTATATAATACACACAGACATCATATCTTGTAATAAATGTTCTATTGTATCTATCACACCTACATATATAAGGTCTACATATAACACCCCAGTCATGCCCACATAGCACCCTAGTCAGGCATTTGGGACATCCTAGTCATACGCAATCAACTATACAATACATACAGACATCATATCTTTGTAATAATTGTTCTATTGGGTCTATCACACCTTCATTTACAATGTCTTCATCCAACACCCCAGTCATGACCTTGTAACACCCTAGTCAGGCATTTGTGACATCCTAGTCATACACAATCAACTTTATAATACATAAAGACATCATATCTTTGTAATAATTGTTCTATTGTATCTATCACACCTTCATTTATATTGTATTCATCTAACACCCGTCATGTCCTTGGTAACACCCTAGTCAGGCATTTGTGACATCCTAGTCATACACAATCAACTTTATAATACATACAGACATCATATCTTTGTAATAATTGTTCTATTGTATCTATCACACCTTCATTTATAATGTCTTCATATAACACCCCAGTCATGCCCTTGTAACACCCTAGTCAGGCATTTGTGACATCCTAGTCATACACACTCAACTATATAAAACACACAGACATCATATCTTGTAATAATTGTTCTATTGTATCTATCACTACCACATATATAAAGTCTACATCTAACACCCCAGTCATGCCCACATAGCACCCTAGTCAGGCATTTGGGACATCCTAATCATACACAATCAACTATATAATACATACAGACATAAAATCTTTGCAATAATTATTCTATTGTATCTATCACACCTTCATTCATATTGTCTTCATCTAACACCCCAGTCATGCCCTCATAGCACCCTAGTCAGGCATTTTTGACATCCCAGTCATACACAATCAACTATTTAATACATACAGACATCATATCTTTGTAATAATTGTTCTATTGTATCTATCACACCTATATATATAAGGTCTACATCTAACACCCCAGTCATGCCCTAATAACAACCTAGTCAGGCATTTGGGACATCCCAGTCATACACAATCAACTATACAGTACATACAGACATCAAATCTTTGTAAGAATTGTTCTATTGTATCTATCACACCTTCATTTATAATGTCTTCATCTAACACCCCAGTCATGCCCTTGAAACACCCTAGTCTGGCATTTGTGACATCCTAGTCAGACACAATCAACTTTATCATACATAGACATCATATCTTTGTAATAATGGTTCTATTGTATCTAGCACACCTTTATTTATAATGTCCTATCTAACACCCCAGTCATGCCCTTGTAACACCCTAGTCAGGCATTTGTGACATCATAATCATACACAATCAACTATATAATACATACAGACATCAAATCTTTGTAATAATTGTTCTATTGTATCTATCACACCTACATATATAAGGTCTACATCTAACACCCCAGTCATGCCCTCATTACACCCTAGTCAGGCATTTGGGACATCCCAGTCATACACAATCAACTATACAGTACATACAGACATCATATCTTTGTAATAATTGTTCTATTGTATCTATCACACCTTCATTTATAATGTATTCATCTAACACCCGTCATGCCCTTGGTAACACCCTAGTCAGGCATTTGTGACATCCTAGTCATACACAATCAACTTTATAATACATACAGACATCATATCTTTGTAATAATTGTTCTATTGTATCTATCACACCTTCATTTATAATGTCTTCATATAACACCCCAGTCATGCCCTTGTAACACCCTAGTCAGGCATTTGTGACATCCTAGTCGTACACACTCAACTATATAATACACAAGACATCATATCTTGTAATAATTGTTCTATTGTATCTATCACACCTACATATATAAGGTGTACATATAACACCCCAGTCATGCCCACATAGCACCCTAGTCAGGCATTTGGGACATCCTAGTCATACGCAATCAACTATACAATACATACAGACACCATATCTTTGTAATAATTGTTCTATTGGGTCTATCACACCTTCATTTACAATGTCTTCATCCAACACCCCAGTCATGACCTTGTAACACCCTAGTCAGGCATTTGTGACATCCTAGTCATACACAATCAACTTTATAATACATAAAGACATCATATCTTTGTAATAATTGTTCTATTGTATCTATCACACCTTCATTTATAATGTATCCATCTAACACCCGTCATGCCCTTGGCAACACCCTAGTCAGGCATTTGTGACATCCTAGTCATACAAACTCAACTATATAAAACACACAGACATCATATCTTGTAATAATTGTTCTATTGTATCTATCACACCTACATATATAAAGTCTACATCTAACACCCCAGTCATGCCCTCATAGCACCCTTGTCAGGCATTTGGGACATCCCAGTCATACACAATCAACTATATAATACATACAGACATCATATCTTGGTAATAATTGTTCTATTGTATCGATCACACCTACATATATATAAAGTCTACATCTAACACCCCAGTCATGGCCTCATAGCACCCTAATAAGGCATTTGGGACATCCTAGTCATACGCAATCAACTACACAATACATACAGACATCATATCTTTGTAATAATTGCTCTATTGTATCTATCACACCTTCATTTATAATGTCTTCATCTAACACCCCAGTCATGCCCTTGAAACACCCTAGTCTGGCATTTGTGACATCCTAGTCAGACACAATCAATTTTATAATACATACAGACATCATATCTTTGTAATAATGGTTCTATTGTATCTATCACACCTTTATTTATAATGTCTTATCTAACACCCCAGTCATGCCCTTGTAACACCCTAGTCAGGCATTTGTGACATCCTAATCATACACAATCAACTATATAATACATACAGACATCAAATCTTTGTAATAATTATTATATTGTATCTATCACACCTTCATTCATATTGTTTTCATCTAACACCCCAGTCATGCCCTCATAGCACCCTAGTCAGGCATTTTGGACATCCCAGTCATACACAATCAACTATATAATACATACAGACATCATATCTTTGTGATAATTATTCTATTGTATCTATCACACCTTCATTTATAATGTCTTCATCTAACACCCCAGTCATGCCCTCATAGTACCCTAGTCAGGCATTTGGGACATCCCAGTCATACACAATCAACTATATAATACATACAGACATCACATCTTTGTAATAATTGTTCTATTGTATCTATCACACCTACATATATAAGGTCTACATCTAACACCCCAGTCATGCCCTCATAACACCATAGTCAGGCATTTGGGACATCCCAGTCATACACAATCAACTATACAGTACACACAGACATCAAATCTTTGTAAGAATTGTTCTATTGTATCTATCACACCTTCATTTATAATGTCTTCATCTAACACCCCA
Organism: Mytilus trossulus; assembly: GCF_036588685.1. Classification (NCBI taxonomy): domain Eukaryota; kingdom Metazoa; phylum Mollusca; class Bivalvia; order Mytilida; family Mytilidae; genus Mytilus; species Mytilus trossulus. The sequence goes on along the minus strand of NW_026963290.1, from coordinate 6,817,352 downwards.
GTCATGCCCTTAAAACACCCTAGTCTGGCATTTGTGACATCCTAGTCATACACAATCAACTTTATCATACATACAGACATCATATCTTTGTAATAATTGTTCTATTGTATCTATCACACCTTAATTTATATTGTCTTCATCTAACACCCAAGTCATGCCCTCATAGCACCCTAGTCAGGCATTTTGGACATCCCAGTCATACACAATCAACTATATAATACATACAGACATCATATCTTTGTAATAATTGTTCTATTGTATCTATCACACCTTCATTTGTAATGTCTTCATCTAACATCCCAGTCATGCCCTTGTAACACCCTGGTCAGGCATTTGTGACATCCTAGTCATACACAATCAACTATATAATACATACAGATATCATATCTTTGTAATAATGATTCTATTGTATCTATCACACCTTCATTTATAATGTCTTCATCTAACACCCCAGTCATGCCCTTCTAAGACCATAGTCTGGCATTCGTGACATCCTAGTCATACACAATCAACTTTATAATACATACAGACATCATATCTTTGTAATAATTGTTCTATTGTATCTATCACAGCTTTATTTATAATGTCTTCATCTATCACACCTTTAATTATAATGTCTTCATCTAACACCCCAGTCATGCCCTTGTAACACCCTAGTCAGGCATTTGTGACATCCTAGTCGTACACACTCAACTATATAATACACACAGACATCATATCTTGTAATAATTGTTCTATTTGGTCTATCACACCTTCATTTATAATGTCTTCATCCAACACCCCAGTCATGACCTTGTAACACCCTAGTCAGGCATTTGTGACATCCTAGTCATACACAATCAACTTTATAATACATAAAGACATCATATCTTTGTAATAATTGTTCTATTGTATCTATCACACCTTCATTTAAAATGTATTCATCTAACACCCGTCATGCCCTTGGTAACACCCTAGTCAGGCATTTGTGACATCCTAGTCAGACACAATCAATTTTATAATACATACAGACATCATATTTTTGTAATAATGGTTCTATTGTATCTATCACACCTTTATTTATAATGTCCTATCTAACACCCCAGTCATGCCCTTGTAACACCCTAGTCAGGTATTTGTGACATCCTAATCATACACAATCAACTATATAATACATACAGACATCAAATCTTTGTAATAATTATTATATTGTATCTATCACACCTTCATTCATATTTTCTTCATCTAACACCCCAGTCATGCCCTCATAGCACCCTAGTCAGGCATTTTTGACATCCCAGTCATACACAATCAACTATATAATACATACAGACATCATATCTTTGTAATAATTATTCTATTGTATCTATCACACCCTCATTTATAATGTCTTCATCTAACACCCCAGTCATGCCCTCATAGTACCCTAGTCAGGCATTTGGGACATCCCAGTCATACACAATCAACTATATAATACATACAGACATCACATCTTTGTAATAATTGTTCTATTGTATCTATCACACCTACATATATAAGGTCTACATCTAACACCCCAGTCATGCCCTCATAACACCCTAGTCAGGCATTTGGGACATCCCAGTCATACACAATCAACTATACAGTACATACAAACATCAAATCTTTGTAAGAATTGTTCTATTGTATCTATCACACCTTCATTTATAATGTCTTCATCTAACACCCCAGTCATGCCCTTAAAACACCCTAGTCTGGCATTTGTGACATCCTAGTCATACACAATCAACTTTATCATACTTACAGACATCATATCTTTGTAATAATTGTTCTATTGTATCTATCACACCTTAATTTATATTGTCTTCATCTAACACCCAAGTCATGCCCTCATAGCACCCTAGTCAGGCATTTTGGACATCCCAGTCATACACAATCAACTATATAATACATACAGACATCATATCTTTGTAATAATTGTTCTATTGTATCTATCACACCTTCATTTGTAATGTCTTCATCTAACATCCCAGTCATGCCGTTGTAACACCCTAGTCAGGCATTTGTGACATCCTAGTCATACACAATCAACTATATAATACATACAGACATCATATCTTTGTAATAATGATTCTATTGTATCTATCACACCTTCATTTATAATGTCTTCATCTAATACCCCAGTCATGCCCTTCTAAGACCATAGTCTGGCATTCGTGACATCCTAGTCATACACAATCAACTTTATAATACATACAGACATCATATCTTTGTAATAATTGTTCTATTGTATCTATCACAGCTTTATTTATAATGTCTTCATCTATCACACCTTTAATTATAATGTCTTCATCTAACACCCCAGTCATGCCCTTGTAACACCCTAGTCAGGCATTTGTGACATCCTAGTCGTACACACTCAACTATATAATACACACAGACATCATATCTTGTAATAATTGTTCTATTGTATCTATCACACCTACATATATAAGGTCTACATATAACACCCCAGTCATGCCCACATAGCACCCTAGTCAGGCATTTGGGACATCCTAGTCATACGCAATCAACTATACAATACATACAGACATCATATCTTTGTAATAATTGTTCTATTGGGTCTATCACACCTTCATTTATAATGTCTTCATCCAACACCCCAGTCATGACCTTGTAACACCCTAGTCAGGCATTTGTGACATCCTAGTCATACACAATCAACTTTATAATACATAAAGACATCATATCTTTGTAATAATTGTTCTATTGTATCTATCACACCTTCATTTATAATGTATTCATCTAACACCCGTCATGCCCTTGGTAACACCCTAGTCAGGCATTTGTGACATCCTAGTCATACAAACTCAACTATATAAAACACACAGACATCATATCTTGTAATAATTGTTCTATTGTATCTATCACACCTACATATATAAAGTCTACATCTAACAACCCAGTATCGCCATTGTAACACCCTAGTCAGGCATTTGGGACATCCCAGTCATACACAATCAACTATATAATACATACAGACATCATATCTTTGTAATAATTGTTCTATTGTATCTATCATACCTTCTTTTATAATGTCTTCATCTAACACCCCAGTCATGCCCTCATAGCAACCTAGTCAGGCATTTGGGACATCCCAGTCATACACAATCAACTATTTAATACATACAGACATCACATCTTTGTAATAATTGTTCTATTGTATCTACCACACCTACATATATAAGGTCTACATCTTACACCCCAGTCATGCCCTCATAACACCCTAGTCAGGCATTTGGGACATCCTAGTCATACACAATCAACTATACAGTACATACATACATCAAATCTTTGTAATAACTGTTCTATTGTATCTATCACACCTTCATTTAAAATGTCTTCATCTTACATCCCAGTCATGCCCTTGAAACACCCTAGTCTGGCATTTGTGACATCCTACTCATACACAACCAACTAAATAATACATACAGACATCACATCTTTGTAATAATTGTTCTATTGCATCTATCACACCTTAATTTATAATGTCTTCATCTAACACCCCAGTCATGCCCTTGTTATACCCTAGTCAGGCATTTGTGACATCCTTGTCGTACACACTCAACTACGTGCCCTTGTAACAACCTAGTCAGGCATTTGGGACATACCACTCATACACAATTAACTATATAACACATACAGACATCATATCTTTGTAATAATTGTTCTATTGTATCTATCACTCCTACATATATAATGACTACATCTAACACCCCAGTCATGCCCTCATAGCACCCTAATCAGGCATTTGGGACATCCTAGTCATACGCAATCAACTACACAATACATACAGACATCATATCTTTGTAATAATTGTTCTATTGTATCTATTACACCTTCATTTATAATGTCTTGATCCAACACCACAGTCATGCCCTCATAGCACCCTAATCAGGCATTTGGGACATCCCAGTCATACACAATCAACTATATAATACATACAGACATCATATCTATGTAATAATTGTTCTATTGTATCTATCACACCTACATGTATAAGGTCTACATCTAACACCCCAGTCATGCCCTTGTAACACCATAGTCTGGCATTTGTGACATCCTAGTCATACACAATCAACTATATAATACATACAGACATCATATCTTTGTAATAATTGTTCTATTGTATCTATCACACCTTTATATATAATGTCCTATCTAACACCCATGTATCACACCTTTATATATAATGTCCTATCTAACACCCATGTAATGCCCTTGTAACACCCTAGTCAGGCATTTATGACATTCTAGTCATACACAATCAACTATATAATACATACAGACAACATATCTTTGTTATAATTGTTCTATTGTATCTATCACACCTACATGTATAAGGTCTACATCTAACACCCCAGTCATGCCCACATAGCACCCTAGTCAGGCATTTGGGACATCCTAGTCATACACAATCAACTATACAATACATACAGACATCATATCTTTGTAATAATTGTTCTATTGTATTTATTACACCTTCATTTATAATGTCTTCATCTAACACACCAGTCATGCCCTTGTAACATCCTAGTCTGGCATTTGTGACATCCTAGTCATACACAGTCAACTTTATAATACATACAGACATCATATCTTTGTAATAATTGTTCTATTGTATCTATCACACCTATATATATAAGGTCTACATCCAACACTCCAGTCATGCCATCATAACACCCTAGTCAGGCATTTGTGATATTCTAATCAAACACCATCAACTATATTATACATACAGAGACATCATATCTTTGTAATAATTGTTCTATTGTATCTATCACACCTTCATATCTTTGTAATAATTGTTCTATTGTATCTATCACACCTTTATTTATAATGTCTTCATCTAATACCCCAGTCATGCACTCATAGCACCCTAGTCTGGTATTTGTGACATCCTAGTCATACGCAATCATCTATACAATACATACAGACATCATATCTTTGTAATAATTGTTCTATTGTATCTATCACACCTTCATTTATAATGTCTTCATCCAACACCACAGTCATGCCCTCATAGCACCCTAACCAGGCATTTGGGACATCCCAGTCATACACAATCAACTATATAATACATACAGACATCATATCTTTGTAATAATTGTTATATTGTATCTATCACACCTACATGTATAAGGTCTACATCTAACACCCCAGTCATGCCCTTGTGACATCCTAGTCATACACAATCAACTATATAATACATACAGTTTTGTACATCCATCTCTTCAATTGTCATTGAATTTCCTTGAAATGTATTGATCATATTACTTATTAGTACCAGAGAAAAAAATCATAATTTAATAACATATATATACTACTGAAATATAAATCTGAAGTTATTGCTTTAACAAAACTGAAGTTTAAAATTTTGGTGACATTTGAAAAAATATCCCAAAAAATGCTGACAAATGTGATATGTTAATGGAAATATATAACCACAAAATTTGACAAAGCTATACTGTTGTAAAAAAATAAATTGCATAAATAAGCATATAAAAGAGCTGAGGTCCTGTAATGGAAGGGCTATTATATGATGACTGTTATGATGAAATGATGATATACAACTGTTTATATATTGTACAGATCAAAGCAATGCAACAAAATGAAGGTCAACAAAGATCTTACCAACATTTTAAGATACTGTTTATTCATTATTATTTTGTTATTTACCAAATTTTGTGGATTTTGTGGGTAAAGGTGAACCACGAAATTAAAGGATGAGAGAAAAAACAAGTGAATATGTTGCAACACTAATATTGAGTTATACATTGTAATATATAAAATTAGTTATATGTGTCCATCACCATATTTTAATTGATTACCAAAAAGTCACTTACTATCTATTAAATGTGTAACACTCCCAAACGTGTCCATCCCCTCAAACGTGTCTGTCCGATTCCTCCAAACGTGTCTATTCTCCCTAAACGTGTCCGTAATATCCAATATTCCCCAAACGTGTCTGATTTTATAACCCCCAAACGTGTCCGATAATTGTTATTCGCCAAAACGTGTCCACTGTAACGCCAGGACGTCTCACGTCTTTTAGCGCTAATACATGAAAAAAATCAATAACGTTTACGGCAATTCTATAATGGGGGACACAGTTGATGAAGTGATCATTTATTAGTATTAGTTGGTTCAATGCCGGTTGTTATTGCAAATTTAATCTGTAACATATAAATCGACTCTTGACTGAAATTGCTTATAGTCCAGTTGCAAGTATTATGCTCGTTTAAAGCACACAAACATGTACAAACAATTCTAGTTCAGTTGGATTAAGCGTTTACCATAGCGGATAACACCAAATTAAATTCAAATATTTAACTATGCCTATACATCTATAATACTAAAATTACGAGGTCCAATTTGTCAGCCGTCATCACGTAAAAACGACGAATCAAAGAATTCAACTTTATATATAACTAATATAGTACAAAGGCGTAGATTAAAAATTACACCACTCCAGGCCCTTTTGTTTTCCACGTAATTAATATTGCCAATAATTAAGAAGTTCCGGGTCGAGTCCGATACCGATACCAATAGTATATTAAAGATTTAGCAATGCAAACCCAATAAAAACCGAAGTGAACTCAACCGCCCCTGAATGGTTAGCAGTTCCTGATCCACTTGTTTTGATATTTTAAAAGATATTCAAATCATAAACTGGTTATCAGGTATTTTAATAAATTTTAGATTTCCAGCATCACTACTAAAGTGAAGACATACAAACAAGAGTCATAAGTCCGGTGCCAAATATTTCATGCATTATTTGAACGATATCATATTAACAATAAATACTATACATAAGTTTTATTACCATACCGGGAATTTGGGAATAGGCCTAAATGAATTGTGTACAGTTATAAGAATTTACACTTTACGGTTTTTAGGAATCAACACTAATCATAACTCAGAATTAAATTATATTTTTTTGGAGCGGAAAAGGACAGTTTTATTGTTACGGAATATCAGTGTAACAATCTTTTAGTTCCCTTTATACTATAGGACAACTTGAGTTTGGGGGATTGGGCACGTTTGACGGATTGGGCACGTTTGGGTGTTTATTAAAAAAATGGACACGTTTAGGCGTTTAAATAATACAAATGACACGCTTTGACGCCCTTTTTACAACTAGACATGTTTTGCAGTTCAGAGACGTCGATGTGGACACGTTTGGGAGTATCGAACACGTTTGGGGGGAAGGACACGTTTCTGAGTGTTACAAATGTATCTGAAATATGGAATAGTGAATCATCTTGATTGTCAGTAAAAAATACATTTGAACTATATGAGATTTTGTAATTAAATAGTTAATTGGGCTAATGAAAATCAAACATATTCTAGATGCCTTGTGGTTTAAATATCAAGGAGTAAAGTAAACACGAAATAAAAAAGTGAACAATAACATTTTTGTATATTTATTTCCTGCACTTCCTAATCAATGTGTGTATGTTTTACATAATACTCACCTGGTGTATGAATCTGGAAAGAACTTCTTTACAAGTGTTCCTAGCAGCTGGCTTAATGACTTTGACTTTTTCATATCTAAATAGTCATACTTCAAGGCTTTGTTCTGACGCTCCACACCATTGTTTGTGTTTACCAATATATTAAATATTCCTTCACGAAAACTTTTTACCCAGCGCTGAAATTAGATTACTTTTTAATTAAATTTGTAACTTTGACCTACTAGTCATTAAATGACCAACTACAATTCTACCATGCACTCTAGACATTATGATTATTTCATCAAAACCATTCTTATGCAAGTAACTATGTTAATAACTTCCAGAACTGTATGCTAGAGCCTGAATAATGTTCACCACAGTGCAATAGTATAGTTGATTGTTGTTGATAACATACAAGAAAAAGAAATAATTAGAAATTAAATACCTTGTACTTGCTTAGCCAGGTTCTCCCAAACCAGTTACTTAACCGGTCATTCTCTTTCCAGATAACACTGGCCTATTAAAGAATGAAACATACATAACCTAGATCTACTAAAAAGATGCCAAATTAATATCTTCAGTGGCTTACAGAAGTCATAATAATATTTGTCAATAGTACAATGGACCCTGTTAAAGGATCAGCGAAATCTTGCAAAAAATAACCTAGTAGGCGTATATATATATCAATTTATGTAATAATGAATAAAGTTCAAGTTGATATGAATACAAAATACCATTAACCAAAACATATAACCATTACATTTATATGTTCAGTGATTGTGACATTACATTTATTACTGTGTCCCACAGACATTTAACATTTTGTACTAGGTGCAGTTATACATTTAGAACTCTTCCACATTTTAATTGCCCATGTTGTGTGGAAAATGAATCATTATCAGGAAATCAAACACTTTTCTTGTCACAGTCTGTATAAACATTAAAATATTTTTAGGTTATTAAAAAAAACAATCAGGTATAGTTTTAACTAGAGTACTCTCAAATCATACTTCTGTGTTAATTTGACCTGTTGATACAATTTGTAATGCTTTTTGGTTTAAAATTTTAAGTTAACTTATTAAAAGTTATATCTCTTCTCTCTATTTTTAATATATACTAGCTTTGATTATTGTTGAGTTTACAGCTAATTTCCTAATGCATGTAAAGCAAAACTTTGGTTGGCTTGCTTGCTTTGTTTGTATAATTGTTTACATAAGCTTAGAAAATATGATTGACATCTTTAAACAATATATATATAGACATAGTTTAACCTGTATATAGAATATTTGAATTTAATTGGGTGTTATCCTAATGATTGTACAATATAAAAACAAAGCAAGCAAGCTAAGTAAAGTCTTGCTCTTCATGCTTTAGGAAATTAGCTGTAATATTACTAAACTTTAGTATGACTATAAATTTTCACTCCTGTTCTTGTACTATGTGTTTCTCATTTCTCTGTTTATATATACATTTGACTGTTAGTTTTCCTGTTTGAATGGGTTAACACTAGTCATTTTTAGGCCCTTTATAACTTGTGGTCAGTCTGCATCAAGGCTCTGTGTTGAAGACTATACTTTGACCTATAATGGTTTACTTCTACTTATTATGACTTGATTGGAAGTTGTCTCATTGGCACTCATACCACATCTTCTTATATCTATAGTAATGTATTTGACTATCTACAAGTATGCAATGTTTTACCTGTAGGAACTCTTTTGCTCTAACATATTCATCTTCTGTTGTTGATGCTGCAATATGTCTCTGAACATCTTGAGTAGTTCTGGTTTAAACTGAGAGACTCCATTATGCATTGCAGTAACCCACCTCTCCCATGCCTGTTCTCTATGGAAGTCACAGAGATACACAAAAGAATCTACAATATGTATTGTACATATTTTATTTATACAATTCGGCACACATATATATACAACACAATTCCATTTATTGTGCTAAATGTTCATGATTTTGTTGCACAAGTGTTTGCCATTTATGTATAATACAAAAAGAATGACACATAATATTTGAAATCTGTTACCTTAAAGAAAAAAACCATGCAAGGCCTCCATTACCAATTCTCTTATAATCCATCTAAAATATGTACTGAAAAGAAGAAATTATAGTTTTTAGTTAAATAAATTTTGTTTATCATGCTTTTGTTTGTTGAAGACGCCAGTATTTTTGTATTGGTATTGAAATTGGTTTGAGGATTGCTGTGTTGGCCTTAGGCGAAGACAAAGCCAATACAGCTGGCCGAGGGACCAATTACAAAGCCAATTAAGAAATACTCGCATAATGATATTTTTATTAATGAACTACAGTGTTAACATATTTTTTATTTCATTTCACAAGAGATTAAATTTTTTTACCTTAAAGTGGAACTATCCAATTCTGAGTTCCCTTTTATAAGCTGCAATATCAAATTATCTGGTGCTGTTTCCAGATGTCTTCTACATTTCTGATGATTTTTTTACCCTTTCCAGTCAATTTAAAGTGTTACATTGATATTAAAGTAACCTTAAATCTGTTACCTTAAAGAAAAAAACCATGCAAGGACTCCATTACCAATTCTCTTATAATCCATCTAAAATATGTACTGAAAAGAAGAAATTATAGTATTCAGCTTAACAAATTTTGTTTACCATGCTGTTTTTATTTGTTGAAGATGCCAGTATTTTTGTATTGGTATTGTTATTGGTTTGAGGATTGCTGTGTTGGCCTTAGGAGAAGACAAAGCCAATACAGCTGACCAAGGACCAATAACAAAGCCAATTCAGAAATACTCGCATAATGATATCTTTATCAATTAACTACAATGATAACATATTTTTTATTTCATTTCACAAGAGATTAACATTTTTTTACCTTAAAATGGAACTATCCAAATCTGAGTTCCCTTTTATAAGCTGCAATATCAAATGATCTGGTGCTGTTTCCAGATGTCTTCTACATGTCTGATGATTTGTTTACCCTTTCCAGTCACTTTAAAGTGTTACATTTGATATTAAGACGCAACACATAAATAGTAATTGGAAAGGTGCTGTCATTGCATGAATTATGCAGAAACAAAAAGGAAGAAAAAGCAAAATAATTGAAATATATGAAGTGTTAAAAAATAGGATTTGGTGACTAAAGACTTGATAAAGCAAATGTGCCCAGTTAGAAGGAAGAATATTGTACATAAGAAAAGTTGATTATATGGTATCAAAATTATAATAACTTTTATTGCAACCATCACAAGTAAGTGTATTGGTATTTAACCATTAAGAACATGTGCAAGTAAATATTTGTTAAATAATGCAAGTTGCTAGATTTCAATAATTCAATATAATACAAAATGATATATACAATAAATGTGCAATGTCAGAAAGCTGCATGTTTAGAAATAAATGATTGAGTAAGAAAGAGGCTGTGTTATACTATACTCTCATGGTTAGTTCTGTACTTTATCATTGATCCTGCAATTAAGTTTGCCACATTCAAAAGGAATTTACACAATTAATTCTATATAGCTATTAGTGAAGTGAAGGTATATGCTGAAAGTTTTACAGAGATCCTCTTATATTATGCGGAAGATGGGAGAAACATAAATTTATGACAGTGTATTGTATGTGTCCCAAATGTTGTATTTGTACCATTTTTTGTACATCAACCTAGACCGTTAAAGCAAATACCTTAAAAGGTACAACTTTTAAAATATGTTCCATTAAAAGGACCAGGTGTACTATAAAAGAAAATGCAGTGATATAAGCAACAATTTGCAACCATTCTATATGTGCCTGTCCAAAGTGAAACTGGTGGTAAATTAGTGGTTGTGGTTTGTTACTACATGTATCTGTTATATTGATTTTCATAAAACACAAGGCTTTCTTTTTCGTTGAAATTGTTTCACATTGTCATGTCTTGGACTTTTATATGATATTGGGTTTGCTTATTGGCCTTACAGACACCTCTTGTTGCTTAAATTCACAGCACTTCGACTCTGTTGGATGGATGTTTAATTATCAATGATACCACATATCCTTATTTTATATAGGAATACTACTGAACTAGTTAAAGCTAGACAAGGTTGTATTTTAATACCTAATCATAACATAAGATTTTATAAATTAAAGCTGACAATATTATCATTGTATCTACTTTCTAACATAATACAGTAAAATATAGCAGCTTAAATATTGAATGTTAAATTGATAAAATATGCGAAACTATTTCAACCAGAATATATTTGTTAAAAAGGTTGAAACGTTATTTACCATTAAAGGGTCTTATTCTTTTTTACAATAGCTATATATTACCCATTATTGACTACTGTTGTACAGTAAATTCCGAGAAGTTTTTCAACTTCAACATTATCTAAAGCGATATTGTCTTGTGATAAAACACATAAACATTCATTACAGTTTACCAGTTTTCTGTCTGATCCAACAAGCATACATTTTGATTTCTTGCTATTTATCTTCATATCATTTTCTTTACACCATTTAATAACATTGTTTAAGTCTTTATTCAAACATATATTTAAATTTACAATAGATTTAGATGATAAATGTAAAGTTGTATCATCAGCATATAGATCATATTCTGTATGACTTAATGTTAATGGTAAGTCATTTAGGTTACAGTTTTATATTCTGATTCAGTGGTTCCTAACTTAACTTTTTGCATTCTCTGAGAGAGGTACGATGAAAACCATTTTACAGAGTGGTCATCGCATTTGTATAATTTGAGTTTTGATAAAAGTATATTGTGATTTACCGTATCAAAAGCCTTCTTAAAATCTAAAAAGAGAAATTTTTCTAACCATTTATCAATTATTTTAATGAGTGCTGTATGACAAGAATGTTTTTCTCTAAATCCAGACTGCTGTTGTATTAATAATTTGTGTGTGGTTAAGAATAAATATAGTTGTTTAAAGACAGTTTTTTCAAATAACTTGGACACAGTTGGTAAAATTGAAATGGGTCTATAATTGTTTGGGTCTGTTTTATCCCCTCCTTTAAATATGGGAGCAACTTTAGCAGATTTTAATATATTAGGAAATATTCCTGTACCTAAACTAAGGTTTATTATGTGAGCAAGGGGGCTTGCTACAATCGACCTTGATAGTTTTAAAATTCTTGGTCCAACTCCATCAGTTCCAGTTGATTTAGTTATGTCTAGATTTTTTAGACCTTGTAGAACCTCGTCATTTGTGACAGTATATAATGAAAATTTAGTATCATCAATTATTTTTGAATTAACATAGTTATTAATTTTCTCAGATTTAAAACTTTTGTGAGGATTTGATATAAGCTTCTCACCTACTGTGCTAAAATGATCATTTAAGCAGTTAGCAATATCATTTTTGTTTATAAGTACTTTTCCTTCGTGTGTTAAAATGTCAATTTCCTGTTTCGTTCAAGTCCGTAACTAGCCACTTTTAATAGTGAGGCAAAACATATTCGCAGAGCGTAAGGGGCGAAAAAAAATTGGCGAGGGTCTGGGGAAGCTCTGAGAAAATTGAAGCAAAATCGTGCATTCTGAGCGTTTCCCGGACTCTTTCTTACATTAAAACGCAATTTATTTTTAGCGCTTTTTTTGACAATATTCTGGTCTCAAAGCAAAAATATAGATTCATTGTAATTTAAGACTTTTACGGGTTTTACGGGGACAACATTAAAAGTAGACCGATATGAAGGATAAAGCAATAATCGTAATTCTTACAATCATTAAAATCGAATCCGTCTGTCTGTTCTTTGTCTCGTATTGTTCTTAGACTTTGGTGATCTTTTTGTGACTAGATTTATATATAGTGACAGTGCAGTAGTATACTTTAAGTACTGCTTAAGTCGACACTAAGGATAATCTTGACCTTGTTTTATGGTATTAATGATTCTTTTATTGTTGAAAACCCCACCAGAAACTATCAAGATGAAGAACAAGAATAAAAACTTTGACCACTGATCATTTGTATTTTTTCTATGCATTAGTTTTGTGTTTAATGTAAAAGATCATATGGCAATACATTGATGTTTTTATAGATAATTTGATACCGGGAAATTGGTGGTCTTACTTTAATTTAAACCATGTCAGCTATCTAGTTTTATGTACAACAAAAAGAGCCAGTTTTGTTTTCTTTGGTATCAAGTTCAATTCCATCCAGAAACGATAATATTTTTCTTTGTCCAGTAGCATCGTAAATATTCTTAAAAAAATTTCTCGTACAATGCCTGGACATTGGTGGACATGCAACATTGCAAAATCACACGTTTACAAATGAAAATCAACATTCAGACTATTTGGATGGAGAGTTGTCTCGTTGGCACTCACACCACATCTTCCTATATCTATATAGTCATAAAGTAGGACAATAAATGAACAAAAGATAAACCCGGGACACAAAAGTACAAACAATAGACCATCAACTCTGAAAACTAAAAATAAAGTAGAAACATGGACCACGATAAACATGCAAGGGCGACATCTGAGAGTAAAGAGAACTTGCGTCTTGCAAGACACTTTCCGTGAAAACAATTTGATATGAAGACAATCTTTTGTTTCAGTTTTGTTTTGTTTTGTTTGGGTTTTTTTTAAATTTCAAACATGAGGCATTTGCCTCATTTGCCACAATGTAGTTACGGCCCTGTTGTTGTTGAATTCATATCCTTCAAATGCCTCCAAAGAATGTTACAGTTTTTATCGTTATCTATTGCATCCATAAAATATTTTGCTTTAGCAGAACGGATTAATTCACTAGTTTTGTTCCTATATTTTTTATAATTTTCAGTGTCTTTCTTTTTGTGAAAATAATCTCTTTGGAATTTTGATTTACCAATTTCATTAGTATACCATTCAAGTTGATATTTTATTTTTTACACGTCTAGTAACAACAGGTGCATGTTTATCTAATACATTGACAAGTAAGTAATACCACATGTCCATTGCTTCGTTTGGATCATTGATTTCCTGTATTATATCGAATGGTTGATTTGACAAATCTTGTAAAAACATTTCATCATTAAATGTTTTGAAGTTTCTGTATTTGATCTCAAAATGTGAATCTGATTTGTGATTTGCACATCTTAAAATTTTTAATTATGTTTTATATAGTCTCAATATATAGTATTGTCTGATTGGAGAATCTTCTGTACAAAATATATTCTTCAGGATGACAGTGTTCAATGATTTAGTTGTTTGCATCTTTTTGTTGACGGTTTACCATAGCGGTTGTTCAGGTGCAAGAATAGTCGTTCATTTAGATTAGTTGCCCTTGGAAAAACGCGTACACAATATTTTCCCAAAAGGTGTAAAACAATTTTTAAAAACATTTTTTAATGTGTGGCAAAATGTCAACATGTCATATTTGCTGTATTTGAAGATGTTTTTGATAATCAAATATTAAATGTGTATTTATTTGCCCTTGTGAAAAAATAAATTTACTAATATCTGTCTAATACTAGTAGACCACAATAAATAAAAATATAGCTTGACCATACATTAGATATGTCTGTGCCGATGATTTGCCATTAATTCTGTATATAGTGTACGGAAGTCATCGGGGTCGTTTGGCCTCCAAAAAAATAAGAAACACAAAATTAATATGCTACTACGTTACACAAATCCATAAGTGTAAATCGGATGTCAATTTAGATTTCCCAATAGATGTACATGTATATGTATTAAACGAGTACCAAGGTCCTAGCTGTAATATATACCATCTAAGATAAAGTTCGAGACAATTTGGACTTTAGGTTCAAATAATATGAACCTCATGTAGACAAAGCCTTCCAAACTATTTATGGCAATACATTAATATTTATCATATCTGGGTGACTGTATGTAGGTAGAATAGTTTTGCACTTCCAGTCTTGAAGTAGTGTTGATGTGTATCTCAAGAAAACAAAGGCTGTCCAAAGTTGTGATGATAATACTTAGAATCCCAGTTGATTACAAAATATGTGTATATTTCCTTCACCACAAAGTATTTCTGTTAACATCTAAGTATCACTGTTCACAAAGAAATTCTAATAACTTTCCAATATCTAAAAATATGTGTGGATGTAACATATGAAGGTGTAATGCACCTTATGTTATACAGATTTCTGGTTGATGTTACATATGAAGGTGTAGTCCACCTTATGTAATGCAGATCTCTGGTAAATGTTACCTATGAGGGTGTAGTACACCTTATATAATACAAATCTCTGGTGGATGTAACATGTGAAGGTGTAATACACCTTATGTTATACAGATTTCCTGTGGATGTAACATATATGAGGATGTAGTACACCATATGTAATACAGATCTCTGGTGGATGTAACATATGAGGATGTAATACACCTTATGTAATAGAGGTCTCTGGTTGATGTTACATATGTGGGAGTAGTACACCTTATGTAATACAGGTCTCTGGTTGATGTTAAATATGAGGGTGTAGTCTACCTTATGTAATACAGGTTTCTGGTTGATGTTACATATGAGGGAGTAGAACACCTTATGTAATACAGGTCTCTGGTTGATGTTACATATGAGGGTGTAGTACACCTTATATGATAACGGGTCTCTGGTTGGTGTTACATATGAGGGTGTAGTACACCTTATGTAATACAGGTCTCTGGTAGATGTTACCTATGAGGGTGTAGTACACCTTATATAATACAAATCTCTGGTGGGTGTAACATATGAAGGTGTAATACACCTTATGTTATACAGATTTCCTGTGGATGTAACATATGAGGATGTAGTACACCATATGTAATACAGATCTCTGGTGGATGTAACATATGAGGGTGTAATACACCTTATGTAATACAGGTCTCTGGTTGATGTTACATATGAGGGAGTAGTACACCTTATGTAATACAGGTCTCTGGTTGATGTTACATATGAGGGTGTAGTACACCTTATGTAATACAGGTTTCTGGTTGATGTTACATATGAGGGTGTAGTCCACCTTATGTAATACAGGTTTCTGGTTGATGTTACATATGAGGGAGTAGAACACCTTATGTAATACAGGTCTCTGGTTGATGTTACATATGAGGGTGTAGTCCACATTATGTAAAACAGGTTTCTTGTCGATGTTACATATGAGGGTGTAATACACCTTATGTAATACTGGTCTCTGGTAGATTTAACATATGAGGGTGTAGTTAACCTTATGTAATACAGGTCTCTTTTCGATGTAACATATGAGGGTGTAATGCACCTTATGTAATACAAGTCTCTGATTGATGTTACCTATGAGGGTGTAGTCCACCTTATGTAATACAGGTCTCTGGTTGATGTAACATATGAGGTATGTAGTCCACCTTATGTAATACAGGTCTCTGGTTGATGTAACATATGAGGATGTAGTACACCATATGTAATACAGATCTCTGGTAGATGTTACCTATGAGGGTGTAGTACACCTTATAAAATACAGATCTCTGGTGGATGTAACATATGAAGGTGTAATACACCTTATGTTATACAGATTTACTGTGGATGTAACATATGAGGATGTAGTACACCATATGTAATACAGATCTCTGGTGGATGTAACATATGAGGGTGTAGTACACCTTATAAAATACAGATCTCTGGTGGATGTAACATATGAAGGTGTAATACACCTTATTTTATACAAATTTCTGATGGATGTAACATATGAGGATGTAGTACCCCTTATATGATAACGGGTCTCTGGTTGATGTTAGATATGAGGGTGTAGTACACCTTATGTAATACAGGTCTCTGGTTGATGTTGGGTGTAGTACACCTTATGTAATACAGGTCTCTGGTTGATGTTACATATGAGGATGTAGTACACCTTATGTAATACAGGTCTCTGATCGATGTAACATATGAGGGTGTAATCCACCTTTATATAAAACAGGTCTCTGGTTGATGTTACATATGAGGGTGTAGTACACCTTATGTAATACAGGTCTTTGGTTGATGTTAAATATGAGGGTGTAGTCCACCTTATATGATAACGGGTCTCTGGTTGATGTAACATATGAGGGTGTAATACACCTTATGTAATACAAGTCTCTGGTGGATGTTACATATGATGGTGTAGTCCACCTTATGTAATACAGATCTCTGGTAAATGTTACCTATGAGGGTGTAGTACACCTTATATAATACAAATCTCTGGTGAATGTAACATATGAAGGTGTAATACACCTTATGTTATACAGATTTCCTGTGGATGTAACATAT
Source organism: Mytilus trossulus (assembly GCF_036588685.1). Lineage (NCBI taxonomy): Eukaryota > Metazoa > Mollusca > Bivalvia > Mytilida > Mytilidae > Mytilus > Mytilus trossulus. The sequence goes on along the minus strand of NW_026963290.1, from coordinate 6,799,688 downwards.
ATGAGGATGTAGTACACCATATATGAGACTGGTCTCTGCTAGACGTAAAATATATATATGGAAGTGTTTAACGACCTTGACTGGCTATACAGTCCTCGCACGGTCGGTTTATCGTAAAATATGACGGTGAAGTACACCTTATATAATACGGGTGTCTGGTTGATGTTACATATACGGGTGTAGTGTGGGTGTAGTACACCTTATGTAATACAGGTCTCTGGTAAATGTTGGTTGTAGTACACCTTATGTAATATAGGTCTCTGGTTGATGTTACATATGAGGGTGCAGTACACCTTATGTAATACAGGTCTCTTGTCGATGTGACATGTGAGGGTGTAATCCACCTTATGTAATACAGGTCTCTGGTTGATGTTACATATGAGGGTCTAGTACACCTTATGTAATACAGGTCTTTGGTTGATGTTACATATGAGGGTGTAGTGCACCTTATGTAATACAGGTCTCTGGTTGATGTTACATATGAGGGTGTAGTGCACCTTATGTAATACAGGTCTCTGGTTGATGTAACATATGAGGGTGTAATACACCTTATGTAATACAGATCTCTGGTTGATGTAACATATGAGGGTGTAATACACCTTATGTAATACAGGTCTCTGGTTGCTGTTACATATAATGGTGTAGTACACCTTATGTAATACAGATCTCCAGACCGTATGAGTATTTGGACCGTACGCGTACGGTCTAAACCGTATGCGTACTTTTTCAAAATACATATATGGTCGGACCGTACGTGTACGGTCTGACTAATATTAAGAAGTTGGTCAAGTTTATTAGATACAAATGTATATAACAGATCAACATAACTTATATCTAAAATTAATATAAAAAGTTCAATAGTAATTGAAATGAAAACTTAATATTTTAACTATTTAACTGAAAAATCACGCTTATTCAAATCTGTTAATCTCCTTTATTTAGCATGTCAGTAATTCATTAATTGCAGCCCAGTATGCTCATTGAAATTGAAGTTATCGGAAGTAAACATAATGTAGGAGCACAATTGTTATAGAATATTTAAGAACTTTACAAAAAAAATGCATATGCAAAGGAACATGCATGAACAAAACATGTTATTAAATGTAAAAAAAAAAATATGACGTTCCTTGTGGTAGCAAGACTAACTAGTGTCACCTTGGGCCAGAGTAACACAATAGGATTCAGATATACAATTCATCTTTTATATAAGCTTTGGATTTCAAATATTTTGGCCACGAGCATCACTGAAGAGACATATTTTGTCGAAATGCGCATCTGGTGCAACAAAATTGGTACCGTTGATTTTTTTACTACCACTGGGTCGATGCCTCTGCTGGTGGACTATTAGTCCCCGAGAGTATCACCAGCCCAGTAGCCAGTACTTCGGTACTGGCATGAAAATACGGAATTTTTTTGTGTTATTTAAATTTGCTGTTACAAAATATTAGAAATTATTATAAATTAAGGAATGTATCTCCCTCATGCAAAGCTCTGATTCCTTTCACGAATTTGACTATACGTTTTGGACCTTTTGGATTATAGCTCTTCATCTTTTATATAAGCTTTGGATTTCAAATATTTTGGCCACGAGCATCACTGAAGAGACATATTTTGTCGAAATGCGCATCTGGTGCAACAAAATTGGTACCGTTGATTTTTTTTTAAACACATATTTAATGTCAATTGTTCGCTTATTCACTTCATCCATCTATTTGTAATAATAACAATTTTTATAACTAAAAATAAAGATTTTGATAAATGTTTGTTTAAAGTTTAACCCATATGATCTCAAAACATGTCTGGTCAGCTGGACCGTACGCGTCTGGTCGGACCGTACGAGTATACGCATACGGTCCGGACCGTACGCGTACGGTCCAAATACTCATATGGTCTGGAACATGTACATAAGTTATATAATGAAAACTATCCATTTAGTTATAATAAACATATACATATTTTTTTTTAATTTGAGGTTTCTTATGACTTTTTTAAAAGTTTATGGGAGGGGGGGATGCGTTCTAAACAATTAGGGAGGTGGATATTTTCTCAATTTGTTTAGGGGGAGAGAATTTTTTTTAGTCATTAAAAACGCTCCGATTCAAGCATAAAAATATAAAATCTATCAAATATGCCAAAAAAATGTCACTTTTCAGATGTTTTTTTTGTCAAAAATGAAAGTGGAGGTATTTGTGTTCATCCTCATCATGACCAGTAATGCAGACATTATAGTTTGTCAACTGTTGTTACATTTATACATGTTTCTACTTCCTCATTTTACTAATGAATCTTAATGAATTTATATTTAAATTTTATTAAATTTAATTATAAATTATGAATTTTCAAAGGTTACTTCTTTAAATGTTTATTTATTTACATGTATGTACATCTCATCCCCTAACAATATTTCTATTCTATTTTAATCATTTGTTATTGACTATTCAATCACTTTATTAGATTATGTAAATGTATGTGTATGATTTTTTGTTTATCATTATTATTAAAATTGTGTGGAATATTGAGGTCTCTTTATTTCTCTTGTATTTCTCTGTATAACACACTAGAAATGAATGTGCTTACAAATTGTAAACTGATTTGCGAAATTGCTAGTTTGTAAATCTAAATTGTATAGCCAAACTTGTATATCTACAATACAAATATTCAAAATATTATACAAAGCACAGCCTTACTTGTACATGTACTATACCGGTAATCAGAATATTATACATAGCACTGTAATTCTTATAAATGTGTATTACTCAGAGTATTCCCTAGAATTTCAAATAGCACAATGGAAATTAACATAGCACTGGTCTGCCAAAAGTTATAGCACCGTGGCCTCTACATTTCATCATAAAATCAGCCAAGATAGCACCATGGTATCAAATATAGTAATAGGGTACCACAGTGCGTTAAGGCCCCAGTTATTACAGTTAAAACATGACATTAAACAGCACACTGTCATACTCATATATGTACTTTACCAGCTATCAGAACATTATACATGGCACTTGTCATTCCCATAGATGTACTTTACCAGTAATCAGAACATTATACATGGCACTTGTCATTCCCATAGATGTACATTACCAGTAATCAGAACATTATACATGGCACTTGTCATTCCCATAGATGTACTTTACCAGCTATCAGAACATTATACATGGCACTTGTCATTCCCATAGATGTACTTTACCAGTAATCATAACATTATACATGGCACTTGTCATTCCCATAGATGTACTTTACCAGTAATCAGAACATTAAACATGGCACTTGTCATTCCCATAGATGTACATTACCAGTAATCAGAACATTATACATGGCACTTGTCATTCCCATAGATGTACTTTACCAGCTATCAGAACATTATACATGGCACTTGTCATTCCCATAGATGTACTTTACCAGTAATCAGAACATTATACATGGCACTTGTCATTCCCATAGATGTACTTTACCAGTAATTAGAACATTATACATGGCACTTGTCATTCCCATAGATGTACTTTACCAGTAATCAGAACATTATACATGGCACTTGTCATTCCCATAGATGTTCTTTACCAGTAATCAGAACATTATACATGACACTTGTCATTCCCATAGATGTACTTTACCAGTAATCGGAACATTATACATGGCACTTGTCATTCCCATAGATGTACTTTACCAGTAATCAGAACATTATTCATGGCACTTGTCATTCCCATAGATGTACATTACCAGTAATCAGAACATTATACATGGCACTTGTCATTCCCATAGATGTTCTTTACCAGTAATCAGAACATTATACATGGCACTTGTCATTCCCATAGATGTACTTTACCAGTAATCAGAACATTATACATGGCACTTGTCATTCCCATAGATGTACTTTACCAGTAATCAGAACATTATACATGGCACTTGTCATTCCCATAGATGTACTCTACCAGTAATCAGAACATTATTCATGGCACTTGTCATTCCCATAGATGTTCTTTACCCGTAATCAGAACATTATACATGGCACTTGTCATTCCCATAGATGTACTTTACCAGTAATCAGAACATTATACATGGCACTTGGCATTCCCATAGATGTTCTTTACCAGTATTCAGAACATAATACATGGCACTTGTCATTCCCATAGATGTTCTTTACCAGCTATTAGAACATTATACATGGCACTTGTCATTCCCATAGATGTACTTTACCAGTAATCAGAACATTATACATGGCACTTGTCATTCCCATAGATGTACATTACCAGTAATCAGAACATTATACATGGCACTTGTCATTCCCATAGATGTACTTTACCAGCTATCAGAACATTATACATGGCACTTGTCATTCCCATAGATGTACTTTACCAGTAATCAGAACATTATACATGGCACTTGTCATTCCCATAGTTGTACATTACCAGTAATCAGAACATTATACATGGCACTTGTCATTCCCATAGATGTACTTTACCAGTAATCAGAACATTATACATGGCACTTGTCATTCCCATAGATGTACTCTACCAGTAATCAGAACATTATACATGGCACTTGTCATTCCCATAGATGTACTTTACCAGCTATCAGAACATTATACATGGCACTTGTCATTCCCATAGATGTACTTTACCAGTAATCAGAACATTATACATGGCACTTGTCATTCCCATAGATGTACTTTACCAGTAATCAGAACATTATACATGGCACTTGTCATTCCCATAGATGTACTCTACCAGTAATCAGAACATTATACATGGCACTTGTCATTCCCATAGATGTTCTCTACCAGTAATCAGAACATTATACATGGCACTTGTCATTCCCATAGATGTTCTCTACCAGTAATCAGAACATTATACATGGCACTTGTCATTCCCATAGATGTACTTTACCAGTAATCAGAACATTATACATGGCACTTGTCATTCCCATAGATGTACTTTACCAGTAATCAGAACATTATACATGGCACTTGTCATTCCCATAGATGTACTCTACCAGTAATCAGAACATTATACATGGCACTTGTCATTCCCATAGATGTACTTTACCAGTAATCAGAACATTATACATGGCACTTGTCATTCCCATAGATGTACTTTACCAGTAATCAGAACATTATACATGGCACTTGTCATTCCCATAGATGTACTCTACCAGTAATCAGAACATTATACATGGCACTTGTCATTCCCATAGATGTACTTTACCAGTAATCAGAACATTATACATGGCACTTGTCATTCCCATAGATGTACTTTACCAGTAATCAGAACATTATACATGGCACTTGTCATTCCCATAGATGTACTTTACCAGTAATCAGAACATTATACATGGCACTTGTCATTCCCATAGATGTACTCTACCAGTAATCAGAACATTATACACATGCTACTTGCAACTGCACAGTCCTTACCTTCGTTCCTCTTTCGTTTTACGTATCTAAGGTATATAAGGTGTATAACAGCCTCCTGTGTTACATCAACCAGAGTACATGTGGTTTATAAGGTATATAACATCCTCCTGTGTTACATCAACCCAGGTACATCTGGTTTATAAGGTGTGTAACATCCTCCTATGGTACATCAACCAGGATACATGTGGTATACAAGGTGTATAAAATCCTCCTGTGTTACATCAACTAAAGTACATGTGGTATACAAGGTGTATAACATCCTTCTGTGTTACATCAACCATTGCATTGACTTAAGACTCAGGTGGTTTAATTTATGAAACTTTATAAATTGACTTCCAAAAATGGGGTAGACTTACTTTCCAATCCCCCTTCTTTAATTCATAAAAAAATTCCAACCGTTAACCTTTTGTCCATACTAGGTACAAATGATAGGTAACTGCCCAAGGTTGCCTGGACCCAAAGACCCAGGTTGTTAAATTATGGAACGTTTTTAATTGATGTCTATAGTTAGGGTAAGGAGACACTACCACCTCCGTTCTTGAGTTCATTCAATATTTTCTACGGCTAAGCTTTTGTCCACACTAGGTACAAATGATAGGCATTACCATAAGGTTGCCTGACCTTTAGACTCAGGTGTTTAAATGCCACATTTTTTTTATTTGGTATCATATGGCTATGAAACTTTGTAAACTGTTTTATAATATACTAAGCTTAAATCATGCCACGTTTTATCAGAATTGGTCAAGTTTTAGGCCCCTAAGAGGTGCATAAATTTTGAATTTTTACTTTAACAGCTTCTCTGAATGATCTATTGGTATTAATTTGTCAAACTACATGAGAAGAAATGATTTTCACTTTCATTTGATAGAAATTTGTGAAAAAGTCACTTTCCAGGTTAAATGACCAAAATGTAGCTTTTTCACTTTTTTCAATATTTTTGCAAAAACAGCAGGCTTAATTTCTCTCTGACAGGTTTTTTCTGATATCTATTTGTGTTTGTGGTATTTATTTCAGTTGTTTTACTCATTTGTGAACTCTGAACACAAAAAAAAGTAGATAAAAACATAAAAGAGTGCAAAATGTGCTGTTTTAATAGTCTAAGTCTAACGGTCAGTATACACAGCAGGTGAAATGTGAAGTTCTATGCACTTAAAAGTTGTATTCCTAAATAGATTGAATTGAATCTATATAAAAAAAACACTTATTACTGGTTGTTTAACCATTTCTGTTTAACAGACTACCTTTATTTTCTTCTGTTGGATAGCTAGTGGTTAAAATATTGGCCTTTTGAGGCTGAAATTTCATTCAGGTTTTAAACAGTAAAGTTAATAAACTTTGCATCAGACCATACTGTCTACATATATAGTTGAAAGTGACAGTCTCGTTACATCCAGGCTCCATGTTTTGTCATATCTAAGCACAGATTTAAGCAAAAAGAAGCATATCTCCATCTCCCATATCATTTATATGCTTTTTAATATGCAAATGCGGGGAACGGCCTAAATTGACAACCTGTTTTTTTTTAAGCTTAACATTGCTAAAGACTATTTTATCCACATGTGTTATGCTATTTGAAACTTATATTTCCATTAAAAGTACATTTATAATATGTTAAAGTTTTTTTGAAAACTTAACAACTTCAGAAAATTGTGGTTAATGAAGAATATTACATTTGATATAAGACCTCACTTTATTTGAAAACCTCTATTTTTTGGCACAGGCTCACATAAAATGAACTTCTGGCCATTTTTCATAAGTCTGATACATGAAGTACCCCTACAGTAAAAAAAAGTTGAGGGCCAGTTGATGGCCATGTGGCGGACAGTTAAGGGCTAGCTGTTTTAAGCAAAATAGTTGAGGGCTAGGTGTTGTCAGCATCTTAGCTCAACTCAAACCTGGCCAAGCACTGTATGTTTGATAGATGTCGGTCAACTGGCCCTCAACTGAAGCTTGTCATTAAGTTGAGGAATAAGTTAAGCAATTGATCTTTTGTTTTCATATAGTTAAGCAAAAGTTGAGCATTCAGACTTTGAAATTTTTGTAGTTGAGGAAAAGTTGAGCATTCAGACTTTGAAATTTTTGTAGTTGAGGAAAAGTTGAGCATTCAGACCTAGATTTTTTTTTATAGTTGAGCAAAAGTTGAGCAATTAGAAATATGACCTGGTGATATGAATGTTATGTGCCATCTGTTTTATCTGTCTTTAGTACAAATGGACAGGAAGTATTATTATTAAATGTACACAAAGTTTGAGGCAAAATTAAGGGAAGCACATGTATTTATACTTTTTTCTGTATTTTAACTTAAATAAAGATAAAAAACAAACAGTATTTCTTTTATTATAATTAAGATATATCAAATATTCAAGAAAATATTACATGTTTTTCGTCTTCTATGTTATCATTACACATAAAACACATTCTTTCGTCTACATTATACAAACAAAACATAACTTAATTACATTGTTTACAGAAGCTCCCATATCGCCTTAGTTATTTCTGTGTACCTGAATTTTTGTACTAAGGCAAACTGGGATTAATTTTATATAATTATTTTGACAGCTAAGGCGAAATGAGAATAAGCCATCAGATGATGAATTTTCAGTTTTAGCCATCTCACTGATCAGTATGCTACATAGTGCCCCCAAATGACCAGTATTAAACTATCCAGCAAGAGAGAAAGGGATATGTCAATATAAGAAACCTTAGTAACAAGGCAACTTCAGTTCAATTTCAAATGTCAGAGGGAATATCTTTTTTAATGTGGTAGGAGTACCAACGAGACAACTCTCCATCAAGACACAGTGTAGGTAAAGTAAGCAATAATAGGTTATAATACAGCCTTCAACACAAAGGCCTGGCTCACATTGGACAGCATCCTACTAAGGGCTCTATTTAGACCCAAAACACTGTTATAAAACAATTTAAACAGGAAAAAACAAATAAGGTTCACGTATTGCATTTCTGAAATACAAATAATAATTAATTGATTAAATTTCTTCACAATTGCATTTGAACTTCTAGATTAACTTTTAGACAAACTTTATCTTGCTTTCAATAATCTGCATAAAGAGTTATTTCAGACAGGTCATCCTTTTTTCATGATATTCCAATAGCAAAATCAGGAGAAAGCAAGAAAATTTTACTTTAAAATTTAATTTTGATCAATGGAGGACTGAAATAAAACAAACCATGTGCTGATTACAAAAAAAATTATCAACTGGTAGAGGAAATCATAAATCAGCTATTAGTTAATACAGTGTTAACTGTCATGGAAATTATAATGAAAAATAAAATAAAGGACAAATTCACAATAAAAATATTGTATTTTCTCATTATAAAACTTTAGTCACAACTTTATTTTGATGAATGTGATATGAAATTTTACATAAAATTTAAAAATTTAAATGAGATCAGAACACAACCAACTTATCAATCAATTGCACTTCACATGTAAGCACCAAACATCTATTCTGAAATTCTTTTTTTATCATTTGTTGTATCAGCAATTTTGCAAAACATAAAACCTTAAGAGCTCAGTTTTACAACTATAAAATACAGTTGTCTAAAAAATTATTTGGGTTTAATTTAATTTGGATTTACATAATTATCTTCCTTGAATAACAACAACAACAACAACAACAACAATTTTTATTTGTCAATCAAGACGCCCCGAGGAGCAGTACAATTACAGTTTAAATTAAAGTGTACAAATAATTGTGTTGATTTTTTTCATTGAAATTACAATACATGACAATAAAATTAAAACAATATTATATAAGAGAAGGGAGACAACAAATACAGTATATATTCTCAAAGATAATGAGTGAGTGAACACAATCAGTACCGTTTTATAATTAGAAGAAGAGCTGGACTACTCATGTGTTTATGCTTAATTTAACTCTTCTAGATTTTATTAAACTATCTATTAATTTAATCATTATGTTATTAACAAATGGATCTTCATTTGACATCAACCATACAAATTTAGATTGGTCATTTAAAGTTTTAAAATTAGTAGAGGATAAATCTGAAATAAAACTGGACCTTTCAGTTTTAAGTGATGGACATTGAAGAAGAAATGAATTTCATCCTCAACAATGTCATTATTACATAATTTACAAAATCTTTTATCTGGGGGTATTCCCTTATGTCTTCCCTTTTCTATTTCAAGTTCATGGGCACTAATTCTAAATTTGGTTAACTCATTTAATGTTTTACAATTATTGAACAATAAATATTTTTCAAGGCCTATATTATTTTTAAATAGTCTGTAGGTCCTTAATTTATTTCCTTGCACCATGCCAGGTTTGTCATTATTTAATTGGTTAAGCCAAATTTCATCATATTTAATTCGGAGTTTTTTTTAATGATAATTGACTTTATATGAGATTTGTGATTTAACAAATATTCTGGGGTTAAATTAAGATATTTAAATAATGAATAAATGCTTTCCAACCAATTGTCTTTATATGTTTTAGATAAAAATTTAGACTCTTCAAATGCTTCTTTAATGAGAGAGTTATTTTGTTCTGTGAGTCTGAGCCAAAATTTAGCCATATTAAGAATAACCTCAAAAGATAGGGGGTAGCGCCCCAACTCTCCCATCACTGCTAGGTTTGTTGATCTTCTAGGTACCTGTAGAGAATATTTACAAAATTTAATATGTAATTTTTCAATAATTAGATCTTTGCACATTTGGAAAAAATAGTTGTCTCCTTTTGATTGTAACTTATTTGGAGAGAATTGACCCCAAATTTCTGAGCCATATAACAAAATCGGCTTCAGCATGTGGTCAAAAAGATGTAAAAGTGTTTTAATATTAGGTTTAAAATGGGTGAAATATCTTTTTAATTTAAAAAAAAAACATAAATTCAGTGGGACTTTTTTTCCAAAACAAATAACATAACAAAAAAAGATACTTGCAACACTTTTGAAACATAGTTACAAAATCAATAATTTTCATTAATTCAAGTTATTAAAATATAATCTACTACAACCATTTCATGCCAATATCACAGATTATAAAATTTATCATTTACAAATGTATCAAAAAGTTTTCATCTTTTGTTGATCTCGTTGAAATTGTTCTGCTTGTGCATGATACATTTACAAAAAGACTTGAATCTATAGTATAAATATAAAGTCTTGCAGCAGCATTTCAGCAACAGCACTATAGTTATATCTGAAGCAAGTAGGTAGGCCTATAGGTGAACACTATATAATACTGGTCACCATCTTGGCATGTGTACACACTGAGAAAGGTAGGGATACAGATGACAGTGAACTGTTTTAAGTCTGAAAAGAAATGAGAATAAGAACACAATCTCAAGATTTACTAGAAAATTTCAAAATATTGCTGAAACTATTATTGGTGTTTTTCATCATTTCTGTTTTTAACAAGTAAATGAGATGCACAGACCCTTTTGTGCTTTTTTTGTTTTTGAATTTACCATTACCTATATATATTATTATGCTTTTTCAACTGATAATGTTGTTTTCTTCCATTTTTATTAAATGTTAATTATTTTTAATACTGTTGATGTTATTTTCATGATAACTGTAAGATCAAAAAATTATTGCGTTCAGTTTTTATTGTAAATTTAAACGAAAGGACAAAATTAAACATTAAATATAAATCAATTGCTTCTAAAAAGCAATTGTAATGTAAGCGGTATTTCCCCCCTTTGAAACATGATTGTTTGTTTCTGTAAGGGGTCTATATTATTCCGGGGAAGTTTCATGTTTAGTTCGGAAAGTTTTTATTTTATTTCAGGTCCAGCGCGCGACTTCTCGCGCCAGATTGAGGAGACATCACGTGACACGGGTTTATTATAACGAAAACTTTTAGTATATTTATTCCTTTTTAGGTGGGGACGTTGAACAGACACATGTATAAAGACGGAATGTACACAATGTAATTTCTTTTGTCATTGTAGGAAATTGACATTTTGATCACAGTTCACCAGCAGTGCATGTTTTGGATTTAATTGATCCGGTGTAACTTTAATACACATTTAAGGATTATTTTCTGATAATGTACATTTTTCAGCACCTGTTTGTAACACAGATTAGTATTTCAATCTAGGAGCGGACATTTTATTGTAGGGTTTCACTGAGATTTACGGACCTAGAAAGCGATTTTTACGGCGTTGCAATTTCTTTTCTCTTGGAAAAGTCTTGAGAGATATCTGCACCACGTTGTTGTATAAACTTTTAGTACATGTATGCCCTGCTGAATACAAATTTTGGGGTCGATTGGACTTGTAGTTTCAGAGTATAACTGATAACAAACATGTGGATTTTTTTTTCAGAAGAGATGTAAGAACAATATTAAAAACCAATTGTTCAGAGAACCATTGATGGTCTTTCCACTAGTAAGGATCTTTTTTATAAGAAAATATTAAAATTCGGTTTTAAATGTCAATTTTAGCGTCAAATGACAGCTTATTGACCACTGATCTTATTGAACACTGATTCCAAAAATGTATGGTTTCTATACAAAAAGATATAAATAAGGAGATCATTTTTTACATCCGGTATAAAAGATGTTACTTTCGGTATGTTTTGATAGTTTACTTGACACTGATTCCAAAAATAGATGGTTCTATATACTTTTACATTAAATTAGTACAAAAAAACCGGCTACTTCCGGTTTACAAAAGGTCACTTCCGGTTGGATTTTTCAAGGTCACATTGCTTGCAAACTTTTGCCAAAAGTCCCATGGCTTTATATGTATACATGTATATAAGAGAAAAAAGCAAAGGTCAAAATCTAGAACGTTAAATTTACCTATGACCTTGAGCTCAATTTCAAGGTAATCAACCAAGGACCTCAAATCAAAAGACTCTAGGCCTCTACTTTATATTGTTAATGAGTTATATTACCATACAACTAATATTAGAAATAAAAGGGGGCAAAACTCGCATTAAATGTTACGTACCCTTTTAAGTAAAATTTACATGTTACGACATGTCGCAACTAACAATTGTCTGAAAATATTTTGTAGATATCTTGTATGATTTCTGAAATAAGAGATAACAAGCCAAAATCAAAAATTTGATCATGACATTGACCTTTGACCTTGACCTCATTTTCATACTTTTTGACCAAGGGCCTCAAATCAAAAAGACCCTAAGCCTCTATCACTTATAGTTTTCCAGTTACAAATTTATTTCACGTATTTCAATACAAAAGGGGAAATTACTCTCATATGGGGTCTTTGTAAAGCTTCGGTCAAATAAAACGTAACATCCTGAGGATATAACGAGCAATTTTGAAAAATAAATTTGTCGCTTTCTTTTACAGTTGCGGAGGAGATCTGATAACAAGAAAAACAGTGTTACTTGAGGTACAGTTGATATTTCGTCGAGTAGACAAAGCATTTTAAAAGTTTTAATGGTTGCACACATTAGTGTCCACGGTGGTTGGATGTTTGTAGATTATATCGGTCAGTATTTGAGGTACAATTGATCTGTACATCGAGAAGACGAAACATTTTGAAAGTTTAGATGGTTACACATATTAGTATTCACAACGGTTAGCTGTATTTACATTATATTGGTCAGTACTTGAGGTACAATAATTGGAAATTGAAAAAATCCCACCTGCGCTTTCTTAAAAATATTTTTTACAGAGTGGTGTAATACTTTTGGGACAAATCATAGAAAACTCAAAATATTGACATTTTTATTTTGAAGGGGTCTTGAATTCTTTTGGAAGCTTCCGAGATACTAATTTTTAACCTTTTTTTAGATGAACCAAATCACTACTTTACTTTTAAATTGATGACCCATTTTTTATGCCCCACCTACGATAGTAGAGGGGCATTATGTTTTCTGGTCTGTGTCTCCGTCCGTCCGTCTGTTCGTCCGTCTGTGCGTCCGTTCGCTTCAGGTTAAAGTTTTTGGTCAAGGCAGTTTTTGAAGAAGTTGAAGTTCAATCAACTTGAAACTTAGTACACATGTTCCCCATGATATGATCTTTCTAATTTTAATGCCAAAATATAATTTTGACCCCAATTTCATGGTCCACTGAACATAGAAAATGATAGTGCGAAGTTCAGGTTAAAGTTTTTGGTCAAGGTAGTTTTTGATGAAGTTAAAGTTGCATCAACTTGAAACTTAGTACACATGTTCCCTATGATATGATCTTTCTAATTTTAATTCCAAATTAAAGTTTTGACCCCAATTTCACGGTCCACTGAACATATAAAATGATTGTGCGAGTGGGGCATCCGTGTACTATATGGACACATTCTTGTTTCAGTGTAGTTTCATCCCCCTTCTTGCCATTTGAGGCATAAAAACATGAAGAAATAAACTTGAAAAAGGTATAAAAAATAGCAAGTTACACACTGTCAACACTAGGGACTATATTTGAAAGTATGTTCCCGGACCAATATCAACTATGGTTACATCTGGTTACCTTACACCGCTGTTCATATGTTGACCTAGGTTACCTCTGGTGACCTTGAACACATTTTGACTATGCTTAATTCTGGTTCAGTTACAATGACGCTCTGGTCACATTTCACACTCATTTTATTTGGTAACATCTGGTCACCTTGTACATAATATATTCACTTTGTTGACCTCTGGTCACCTTACAAGAATGCACACATACCACAATCATTTACTTTGGTTGCTACTGGTCACCAAACACATATATTGAATTTGGTTACCTCTGGTCACCTTGGACATATTTTGTCTAGTTTTACCTCTAGTCCAGTCACAATGATGCTCTGGTCAAATTACACTCTCATTTAATTTGGTAACCGCTGGTCACCTTATATATTTATGCGCTCCTCGTAGTAATTTTTAGTCGCGTAGTACCTATTGTGAGAACCGGTATAAATTTCGCGGGTAGTATATAAGAAAAGGGTCTCGATTTTTCAGTTATCGAGATTAGGCGGTAACCACGTTGATTGCTACAGTGTACACTTATTTACAGTAGTGTAGATTTGTTATGTAATTCAGAGACCAAATTGATGTGTACTAATTATTATATGTGTTTATTTTTAGAAATTCTGTAAGGCCAGTTACAATGATGCTCTGGTCACATTGCACTTTCAGTCGTTTTATTTGGTAACCTCAGGTCACCCTGTACATATGTTCACTTTGTTGACCTCTGGTCACCTTACAAGAATGCACAAATAACACAATCATTCACTTTGGTTACTACTGGTCATCATATATTGACTTTGGTTACCTCAGGTCACTATTTATTATTACATGTTCAGGACGATCACACTTGCGTACGGATTTGTCTACTTAGCGTCAAGTGCAGAGAAATTTTATCTACCTATATCATACTCTGATGAATATTGATGAGTATTATCATCACAACTTTGGACAGCCTTTGTTTTCTTGAGATACACATCAACACTACTTCAAGACTGGAAGTGCAAAACTATTCTACCTACATACACCCAGATATGATAAATGTTAATGTATTGTCATAATTGTTTGGAAGGCTTGGTCTACATGAGGTTCATATTATTTGAACCTAAAGTATAGACCAATTAAATTTTCATACATACTGTTAATCGATGCCTCGTGTAGAGAGTTCCATTTGCAGTTCAAATTTAAATTGCCTCGAACTTTATCTTAGATGGTATATATTACAGCTAGGACCTTGGTACTCGTTTAATACATGTATATATATACATGAACATCTATTAGGAAATCTAAACTGACATCAGATTTACACTCATGGATTTGTGTAACATAGTAGCATATTAATTTTGTGTTTGTTATTTTTTGGAGGTCAAACGACCCCGATGACTTCCGTACACTATATATACAGAATTAATGGCAAATCATCGGCACAGACCTATCTAATGTATGGTCAAGCTATATTTTTATTTATTGTGGTCTATTAGACAGATATTGTTAAATTTATTTTTTCACAAGGGCAAATAAATACACATTTAAAATTTGATTATACATCTTCAAATACAGCAAATATGACATGTTGACATGTTGCCACACATTAAAAAATGTTTTTAAAAATTGCTTTACACCTTTTGGGAAAATATTGTGTACGCGTTTTTCCAAGGGCAACTAATCTAAATGAACGACCATTCTTGCACCTGAACAACCGCTATGGTATTAACCGTCAACAAAAAGATGCAAACAATTAAATCCTTGAACACTGTCATCCTGAAGAATATACTACACTGTCAGTATACAGGACACCAATGTCATTGTGATTTGCACATCTTAAATTTTTTAATTATGTTTTATATAGTATTGTCTGATTGGAGAATCTTCTGTACAAAATACCGTCAGACATAGTGAAAAAAATATATGATAGGATATGTCAGGATATTTGGGGCACATGACAGGAACTCGCAATAATTTACTGAATTAAATGTGTTTGTGCTTTCGATTTCATATATAAATTATTTTATGTGTAACACAAAATAGAGGGGGACAAGGGGGCTCCCAATAACAGCAAAACAGCAAATTGATTTGGCTAATAACAGATAACAAGGAATTAAAATGGACAAAAACAGATAACAGTAAATGAAATCAAAAACAGATAACAGTAAATGAAATATCAAAATAAGTCGGGACCTTGACAAATCCAGTATTTCTTATTACGGGTATAATCCTTTGTAATGAATTCCATTTTCTATGAACATGTTTTTAAAATTATGTATCTAGAATGTGTTTACTACTCAATATCTTTTTTTCACTCGTTTACAGGACGTATTATGGAATACTGTTGTCCGTCTGTCGTCAATATGTCGAATTTTATCTCCAACACTCTTTAACCAATTTGCATAAAACTTTTGGAAATTGTTTATATCTATTGACGTGTTTCATAAATTTCTGATTTTAAGATTCTGAGTAATGGGGTCAGTTTATTCAATAAAAATGGTGTTTTTTTTTGTTTTTTTGATAACTTAGTATCTCAAAAATCCTTTCACAAATTTGCAAGGAATTTTGGTGAATTGTTAACATTGTAATTTAAATAGTGTGTAATAAAATTGAGTATGGAAATGAGGAATATGTCAAAGAGACAAAAATGATATCTAGTAAAAATGCAAGGGCTGAACATTATGGTATTCAATTCACATAGTTCTTGTGTTTGTTGCTACTAAAAAATGACCTAAAAGAGTTTGAATATATATATTCGCATTCCTAAATGCCCATTTAATGAGGTGTGTGAATTTTTCTTAATAAGACTATGAGGCAAAGTGGTCAGTAGATAGGGTAGAAAAATCAAAAGCACCAATTATACATTATAAGCATGCAATTTATCAAGTATACCTCGAACCAATTTTGACACTCCAAAAGTAATTTATTCCATTATTTTCAAAGGCTCAGTTTGAACAATTTTTTATCAGGCTATTGATTGGACCAAGTGTACTAGTAAGTAGAATACATATTTAAGTAGGGGAGTAATGGCTTAAAGACGAAATAAATCTTTGTTTGTTATAAGCTATGTGCTGCCGCCCGAGTTCGGGACCCAGTATATGGTTGGAACTTTCATTGTACAATGTGTCTGGTTCTTCTTTGAAAAGAATCACAGAGCTTAGTCAATGTGCCATGCATATTATATAAAAGGCTAACTGGTTGTAAGGACCTAGTCCTTAATTGAGATTCTTGTCAGATATTCCTGGCCATATGTTTTCCTTTTTGTCATATTAATAATTGTTCTGATTTAATATGTTGGTACGGGAAACAAGGAACATTATCCTCATACAAAAAAATCAGATAATTCTAAATACATGTTCCAAAAAAATGGAATTTATTACAAAGGATAATTATAAGATATACTGGAATTGTCCTGGACCTCACTTCTGTAATGGGTATATGTTAATGGAATCCTTCTCCGAACAAATGCACTATATTACCATGGCAAGCCGTTCTCGTCAAAACTATGTTTAAACCCTTTTTTCAAAAAAAAAAATAGTGCATTTGTTCTTTGTCACAAATTCCTCCATATAGTGAATATAGTTTATTCATATTTTATTATGGGGCCGCATCGACTTGGGGCCGGATCGACGTGGGCCGAATAGACTTATAATAACAATCTGTGAACTTTATATCGTGTGAGACAATAGTTTAGACAAAGGAACTTTTAGTGATATATTTGATTCTTTTTTCCGAACACCACCACCAATCTTTTCATTTGGTAACCTTATACCTGTTTACGACAGGGTGCTCCGAAGTCAACGGAGGAATTTACCAGCACAATAACAACAACAACAATGGCTGTTGACAATTATGATCAGGGTACGGCAGCGGTGCACTTCCTCAGAACCATTACTTGTGCAGAACCGGAGTACGCTCTCAGAACCTATATCAGACTTGCGCAGATATGTCTTTATTTGACATCTCACTCCCGTAAAATTAAGACAGATAACCACGACCCTGAAATAAAACATCAATTAAGTTGTTTCAACTTTGCATCATTAGAACTGGTGTAATAAAATAAAAGTGTTAAAGTGGTGATTACTTTACCATGTTATGTTTTATAAGCTATATATTTATTTATGAATTACACATTATTGTTGAAGTGAAATAAGCAGCCAACAAACTTTTTTAATTTTACAAATATAGATTTAATTTTAAGTTGATTAGAAAAAGTTAAACCGAAGACATATAAAAAATCAGTGATAAATAACTCCAACATTAATAAGGTCAAATTCAATATGATAAAGCTCTCTTATTTTACATTTGGTAGATGTATACGGAGATACATTTTGACTGATGTTAAGATTTTATTAAGATAAACAATCCTTTAATTGTCCTGTATTAGTGTCTGTATCTTTGTAACTTCCCCCCAGGGAAGCTTAATTGGAACGAACACACATTGTATTGTATAGTATGAATTGTTTAGTTTATTATTAATTTTGTTTTATTTTCTCAGTAAAATTTTTAGAGTTTTTTTCAACCGTTTGCGAATTTAAGAATGATACTTCCGAAAATGAAATATTAAGTGATATTTATTTTTACATTGGGTCATGAAAATGTTTCTGTTGAATTTCTTTCGGTATCGTTCACCTGTACAATCTCTTAAATAATTAGTTTAAGTGACATTGAGTTTTACCCAAATCACATTAAACTGATACATTTTGTATTTTAATATTTACATGTTATGTTTGTCACAGATCATGTTTTTGATTTATATGACAATACTGATTATTTGATTTAATTTGATTAAAAGTGTGCATTATTCAATCAATGAAAATTATTTGAACAAGATTTTGTCTAGCTAACATATAATTCATTAAATCATCAAACACGGCAGTGGCGGATCCAGAAATTTTCATAAGTAGGGCGCACTAACTGACATAAGAGGGGACCCGCTCCAGTCACGCTTCAGTGATTCCCTATATAAGCAACCAACTTTTTTCCCAAAAAGGGGGCCAGTTGGTTCTGACAAGGCATATTTTTTTCAATTGTAAATATCGATGGATTTGTAAATATAAAAAAGAAGATGTGGTATGATTGCCAATGAGACAACTATCCACAAAAGACCAAAATGACACAAACATTAACAACTATAGGTCACCATACGGCCTTCAACAATGAGCAAAGCCCATACCGCATAGTCAGCTATAAAAGGCACCGATAAGACCGTGTAAAACAATTCAGACGAGAAAACTAACGGCCTTATTTATATAAAAAAAATGAACGAAAAACAAATATGTAACACATAAACAAACGACAACCACTGAATTACAGGCTCCTGACTTGGGACAGGCACATTCATAAGTAATGTGGCGGGGTTAAACATGTTAGCGGGATCCCAACCCTCGTCGTAAGTCTGCATAAACAGAAAAAAAGGTATTAATTATATTTACTAAAAATAACCTTTACGGTTCGTACCCGGGGAGCAAACGAACAAATATCTACATAGAAATTTGGTTTATACAAGATATTTTTAAGCGGTTTGTTTTAAAAAAAAAATCAAAGAAAGTCTACTTAGAATGAATTTTTTTCCCAAATTGAAAAGGTTTTGTTATATTTACTGAAAAAAAACCAATCTGTTCTGAGATAGTAACAATCTAAAGTATAAATGAAACAGGGTTTTGATAAAGTATTGTTTTTAGATCGGAAACGTTGGTAATGAAGAGGTTAAGTAATAACATTTACAGGGGCGGATCCAGGATTTTGGAAAGGGGGTGGGGGCGAAATATGTAATGTTCGCCGAGCGTAGTGAGGAATGGGGATTTGGACCTCTTTTTGGCTATAAGACATTAAATTAGTGTAAAATGCACTTCTTTAACGGATCTTTACGTGGGACATGTACATTTCATTGTTAGGGTTGGACTTTTTTTATGCCGTATTCTCACTATAAATTATCTATTAAAAATTTATTGGAGGGTTCCAAAGCTATGTACTAATGCATTTGATGTGGGACTGTTGTTAAAAAATGGACATGGAATATTCTCGTTTGTTGTATGTTTAGTAAGCATAACCTCACAAATGTCTTGTTGTGAACAAGACATATACACCGAGCTATTCAATGATATTTGAAATACGACCGACACGAGATAAGAAAGACAAACAGGGAACTTTATCCAAATGTTTGTTTGAAATGTTTCACTCAACAGGGAAAGTGAGAGTTCCAAATCAACCAAAAGCTACGAATAAATCTGATTGATTGATTGATTGTTGGTTGCTTAACGTTCAGTGGCAAATATTTCATGCATATTCAGGACGAGAACAAGTTCACAATAAATACAATAGGTAGGTTGATACAATGGAGGCCATCTGGGATGATAGTCGGGGAAATTTGGACTGCCACTGGAAAATGAGGGAAAATTGGATAGGGACAGAAATTTTGCCTTACAACAGGCCACCTACGGACCCCTCATAGAGTTGTTGCAAGGGTTCCTAACGTGCAAAGAGCGTGGCACTCTCTTTACACGAGGCAGCGGATTTAACGTCCCCTTTCTGACCGGACGTGACTGCGAACTTGATACATCCCGCACAGCCAAACGGACGCCCCACTTCGGCAAGCGTTTTACTGCCGGTCGGAAGAAGACCAAGTGACCATATTTCTATACCCCAGTCACCCTTGGGGTGCGAATAAATCTGAAATGACAACGTATTTATGAGTGACGGTCGACAAAAGGAGACATAAAGGCCACTTCCAACTGGCAGGTTGCAGTCGAACTTTGAAAAAAGTATTCAATATCTCAGTTCGGCGAAACAGATATTCCGGTCAGATATGGGATTTACATGCAACCCCCCTCCCCCCAAAAAAATAAATAATAAAAAATACACCCGATTTTTTATTCATCATGATTATTTAATGCCAAATGACTGTTGAAAATGTTTGTTTCTAATACATATTACTGTTTTCGATCTAAAAACAATACTTTATCAAAACCCTGTTTCATTTATACTGTCGGTACCTCTTCAGAACTAGCTGTTGTTTTTTTTTATAGTAAAATCAACCATACCTTGTCCGAACAAAATTTTCTCGGTAAATTGCAGCAGAAAAGTGGACAAGATTTTTGTTTTCAATCCAGATAAGACCAATATTTTTTTTAAGTAAAACATTAGGGCCAGATTTTTTTCTCTCAAATATCACAGACTGCCCCCTGAAATCAAAGAGTCCGTATACCGTAGATTTTAAATCTATCTAGAGCTTACTTACTAGGATCATTATTCAGCTATGTTATTATAGTCAACGAATACGTTCTTGCTCAATCCTTTGTCGCTTTGAAGGTGTCATGATTGTCATCTTCAGCCTATTAAGCAATCAGTATGTGTTACTGTAATTTGGATTACAAAATGACTGAGTGACGTGTAAATTTTTTCGAGTAGGTACCTTCTTCTTCTAATACAGTGAAGTCCTCTAATTGAGTATTATCGCACTATTGCCCATGCTGGGTGTGACAACAAAGGTGCAAGAAAATATTTACAGGTGCAAGTTAAAAACAGTCTGATGGTACGATTAAGGAATACTGCAGCTCAGTATCCCCTGCTTGAAAGCATCTATAGTGAGGTACTGTCCACCAAAGGTTGTGGGAGGCTGTTCCATATCCTTATGCTGTCTGTAAATTGAAGTTCTGGCATACGGTACAAGAAATCGTGTTGTGTGTCCTCTTGCTACGGATGATGTAGAGTGCAGCTCTAGCGTTGGTATTGCTACGAGGCCATTTACTATCCTGTACATCATTACTGCTTTGCAGTTGACCCTCCTCTCGACTAGTGGTTGCCACTGTAGAGTTTAACTTTTTAGCATTGATGTTACACTGCTGGTTTGTTGGTAGTTGTTCAATACAAACCGGGCTGATGTTCTTTGCACACTTTCTTATTTCTGTATGTTAAGGTTGGTGAACGGGTCCCAGACTAACAGTCGATTTAATTAGAAAATTTTGTTTAAACAAGGTAAAGTTGATTTTAATATAAATAACGGCCGGTTCTAAGTAGGTACCGACAGTCAATTTACTTAGAAAATTTTGGTAAGACAATGTACTATAAATAACGACGGGTTCTGAGGAGGAACCGACAGTCAATTTACTTAGAAAATGTTGTTCGGACAAGGTTTGGTTATTTTTTTCTATAAAACTTGGCGGTTATATTTAAAGGAGGTACCGAAAGTCAATTTACTTAAAAAATTTAGTTCGGGAAAAAGTATGGTTGATTTTACTATAAATAACGGCCGGTTCTGAGGAGGTGCCGAGAGTCAATTTACCGAGAAAGTTTTGTTCGGACAAGGTATGGTTGATTTTACTATAAAAAAAAAACAACAGCTAGTTCTGAAGAGGTACCGACAGTCAATTTACTGAGAAAATTTTGTTCTGACAAGGTATTTTGTTGGTTTTACTATAAAAAACGGCCGGTTCTGAGGAGGTACCGACAGTCAATTTACTTAGAAACTTTTGTTCTGACATGGTATGGTTGATTTTTCTATATAAATAAAGGCGGTTCTGATGAGGTACCCACAGTCAATTTATCAAGACAATTTTGTTCGGACAAGGTATTTTGTTGGTTTTACTATAAATAACAGCCGGTTCTGAAGAGGTACCGACAGTCAGTTTATTTAGATTTTTTTTCGGACAAGATATGGTTGATTTTACTACAAATAATGGCCGGTTTTGAGGAGGTACCGACAGTCAATTTACTTAGAAAATTTTGTTCTGACAAGGTATGGCTGATTTTACTATAAATAACGGCCGGTTCTGAGGAGGTACCGACAGTCAATTTAGCTTAGAAAACTTTGTTCGGACAAAGTATTTTGTTCATTTTACTATAAATAACGGCCGGTTCTGAGGAGATACCGACATTCAATTTACTTAGAAAATTTTGTTCTAACAAGGTATGGTTGATTTTACTGTAAATAACGGCCGGTTTTGAGGAGGTACCAACAGTCAATTTACTTAGAAACTTTTGTTTGGACATGGTATTGTTAATTTTGCTATAAAAAAAATGCGGTTCTGAGGAGGTGCCGATAGTCAATTCATTTAGAAAATTTTATTCAGACAAAGTATCATAATTGTTGATTTGACTATAAATAACGACCGATCCTGTGGAGGTACCAAAAGTCAATTTACCGAGAAAATTATGTTCGGACAAGGTATTGTGTTAATTTTACTATAAATACCGGCCGGTTCTGAGGAGGTACCAACAGTCAAGTTAGAAAAATTTGTTCGGGCAAAGTATGTTTTTTT
This sequence comes from Mytilus trossulus, assembly GCF_036588685.1. Classification (NCBI taxonomy): domain Eukaryota; kingdom Metazoa; phylum Mollusca; class Bivalvia; order Mytilida; family Mytilidae; genus Mytilus; species Mytilus trossulus. The sequence continues at coordinate 6,776,627 of NW_026963290.1, read as the reverse complement.
GTTGAAAAACATAACGGTCGGTTCTGAGGAGGTACCGACAGTCAATTTATATATAAAATTTTGTTCGGACAAGGTATTTTGTTAATTTTACTATAAATTACGGCCGGTTCTGAGGATGTACCAACAGTCAATATACTTATTTCTAATTTTGGTCCTGTTGACTTATTTGTAAATCTCACTTAGCTGAACATTTTTGCTGTTTACAGTTTTTCTCTATCCATTATTATATTCAAGATAATATCCAAAAACAGCAAAATTTCCTTAAAATAACCAATTCAGGGGCAGCAACCCAACAATGGGTTGTCCCATTCACCTTAAAATTTCAGGGCAGATAGATCTTGACCAGATAAACAATTTTACCGCTTGTCAGATTTGCTCTTTATGCTTTGGTTTTTGAGTTATAAGCCAAAAACTGCATTTAATTCTATTTTTAGCCATGGCGGCCATCTTGGTTAGTTGGCCGGGTAAAAAAACACAAGTTTTAAACTAGATACCCCAAAGATGATTGTGGCCAAGTTTGAGTTAATTTGACCCGGTAGTTTCAGAGGAGAAGATTTTTGTAAAAGATCATGGAGATTTACGATAAATGGTTAAAAATTGACTATAAAGGGCAATAACTCCTAAAGGGGTCAACTGACCATTTGCGTCATGTAGATTTATTTGTAAATCTTACTTTGCTGAACATTATTGCTGTCTACAGTTTATCTCCATCTGTAATAATATTCAAGATAATAACCAAAAACAGCAAAATTTCCTTAAAATTACCTATTTAGGGGCAGCAACCAAACAATGGGTTGTCTGATTCATATGAAAATTTCAGGGCAGATAGATCTTGACCATATTAACAATTTTACCCCATTGTCAGATTCGCTCTACATGCTTTGGTTTTTGAGTTATAGTCCAAAACTGCATTTTACCCCTATGTTCTATTTTTAGCCATGGCGGCCATCTTGGTTGGTTTGCCGGGTCAAAAAACACAAATTTTAAACTAGATACATCAATGATGATTGTGGCCAAGTTTGGTTAAATTTGGCCCAGTAGTTTCAGAGAAGAAGATTTTTGTAAAAGTTAACGACGACGGACGACGGACGACGACAGACGACGGACGACGGACGACGACAGACGACGGACGACGGACGACGACAGACGACGGACGACGGACGCCAAGTGATGGGAAAAGCTCACTTGACCTTATAGGCCAGGTGAGCTAAAAACGGCTGGCTCTGAGAGGTACCGACAGTCAATTTACTGAGAAAATTTTGTTCGACAAGGTATTTTGTTGGTTTTACTATAAATAACGACCGGTTCTGAGGAGGTACCGACAGTCAATTTACTTTAAAACTTTTCTTCTGACACGGTATGGTTGATTTTTCTATATAAATAAAGGCGGTTCTGAGGAGGTACCGACAGTCAATTTATTAAGCAAATTTTGTTCAGACAAGGTATGCTTGATTTTACTATAAATAACGGCCGGTTCTGAGGAGGTACCGACAGTCTATTTACTTAGAAAACTTTCGTCCTACGTTTGATTTTACTATAAATAACGGCCAGTTTTGAGGAGGTACCGACAGTCAATTCACTGAGAAAATTTGGTTGGACAAGTTATTATGTTTGATTTTACTATACATAACGGTCGATTCCAAGGAGGTACATGTACCAACAGTCAATTTACTTAGAAACTTCCGTTCTTGCATGGTACGGTCGATTTTTCTATACAAATATTGGCGGTTCTGAGGAGGTACCGACAGTCGATTTACTGAGAAAATTTTGTTCGGACAAGGTATGGTTGAGTTTACTATAAATAACAGCGGGTTCTGAGGAGGAACCGACAGTAAAATTATTTAAAAGAATTTTTTCGGACAAGGTATGGTTGATTTCACTATATGTAACGGCCGGTTCTGAGGATGAACCAACAGTCGATTTACCGAGAAAATTTTGTTCGGACAATATATGGTTGATTTTACTATAAAAAAACCGCTGGTTCTGAAGAGGTACCGACAGTCAATTTACTGAGAAAATTTTGTTCTGACAAGTTATGGTTGATTCTAACATGACGTCCTTCAAACGCTTTGAGTACACACCCGTGGTAAAATATGAATATATTGCATTGGCTGTTCCGATCGTACTCCCACGTCATATGTTTTTTTATGAATGAAGTACCCGACGTCATAGAATGATGACGTTATAATTTAAGCATTTTACGGGATAATACACACTTTTGACACCGAAAATCATCACAACAATGAAACGTTAACAAACGATGATAAAATGTGGTATAAGCCCATTTTTTATATATACATATAAGACATATAAATAATTTATCATTAAAATTCATCCTAATCTATCTAAATAAGTGTTGTGAATAGTTTGAGCATGTCACTTATTCTGTTTCCTCCGTTCTTTTACGCCAATCTTAAAGTGCGTTAATTTATGGGAACGGCAAATAATGGCCTCCACCTAGAGCGCTTCGATCCAAAACAATTGCCGTATTTGTCCTATTAGAATCGAAATAATTCATGGGGGCTTGAATATATCTAGATTTTACCACGGGTTGTCCCTTTATGCCGATATTTTACCCCTCGCTATCGCTCAGGGTAAAATATTAGTCATAAAGGGCCAACCCGTGGTAAAATCACGATATATTCAAGCCCCCATGAATTATTTCTTAATTTTACTATATATAACGGCCGGTTCGGAGGAGGTACCGGTGTTATATAGCCATTCTTCCCCCATGCCAGTTTTTCCCCCGGGGGAATGACTGGCATGAGCCAATATTTCCCCCGTGGAAAGTTTGGGTCATTGCCATTCTTCCCCCGCGGAAAATTGACAATACGTATACATATAGTCACTTTTCCCCCATGCCAATCTTTCCCCCTATATTATAGATATCACTGTAGATATATACACGTCTGAAAATTAACCCGAACAGTGTTAGAAATAGGTTTATAGATACAAATTTTTAGTTCTTTTACATAAACAAAAGTCTGTCTGCAGGTTTATCAGTCTATCTATGTTTCAACTAATCGATCTGTCTTTCTTTGTGTCCCCTAGTCTTTATATATTCTCAACTGCATGTCTGTCTACATATTTACCCGTCTGTTCACATGTTTACCAGTCTTTCTACATATTCAACCGTCTGTTCAAATGTTTACCAGTCTGTCTACATATTCATCCGTCTGTTCACATGTTCACCAGTCTGTCTATGCTCACTAGTCCGTCTATATTTTCACTAGCTTTGAAATAAGTTTCAGTAACTGCGAGTACTTTTATTTCGGTGTTTTGTTTCTATTGTTTTTATGTAAGGCCGTGTTCACATTGACCTAAACTCGGTGTTATGTTAGTGTAACTCACACATAAACTAAACATAATTACGTTCCCATTGATAAAACTCAATGTTTACATGTAGTTTAAATCATGTTTTGCCTACATGCAGTCGATAGTCGATGTAGGCCTTGTGTAGGTTCAGTGTACACAAAACTAGGCATTCCGAACTGTAATTTTTCCATTTATACGTAAAAAAAGAAAAAAAAATGATACTTATAACACTTATTAATAAAGTTCTTTACAGAAATATTTGTCTAAACTTGATATATTTATTTGTTATAAAACACTTTACGTAGCCTTATTAGCCCCTTATCAAGACTCATCCATCATCTTTGCCGAACACATAATTTATTAGAAAAGGTCTTCCCATCACAGGCACTTGTTTCTGTCAATATATGGTTTACTATCCATACCAGTACAAACTGTTTTTTTTTACTGGTATGGATAGTAAACCATATATTGACAGAAACAAGTGTCTGTGCTTCCCATATCGACTGGACGTACACACTTGACAGAAATATTTTCCACTGGTATTTTTTCAAACAACGATTCACTCATTAATGCATTACTGAAAAAGGGTGAGGTTACTTGTTTGTTTGTGTAGAATCTCTGATCCGAATTTTTTCTCGCGTGAAAGTTAATATTTATTTCGATGATAGCAATTCAATATTTAACACTATAATGTATGGGGAAACTTTGGATTCAGAATATTTTTTCATTCTAATCACTGTATGACCCAATTTTTTTTTTATAATCAAATTGTGGAAAAATCCATCCCCCTTTTTTTTAAAGTCAAATGGTCGTTCCCTTACTGCTAGAAAAGTTGTTTGAAAGTTTGAATTCGGTTTCTACGTAATGAACATTTAAATGACATATAGTTTACAAGTGTGAACAAATCTTATGTACAGGTAACTAAACAAGGTGTATAGATGTGGACAAATCTTATGTGAAACTAGTGTACAGTTCATTAAACCAAATGTAAACATGTTTACTGTACACGGCGTTTGGTGTGAACACGGCCTAAGTGATTATTGTGCAACGTATCAACATTTTTAGTGAAGCCAATTTCAACTGATATTTTTTTTCTTGCGGTGTGCTGTCCTAGGTTGGGTTCATTTGGGGAGGGTTGAGTTTATGGCCATCACATTGTTTATGCACCAATGCCCATTCGAAAGCCAGGAACATGTAGTACCGGTTACAGTGGTTGTTGTTGGTTAATGTCGTTTGAGTTTGGGTTTTATGTAAATTATTTTGTAATCAATAAGCCTGTTAGTTTTGTTTGTTTTGTTCCCTTATTTGTATGGTCGGAGCATTTTATAGCCGACTATATATGTTTTTTCTTTCTTTTGGAGGCCGTACGGTGGCCTTTTATTACTTACTACCAGGTCCGTGTAACTCCGGTGGATATTTGTATCATAAGTGCTAGATCGTGGTCGACCCTATATATACACCTTTAGGGCAGGTGGAATATTTTTGTAGATCTTGTACAGCGAGTCACAATAATAGAGGTAGTTCCTGTACTTCCGATCCAAGTTTCCACTGCACGTCTCCCATGCTGGTTGGAGAGGGGTTCATATCTCCCCTATGTTTGATGAAGTTTCACACTTATCGGACTTCTTCTCCTGAATGAAAGCTTAAAGGCGATGAGTATTTTTCTCTATCCATGCCTTTGATGGGTACTTTTACCTTGTGGTACAAAAATTATTTATCATGTAAAGTCAAAATCTTCAAACTGACCAGAAGTGGTTGTATTCAGTAGGTCAATGATACCAAGGGTTCACGATTGAGAATGGATGTGATCACTGCATCAGAATGTGATTCGTGTGTATGTATACATGGTGTATATAAATACATATCAATTTATATTAATACGATGAAGCTTTGGTACCGCTAAACTAATCAAAAAAGATAATATTCTTTTTTCAGGATAAAAATTTCTAACTGACGGCGCCGACGTTATAAGTTTATAAAGGGAAAAAATTAGCTTATCATGCCGCAAAGGGGAAAAATTGGCCTGATCCTCGTTTTCCCCCTATAACGTTGAGGGGGAAAAGTTGGATCATGCCAATTTTTCCGCGGGGAAATATTGGATCGATCCAGTTTTTCCCCTCGGAAAAATTGGCATGGGGGAAGAATGGCTATAGGACACCGGCAGTCAGTTTACTGAGAAAATTTTGTTCAGACATGGTAAGATTAATTTTTCTATAAAAATAACGGCGGGTTCTGAGGAGGTACCGACGGTCAATTTATTAAGAAAAGTTTGTTCGGAAAAGGTATGGTTGATTCTTTTATACATAACGGCCGATTCTAAAAGGTACTGATAGTCAATTTTCTTATAAAATTTTGTTCGGACAAGGAATTGTTGATTTAACTATACATAACGGCCAGTTCTGAGGAGGTACCGACAGTCGATTTACTTAGAAATTGTTGTTCGGACAAGGTATCATGTTCGATTTTACTATACATAACGGCCGATTCTGAGGAGATACCAACAGTCAATTTACTTAGAAACTTTTGTTCTGACATGGTATGGTTGATTTTTCTATATAAATATTGGCGGTTCTTAGGAGGTACCGACAGTCGATTTACTGAGAACATTTTGTTCGTACAAGGTATGGTTGATTTTACTATAAATAACAGCGGGTTCTGAGGAGGAATCGACAGTCGATTCACTTAGAAAATTTTGTTCGGACAATGTATGGTTGATTTTACTATAAAAAAAATGCCGGTTCTGAGGAGGTACCGACAGTCAATTTACTAAGAAAAGGTTGTTCAGACAAGGCATTGTTGATTTAACTATAAAAACGGCGGGTTCTGAAGGGTAACTGACAGTCAATTTACTTAGAAAATTTGTTCGAACAAGGTTTGGTTAATTTTTTTTCTATAAAACTGGGCGGTTGTAAAGAGGTTCCGACAGTCAGTTTAGTTGTTCGGGATAAAGAATGGTTGATTTTACTATAAATAACGGCCGGTTATGAGGAGGTACCGACAGTAAATTTACCGAGAAAATTTTGTTCGGACAAGGTATGGTTGATTTCACTATAAAAAAAAACCGGCTGGTTCTGAAGAGGTACCGACAGTCAATTTACTGAGAAAATTTTGTTCTGACAAGGTATGGTTGATTTTACTATATATAACGGCCGGTTATGAGGAGGTACCGACAGTCAATTTCCTGAGAAAATTTTGTTCCGACAAGGTATTTTGTTGGTTTAACTATCAATAACGACCGGTTCTGAGGAGGTACCGACAGTCAATTTACTTAGAAACTCTTGTTCTGACATGGTACGATTGATTTTTCTATATAAATAAAGGCGGTTCTAGGTAGGTACCGACAGTCAATTTACATAGAAATTTTTTTTCTGACAAGGTATGGTTGATTTTACTATATATAACGGCCGGTTTTGATGAGGTACCGACGGTCAATTTACTTAGAAACTCTTGTTCTGACATGGTATGATTGATTTTCTATATAAATAAAGGCGGTTCTGAGGAGGTACCGACAGTCAATTTACTGAGAAGATTTTGTTCCGACAAGGTATTTGATTGGTTTTACTATGAATAACGGCCGGTTCTGAGGAGGTACCAACAGTCAGTTTACTTAGAAAATATTTTTCGGACAAGGTATGGTTGATTTTACTAAAAATAAAGGCCAGTTTTGAGGAGGTACCGACAGTCAATTTACTGAAAAATTTTGTTCAGACAAGGTATGGTTGATTTTACTATACATAACGGCCAGTTCTGATAAGGTACCGACAGTCAATTTTCTTAGAAAAATTTGTTCGGACAAGGTATTTTCTTGATTTTACTTTAAATAACGATCGGTTTAGAGGAGGTACCGACAGTCAATTTATTTAGAAAATTTGTTCTGACAAAGTATTTTGTTGATTTTATTATAAATAACGGCCGGTGTTGAGGAGGTACCGACAGTCAATTTTCTTAGAAAATGTTGTTCGGACAAGGTATTGATGATTTTACTACACATAACTGCCGGTTCTGAGGAGGTACCGACACTCAATTTACTTAGAAAATATTGTTCGGACAAGGTATTGTTGATTTTACTATACATAATGGCCGATTCTGGGGAGGTACCGACAGTCAATTTACTTAGAAAATTTTGTTCGGACAAGGTATTGTTGATTTTTACTATAAATAACGGCCGGTTCTGAGAAGGTACCGACAGTCAATTTACTTTAGTTAGAAAAAAATAATTTCTTTCTGAGAGGTATTGTTTTTTAACTGTGAATAAAGAATGATTCTGATGAGGTACTAACAAACAGTTCAGTAAGAAAACAAATTTATGACCAGGTATGACTGCATCTTTTTTGTCTCTCCTGTAAACGAAGGTTAGTTCTGAGGGGTATCAAATATTCAGTTTAATTAGGAAATTAAATTCTGACCAGGTATTGATGTTATTACTGCAAATAGAGTTTGGTTCTGAGGAGGTTACGACATAAAACGTTTTCTGAGAAAAATTGGGTTTTGGTAAGGCAAACATGTTTTTATTGTAAATTAAGTTTGGTTCGGATGAGGTACCAATATAAAATATAATAAGACAATTTAGCTGTGGTACCTACACATTTACTTAGAAATTTAAGGTTTTTTTTTGTTTTTTTTTTGCGACAGTCAATTTACTTAGAACATTAAATTCTTACCATGTATTAATTGCTTTTTCAACTATAAATAAAGGATGGTTCTGATGAGGAACCAACAGATAGTTTCTTTTTAAAAAAAAAAACCTCAATTCTGACCAAGTACACAGTGTGGGAATGGAACTGTACCGTTTTCTTATATTTTGGTCATTCGGGAGACTGTCAAGCGGGGCTCCGACATTCGAAAAAAATTACAAGTTGCTTGATGGAAAGTTTGATGAATTCAAATGCTACTTTATAACGTTTCTGCTTCTGTTATACCCTTACACAAAAAACGAGACTCAAGCTAGCAAACAATACACCAGCGAACAATAAGATGCTCCAAGATAGCGAACAATATGATCATGCCTAAAAATCGAAGACTTGCAATAACGTTAACAGGACACGTAATTATAAATCTGATGTCAAATAATCTCCAATAGGAAGATGAATTGTTATTTCATTTTAACAATAATAGTCACTCTGGTAATTTATTTATTAGATACGGAACTTCTTTATTTGAGGGCCAAAGTTGGGTTCTGTTGACCATACCACCTCCCGTTCTTAAATTCATAATGAAGTCAATACTGCAAAGTGTTTGTCCATACTTGATACAATCAATTATAGGCAATTGCCTAAGGTTGGCTGGACCGAAAGACCCAGGTGGTAAAAGTAACAGAACTTTTATTTGAGGGCCAAAGTTGGGGTCGGGTGATCCCTAATTGCCTAATATTGCCTGGACCTAATGACCTAGATGGATACAGTGACGGAACTTTTATATTTTAGGTCAAAGTTATGATCGGGTTACCCTACCACCTCACAGAAAAATCCTTACGGCAAAGCTTTTCTCCAATCAATAACAGTAAAATCAATCATATCTTTTCCCAACTAAATTTTTTATGTAATTTGATTGTCGGTTCCTCCTCAGAACCCACTTTAATTTAAAGTAAAAACAACCATACCTTGTCAGAACTAAATATTTTAAGTAATCTGAGTGTCGGTACCTCCTCAGAACCAACTTTTTTTTAATGGTAAAATCAACCATATTTTGTCAGAACTAGATTTTGTAAGAAAATTTTTTGTGTGTACCTCCTCAGAACCAACCTTTATTTACAGTAAAAACAACAATACCTTGTCAGAACTAAATTTTCTAAGTAATCTGAGTGTCGGTACCTCCTCAGAACCAACTTTTTTTTAATGGTAAAATCAACCATATTTTGTCAGAACTAGATTTTGTAAGAAAAAAATTTTTGTGTGTACCTCCTCAGAACCAACCTTTTTTACAGTAAAAACAACCATATCTTGTCAGAATTAGTTTTTTGAAGAAAACTTTGTGTTTGTACCTCCTCAGAACCAACTTTTATTTACAGTAAAAACAACTATACCTTGTAAGAAATAAATTTTCTAAGAATTCTGAGTGTTGGTACCTCCTTAGAACCAACATTTATTTAAAGTAAAATCTTAACACCATGTAAGATCTGAATTTTTCAAGAAAACTTTGTGTCTGTACCTCCCCAGAACCAACCTTTATTTACAGTGAAAACAACTATTCTTTGTCAGAACTAAATTTTCTAAGTAAACTATTGTCAGTACCGTATCAGAAACAACTTTTTTTTACAGTAAAAAAACAACCATATCTTTTCAGAACTAGATTTCTAAGAAAAAAATTGTGTTTGAACCTCCTCAGAACCAACCTTACTTGACAGTAACAACAAACATACCATGTCAGAACTCAATTTTCTAACTAATCCGAGTGTCGGTACCTCCTCAGAACCCACGTTTATTTACAGTAAAATCAACCATACCTTTTCAGAACTAAATTTTCTCAGAAAACTTTATGTCTGTACCTCCTCAGGACCAACCTTTAATTACAGTTAAAACAACCACAACTTGTAAGAACTAAAACTTTGTGTCTGTACCTCCTCAGAACCAACCTTTATTTACAGTTAAAACAACAATACCTTATCAGAACTAGAATTTTCGAAATAAAGTTTGTGTATGTACCTCAGCCGAACAACCTTTTTAACAGTAAAATCAATCATATCTTTTCCCAACTAAATTTTTTATGTAATTTGATTGTCGGTTCCTCCTCAGAACCCACTTTAATTTAAAGTAAAAACAACCATACCTTGTCAGAACTAAATATTTTAAGTAATCTGAGTGTCGGTACCTCCTCAGAACCAACCTTTTTTTTAATGGTAAAATCAACCATATTTTGTCAGAATTAGATTTTGAAAGAAAATTTTTTGTGTGTACCTCCTCAGAACCAACCTTTATTTACAGTAAAAACAACAATACCTTGTCAGAACTAAATTTTCTAAGTAATCTGTGTGTCGGTACCTCCTCAGAACCAACCTTTTTTTATAGTAAAATCAACCATATTTCGTCAGAACTAGATTTTCTCAGAAAAAAATGTGTGTGTACCTCCTCAGAACCAACCTTTATTTACAGTAAAACAACCATACCTTGTCAGATTTAAATTTTCTAAGTAATTTGATTGTCGGTACCTCCTCAGAACCAACCTTTTTTTACAGTAAAAACAACCATGTCTTGTCAGAATTAGATTTTTCAAGAAAACTTTGTGTTTGTACCTCCTCAGAACCAACCTTTATTTACAGTTAAAACAACAATACCTTATCAGAACTAGAATTTTCGAAATAAAGTTTGTGTATGTACCTCAGCCGAACAACCTTTTTAACAGTAAAATCAATCATATCTTTTCCAAACTAAATTTTTTATGTAATTTGATTGTCGGTTCCTCCTCAGAACCCACTTTAATTTAAAGTAAAAACAACCATACCTTGTCAGAACTAAATATTTTAAGTAATCTGAGTGTCGGTACCTCCTCAGAACCAACCTTTTTTTTAATGGTAAAATCAACCATATTTTGTCAGAACTAGATTTTGTAAGAAAAAAATGTGTGTGTACCTCCTCAGAACCAACCTTTATTTACAGTAAAACAACCATACTTTGTCAGAATTAAATTTTCTAAGTAATCTGAGTGTCGGTACCTCCTCAGAACCAACCTTTTTTATAGTAAAATCAACCATATTTCGTCAGAACTAGAATTTCTCAGAAAAAAATGTGTGTGTACCTCCTCAGAACCAACTTTTATTTACAGAAAAACAACCATACCTTGTCAGATTTAAATTTTCTAAGTAATTTGATTGTCGGTACCTCCTCAGAACCAACCTTTTTTTACAGTAAAAACAACCATATCTTGTCAGAACTAGATTTTTTTAAGAAAAGAAATGTGTTTGTACCTCCTCAGAACCAACCTTTATTTACAGTAAAGACAACCATACCTTTTCAGAACTAAATTTTCTTACTTATCTGAGTGTCGGTACCTCCTCAGAACCCACGTTTATTTACAGTAAAAACCTTTATACCTTGTCAGAAACATTTTTTGAGTAAACTATGTGTCGGTACCTTCTCTAAACCAACCTTATTTACAGTAAAAACAACATAACCTTATCATCACTAATGTTTTAAGTAAACATTATGTCAGAAAGTCCTCAAAACCATTCGTTATTTTCAGTAAAAACAACAATACGTTGTTAGAATCAAATTTTATGTTAGTACCATCTCAGAAGTAGCCCTTTATTTACAAAAGAACATTAATAACTTGTCAGAACCAAATTTTTTAAGTAAACTTCATGTCGGATCCTCCTTAAAACCAACCTTTATTTACAGTTTAAACAACACTATCTTTATCAGCACTAAAGTTCTAAGTCTACTGAGTGTCGGTACCTCCTCAGAAACAATCGTTATGTACAGTAAATACAACCATACCTTGTCAGAACACAGATGATGCCCCTGTTTGCTTATAATAACTCAAAAAATTATAAGTGACGCTACCCAATTTCGTACTTGATCAGAGTTATGGGTAATAAGCACTGTGCATAAGTTTCATAAACTTAAGTTGGATAACGGGAACGAAAATTTTTACAATATTTCACCATTGAAATTCATTATAATTGGGCACAACTCTTGAAAATTAAAAGTGACGCCACCCAAATTCAACTTTGATCTGTGATTTGTGCTTATAAGCATTGTGTATACGTTTCATAACATTTGGTTGGGTCAAACTAAAGTTGGAATACGGAAACCAATTCAGGGACGTACGGACGTACGGGCAGACATAAAGACTGACAAGGGTAAAACTAAATGGCGACCGGGGGCTTAAAAATATATAAAAGTAACCTTGTCAGTACCAATTATATGTATATCGGTATAGGAAGATGTGGTATGAGTGCCAATGAGACCACTCTCCATCCAAGTAACAATTTTTAAAAGTAAACCATTATAGGTCAAGGTACGGCCTTCAACACGGAGCCTTCAAGTTGGCTCACACCTAACAAAATATAAAGTGCCCCAAAATTACAAGTGAAAAAAAACAAACATTCAAACGGAAAAACCAACAGTCTAATCTATATAAATAAAAAAAACGAGAAACGAGAAACATGTATAAACTACATAAAGAAACGACAACTACTGTACATTAGATTCCTGACATAGGACATGTGCAAATATTTGCAGCGGTATTAAACGCTTTAATGATACCAAACCTTCTCCCTTTTACTGAGACAATAGTATAACTTCATATACATTCTATATGAGCCTGTCTTAATTCTGGCGAACGTCATAAGAAACAACTTATATATAAAGTGCTTTATACCTTGTAAGAATCGTGAATATTTTTTAGTTACTTTATGATATAAAGGACGACACATATCCATAACTAACCATAAGGTATTTAAAATTAATTTTAAACACCACCTTGTCAGAATTAAGTTGTGAAGTAATAAATTGTAATATAAGTAAGTCAAATGCAACCATTTTTTACAGGAAATTATACACCCTATAAGAACCTACTTCTGTATTTAAAATTAAAATATAGGACGAAACGTCCTTTGAACTAATCCAGCAAAACCTTCTCAGAACCAAATTGTCTTCATTATTATAAATTGTAACCTTCTTACATATTAACCTATCATATTTTTTAAAACTTATTTTTGAAGTGATAATTCAGCATTTACCATGCTCTATATTGTCAGTTTTCAAATACTAATTTTTCAAGTTATGTAATGAGTTGATGAAAAAAATATTTTAATTGTATACTGATCTTTGATTGCTGAATTAATATTCTACTTCCTAAATGAATTAAAAATGGAAAGACGCACAAATTTATCGAGAACACGGCATCTATTCCCCCTCAATACGGGAAAGATCCGTTTGCGCCAAAAATGCGTCCTTTTGCGCCACAACTTTTTTTCTCCAAGGCTACGTTTGCGCCACCTGTTTTAAAAATTACATGGTATCATTTGCGCCAAAAATAAAATATACGATTGCGCCAATTTAAAGAAAAATGACTTCTATTTTCTTGTCTTTTGACATATCCCGTATTAAATCTTCAGCAAAGCAATCACCTACTTCATCTGGGTTCAGAAAAGCTAATAAAAAAATATGGTGTAACCACTTGCTAACATCACTGCCAACTTTTTTTATACTCTTTTGCTAGCCCAAGATTTTGTATTTTCCGACCCCATGTCGGGCCACGGTGAAAACGACATGCCTCAACTGATAATAATTCCTGGGGAAAACTCTTAAACGACAACGTGCATTCTCTCCTCAAAATTTACATGCATAGATATAAAATTCATTTGACGATTAAATCTTTCACAACATTCCTTAGGCAAAGAAACACTTTTCTATAACAGTCTCCTGATTTGGAAGACAAAAGGCAATATTAAAGTGGAATTTAATGTCCATTCCTGAATCCATGTATTGTATACAATTGCTGAAAGTCACCTTCCACCAACAACAGAAAAAAATATTTAATGAATAAAAATTTATAAGACAAAAATTATACTAAATATATAAGTACGATCAATATGTGTTTAGGTAAATTGGCGCAAATGAGTTCCGAAAACTGGCGCAATTGATACATTTGAGAGAAAAAATATTGGCGCAAATGATACCCCTGAAAAACAGTAATTGGCGCAAAAGGAGTGCTGCCCTTAAACCAGCCGCATAATATGAAATAAAAAAAAAATATACCAGCCGCATAATATGAAATAAATGTTTTTTTTGCCGACTCCATTATCTATATTTAAGAAAACAAGTGTATAAGAAGAAATATGAGTTGTGCGTGAAGATTTGGACAAACATATTTAGAAAGAAAATAAACCAAATATCACCAAAGCCTGATTAATCAACCAATTATATAATATTCATATTTTGTTCAGTGTAGGATACACTATCAAACACATAAAATCAAATCAAAATATGTATCTTTGGATCAATAGATCATGAAGTGTATACATCAGATGTTTCTAACACAGATAATAAACTATAATTAAAGTCCTATAAAGTTTACCATAAATTTATCTAATTAAGGACGCATGTCAGTACATATATTTACATGTGTATATCAGTTATAAATAAATTATTTATAAGCCGCTGACTGCACCAAAACATCGGCTAACATGCAGTTAATGAAGTCTTTAAGTTCTATATTTGATCATTTTTCAGATATACAAACAAAACGTGTATAATTATAATCTAAGACTACTGTCATTACAATATTATAATATGTCCTGTTTATTGGTGTACATTCAGGCTGGGAACAGTATATGTTCCTGATTCAGGTCATAGTTGTTTGTCGGTAATTAGCTAACAAGTGTTGCGCATGACTTTTAAATGGTTCTGGAGACGTACTCCGGTGCTGCATTCGTACGGTTCTGTGACGGTACCGGCTGCCGTATATTGATGACAATTATCGCAGATGGCAGTTAGGTCCGCTGCTGTATGCCCTGAGGTAATCGGTGCCCTCAGGTAATCGTGGCAATAGTGCCCATATGCGTAGTAATAACATGATCTAAAAATAGAATAAACTAAAAATACATCATTGTACTTTCAATTTCGACTGACAGTATATGTGCGAAAAATAGGAGAAAACAGGAACACATACATTTTTTACAATAAGTTACGACAAATAATTCACGAAAAAAATCCAAATATTTGATTTATTTGTGATCATGCTACGTGAACAGATATTTATTTAGTGAAACGTAAATGACTTAAAATAATTAAAAAGAAAATACTTTTTGAATGGCGATTTAAACTTTTATAATAATAGTTGTCAAAAACTGGTTTCATAGAGATTTATGTAAATAAATGTATATACAATTATTTTAACTAACTATTAAAGAATCAAAATTATCCACACATGCCTAAGGCAGCAAACATTTGATTTTCGGGGGGGGGGGGGGGGGGGCTATGGATTTATTTTCCTTCGGCGAAAGACAATATTTTTTGGAGACAGGTCGAAAACATTTTTTTCTTTCATTTCAATTTTAGCATTACATATAGTGGCAAAACAATTAGAAACAAACTTAAAAAAAAACCATAGCCCCCCCCCCCCCCCCCCCCCTGAAAATGAAATGATTGCTGCCTAAGTTTCGTGAATGTCCTGTTGAAACTTTGACTATCATTGTGTTTGGTAATATATGACACTTACATATGATATGGACAGATTACGCATATATTGATTTTGGTTACTTCTTTTAAAGTAACATAAGTAGAACATGAAAACATTTAATAGATAGGTTATTAAAATCAGTCCATCTTGTTCGACTGCATGAGGGGCAGTGGCGGATCCATTCATTTCTTTTTTTAAAAGGGGGAGTCCCCAATCCAGGACACAAGGAGGGGGTTCCAACTATATGTTCCCATTCAAATGCATTGATCTCCAAAAACACTAATGCAAAATTGTTAAATAATTACCACTTTCGTTGTTTTTTTCTTATCTTTGTTTGAAATGTATTTTATTTAGAGCTTCTTTGTGTACCATTCTTTGTTTATTCGAAAGGGGTAGTAGATATATATATATATATATAATTAAAATAGAAGAACCTAGATAACGATATGTATGCGTTCAATAATGATACATATAAAAAAGAAGCTGTAGTATAAATCCCAATGAGACAACTGTCCACAAAAGGACACAGAAATAAACAACTGTAGGTCACCGTACGGCCTTCAACAATGAGCAAAGTCCATATCGCATTGTCAGTTATAAAAGGTTTAGAAAAAACAATGAAATACAATTCAAACGAGAAAACTAACGGCCTTGATTATATAAAACAAATGAACAAAAACAAATATGTAGCACATACTAGTAAACAAACGACAACCACTGAATTACAGGCTCCTGACTTGGGGCAGGCACATACGGTTTTTTTTTCTCATAAAAGTTGTACAAAAAATCGATAAGTAAAAAGAATTCCAACAATTATATCAAAGTAAATTAAGCAAAGCATACATTTATAGATCCGTATTTTACTCGATTGGCTTTAAAATAGTTAATAATATATGACACTAACATATGGACAGATTACGTATATATTGATTTTGGTTACTTCTTTTAAAGTAACTTAAGTAGAAAATGATAACATTTAATAGATAGGTTATTGAAAATCGGTCCATCTTGTCCGACTGCATGAGGGGCAGTGGCGGATCCATCCATTTAAAAAAAGGGGGTTCCCAATCCAGGACACAAGGAGGGGGTTCCAACTACTAGTATATGTTTCCATTCAAATGCATTGATCTCCAAAAAAAGGGTGCCTATACCCAGAACACCCCTGGACCCGCCACTGTTCATTGTTCAACTACTAAGTTGTCTGTTTTACTTACTAGTACACTTGGTACAATAAAAAAACCTGATAATAAATTATTCAAATAAGGCCTTTGAAAATAGTGGAATTAATTACTTTTGGAGTGTTAAAAACTCGTTGGAAGTACTTGATAATTTGCACGCATATATTGGTGATTTTAAATCTGTTCAAAGTTTTGATTTTTCTACTCTATATACCACTTTGCATCATATTCTTATTAAGAAAAAAATCACATCCTTAATTAACTGGGCATTTAAAAAGTCGTAATGCGAGTACATATGTTCAAACTCTTTGCGATAATTTTTTAGTAGCAATAAACAAAAGAACTATGTCAATTGGACATGCTTTGATACTATTTATGCCCTTGAGTTTTTATTTGATAATTTTTGTTCGCTTTAGAGATTCCGTATATCGTCAAGTTATTGGAATTCCAATGGGGACTTACTGTGAACCAATTATTGCGGACCTGTTTTTGTATTGTCATGAGTTACAATTTATGACTTAAATTAGCAAAGACCCATCAAAACAATATTTGATACAAAAATTTAACAATACTTTTAGATATTTGGATGATATATTGACTCTCATTAATAACGACTTCCCTATGTATACTAAAGAAATTTATCCTGTAGAACTTACTTTAATTAAAGCTAATGATAACAATGACCACTGCCCTTTCCTCGATCTTGTTATCTATATCATAAACGGGAAGATTAATACAAAAATTGTTGATAAGAGAGATGTTTTTTTTTCCATTTCCTATTGTTAATTATCCATTTGTAGATGGTGACGTTCCCTTGTCATCATCTTATGGTGTTTATATATCTCAACTTGTACGATTCTCTCGTGTATGTAACAACGTATTAGATTTTACGAGAGAAATTTATGTATTACTAAAAATATATTACACCAGGGTTTTCGATATCACAAACTGGTCAAAACATTTACTAAATTTTATCATCGGTATAAGGAAATAATTCGTAAATATAACTCAATATGCAGACATCTTATACGTTCAGGTATTTCACATCCAATTTTTTATGGAAATATTCTATATAAAGAACAAAAATGTCAGTATTCTCCTCAGAAACTAACAAAACCTTTAAATAGACTTATTGAAAAGGGATATAGTTACGATACTGTTGTCAGGTCATTAAAGATTGCATATTTTGGCTTTAATTTTGATTCACTGATAGAGTCTTTGAATCGGAACTAAACACATCTATTTCTAAAAATCAGTTGTTGGCATGACACGGGTTATGTTCTTCTCATATATTTTATGATAGTATGATACTAAACCCCTAACGGGAGGGATTGTGCCTGATATTCATATGATGAACAAATAATCTTTCAATCAGTTTAATTGAGGTCTGGAGCTGGCATGTAAGTTAACTGCTAGTAGTCTGTTGTTATTTATGTACTATTGCCATTTTATTTATTTTCTTTTGTTACATCTTTTGACATTAGACTCTTACTTCTCTTGAACTGAATTATAATGTGCGTATTGTTATGCTTTTACTTTTCTACACTGGCTAGATGTATAGGGGGAGAGTTGAGATCTCATAAACATGTTTAACCCCGCCGCAATTTGGCACATGTCCCAAGTCAGGAGCCTCTGGCCTTTGTTAGGCTTGTATGATTTTAATTTTAGTTTCTTTTGTATAATTCGGAGTTGAGTATTACGTCCATTATCTCTGAACCATTATGCATATTTTTAGGGGCCAGCTGAAGGACATCTACAGCTGCGGGAATTCTCGCTACCTTGGAGATCCATTGGTTGCCTTCGGTTGTTGTCTGCTCTATGGTCGGGTGGTTGTCGCTTTGACATATTCACCATTTCCTTTCTCAATTTTAATAACTATGTTTCTGATCTAATTTAGTATTCTATAAACGGCATCTATATATTTACACTACAAATCTACAACTCTCAGTCTATGGCTACACGTGCTGATCTTATCTATATTCATGCATTATATTCAATGCATTCAAAATCGTATCATACGCGATGATGACAAGCCAGTACACACTGTAAGGATTTTATTCACCAGTATTAAACAAGAGAAACATTGCAGTACGAACAGTAATCTATTTTTTTTCATTTGAAATTACTTTGAAAGTAACGTAGTTACAAGCACAGGTTATATAGTATATAACTTCTTTTTTAAAATGTTAATTGTCTTAATCAATCTTATTTGAGAGATGTTGGATATTTTCAAGGAAAAAACCTCACATCTCCAGTGGAGTTTTGTACATGGTCAGATAACCTTAGGTCATATCTAAATTACTTTGTATTTCCTGTATCTCAGATCATATCTATGATTGCTCACATGGTGAGGTTACCTCAGGTCACCTCTGTATGATTGAACATTGTGAGGTTACCTAATATTACCTCTGTATTGCTGTACATGGTGATGTTACTCTGTATTACTGCACATACTCGTATTACCACACTTTGTATAAGCTTTACAAAACACTATTTTTTTAGTTTTCCTCAGGGCAATTCTGCATTTCTATACATGGCCACATGCACATGTTAACTAATGTCATTTCTTAACTACTGTATATAAATATGTAACCTCAGAATACCTCTGTATGTTAGAATATGGTGAGGTTACCTAAGGTCACAACTTCATGGTCATTGTACCAGCTGCATGTTACCACAGATAAACTTTGCAAAACGCTAATTTTCTACAAACCTCAGGTTACCACAATTGAATGTTCATAACTCCCTTCGTCAGCTTAGTCAGTCCAGATTACATCTATGTTCTTTTTTTTCACGGACAGGCTACATCAGGTCATCTGTAAATTACTGTAAATGACCAGGTTACCTCAGGTCATCTGTAAATTACTGTACATGACAAGGTTACCTCAGGTCATATGTAAATTACTATACATGACCAGGTTACCTCAGGGAACCACTGTACTACTGTGCATGGTAAGGCTATCTCAGGGAACCATGGTACTACTGTGCATGATCGGGTTACTTCAAGGAACCATTGTTCTACTGTGCATGGTCTGGTTACCTCAGGGATCCATTGTACTACTGTGCATGGTCATGTTACCGAGGGAATCATTGCACTACTGTGCATGGTCAGGTTACATCAGGGAACCACTGTACTACTGTGTATGGTCAGGTTACCTCAGGGAACCATTGTACTACTGTGCATTGTCATGTTACCTCAGGGAACCTTTGTACTACTGTGCATGGTCAGGTTTCCCAAGGGAACCATTGTACTATTGACATGGTCAGGTTACTTTAGGGAACCATTGTACTACTGTGCATGGTCATGTTACCTCAGGGAACCATTGTACTACTGTGCATAGTCAGGTTACCTCAGGGAACCATTGTACTACTGTGCATGGTAAGTTACCTCATGGAATCATTGTACTACTGTGCATGGTCAGGTTACCTCAGGAAACTATTGTACTACTGTGCATGGTCAGGTTACTCAGGGAACCACTGAACAACGGTGCATGGTCAGGTTACCTCAGGGAACCATTGTACTACTGTGCATGTTCAGGTTACCTCAGGGAACCATTGTTCTTCTGTGTATTGCTATACCTTGGGGAATCATTGTTCTACTGTACATTGTCATGTTACCTCAGGGAACCTTTGTACTACTGTGAATGGTCAGGTTTCCCAAGGGAACCATTGTACTATTGACATGATCATGTTACTTTAGGGAACCATTGTACTACTGTGCATGGTCATGTTACCTCAGGGAACCATTGTACTACTGTGCATAGTCAGGTTACCTCAGGGAACCATTGTACTACTGTGCATGGTAAGTTACCTCATGAAATCATTGTACTACTGTGCATGATCAGGTGACCTCAGGGAACCATTGTACTACTGTGCATGGCCATGTTACCTCAGGGAACCACTGTACAACTGGGCATAGTCAAGTTACCTCAGGAAAGCATTGTACTACTGTGCAGGAAACCTTTGTACTATTGTGCATGGTCCAGTCTCCTCACGGAAACATTGTTCTACTGTGCATGGTCATGGTCCCTCAGGGAATCATTGTTCTGCTGTGTATTTTAAGGTTACCTCAGGGAACCATTGAACTACTGTGCATGATCAGGTGACCTCAGGGAACCATTGTACTACTGTGCATGGTCAGGTTACCTCAGGGAACCACTGTACTACTGTGCATGGCCATGTTACCTCAGGGAACCATTGCACTACTGTGCCTGGTCAGATTACTTCAGAAACCATTGTACTACTGTGCATGGAAGGTATCCTCAGGGAACCATTGTACTAATTGCATGGTCAGGTTACCTCAGGGAACCATTGTACTACTGTGCATGGTAAGTTTATCTCAGGGAACCATTGAACTACTGTGCATGGCCAGGTTACCACAGGGAACCATTTTACTACTGTTCATGGCCAGGTTACCTCAGGGAACCACTGTACTACTGTGCATGGCCATGTTACCTCAGGGAACCATTGCACTACTGTGCCTGGTCAGATTACTTCAGGAACCATTGTACTACTGTGCATGGAAGGTATCCTCAGGGAACCATTGTACTAATTGCATGGTCAGGTTACCTCAGGGAACCATTGTACTACTGTGCATGGTAAGTTTATCTCAGGGAACCATTGTACTACTGTGCATGGCCAGGTTACCTCAGGGAACCATTTTACTACTGTTCATTGCCAGGTTACCTCAGGGAACCACTGTACAACTGGGCATAGTCAAGTAACCCCAGGGAACCATTATACTAATCTGCAGGGAACCATTGTACTGTGTACGGTCAGGTTACTTAAGTGAACCGTTGTACTACTGTGCATGGGAATCATTGTACTACTGTGTATGGTCATGTTACACCATGTAACCACTATACAACTGGGCATTGTCAGGTAACCTCAGGGAACCATTGTACTATTGTGCATGTTCAAGTCTCCTCAGGGAAACGTTGTTCTACTGTGCATGGTCAGGTTACCTCAGGGAACCATTGTACTTCTGTGTATGGCCATGTTACCTTAGGAAATCATTGTACTACTGTGCATGGTCATGTTACTACATGGAACCATTGTACTAATGTGCATGGTCATGTTACCTCAGGGAACCACTGTACAACTGGGCATGGTCAGATAACATCAGGAAAGCATTGTACTACAGTGCAGGGAACCTTTGTACTATTGTACATGGTCAAGTCTCCTCAGGGCACCTTGTTCTACTGTGCATGATCATGGTCCCTCAGGGAATCATTGTTCATCTGTGTATTTTAAGGTTACCTCAGGGAACCATTAAACTACTGTGCATGACCAGGTTACCTCAGGGAACCATTGTACTACTGTGCATTGTCAGGTTTCATCAGGGAACCATTGCACTTCTGTACATTGTCGTGTTACCTCAGGGAACCACTGTACTACTGTGCATGGCCAGGTTACCTCAGGGAACCATTGTTATACTGTGCATTGTCATGTTACCTCAGGGAACCATTGTACTACTGTGCATGGTCAGGTGTCCCCAGGGAACCATTGTACTACTGTAATGGTTAGATTACTTCAAGGAACCATTGTACTTCTGTGCAAGTTCAACGTTACCTCAGGGAACAATTGCACTACTGTGCCTGGTCAGATTACTTCAGGAACCTTTGTACTACTGTGCATGGTAGGTTTCCTCAGGGAACCATTGTACTAATGCGCATGGTCAGGTTACCTCAGGGAACCACTGTACAACTGTGCATGGTCAGGTTACCTCAGGGAACCATTGTACTCTTGTGCATGGTCAGGTTACCTCAGTGAACCACTGTACAACTGTGCATGGTCAGCTTATTCATAAAGATAGACAAGAATGAGATCTACAGATAATTTAGTAGACTGAATTTTTTTCTGAACTCATTTTTTTCTGTTTGTTTATAGGTTTATGGTGAATGGAAACATGAATATATACTTTAAAAAAAATCTTGCATTTTTTGGGGATATCATTCCAGGAAAGTGGAAGGATATCATGTTTACTTGAAGTGGTGAGGTCTAGAAAAAACAGCAAACAAAAAGTAGAAAAAAAATTAGTTGACTTCACGATTGCGTAACGTTTTATTCTTCGTGGCAAGACCCCCTTTTTTAATTACTTTGGATTCATTATTATTTGTTGGATACCAATTTTCGTGGATTTCGTGAGAACAGACGAACCACGAAATTATATGTCCGAAGAATACCAAATTTCCTATAGTCTTGTATTCAGATTTTTCCAAAACCACGAAATTAAATATCCACGAACATATAAGTTTTCCTCAATCCACAAAAATTGGTATCCACGAAAATAAATGAATCCACAGTAAATCACAATTTCACTTTGGTACATACATGATATGAACATGAATTTTTTTTCTAAGATCAGCTGTTTTGCATGTGAGCCTATGGAGCAGTCAATAACAAGACTGCAACCTTATGTTAATTTGATTTGAATCGATTATATTTGTTGTTATTTTTTGGGTTACCTGAGGTAATCCTGTTATGAAAGAATACTTCGTAGATACTTTGCTGGTATATGCATTGATGTTGTAATTACACAATTTCTTAATTTAAAATGTAGGACTTCATATATTTGCATTGTTTATGCGATGAATAGATATATGTTACCTGAGTAAACTTGAGTTAAAAGGGTTGTATTTGTTGTTATTATTAGGTTACCTGAGGTAACCCTGTCTCTCAGGTAACCCTGTAATAAATGAATTCTTTGTAGATACTTTGCTAGTGTTTACATTATTGTAATAAACAAACTTCTTTATTTCAAATGTAGGACTTCATGAAAGTTGTATTGCTTATGTGATGTACATGTAAAGGTGACCTCAGTTAACTTCAGTTAAGTGGGTTATATTTGTAATTATGTCTGGGGTTACTTCAGGTACCCATCTTATGTAGAATGCTTTTGAGATAGTTTGCTAGTGTAAACATTTATGTTGTAATCGGACAATTTCTTTATTTTAAATGTAGGACTTCATAGATGTGTATTGTTTATGTGATATTTCTGAAAAGGCGACTCAAGTTAACTTGATATGAATGGATAATACTTGTTTCTATTTCAAGGGTTACCTGAGGTAACCCTGTCATGACAGAATGTTTAGTAGATACTTTGCTAGTATATCCATTTGTGGTGTAATAAACCAACTTCTTCTTTTTAAAAGTAAGAATTCATTAAAGTTATATTGTTTATGTGATGTATATGTAAAGATGATTTGAATTAACTTGAGTTGAAATAGGTTGTTTTTGTTGTTTTTGTATTGGTTACCTCAGGTAACCCTGCTATGAAAGAATTCTTAGTAGATACTTTGTAAGTGTATACATTTATATTGTAATTCGACAAATTTTTAATTTGAAATGTAGGACTTCATAGATTTGTTTTGTTTATGTGATGTATATATATTAAAAGGTGACCTCAGTTTACTTGAGTTAGATGGGTAACCTTTGTAATTATTGTTATGGTTACCTGAGGTAACCCTGTAATGAATGAATCCTTCGTAGACACTTTGCTAGTGTTTACATTAATTGTAATAAACAAACTTCTTTATTTTAAATGTAGGACTTCATGAAAGTTGTATTGTTTATGTGATGCACATGTAAAAGTAACCTCAGTTAACTTCAGTTAAGTGGGTTAAATTTGTAATTATGTCTGGGGTTACCTCAGGTACCCATGTTATGAAGAATGCTTTTGAGATAGTTTGCTAGTGTAAACATGTATGTTGTAATCGGACAATTTCTTTATTTTAAATGTAGGACTTCATGAAAGTTGTATTGTTTACGTGATGCACATGTAAAGGTGACCTTAGTTAACTTCAGTTAAGTGGGTTATATTTGTAATTATGTCTGGGGTTACTTCAGGTACCCATGTTATGAAGATTGCTTTTGAGATAGTTTGCTAGTGTAAACATTTATGTTGTAATCGGACAATTTCTTTATTTTAAATGTAGGACTTCATAGATGTGTATTGTTTATGTGATATTTCTGAAAGGCGACTTAAGTTAACTCGATATGAATGGATAATACTTGTTTCTATTTCAAGGGTTACCTAAGGTAACCCTGTCATGACAGAACATTTAGTAAATACTTTGCTATTAGATCCATTTATGGTGTAACAAACCAACTTCTTCTTTTTAAATGTAGGAGTTCATTAAAGTTATATTGTTTATGTGATGTATATGTAAAGATGATTTGAATTAACCTGAGTTAAATAGGTTGTTTTTGTTGTTTTTGTATTGGTTATCTCAGGTAACCCTGCTATGAAAGAATTCTTAGTAGATACTTTGTAAGTGTATACATTTATATTGTGATTCGACAATTTTTTAATTTCAAAATGTAGGACTTCATAGATTTGTATTGTTTGAGTGATGTATATATATAAAGGTGACCTCAGTTTACTTGAGTTAGATGGGTTATCTTTGTTATTAGTGTAATGGTAACCTGAGGTAACCCTGTATTGAATGAATCCTACGTAGACACTTTGCTAGTGCTTACATTAATTGTAATAAACAAACTTCTTTATTTTAAATGTAGGACTTCATTAAAGTTATATTGTTTATGTGATGTATATGAAAAGGTGATTTGAATTAACTTGAGTTAAATAGGTTGTATTGTTGTTATTATATTGGTTACCTCAGGTAATCCTGCTATGAAATAATTCTTAGTAGATACTTTGCTAGTGTATACCTTTGTATTGTAACTCAACATTTTTTTAATTTGAAAAGTAGGACTTCATAGATTTGTATTATTTATGTGATGCATATATATTAAAAGGTGACCTCAGTGTACATGAGTTAGATGGGTTATCTTTGTTGTCATTGTTATGGTTACCTGAGGTAACCCTGTAAAGAATGAATCCTTCGTAGACACTTTGCTAGTGTTTACATTAACTGTAATAAACAAACTTATTTATTTTAAATGTAGGACTTCATGAAAGTTGTATTGTTTATGTGATGCACATGTAAGGGTGACCTCAGTTTACTTCAGTTAAGTGGGTTATATTTGTAATTATGTCTGGGGTTACCTCAGGTACCCATGTTATGAAGAATCCTTTTGAGATAGTTTGCTAGTGTAAACATTTATATTGTAATCGGACCATTTCTTTATTTTAAATGTAGGACTTCATAGATGGGTATTGTTTATGTGATATTTCTGAAAGGCGACTTAAGTTTACTTGATATGAATGGATAATACTTGTTTCTATTTCATGGGTTACCTGAGGTAACCTGTCATGACAGAATATTTAGTAGATACTTTGCTAGTGTATCCAATTATGGTGTAATAAATCATCTTCTTCATTTTAAATGTAGGAATTCATTAAAGTTATATTGTTTATGTGATGTATATGTAAGGGTGATCTGAATTAACTTGGGTTAAATAGGTTGTATTTGCTGATATTGTTTGGATTACCGCAGGTTACCCTGTTATGAAAGAATTTTTAGTAAATACTTTGCTAGTGTATACATTTATATTTTAATAACACAATTTCTTAATTTAGAATGTAGGACTTCATAGATTTGTATTGTTTATGTGATGTATATATAAAGTTACCTCAATTGACTTGAGTTTAATGGTTGTATTTGTTGTTATAATTGGGGTTACCTCAGGTAACCCTGTCATGAATAAATACTTCAGATCATTAATTGAACTTTTATAAAAAAAGTTTATAATTTTACCAGCCATCCCCACCCTATACGTACATACGTAATGAATGATCGGTAAATACAAATAATTAAATAATTTGGGAAGTTTGTTGACATCTTTTGTATTTGGTCACATTAAAATTTGGTATTAAGATCTATCTAAATAAGAACTATATTTTCGTGCGTATTTAATCAATGGCGCATTACCACGATTACCTCAGGGCACCGATTACCTCAGGGCATACAGCAGCGGACCTAACTGCCACCTGCACAACTATCACTCACTTATTTAAAGTTTATTTTAGATTTTAGCAAGTGTATATATATTCACGGAGTGTGTACATACTTAAAGACTTTTATCCATATTACCCTCAAAAGAGGGGTGTTCCTAACAGAGGAAGCTCATACGAAGAAAAGAAGGTAAATCAATAGAAAGTAGAATTGCGTATTTTTGGATTATTCTATTTTTAGAAAAACCAATACACAGAAATGCACTATTTATAAATGTTGTTTCTTGAAGTTGGTATCTAAATAATAGGAAATTGGATCGGGAAAGAAGCAATTAGTGAAGAAATTGATCACTTCTTCGAAGTTTTATAAATATCTACACAGTAGTGAACATTTTAAATTTACTAGTTAATAAATTTTACTAAAACTGAAGAATATCCTCATCTCATGGGCTTTTCGTGCTATTAATTTTTTATGACATCACAATTTTAATTGTTAAAGCAAGCATAGTACATATTCATGCATTTATAAAGTACGAAAACATTGATCTGATCATATGTGGGGAAGAATATTTAAAACTCTTTAAAACTACCTGTCAATTAACAACATTCAATCGTAAAAAAGAAACCCAGAATATGTATGCAGGCTTTAGAAAAAAGAAGACTATAGATGTAAGGGGACGGGTTTAAATGACATGTACATTATGTAGAAATGAGACAATTCTATACAGGAGACCAGATGACCCAGAAATAATAACTATAGGTCACCCCGTAAGCCTTTAACAATGAGCAAAGCCCATACCGCTTAGTCAGTTATAAAATATAAATGTACATGCAAATATTATTATAATATAGCCGTCTAGGGTTTTAAAACGCGTATCACATGTTTAGAATCATATTGTTCAATTAAGAAATTATGCTTCTTTTAATAATTTAATTGAGTTGTAAAAGTGTTGACTGAAGCACAATTAACTTGTACGAAGCGGTTTGTTCGCAAAATATGCACACGATCAACAATATAAAATCCCCCTTCCCTTTTACCGCCAAAAAAAAAAAAAATACAAAAAGAGGCATTCATTTCTTATAATTATATTTCTATGCTAATAAAACAACACAAAAAGTTTGATCAAGTTTTTCTTTTATATACCAGTGCACTTTTTTTTGCAGCACGTGTCAACTCCAATTTAACATATAATTTTGATATTCCTTATGTATTTTTAATTTCAGACAAACTACTCGTAATTTCTTGAAAGTTTTTGATTACATTTCATTTTTTTCTACAAATATAACTTCCTTGCCAACAGAACAGCCGTTTTGTTTGTTTATTAACAAAGACTTCCGAAAAGAAATGTTATTCTTATCCTTAATATATACGCTGACTTTAACGACCTTATACTTGTTTAAATACAAAATCAAGAGATGTTCCGGTGATTGCGACTTAAGTAGTAATTTAACAATATTTTTTTTTAAAAATTGTATAAGAAGGCACAAAATTTAAAGTAGGCACGTATACATTTTGGAGGCCGAGTTTACACATTTCCCGATTTTTTATTGAGTTTAAAGTAACATATTTATCTTAAATTGTTATAAAAAACATATTGTACGTCCAAACAATATTAATATAACATCAAGATTTTCGATAATAACCGATTTTTTAAATTCTTTGAAAATGCTGAATCATGCTTACTTTAGTAGCTGTTTTAACGCATCGGGACTTTGGTAGCAATTAGTTAGTATATATATATATATATATATATATATATATCACCACTCTGTATCTATCACCAAAGTGAATATCTAACACCACTCTGTATACTTATCACCACTCTGTATATCCATCAGTATTCTCTATATCTGTCACAACTCTGTATATATATCATCACTCTGTATATCTACAACCACTCTGTACATATATCACATCTCTGTATATCTATCACCACTCTGTATGTTTATCACCACTCTGTATATCTATCAATCCCTCTGTACATCTATCATCACTCTGTATATCTATCACCACTCTGTACACATATCACCTCTCTGTATATCTAACGACCCTCTGAATATCTGTCACCCCTCTGAATATCTTACACCACTCTGTATATCTATTACCACTCTGTATAAATATCACCACTCTGTATATTTACTACCACTCTGTATATCTATCGACACTTTGAGTATCCATCACCCCTCTGAATAACTTACACTTATCTGTATATCTATCACCACTCTGTATATCTATCACCAATCTGAATATCTATCACCAATCTGTACATATATCACCACTCTGTATATCTATCACCACTCTGTATGTCTATTACCACTGTGTATATCTATCATCCCTCTGAATATCTATCAACCCTATGAATAACTATCACCCCTCTGAATATCTATCACCACTATGTAAACCTATCACCAATCTGTATATCTATCGGCCCTCTGAATATCTATCACCACAGTGAATAGCTGACACCACTCTGTATATCCATCAGCATTCTCTATATCTGTCACCACTTTGTATATATATATCATCACTGTATATCTATAACAATTCTGTAAATCTATCACATCTCTGTATATATAATACCACTCTGTACATCTATCACCACTTTGTATATCTATCACCACTCTGTATATCTATCAATACTCTGAAGGTATATCACCACTCTGTATATCTATCACCACTCTGTATATCTACCAACACTCTGTTTATCTACCTCTGATCTAAATATCTATCTAACTTTGTCTATTATCAACCACCCTGTATATCTATCACCTCTCGAATATCTATCACCACTCTGTATATCTATCACCACTCTGAATATTTAACACCACTTTGTATATCTATCACCACTTTGTATATCTATCACCAATCTGAATATCTATCACCACTATGTACATCCATCAACACTCTGTATATCTATCACTGTGTATATCTATCACCCCTCTGAATACCAACACTCTGTATATCTACCTCTGATCTGAATAGCTATTACAACTTTGTCTATTATCAACCACCCTGTAAATCTATCACCACTCTGTACATCAATTACCCCTCTGAATATCTAACACCACTCTGTATATCTATCACCAATCTGAATATCTATTACTACTCTGTATATCTATCACCACTCTATATGTGTATCACCAATTTGTATATCTATCACCCCTCTGAATATCTTACACCACTCTGTATATCTATTACGAATCTGTATATATATCACCACTCTGTATATATCTACTACCACTCTGTACATCTATCGACACTCTGAGTATATATCACCCCTCTGAATATCGAACACTTATTTGTATATCTATCACCACTTTGTATATCTATCACTAATCTGAATATCTATCACCACTCTGTTTATATATCACCACTCTGTATATATATATCACCACTCTGTATAGCTATAACGACTGTGTATATCTATCATCTTTCTGAATAACTTACACCACTCTGTATATCTATTACCACTCTGTATATATATCACCACTCTGTATATATCTAATACCACTCTGTACATCTATCACCACTCTTTATATATATCGACACTCTTGAGTATCTATCACCCCTCTGAATATCTAACACTTATCTGTATATCTATTACCACTCTGTATATCTATCATCTTTCTGAATAACTTACACCACTCTGTATATCTATTACCACTCTGTATATATATCACCACTCTGTATATATATAATACCACTCTGTACATCTATCACCACTCTTTATATATATCGACACTCTTGAGTATCTATCACCCCTCTGAATATCTAACACTTATCTGTATATCTATTACCACTCTGTATATCTATCACCAATCTGTATATATATCACAACTCTGTACACATATCACCACTCTGTATATCTTTCGAACCTCTGAATATCTATCACCCCTCTGAATATTACCACTCTGTATATCTACCTCTGATCTGAATATCAATCATAAATTTGTCTTTTATCAACCACCCTGTATATCTATAACCACTCTGTACACATATCACCACTGTGTATATCTATCACCCCTCTGAATACCAACACTCTGTATATCTACCTCTGATCTGAATAGCTATTACAACTTTGTCTATTATCAACCACCCAGTAAATCTATCACCACTCTGTACATCTATTACCCCTCTGAATATCTAACACCACTCTGTATATCTATCACCAATCTGAATATCTATTACCACTCTGTATATCTATCACCACTATATATGTGTATCACCAATTTGTATATCTATCACCCCTCTGAATATCTAACACCACTCTGTATATCTATTACGAATCTGTATATATATCACCACTCTGTATATATCTACTACCACTCTGTACATCTATCACCACTCTGTATATCTATCGACACTCTGAGTATCTATCACCCCTCTGAATATCTAACACTTATTTGTATATCTATCACCACTTTGTATATCTATCAATAATCTGAATATCTATCACCACTCTGTACATATATCACCACTCTGTATATCTATCACCACTCTGTATAGCTATAACGACTGTGTAAATCTATTATCTTTCTGAATAACTTACACCACTCTGTATATCTATTACCACTCTGTATATATATCACCACTCTGTATATATCCACTACCACTCTGTACATCTATCACCACTCTGTATATCTATCGACACTCTGAGTATATATCACCCCTCTGAATATCTAACACTTATTTGTATATCTATCACCACTTTGTATATCTATCACTAATCTGAATATCTATCACCACTCTGTACATATAACACCACTCTGTATATATATCACCACTCTGTATAGCTATAACGACTGTGTAAATCTATCATCTTTCTGAATAACTTACATCACTCTGTATATCTATTACCACTCTGTATATATATCACCACTCTGTATATATCTACTACCACTCTGTACATCTATCACCACTCTTTATATATATCGACACTCTTGAGT
Organism: Mytilus trossulus; assembly: GCF_036588685.1. NCBI lineage: Eukaryota > Metazoa > Mollusca > Bivalvia > Mytilida > Mytilidae > Mytilus > Mytilus trossulus. Next base: position 6,745,208 of record NW_026963290.1, on the reverse strand, counting down.
GTCTATCACCCCTCTGAATATCTAACACTTATCTGTATATCTAACACTTATCTGTATATCTAACACTTATCTGTATATCTAACACTTATCTGTATATCTATCACCACTCTGTATATGTATAACTAATCTGTATATCTATCACCACTCTGTACACATATTACCACTCTGTATATCTTTCGAACCTCTGAATATCTATCACCCCTCTGAATATCACCACTCTGTATATCTACCTGTGATCTGAATATCAATCACAACTTTGTCTATTATCAACCACCCTGTATATCTATAACCACTCTGTACACATATCACCACTGTGTATATCTATCACCCCTCTGAATACCAACACTCTGTATATCTACCTCTGATCTGAATAGCTATTACAACTTTGTCTATTATCAACCACCCTGTAAATCTATCACCACTCTGTATATCTATCACCAATCTGAATATCTATTACCACTCTGAATATCTTTCACCACTCTGTATATCTATCACATCTCTGAATATTTAACACCACTCGTTATATCTATCACCACTTTGTATATCTATCACCAATCTGAATATCTATCACCACTATGTACATCCATCACCAGTCCACTGTGTATATCTATCACACCTCTGAATATCTATCACCCCTCTGAATAACTATCACCCCTCTGAATATCTATCACCCCTCGGAAAACCACCACTCTGTATATCTACCTCTGATCTGAATATTAATCACAACTTTGTCTATTATCAACCACCCTGTATATCTATCACCACTATGTACACATATCACCACTGTGTATATATTACCACTCTGTGCATCTATCATCACTTTGTATATCTATCACCGCTCTGTACACATATCACCACTCTGTATATCTATCGACCCTCTAAATATATACCACCCCTCGGAAAACCACCACTCTGTATATCTACCTCTGATCTGAATATTAATCACAACTTTGTCTATTATCAACCACCCTGTATATCTATAACCACTCTGTACACATATCACCACTGTGTATATCTATCACCCCTCTGAATACCAACACTCTGTATATCTACCTCTGATCTGAATAGCTATTACAACTTTGTCTATTATCAACCACCCTGTAAATCTATCACCACTCTGTATATCTATCACCTATCTGAATATCTATTACCACTCTAAATATATATCACCACTCTGTATATCTATCACATCTCTGAATATTTAACACCACTCTGTATATCTATCACCACTTTGTATATCTATCACCAATCTGAATATCTATCACCACTATGTACATCCATCACCAGTCCACTGTGTATATCTATCGACCCTCTAAATATATATCACCCCTCGGAAAACCACCACTCTGTATATCTACCTCTGATCTGAATATTAATCACAACTTTGTCTATTATCAACCACCCTGTATATCTATCACCACTCTGTACACATATCACCACTGTGTATATTCATCACACCTCCGAATATCTATCACCCCTCTGAATACCAACACTCTGTAAATCTACCTCTGATCTGAATAGCTATTACAACTTTGTCTATTATCAACCACCCTTTAAATCTATCAACACTCTGTACATCTATTTACCCTCTGAATATCTAACACCACTCTGTATATCTATAACCAATCTGTAAATCTATCACCACTCTGTATATCTATCACCACTCTATATGTGTATCACCAATGTATATATCTATCACCCCTCTGTATATCTTACAGTACTCTGTATATCTATTTCCACTCTGTATATATATATCACCACTCTGTATATATCTACTACCACTCTGTACATCTATCACAACTTTGTATATCTATCGACACTCTGAGTATCTATCACCCCTCTGAATATCTAACACTTATTTGTATATCTATCATCACTCTGTATATCTATCACCAATCTGAATATCTATCACCACTCTGTACATATATCACCACTCTGTATATCTATCATCACTTTGTATATCTATCACCACTCTGTAGACATATCACTACTCTGTATATCTATCGACACTCTGAATATCTATCACCCCTCTGAATACCAACACTCTGTATATCTACCTCTGATCTGAATATCAATCACAACTTTGTCAATTATCAACCACCCTGTATATTTATCACCACTCTGTACACCTATCACCACTTTGTATGGGTATCACCAATGTGTATATATATCACCCCTCTGAATATCTATGACTCCTCTGAATACCAACACTCTGTATATCTACCTCTGATCTGAAAAGCTATCACAACTTTGTCTATTATCAACCAACCTGTAAATCTATCACCACTCTGTACATCTATTACCCCTCTGAATATCTAACACCACTCTGTATATCTATCACCAATCTGAATATATATTACCACTCTGTAAATCTATCACCACTCTGTATATCTATCACCACTCTATATGTGTATCACCAATGTGTATATATATCACCCCTCTGAATATCTATCACCCCTCTGAATATCTATCAGCCCTCCGAATATCTATCACCACTCTGTATATATATATCACCACTCTGTACATTTATCATCACTCTTTACACCTTTCACCACTCTGTATATCTATTTACTCTCTGAATATCTATCACCCCTCTGAATATCCAACACCACTCTGAATATCTATCATCACTCTGTATATCTATCACCACTATGCATGTCTATCACCACTGTGTTTATCTATCACCCATCTAAATATCTATCACCACTCTGTATATTTATCACCTCTCTTACACCTTTCACCACTCTGTGTATCTATCGACCCTCTGAATATCTATCACCCCTCTGAATATCCAACACCACTCTGAATATCTATCATCACTCTGTATATCTATCACCACTATGTATGTCTATCACCACTGTGTATATATATCACCCCCTCTGAATATCTATGACCCATCTAAATATCTATCACCACTCTGTATATATATCACCACTCTGTACACATATCACCATTCTGTACATCTATCATCACTCTGTATATATATCCCCACTCTGTACACATATCACCACTCTATATATCTATCACCTATCTGAATATATATCACCACTCTGTACATCTATCACCTCTCTGTACACCTATCACCACTCTGTATATCTATCGACCCTCTGAATATCTATCACCACTCTGTGTATCTATCACCAATCTGAATATCTATCACCACTCTGTGTATCTATCACCAATCTGAATATCTATCACCACTCTGTACATCTATCACCACTCTGTATATCTATCCCCACTCTGTATGTCTATCACCACTGTGTATATCTATTACCCCTCTGAATATCTATCACCTCTCTGAATATCTATCACCACTCTGTATATCTATCATCACTCTGTATATCTATCACCACTGTGTATATCTATCACCACTCTGTACACCTATCACCATCAACGTATATCACTAGTCTACACTGATGCAGTATTCCCCCTACTTAAACGAGGATGAAAATCAAATTTCAGTTGCACAGTTTAACATGCTATGCTAAATAGGGCGTATTGCATTTCCGCTAATTGTTTTAAGTCCCAATACTACGTTTCCGCAAATTTAAAGTATTTAAAATATATATTAACATAGAAAAACAAGTAAATGTGTTAACATTGTAAAAGACTGGATAAATAAATTAGGTTTTGGTCATCTCACTTTTGATACCTTTAATTTAAAATATCACATAAATAGTATCCAACAAAGAATCTATGACCAGGCTTATCAAATTATGAATTGTTCTATCAATAAATGTGAAAATTTAAATTTCTTTTGTCATACTAATAGAATTAGAAAAAGGCCCCCATATATTGATATATGTAAATTCAAAACTGACCGATCAGTTCTCAGTATATTTAGACTAAGTGCCCATTCCCTAGCAATTGAAAGATTGAAAGAAGTAAACGCATTTGCTTATCCTGTGACAGACAAGCAATTGAGGATGAATACCAATTCTTCTCAATCTGTCCATGCTATACATTATTGAGGGATACCTATATACAAAATATTAATAAAAATCTTAATTTCAATTTTATAAATAACATTGAAGCATTTGACCGTACTTTTAAATAGCAGTCTACCAGTCATTATAAAAATCACCATAAATTTTTGTTGGCCCCTTTTTAGGACTAAAAACATAAAATAAGTGAAATATGCACTTTTTAAACGGTTCCTGGCGTGGGGCATTCATATTTTGTAGTAGCTGGTAAGGTGTAAGGGTAGGACATTTAAGATGCTGTATCTCCTTATTAGTTTCTATCATTTAGTTTGGATCCAAGAGCTACATGTATGTACTGATACATTTAATGTGTGATTTTTCAGTAAAACATAGGCATATACAATTCTCACACGTTTGTTGTAAGTTAAGTAAGAATCACAGAGTTCTTGTTGTTAACAAGATATACGCCGGGCTATTCGATTGAATTTGAAATACGACCGACATGAGTTAAAAAAGACAAAAAAAACAATTTTCATCCAAATGTTTGATTGATATGTTTCACCCAACAACATTAAGTGAAGAAAAGGGTTCCAATCAAAGGCTAAGAATGAGTCTGAAATGACAACGAATTTATGAATGCCGGCCGACAAATGAAGACATAAAGGCCACACCCAGGAGGCAGGTTGCTCTGATTCCTTTCACGGATTTGGCTATACTTTTTGGACCTTTTGAATTATAGCTCTTCATCTTTTATATAAGCTTTGGATTTCAAATATTTTGGCCTCGAGCATCACTGAAGAGACATGTATTGTCGAAATGCGCATCTGGTGCAAGAAAATTGATACCGACGCAACGTCAGATATTGCTACCATTTAGTGTAACAGAAAAATGACGTTAAATTGGAAACCACACTATCTAATTCTTCCTGCTTTCCTTTTTGGGTAAATGCAAAGTATAACAAACAAGTATAAATGCCGTGAGAATCCAATCCAATATGATTTTATAATTAGCATAGGATATTCAATTTTACTGCTAGTAATTACGTGTTTTTTGGAGGAATGTTGCTGAATTATATATTCATCCCGAGTATGATTTTTTTCAAGCAGTGACATACAATAGCTTATAGTTATAGTTATGATACTGACGTTTTCTTACTTTTTGATCGTCTTATAGATGTGCATTTTTTTAATGTGTGTATCATTTCGTTTTGTTGAAAGCAGGACATTTATATTTAGTGGAGGAAGGAACACGCGAATGCAGTTCATACCGTCCCTAGCATATTACGCTTGTGGCGACGTCAAATTATGATAACGGACAAACTTGCAAGACAAATTCAAAAGTACTTTTTATTGGTATAGTTATCAAAGACGAAAAATAATCTTCACGAAATCAAATCTCTATTTTTTGGCCGTAAAAGTTTTGTGAAGGCATGAAAGTTTAACTCGGACATTTCCGCAAGACATTGCAAATCTATTGTTTTGAATTGAATATGTAGCTCAATTTATTTTTTAATCCAAACTTTGTGAGCTGACACTTAGTTCAAAACAATAGTGCTTACAATTTAATGAATTATCTGTCAAAATTTTATTTTTGAACTGAAATGTTTCAAGTTTTCAAATTAACTTTCCGATTGGACATTTCCGTGCATCATATTTTTTGGAAAATAAGTATGCAAATCTTAAAGTGAGACAGCCATGTTAACCAGTACTGAAATATATCACGTCATAGAATTTTCATGCAAAATTTTGAAGAGTTGCGTGGACATTTCGCGAATCAATCTTTATTTTCATGTATAATTTGAAATATTTATTTCAGCATTTTATAAAAATTTTCCCTTCAAATATTTACTTAACGCTATTTTTCATGGTAGTAGCAATATCTAACGTTGCGTTACCGTTAATTTTATTGCAGTCTGGTCTTGGAAAAAGTATTCCATATATATCAGTTCGGCGAAACAGGCGTTCCGGTCAGACATGAAAACCCCTGCCACAAAAAAATATGCCCGCTTGTATTCATCATGTTCATTTAATGCTAAATAATTCTGTTGGGAATTTTCGTTTCTAATAGAAAAAAAGTGGACAAGATCTATATCAATACAAGACAAGACAAGACACATACTTTATGAAAGTCTCACCACTTGATAAATATAAAATATACAGCTTTTTTAAACACAAGATAACAACAAGAGCCACTCTATAAAGAGTTTTAAGAGACTATAAAATATTTTTTCTTAAAATTATAATACAAATACAAGTCAACTATCACGAGTATAAAATATGTTTTCGTTTTTTTCGTGGTTGTTACCGACAAACGTTCACCTAATCTGTCCCAGTCAATGGGATAATTTATGTCGTCAATCAATGGCCAGGACCACACTGTTTTGAATATGATTCTATATAAAGTCTTTATATTTAACAAGTTATAATTTACGGTAAATGCTTATATCATAATGAAAAGGAGATGCTGAAACGTTTTTCATGTTCACATGTTGTTAATGGAAACTTTAATGTTTAAATGGTTCGTTTTCAAGTAAAGATACGAGTATATTCAATGTTTAAAAACATTTTTTCATACTTTTATAAGATTAACATTAAATGTGCAATAATTAATTCTTGTTTATTTAGCAAAACAAACAACAGTTGCATTGTTTATCTAAGAACATTTTACTGCATAAAATAATGTGGGACATTCAGAATTTTTCATGTGGGACAATCAGAACTCTAAAATTTTAAAAAGTGGGACAATCGGGAATAAACCACTGACGTAGTTGTACTACGTATTGACGACAAACAATATTCCTACGACTTTTGCCATTTGGGAAATCTAAACAACTTGTCTTTAGAGATTTTCGGCGATTAAATATTTCATACAGTTGTTTTTTGACATCTTAGCCAAAAGCTCAGGGGATAATAAACTACATAAGGATTCCTAATGTGCTGTACTTCCTATGTGCAACTTCAAAACTTTTGGGTGATTCGACGATCATTTAAGGTTTTTTTGGTCATATTTTTTGTAATCCAGAATTAAAAGTATGAAAATACTGTCCAATTAGTTATAAATAACATAATATCCAGCTAGATAATAACAATGGCACGTATTTCAGCATGTATTAGGTAGAACACAAATCTAGTGTGCTCGCATGAGGCAGCTTAACTGCCTTAAAATCATTAGACTGGAGCATAATTCGAAATTGATCTTTAACTTGTCATGATAAAACTATATACCGAATTTCAAATCAATATCTTTAAGCATGAAGAAACAAAAGTGCACACGCTGACATGTCTCGCCTTCTTTACTAATGATTGATATTATGTTGGTAGTCCTAAATATATAAAGGTTTATTACAACTGTCACACAAAGTTAACATTAACCAAGAAAACTAAACATTGACCAATGAAGCATGAAAATGAGGTCAGGGTCAGATGAACCATGCCAGGCAGATGTGTACAGCTAACAATTCTTCCATACAACAAATATAGTAGACCTATTGCATACAGTATAAGAAAAACAAACCAAAACACAAAAACTTAACTATAACCAATGAACCATGCAAATGAGGTCAAGGTCAGATGACATCTGACAGTTGGACATGTACACCTTACAGTCCTTCCATTCACCAAATATACTAGACCTATCGCTTATAGTATCTTAAATATGGACTTGACCACCAAAATTTAAACTGATCCATGAAATGAGGTCGATGTCAAGAGAAAACTGTCTGACGGTCATGACGACCCTGCAAGGTACGAACATACCAAATATAGTTATCCTATTACCTATAATAAGAGAGAATTTAACATTACAAAAAATCTTCTTTTTTTTTCAAGTAGTCACTGAACAATGAAAATGAGGTCAAGGACATTGGACATGTGACTGACGGACACTTCGTAACATACAGCATCTATATGTAAAGTATGAAGCATCCAGGTCTTTCACCTTCTACAATATAAAGCTTTTAAGAAGTGAGCTAACGCTGCCGCCGGATCACTATCCCTATGTCGAGCTTTCTGTGACAAAAGTCGCAGGCTTGACAAAAAAGTATGGAAAATTGACAGATGGACAGACAGACAGAGTACAAACACTAAGTCTCCACCGTACTGCTTTCTACAATGAGCAAAGCCCACACCGCATAGTCAGCTATTATAGGCCACGATATGACAATTTACAACAATTTAAAACAATTCAAACGAGAAAACAAATATGTAACACATTAGCAAACGACAACCACTGAATTACAGGCTCCTGACTTGGGACAGGCACATACATAAATAAGTGTGGCGGGGTTATAGGGACCCCCCTAACCTGGGACAGTGGTATAACAGTCCAACATAAGAATTGATCCAGTGGTTTCAGAGAAGATTTTGTGAAAGATTACAAAAAAAAAATGTTAAAAATAACTATAAAGAACTCCTTAACAGGTCAATTGACAGTTTTAGTCATGTGGACCTATTTAAGGATCTTACTTTGCTCAATTTTTTTTGCTGTTTGCAGTTTATCTGCATCTATATTAATATAAAGATAAAAACCAAAAACTGCAAAAAATTCTTAAAATTACTTTTTTTCTAAATTGTTGTCTGATTTATCTGGAAATTGAAGAACAAATATACAAATGTATTCCTGATGAACATTTTTACCCATGTCAGATATACTCTGAATGCTTAAATTTCGGAGATATTATCCAAAAATTTCATCGTACTCCTACGTTCTATTTAAACAATGTTCTGTTTAATGTGTCATTGCTTTTATTATAATTTGACTAATTGATATAGTCTGTTTGTCCATCTGTCGGTCTGACAGTCTGTCCAGCTTCAGGTTAAAGTGTTTGGTTAAAAATTTTGGTCAAGGTTAGCCAGTTGAGATAAAAATGTTAGCTTTTTATACCTTATATGGGATTTGTATATTGTTAAAGACTGTAATGTAATTTCAACGACAAGGCTGTCAGAGTGACAGCAAACCGGATTTTTCTGCAGAGGTGCAACCCTGAACAGTTGAGATAGTCTTGACAATACGTTTAAAATTTAAACAACTCTGAATTTGGGTTGTGATTGAATATTTGACACAGCATAGGTTTGTGACACAAATGAATGTGGTCAAAGAACTGAAATTGGACATTTACCTATTATGGTCCAATATCCAAAATCTAAGTACGTTGTTATCATCAGCATATCAAAGAAACCCAAGAAATCAATTTTTGGATGAAATCAAACAAAAGTTTAATTTAGGACCCTTTGGATCCCAACTGTTCCCAAAATTCGAAATCTGAATATACATTGTATGTTTATTAATATACAATATAAGTTCTTTAAGGAGCTTACTTAAAAAAAAATATATATAGCATTCCAAAAAATAGTGTTTTTTTTTACAGAATAACAAACCAACCTACCACAAAAATTTACAAACAATTAACCAAAGAAAAGAAAAAAATAACACAAAAATTTAATTTATCATTAATACAATGTCTTTTATAAATCTATAAAACTTATCTGTAATTATCTTCAAAATGTCTAAAACATAACAGTTACCCTTCCAGAGCACCTGAGATCATCCCTAGTTTTTGGTGGGGTTCGTGTTACTTATTCTTTAGTTGTCTATGTTGTGTCATGTGTACTATTGTTTGTCTTTTTCATTTTTAGCCGTGGCGTTGTCAGTTTATTTTTGATTTATGAATTTGACTATCCCTCTGGTATCTTTCTTCCCTCTTAATTTCTTACTATATTTATACAGTCCTATATAGATTATAATCACCAGCATTTCAGAAACAGAAAATTTAGAAATAAATCTGTCACTCCAATAGTGTGATAAGCCATTTACTGAAATGCTTCACCAAGGGCAGCCTGATACGACCGCAGCGTTTGAAACCTGAAAAGTTGGGGCAAATATGGTCAAAATGCAAGCTTGATTCTGTCTGAATTAGGATTGTGATCAAATTTCTGACACAAAACAAATGTGATTTAAGATCTTACAAATCTATTGTGCAACTGAAGGTTTAATTTTTCTTCTTGAAACTTTTTTTTTCAATAATTTGAAAAAAAATCCCCCTTACTTCTTGAATCCCTTCTTGGAGCAATTACCCCCAAATGCAATCCCAGCCTTTCCATTGTAGTATGGAACCTTGTTTTACTATTTTAGAGAGATCCATACACTCACACACAACTTATTGTCTGGAAACTACAAAAATGCATGTTTTTTGTCCCTTTTTTCCTAAACTGTTGGCATAATAACCCCCCAAAATGAATCTCAACCTTCTTCTTGTAGTATCAAAAAATTTGGAACAATTTCAGAGTTATCATAAAATTGAGAAAGGAAATGGTGAATACGTCAAAGCGACAACCATATACTTATACACAAGTTATTATCCTGAAACTAGAAAGTGCTTTTTTGGGGCCCCTTATTCCAAAACGGTTGGGACCATCATCCCCAAAATCATCCCAACCTTCCTTTTGTGGTAATAAACCTTCTTAAAAAATGCATAGAGATCCATTCACTTAAACTCAAATAATTGTTCGGAAACTAAATGTGTCTTCCTATGACGACGCAGACGATGACATCATACCATTATACGATCCCAAAAAAAATTTGGCAGTCGTATAAACACACTTAGTGTAATCAAACTTTTTATACCAGTATATAATTAACAATTTCTGTTCATAGAGAAATAACTGAAGCACATTAGAAGTACAAGTACCACTTTTGGATATTAAAAAGGATGTTAACTCAACAAGAAGATATCTGAAATCATGGAAATTGCAATTGGCCTTAATTTAGTCACAGGAAACAACTTATCTAAATTTGAAAATATTTCTTCCAAGGCTTTTCATGTAATTGAACACACATGCCCGCCAGCCGTATATCCCTAAATCAATAAAAGAACCTTAGTGAGCACGCTCACATACCCCACGTCCCCACATTGTCATTGGAGAAATTAAATAAGTGTAAGGAAAAAAATTGTATAAGAAAAAATATTGAATAATAATTTCCTGTCAATATGCACATCTACATGCATAGTATGTCCTTATTATCTACAAAATTTCATGAAATTCTGTTGTGTGGTTTCAGAGGAGTTGAGATGACAAACTGTTGCAGAAGTACATTGAGGCAAATAAGTTCAAAGGGGCATAACTCCTAGAAAAAAAAATGAATAAAAATGTCTTGTCGATATGCACATCTACATAGTATGTCCTTATTATCTGAAAAGGTTTCATGACATTCTGTTGAGTAGTTTCAGAGGAGTTGCGATGACAAACTGTTGCAGTAATTCACTAAAGTAAATAAATTCAAAGGGGCGTAACTCCTAGAAAAAAAATTGAATCGCAATTTTCCTTCAATATGCACAACTACATAGTATGTCCTTATTAACTGAAAAGGTTTCGTGAAATTCTGTTGTGTGGTTTGAGAGGAGTTGCGATGACAAACTGTTGCAGTAGTACATTAAAGTAAATAAGTTCAAAGGGGCGTACAACCCCTGGAAAAAAAATTGAATCGCAATTTCCCGTTGATATGCACAACTACATAGTATGTCCTTATTATCTGAAAAGGTTTCGTGAAATTCTGTTGTGTGGTTTGAGAGGAGTTGCGATGACAAACTGTTGCAGTAGTACACTAAAGTAAATAAGTTCAAAGGGGCGTAACTCCTAGAAAAAAAATTGAATCGCAATTTCCCGTCGATATGCACAACTACATAGTATGTCCTTATTAACTGAAAAGGCTTCGTGAAATTCTGTTGTGTGGTTTGAGAGGAGTTGCGATGACAAACTGTTGCAGTAGTACATTAAAGTAAATAAGTTCAAAGGGGCGTATAACTCCTGGAAAAAAAATTGAATCGCAATTTCCCGTTGATATGCACAACTACATAGTATGTCCTTATTAACTGAAAAGGTTTCGTGAAATTCTGTTGTGTGGTTTGAGAGGAGTTGCGATGACAAACTGTTGCAGTAGTACGTTAAAGTAAATAAGTTCAAAGGGGCATAACTCCTAGAAAAAAAATTGAATCGCAATTTCCCGTCGATATGCACAACTACATAGTATGTCCTTATTATCTGAAAAGGTTTCGTGAAATTCTGTTGAGCGGTTTGAGAGGAGTTGCGATGACAAGAAACATGACTGACGGACGGACGGACTTGGTTAGTAGATTCTGTACAGAAATAAGCATTTTATCATCAATACCATTTCGTAACAATTTTTGCCATAGTTAACTATGGCAAGTTACGAAATGATATTGATGGTAAAATGCTTATTGCTGTACAGAATCTGTATGAAAATGCAAAATCATGTATAAGAGAAGGTAATGATTTCTCTGAATATTTTGCTCCAAATGTAGGAGTCAGACCAGGAGAAAACCTCTCTCATTTAATATTTTCATTTTTTCTTAATGATCTGACATAGTTCTTATCAGATGCCTATGATGGTCTTAATGATGTATGTACTATTTCTCACTTGCTGTTTGATAATGATGATATTGAAGGTTAAATTGTATTTGTCTATACTAGTGATAGTCAACACAAGAAACGATACAAGACTTTTTTCAAATTAAAGATGAAGTTTCTCGTTTATAGGACCAATATTGAAGGTAGTGATATTAAATGACCATGAAAATATAAATCCGTTTAAAAAAAAAGATTTTTTGGGGCTTTCGTGACGTCATTTTGCGAAATTCAAGTTTTTTGACAAAATTTACATAAAACAACAATTTTAAAAACAGAAGTTCTAACTAATGATGTCAACCTTTCAATGACAATAAAGACAATGTTTGACATTAATTCTTTTTTAAAAATCGTACAGTTTCTTTGTTTATTTGTAAAGCAAAGTTCTGCCCAACAAGAAATCGTTAAAATGTAAACATTATCAATTGATTTACAATTGACTGTATGTGTAAAGTGAAATTAAAAAGAACGTTAACAATCTTAAAACTAATCCGAAAGGTTCTAAAGTTACAGTGTGTTGTTTTCATATCTAAAACAATGATTTGAGACGAAAACAATTTATTTTTTTGCATTTTTGAGATTTCATAAACACATTTTTTACCCATTTTTTTTCAATTCAACCCATTATATATAATTAGTTACAACATGAACATATTAACTTGATTAGCGTTATGAATATTTTTTAAACGAATTTGATAATTCTTTTTGGTACTTAGAAAATTGTGTGACGATTTTGTGTCAAACTTTCCACAAAAATAATTTGCACCCTATCAACGTTTACATGGAATTAAGGTACTCTCCGAAAGGTTTTGATTTTCATTATCACAATTGCATACATTGCAAATGAAAGCCTTTGGAAATAGTGTAACTCATTTTGTTAAAATTTTAATACTCTTTGATAAATTTTATTCTAAAGTCGTGTATCGTTTCTTTTGTTGACTAGTATATATGCTGATGATACTGTTATTTTTGCAGAATCTGGCAGCTGAATTGCAATCTGCACTAAAGTCTAAATGTGATGTTTTTATATTGTGAGACCTGGAAACTTAAGGTCAATGTAACTAAGACCAATGTTATTCTACTTTCAAAAATAGGCAGTGTGAGAATACTCAGTTTTTATATAATAATGAATAAATAGTTGTTATAGAAGATTTTCAATATCTGGGAACAGTCTTTTTTAAGAAAAGGTACACTTTCAAAAAATAAAGCTCGGCTAGTCTAACAGGCTAGGAAGGCCATGCTCTATGCATTGTGTAAAGCGAGAAGGCTTTGTTTACCAGTTGATATTTTGTTACAAATATTTGATGCAATGGTTGCACCTATATTGTTGTATGGTGCTCAAGTGTGGGGTTACGAAAACAATGAAATTATTTAATCTTTGCAATAGAATTTTGCAAGTATATTTTGAAGATTAAAAAATGTACTCCAAATTGTATTGTTTATGGAGAGCTTGGTAGAGAACCTATGCCTATTTGTATTAAAGCCAGAATGGTTGTCTTTTTGCAACTTATTTTAAATGGTAAAAAAAAGAAAATATCACGCACGATATGATATGTTATATAGACTTGACGAAGATGATGTGTATCACTCTAAATGGTTACCATGTATCAACGAAATTTTACTTGAATGTGGTTATAATCATTGTAGGAATAACCAAACTATGGAAAGAAATGTTATTCTGTCAAGACAAGTTCACGGCCGACACTCGGCTAACCGAGAGATAGGTCGGTTAATCTATATTGAGTATGCGGCTATATCGGCAGTAGGTCTGTTAATCGGGTTGGCTAAAGTCTGTTAAGAGTAAAACTCACAATTTGATGTTAAACTCTGTGAAATATACAGATTTTTTGGCACATCATGAGAATCACATCAAAAAAAGAAAAGTGTCTGACAAAATGATATCTATCATAGAACATTTTCCACCATTTAAAAAAATGCATAGCCTGCGCAATTTTAAGTAAAACGAAAAGGCGTCGTGCAAGTATGTGGTTTTTATGCTTGTACGCATAGCAATATTTTAGATAAAAGTCCAAAAACCATTTTAAGATATGATTTTAAGGACAAAGAGTAGTACTTTGGTTCTAAAAGATCAATTGTCATTGATAAATATTTCATAATTGTTATATAAGTTGAGTTATACCACATTTTAATGAATATTAGGGGAATACAGTCTGTTAATGGGTTGGACAATGTAAATCGTGTCAGTTAAGAGTTATTTAGCCACGACAATAGTCTTTACTACCTTGAGTTTATATTTTCACATTGAAAACAATGAGATGTACTTATGACGAAAAAAATACAATACGGTGCAACAGTATCCTAATAGAAAGAGCACTTTTATTTTATTTATTTTTTCTCTGCATTTCGAATTCGCATGAATTTATTATTTATGCCAAGTTATCGATCAGCCTTGTTTTTTGTCTGTTCAAAGACTTTAACATCTATAAATCTGTTATGTGTTGTAATTCAGCTGGTTAAATTCCATGCGTTTTCTTTGGAATACTAAGGCTCTTCTACCTTAGGAATAGATTACCGTATGCCGGCGTCACACATTGGTGGATAGACCAGCGTGCACCAAACGTACAGAGAAAACTGACAAAGTCGGTATACGTTAGTTGCACGCCATAGGAACGCTTAGCAATCGTTCAAAGCGCGTTGCATAAGTTTGAAGTACGTCGAAATACAAAGGTAAAATTGAGAAAGGAAATGGGGAATGTGTCAAAGCGACAACAACCCGACCAAAGAACAGGCAACAGACATAGGCCACCAATGGGTCTTCAATGTAGAGAGAAACTCCCGCACCCGTAGGCGTCCTTCAGCTGGCCCCTTAAAAAATATGCATACTATTACAGTGAAAATGGACGTCATAATTAACTCCGAATTATACACAAGAAACTAAAATTAAAAATCATATAAGACTAACAAAGGCCAGAAGCTCCTGACTTGGGACAGGCGCAAAATTGCGGAGGGGATAAACATGTTTATGAGATATCAACCCTCCCCGATACCTCTAGCCACTGAAGGAAAGTAAATACGTTTGATGAACTCTTCTACCCGAGAAAATTTTTATGCAGCATAAAAAACATACAACATACGCGAACATACGTTTCTTGAACGCCGGATAAACGTTTAGCCTTAGGTACGCTTTTAGTACGCCCAATTCACGCTTAAAGCATATTGGCAGCGTAAATGATTTTTAACACCCCGGAGCTATACGCTGATGTGTGACGCTGGTATTAGTTGTATTTCCTCAATGCTTTTAAACTTTGTTTTTGGCCTTTTAATAATTTTTCTTTAGCGTCACTGATGAGTTTTTCGTAGCCGAAACGCGTGTCTGGCGTAAATATAAGGCGCAATTATCAAATTTCAATCCTGATATCTATGAGGAGTTTATTTCCGGTATGTATTTTCCTTTGTACCGAGTCATCATTCTCATTTTCTGCCGCCTAAGGAAATGTCTGCACCAAGTTCTAAACCGTGGTTCTAAACAAGAAATAGACATTAGTAAAAAACATTATATAAGTGTTGGGTGCTGATTTAATGTGTAACAACAAGACAATTTTATATTCCTGTAAAATCACAATAAATGCATAATATTAATTTTATTTTTCGAGTAATGATGTATTCCAATGATATTGTAAGTCATTTAGCCGACTCGCAGTCCGCAAACGTGCTTTTTTTCTATCGAGTTACCTTCAAGGTGGTGTAGAGAAAGGTTGATGTTGAAAGGTTTGTCTACATTTGTTTGCATTATAAACATATTTCAGTTCATTTGATAAAAAAAATCAAAACATTACGAAGTTTATCTCTGATTTATGTACTTGTTGACTATGTAAATGACAAATTGGTGCCATTCATATCAATGAAACAGAATCCACATGATATATGCGACCATTCTTTGATGAAATTAATATTACTCTGATTTTACACTTTAAAAAAAAAATCACTTTTATCAATTTTCAGATTCCATTGTATAAACTTATGTTTCATTGTTCATGTGTTGTTTCCATTTATTCTAGCCACTAATATTGGGCCTATCTCTTTATTCAGATAACACCCCATATAACAATTAAATTATACTTTTAATGTCATGCATAACTCTTAACAGACCAATTAACAGACCGAGTTTTACACATCCGACCCATTAACAGACCATATTTTTATTTAAACTTGATTTATGTTACCAATATACAGATTTTCGTGTAGATTTTTCACATATTGATGTTAATATGGTAAACAAACAAAATGCCAATCTTTTTTCGATGTTCAAAAGATTGCATGCAAGTAAACTCAACCAATTTGTCATTTTTGTGTACATTTTGTGTGTGTGAAATGTGTATAAATTTACTGATGGGTAACTCGCCTTTTCATTTTATAGATCGTTTATTGAAGCTAGAAAAAAAATAATTACACCACTGGATTCAGTACTCCAAATCATTTTGTCAGACATGAATAGTTTTTATGATTTAAATATAATTAAAAAGTTATACAATGAAACATGCTGACCTTGCACTGATTTTCACGATAACACCTGATTAACAGACTTTAGCCAACCCGATTAACAGACCCACCGCCGATATAGCCGCATACTCAATATAGATTAACCGACCTATCTCTCGGTTAGCCGAGTGTCGGCCGTGAAGTTAAACAGTTTCTTCATGAAAAATTTATTGAAAATTGGAAAGCACAAATATTTAACTCACCTAAGTGTATTAATTATAGAATTGTAAGACTGAATTTGGTTTTGAGAAATATCTCTCTGTTTCCCCACCTGAAATTATGTATACTATTAATAAATTTAGATGTGGAAGTCACAAGTTGCCAATTGAAGCTGGTAGTGTTTGTTCTATTGATGGATCTGGAAAAAAAATGTGATCTAAGTGATAAAGAACAACTAGATTATGATACATATTTAATTGTAACTTTTTTAATGGAGTTCGTGTTGTTTCTTATTTATTATTTGTAACTGTTTATGTATAAAATGCCACGGTCTCTTAATTTCATGAGTCTTTAGGATAAAAAAGATCTTTACAAGTCATTTTTATATCAAATGTATTATCACACCTTTTTATGCTCGATTTGAGATCTAAATTTTATTGTTAAAAAAGGCTAGCTGTTGTCAAATAAATTTTGTGAGCAGTTTTAATACCGAGGGTGTGTCTTATTTTGTGAGTTTTCATTGGTTTGGAGTTTTTAGACCCTTCATTGTTGACCAGTGGAAAACTTCCCGCCGAAGTGTTTCAAATAGCACTTTGTCTTCAAACGAACAAGGTGGACACATGCAGTTTACAGAAGCAAAAGATTTGATTTGAACTGTTCGTGAAACCACACATACTCAAGGTAGATATTAACCCCTTGGTATTTTCCAAGATTATTTTCATTATTAAAAATATGGATCAAAATACGACTTTTGAAATCTTTTTCGAAAAATTAAGATATGATATAGAAGACTATCTGATGAAATTTAATAAGTTGGCGCGTGTTCATTGATCGTCCTGAATATGCATGAAATATTTGCCACTGGACACCAAGTAACCAACAATCAATCGTGTTCATTGACATCGGAATAAATAAAAAAAAACAAAAAAACTAGAGCATGCACTGGTTACTACAAAACAAGTGCCTGAGTCGATGCTGTAGCAAGTATCGTGATGTTTGAAAAGGTTGCACCAACTGAAAATGCAGATGGCATATTTTTGCACTTCGGTGTTGACATGAATATCAATTATATGGTCATTTTTATAAATTTTCTGTTTACAAAACTTTGAATTATTCGAAAAACTAAGGATTTTCTTACCCCAGGAGTAGATTACCTTAGCCGTATTTGGCACAACTTTTTGGAATTTTGGGTCCTCAATGCTCTTCAACTTTGTATTTGTTTGGCTTTTTAACTATTTTGATCTGAGCGTCACTGATGAGTCTTATGTAGACGAAACGCGCGTCTGGCGTATAAAATTATAATCCTGGTACTTTTGATAACTATTTGCTCAACTATCGATAGCAAAGATTTGAAAATATTTATTTTACTTTTTCGTATTTTACTGATACATGGAATTATATTTCAAGTTTACAGTTTTCAAGTTTATAGTAGATGCAGTCCTTTTGTATTTTATAAAGATGATAAAGCCATAATTCAAAAAGTAGAAGACTTGATTCTCCATTATCCTTGATCCTCGATTTACTTACAGCCGTTTTGGTGGTAATAAATATTATGTACATGGTTTAATCTCAATTGTTTTAACACTTTTTTCACGTTTTTGTTATTGATCTGAGTAAAGTTCAGTTACATAATTTATTTGCAGTATGTCCTTTGTCAGTAGATATTTTTCTGCACAGCCAGTTACTAAAGTGAAATGAGTAGATTGTTGTGTAACACCTATATGGTCATGTGATCAAAAGGTTAGAATTTGAACCGATATATGGTCGTGTGATCAATAGGTTAGAATTAGAAGCCAAATCAGTTTAAATTGATTTTTACTTGGACAAAGACCTAGGTATTTTTATGCCCCACCTACGATGGTCCACTGAACATAGAAAATGAAAGTGCAAAGTTCAGGTTAAAGTTTTTGGTCAAGGTAGTTTTTGATGAAGTTAAACTGAGTCACATCTACTTGAAACTTAGTACACATGTTCCCTATGATATGATCTTTCTAATTTTAATGCCAAATTAAAGTTTTGATCCCAATTTCATGGTCCACTGAACATAGAAAATGAAAGTGCAAAGTTCAGGTTAAAGTTTTTGGTCAAGGTAGTTTTTGATGAAGTTAAAGTCACATCTACTTGAAACTTAGTACACATGTTCCCTATGATATGATCTTATTACTTTTAATTTCAAATTAAAGTTTTGACCCCAATTACACGGTCCACTGAACATGGAAAATTATAGTGTGAGTGGGGCATCCGTGTACTATGGACACATTCTTGTTTCATTAGAATATTAGGGGACATGAAATATGTTTGAAAGAATTTTAAGGCAATTAATTGATTCGATGTGATCTGTGTTGGATTTTAGATTTTAAAAGTTCCAGAAAATTACTTTTGGAGAATTGAATGATTTCACTAATTTTTCATGTTGCATGTGAAATTACAATATGATGACTATACCCCATTTCTTTAAGTTTATTGATTTATTAGAGTTGTTATGTTTTCAAGCTTTTACTCTTGTATAAACATCATCGAACTGTAACTATAAGTTCTGTAACCATGGTAAAATTCATGATTGATTGTGGGTGCATAACCCCCTGTGGCAAATATATCATGCATTTCAAGTTGAAAGATCCATGTAAATTGACCAGGTATTGCTTCCAAATAGTAACTACCTACAACAACAGGAATAGGGGACACATTCATGTATATGTCTAGGAGACTGACAGTGTACCAACTGAATTTGTTGGCAATACCTTCTGAATACATTTTTTATATAAAAGTTAATTACATTTGGTTTTTCAGAGAATTTACAAGACTATTATCCACAAAATGCAACAGTCTTATTTTGATGAATTGTTGAACCAGAGAAATGTGAAGACTTACAGACACCTAGACTGTATAGTCAACATAACAATGATTAGAGAATCAGACTACAGTGAACATTACAATGATAAGAAAATCAGACTAGAGTCAACATTACAATGATTAGAGAATCAGACTATAGTCAACATTACAATGATTAGAAAATCAGCCAGCTGCATTTCATCAATCAGTCTATGATGAAGCTTTACAGCATTGGAAATGATTACTCAGGTATGTATTGGTTAAAATTTTGAGGTTTGTTTTATAGGATAATAGTGGTGTTTAATTTTATCTTTCTTGAAATAAATATATTAGAAATGAGGTGAAATATGGCATTGATTAAAGGAGATGTACCAAGGAAAACATGTGACTGAATAAACATTTTATTAAAAAAGGATGAACAATACAGTTTTGAGTTTCATGCAATCCTTTCATATATTAAAATAAAATGATATTTTGTAGGGACCAAACAACTGAGCAGAAAGAAGAACCGTATGACCTTGAAGAGTAAGCAATGTATTAAGTATATTTGGGGTTACCAAAGAGTATGGTAAGAACCTCATCTTAAATTATACTTGGTGAGTATTCTTATTGTTGGTTAAATATTAAGCATCATTATGGAAAATGGGGGATCAAGGGTATACACCAACAAGACAGTGACCAAAGGAAAATAAATAACCAAAACCATCTAGAGGTTTCAACTATAGTCTGATGTTTATACAGTACGTGAACTTGTAAATCATCCAAAGTCTAAAATATTTGTGAATAAAATGAACAGACTGACAAATAACTTACATACACACAAATATCTGACCTAAGCACATGAGCATGTTGCAGGGTGAAATTTTTTTATTAAATAAAGCTTGAGCCTGTTTTGTGCAATGCCTAACCATTTAATGACAAAATTTCATACAGAAAACTTTTCAAATTGAGGGGTTTCAAATTTTAAATAAGCCAATTTATGGTTTAAAAAAATAATGGAAATCTTGACTCCCCAACAAGAGAAAAATGTCACTCTTATCATTGAGGAAAATGGCCACTACCTGAATGGTCTTTAGAATTAATTCAGTTGCTCTGGTCATTTTTCAAAATTTAACAATGTAAGTAAATATGGAGTTGTTTGATCAATGGGAGATAACTCTGACCACATGGAATAATTCTGAAAACTTAGAGGGGTCCTGATCCCGAAATCCCGGGCTTAAAAACACAAAATCCTGAGCTCCCGAAATTTAAATAAATTTAGATCCTGACATCAAGAAATTAAAAATAAAAAAACTTTATCCTGAAGGGGTCAATCCCTAAATCCTGTGCTTTAAAATACCAGATTCCTGAGTCCCAATATAGGTCCTATCCCCCTCACATATATAATTGATAACTAAGATAAAAGAAATACAGAAATTGTTTTGCCTTTTGCCATGCTTACAATCAACAAAAGATTTTTTTCTTCATTTTTCAAAATAAATTCCAAGACTAAGATGTAGGATGCCATTCTTCTAACAAAATACCACAGCATGGAGACCCTAATCAGCACACTAAAATGTCCAAACGTGTGTCCTACATCTTGAAATAAATATAATTTTATAAATGTTCAAGTATCTTCAAAAACATTTTTTACTCATTTCTACTCTGTTGAGACAATTTCACTAGCACTGCACTTTGACTTTGACTAAGACAAACACAATGTTGATTGAAGTTGAATGGTACTAGTGACAACTTTGTTGGAGACATGGAAAGCATTTCGTCATTGTTAGTAGTTTTATGGGCTTTCACCTCTTGAGTCACAAAGAACCTTATGTACGTTAGTTCCATTGAAATGTTATATGCATTGTCAATGCTAAACATTTGATTGACTTTGACTGATTTTTTTTTTAGTTTCGTCAGAGTGTAAATGAGTTTGAACAAAAGGCAATATAACCTTTTTTTAGTGATAAGAAGATTTGACTTTCATTTTTGATAAAGTTTTCACCAAATTTATTGTTGATAGCAAGGCTTATGGTTTGCACAATAGAATATGCCTTTTACACAATGAGCTCAGTGGTGAATCCAGGGGTGGGGGGGTCTGGAATTTGGAACCCCCCTTTTTTTTGGCCCATCAATGCATTTGAATGGGAGCATATAGTTGGACCCCCCCTTTTAATCTGGGTTGGGAACCCCCCTTTTTTGGGGCCTATCAATGCATTTGAATGGGAGCATATAGTTTGACTCCCCCACCCCTCCCCCCTTTACTCTGGGTTGACCCCCCTTTTTAAAATGGCTGGATCCTCCCCTGGAGCTTGTCACTTTCACTCAAAAAACATTAAAGAAACCATCAAATTCCGAAGCTTAGGTAGGAGCTTCAAATTGTTATAAAAATTACTTAATTATCATTATCTTGTGTATTTTAGCCACCTTCTGCTTAAAAAAAAATACATTTAGATAATTTATCACTTAAAGAGGCATTTGTTCGACGGACCCGCCCGCACCTATTTTTTTCAAAACAGATTTTTTTAATTTTTATTATATTCCCGCATCCTGAAATGAAATCATGTCCATTTCCCGCACCGTTTTTTTGTAAATATTATATAAAGATCTCAACATTTGTTTTTTAAAATCACAGTCTAGCTTTTATATAACGATTTTATACCTATCAGCACCCCACAACACTGTAAATATCTGCGAGAATATTTGTTTCAGCATGAAACCAATTTATTCCAAGCGGGAGTGCTCCGATATAAATAGAAATACCAGTACAGAACAAAACGTTGGTTTCTTTCCCCCTAACTTACATTCCCTTTAAATAAATGTTCGTTGTTAAAATAAAGTACAAAGAACATCTGAAGGATTTGCCTTCAACTGCAATTATAATGTATGGTTACGGTCATACCCGCTGCAGGTTTGTGCACCTGTCATTGTTGATTCACGGACCTGTCTTTCAGCAGTTATCGTTTGTTGATGTGGTTCATTGGTATTTTTCCGTTTGGAAATATAATTTAGATCGTTGGTTTTCCTGTTCGAATTGTGTACAATACTAAGTTGTGGTCCCTTATAGCTTGCTGGTTGGTCTTGATCAAAGCTCTGTGTAAAAGGCCGTACTTTGACCTATGTTTGTTATTATCAGGTTGGGACCAACCTTTCATCAGACAAGGGCCTTGAAGGGGTCATTTTACCATGTTTACTGTTGTAGAAAAGAAAATAGAAATACTAAGGATTTGTACAGTGCTACTATACAAAACCTTTGACAAATTAAAATTTTTTACTCTAAAAGATATTTTAAACAACTTTTCTAAAGGAGGGATGGGTCCACTTATTTTGAATAATATTAAACTGTTAAAGTAAATGAGTTAACATGGATAAAGTCCAGGAATATTACAAAATTCTTGGACATGTTTTGACCATTTAATACCAAATATTATAGTTCTTTGGGAAAATATAAGCCCTTTTGTACTTGAAGTGTTTTTATAAAAAAAATATATTATAACTTATTTTGACCCTTCATAAAAGGGATATTCATAACAGGGATATTCATAACATTAAGGGGTTGTTCTGAACCTGATTATGACTTGGATGGAGAATTGTCTCATTGTCAGTCACACATACATAGACCAGATTTAATTATTCAATTATTTCTTGTTGAACAGGGAAAAAATACTTCATAAATTAAAGAAATGTCAAGGTACAAGTGATAAATCAAGTTTTAATATTGTCAAAACCTACTATTTTATGTTTACAAAAAAAAATTATAATCGCTCGCCTTTACTTTTTAAGCCTCGCCTCAAAAATTTGCAAATTAAATATTTTTTTATTAAAATTTTCAAATCGCTCGCTCGCCCCAATTTTTGGAGTCCAAAAATCCGTAGAACAAGAAATTAAATTGGTGTGGCCTTAATAAAAGTGGAATAATGAAGAAATGACTTGTAATTATTAACAGTCTTTTTTATAGTTAAATTGGTAAAAATGATCTGAAAAGCATTGCTGATTTCATATTTTTTTCCAAAACCACAATTCAACCTCATTTTGGTCTGTATGCATACAACATTTAATAAGAACCATTGTAGTAGATGGTTGCTCAGCTTGGTCAGATAATAAAAAGAACAGAATGTCAAAATAAAACGGTTTTGCCAACAAAAAATATTATTTCAGTGGTAAAACTCAAATGTTTTTGCTTCAATTTTTTACTCACTTGAGTGCAATTATTTGCAAAGTACAAATCTTATACAAAAGAATTATGTCTGAGACAACAACCCAACCAAAGAGCAAAAAACAGCCGAATCAACTAATGACTCTTCAACTCAGCAAGAAAATCCAGCATCTGGAGGCAGGCTTCAGCTGACCCCTACACAAAAATGTTCACTAGGTCAGTGAAAGTGGATGTCATACTAAACTCAAACATATATTAAAATGAACTGAAATTAAAAAACCTACGAGACTAACAAGGTCCAGAGGCTTCTAACAAGGGACAGGTGCAAAAATGCAGTGGGTTAAACATGTTTTGAGAGATCTCAACCCACACTTATACCTCTATGAGCCAATGTAGAAAAAACAAACACAGCAATTTGCACCGTAAAACTCATTAAAAAGAAGTCTGTGTCCAACTTCAGAAAAGGTAACAAAAGAAACAGACTAATAATTTGTGTATTTTTACATTTACAAAGCTAAATTTTGTGGGAAAATAAAGTAAAAGTTAAATTAAAAAAGAAATATTTAATTTTGAAATTTACTTCAAAGGAAAGAAAATAAAGTTTAATTGATTTTATTCTTATATGTTTAATGTTGTATATGTATTTATATTTCATTTCAGAGTTCAACAACAGATTATTAATTCTATAATTTTGATTTTTGCAGATTGCAGCAGTGGGATGTTACAGTCATAGACGTTGGATAGACTCCGTTGTACTAGGCCAGGGAGGGTAGCGCAGAGTTTCCGCAGCACTATACAATAGTAGCAAGATCACTCTACCATGAGCTTGTTAAAGGGCCCGTTTGATGAAAGTGACACCAACGTTCTCCACGACACTACAGATTTGTTTTTGCAGATGCAGCCGAGAGGATGTTTCAGTCATGGACTCATTTGATGGAAGTGACACCAACATTCTCAAACACTAATAATTTACAAATTTGTTTTTGTTGTAGATGCAACCTCAGTCATACACCCTAGAGTTTGGCTATGTTGTGACAGAAGAAGAGTGGCATGTAGATTTCTTTTATTGAAGTGCAAATAACTAATCTTTCTTCTTCATATCTATTTCAGAGTTCTTACGAAGATGTATAGGTATGCAGTATTTATTATTTTTGTCTCTGTGTATTTTTGTCAATGAGGTAAAACCACAGAACAAATCAATCAGAAGTATTAACTGGTGTAATTTGAGAACACCCTGGAACATGAGAAATATCCTACCTCACAAAATTTAACATGAGACATCTTGTTTTCACCTTTTTTCAAGGAAGCAGCACACACAGTGTAATCATGAAGGTATCCATTCCTGGAACATCTGGAAATAGCATATCTCTAATAGTATTTTTACTACTATCCTCAAAATTCAAACAAAACAGTCAGATATTTTGATCAACAAGAGGTACAATCTCAAACCATGTGGTGAAAAAAGACAACACATAACCAAAAAAGTGACGGAAAATTGTCTACACTGACAACAAAATATTATACAACAACAACCCATTCAAAGACCTGAGAGATTCTCAAGCACCAATTCAACCAAAGACCAGGGATGATCTCCAGCACTGAGCACCAACCAAAACAAAGAACAGACATGAACTAGGGCAAAAAGCACCAACCCAACCAAAGACCTAAGAGGTTTTCAGGCACCATGCAACCAACTAAACTAAATAGCCAGGGATGATCTCAGACACCATGCACCAACCTTTCCAAAGATCAGGGATGCTTTCAGGCACAACAACCTTACCAAAGACCAGGAATGATCTGACACCAAGCACCAACCAAAACAAAAAAAGGGTGATCTCAGACACCACAGAATGTTAGCAAGTATTTGATATGTTAACTTATCTACTACTTGCGTAAGTAAAATGTTTTTTTTTCATTCTGTGCTGCATTTATTCTATCAAAAATTGTCAAAATGCAACATGAAATTTTTATGTGTTTTTCATCTCTTTCTTCAAAATGTTTTACATATTGAAATTTTTTGAAAATTCCATTGGACTATCAAAAATAATTAGTAAATAATTTCTTGAATAATTTTTTTTTTATTGGAAATGTTAATTTACTTTAATCAACGAATATGAAAATAAATGTTCAAACCTTTTTCATGCATAACCAAATTAATAAATGTGTTAAATAAAAGATTACAAATAAAAAATTTCTATATTTTTTTTTTTTTTTAGAAAATTAAGATATGCTTCTAAGAGTTTTTACAATTGAACTGTTCCAGAATATAATAATGTATTGTTTTTTACAGAAAATATAAGGTAAAATGACAAATTATGATTCGGGTTTACATGAAAACACTGATATCTTGAATGACAGTAGTATAGGTGGATCCAGGGAGCCTTGCCCCCCCCTTTTGTGGGTAAAGAAGTTAGTTCGGTAAGAGCCATATTTGGCCCCAATTATAAAGTTCATAGTAACAAGACAATAACTGTTTCAAGTTGCCTTAAACACATGTTAGAAAGTTACACAGAACTGTTTTTGTCAAAGTTTACTTCTAAGACGTTAATTTTTCCCTGCTTTCCTGACCATGAATTATTCATGAATATTCACGAACAATTCATGAATATTCATGAATAATATTCACGAATATTCATGAATATTCAAGGTAACAGTTCATGAATATTCATGAATATTCATGAATGTTAAATGGCACCTTGAATATACATGAATAGTATTTGAACTGAATAAGCTTGAATATACATGAATATTGTATGAACTGAATAACCAAGAATTAACATGAATAATTATCTATACAATATTCATGAATATGAAATAGGATGTCCATGAAAAATGCATGATAGAATATTCTATAATCACCATGAGTGTAAAATATATATCTATCCCAATAGTGAATGCTAAATACAATACTCTAAAATAACCTTGAATGTGAATATTTCATGAATATTGAATGGTTGAATATTCTAGAATAACCATGAATATTGAATGGTTGAATATTCTAGAATAACCATGAATATTCCCCTGCGAAATGATTATGAATAGTTCATGAATGTTCATGGATGATTCATGAACATAATTCATGAATTGTTCATAAAAGATTCATGAACAGTTAATGAACTAGACATGAACTACAAATGGACAAGCACGTTCATGAACCAGTGAATAATGAACTATTCATGAACAGAAAGTGTTCATGAACTCTTTGGTTCATTAAAGTTCATGAACAAAAATAGTTCTTGAACTTTTATTATTCATGAATTGTTCATGATTTTATAGTTCATGAACACGCTTGTCCATTTGTAGTTCATGTCCTGTTCATGTATAGTTCATGATTTTTTTATGAATGATTCATGAATTTGTTCATGAACCATACCAGTCCATGAATCATTCATGAACACATGAACTACTGTGTTTATGAACTGTTCATTAGTAATTTAATTCATGAACATTGTTTGTCCACTTGTAGTTCATGAACTGTTCATCTAAAGTTCATGATTTTTTTTTGAATTTTCATTTTTTGTGTTATTATCATAATCCTGTCTGTAATTAAAATTGCTGTATCAGGACTTCCAACTAGAAATGCTAAATAACATCTTGGTGCAGTTGTTCTGCTTGAAATTCTTCACAGTTGAACAGATCTTTTAATCAATAAATGCATCTGAGTTTCCCCCTGCAAAATCAAAAATCACTCCACAAAGAATCAAAAGTCCTTGATATTTGTTTTTATAAATAAACACTCAAGATTAAACAGTTTCTAACAGGTATAATACAATGTAATAATCTAATTTAACAAATGTTGTTTTTATTAAAATATCAATAGAGTAAGATTAATAACATGAATATCACTTCAGCCTTTTCATGACATTTCAAATAATGTACCTACCCCCCTTTTTTCCCTTTTAATTTAGCCACACACAATCATAAGAGTGGCTGAAGCATGAATTATTTTTACCTTGAAATACAATATATTGTACAAATCTATCAGTTATTCCTGAATGGAAATCATTAAACTAACACTGCAAAATGTAAAGGCTACTTTCTGGTGTTTTATATTTATTTTAATTAATCAATAATTATTATAAAATGCTTCAACAAATAGTTATTCAGCAAAAAAATATAATCAAAATATATATAATTTACTTATCTGATAACAAATCTGCTTTGTTTTGACAGCTATATTACTTCACTCCTCATCAAACATCTTCATTTGTATTGTAAGCGTCAAAAACATCATTTTGCTGACGTCATAATGACGTTTTTCTATTCCCAGTCACTTGTAATCATTTGTCTACATTGTAATCTTTTGTCAAAGTCATTGAAGCGTTTTACAATAGGTAAACGTAA
Organism: Mytilus trossulus; assembly: GCF_036588685.1. Lineage (NCBI taxonomy): Eukaryota > Metazoa > Mollusca > Bivalvia > Mytilida > Mytilidae > Mytilus > Mytilus trossulus. The sequence goes on along the minus strand of NW_026963290.1, from coordinate 6,716,895 downwards.
TTCATTAATAATGATAATTATTGACACCAGTCATTCTGGGAAAGAATGAAATTTAAGAGTATCAAAGGGGTACAACCAATTTTAAATCAAAAGGGGGGGGGGGGTGAAAAAATTAAATATGAACTTATTTTTTTAAAACTTAATAATATATTTTTGGATTATATAAAAGATGACATTCCATTTTTCAAAACAACTGTTGACAGAGGTGGATTTAGGGGGGGCAGGGGGCCCGGGCCCCCCTTTTTGGATAAAAATTTGATTGCTTATATAGGGAATCACTGAAGCGTGGATCTGCCACTGGTTGGGGAATCTTGAAAAGCAGCATTTTTTAGTGTTTGTCACACAATGGAAAAATTCCAAAATTTATTCCTCATTTATATTCATTCTCATTCATGAAATGTATGCAAAAAGTCTAAACATGTTTTGCATGAAGATGTTATGGATTTCACCTACATGATCTATCTAATAAAATGATCCTCATATTTTTTTTTCATTTAACTGTGGAATACATGTATGTTATTCTGCATCAACAATCAAGTAAAAATAAACATACAAAAGTCCTTGAACAAATTTGATTTATCAATTTTTATGCCGTTTGCCACAAATAATTCTGAGTCATTATCATGCAGCTTTATTCATGCTTATTCATGTTTGTCACACAATGGGAAAATATTCTAAGTCCAAAATTTATTCCTCATTATTCATTCTTATTCATGAAAAGTATTCCAAAAAATTCTAAGTCCAAACATTCAAGTTAATTCATGTTTATTCATGTTGACAAAAAGGGTTTTATAACCCCTAAAAAACAACTATGAATTAAGGAAACTTGATTATACTATAATAAAATAAGTGTCTAGCATTTTAAGAACATTTATTTGTTGTCTCCAAACAGTTATTAAGAATTCATGTATATTCCACTTAATTCATGTTTCTTATTCATGAATAATTTTGACACTGGAATAGTAACCATGAATGGAAGTGGAATATTCATGAATATTCATGAATATTCTACCTTATTCATGAATACATGAATATCATGAAAGCAGGGTTACATCCCAAAAAGGTCAAAATAAGGGATTTTGGTGAAATTTGTCAAAATAAGCCAGATTGCAACCAAATGAAGGACCAGGAAACATAGAGCGCAGGCTTCGACAAGCTTAAGATTCAAATAAGACGTGTGAAATGTCTTCACAAACATTATTTTAAAAGATCTTTGTTGTCGACGTATGCGCTCTATATTTCCTGTCCAATAATCTATGGAAATTTACCCATTTTCATTGATTTTTTCGTGAAAATCAATATGAGTTCAACTTGTGACGTCATAATGAAACGCAGAAACGTTAAATTTCCAACAAAATGGTGTATATCCTAGCTAGTCAATGGATTAGCTGTAATTTATCGTGATATTGGTCGATTAATCTGAATTTGAAATTTACGCTAAAAAGGGGGCCATTTTAGGACCTTATCGAACATACTCCTTTTGGTTGATTATATAAGGAATCACTGTAGTATGACTAGAGGGGGCCCCCTCATTAAAAGTTCTGGATTCTGCCACTGAGTAGCAAAATAAAAATTCACTAAATTAGAAGGGGAGGCAAGTTGTATAAAATAAGGGTATCAATACGATATGGTATTTCAACAAATGATGCAATTTTGCTCTAAATTTGTATAGTACAATTCAGGTACACTATGCCAAGATCAAATTCATGTATATTTTACCCTTGGGAAGTGGTAAAAAACTGCTTGAAAATTAAGATATGTCTGCAAAGTATTTAGTAATTGGGGAAAAAATGGTTTGGTTCAGATTAATTGAATAAGATTTTGAATTTCTGAAATTAGTTGATATTGTAATAAAAAAAAATATTTATGATTATCCCAAACATTCACCATCAACGATTCTGGAAAATTATGTCGAGCAATTTTTTTTTGTTGTAAAAGTTTTCATCCAATAATTTATAACTGTAGCCAAATAATAATTTGATTAATTAAAGCCATGGACACCTTCTCATAATTTAAAAATATTGAGATAAATATGCCGATATAAATACAAGTGGTACTTATTTGATTCTTGTCGGTGGATTCTGGAATAATTTTCATTTCATATTTAAAAATTACCAAAAAGTATTTTTTTTGAGAACATATTCAGCTTGAATACATAAATGACAGAGATTTTTATTAAGCATTTCATGTGAACAACCAAGTTAGAAATTTGACCGAAAAAAACTCAAAAAAAGATTCAGGCATACAAATTATAATATACATTAAAAACTGGTTATTAAATGATAAAACTGTGGAAGAAGATTGATTTAATTTGATTACAACACTATTTAACCATTGAACAAGATTTTCTTCTAAAATGCAGCAAAATGGTTTGCCCATCAATTTCAATAGTTAAATTGATATATATATAGGAAGATGTGGTATGAGTGCCAATGTGACAAATCTCCATACTTATATATGCAACAACATTTGAAGCTAAAAAAGAGGTTGGAGATTAACCCAGAGTGGAACGCCCATTTATTTAATTTCTTTATCAAATTGATCAATGCAGAAAGGGTGATAGTTGAAATAACTTAGGATGAGGTTTATTAGGTTGTAAAACAGTTTAAGGTCCTTGGATCAAATGATCAACAGATATTTATAAAACATTTTTTAACATTGTCTTGTTTGCATTGTTAGTGCTTTCGGGTGGTTGAAATTTTCAAAACAATTCATGCAGTTTTTGGTGATACATTCGTTTAAATGATAAAACTGAAATTTCAGTTTTGTAATTTAACAACTTCCCTAAATATTTTACTGTTTTCAATACATCTTGATTGTCAAATTGGAGAATAACAGTACATTTGTACTTGAAACTAAATTAAAGTTTGTCATCTGCATTTAAAGTTTCAAAGCTGAACATTAATGTTCATCTTGATTTTTTTTTTGAAGACTAAGCAAATATCAAATGACCATTTCAGAAATACATTGAGCTCAGAGCGCTGCGTTTCTTATCTATTACTAACATAGTTTCTCTTTGGAGTAGCTTGCAGTTGCTAGGGTCTGGTTGTTTCTTTTGTTTTTTCATTGGTTCTTTGAATGGTGTCATGGTTTTCAAGTGTTCAGGATATGGTGTTCTGCTTTTGAGGGAATCTTTATATGTAATTCTGAAATGAAAATATTTGATATTTGTTTGGTAATTTAAGTATTAAAAAAATTATAATTTTGAGCTTAAATCTGTAAAAAAGTTTTATAATTTTCGAAACAATATCAAAAACAAAGGTCTTTAATCAAATTCTAAATTATATTTGACATATTATGATGTATTGGAAACCAAAATATTAAAAATATATTTGTATCTTAGATTGAATTCAAATACCTTATTGTGAAAAATTTCCCAAAATGTTATATACTTAAGCGTCATCAAAATTATTTCAGGGTATCTGTTTCTTAAAAGCACTGGTTGCTAACAAGATAATGGTGAAGTAAAAGTAACATTTCAAAATTATAATCTACCTTTTAAATTAAATTCACTTAATGCTTTGACCAAGTGGGAAGAACAAGTATTTAAATCATTTCAAATACCCCCCTTAAACCTTCATTCTTATTTATCTGAAACTCATCATTTCCCAGAGTTATTTAGATAAAAATCCCTAGTATTAAACAGAAGTATCTAATTATTTTGCTTCAAATAAATTCTTGGGTTCATTTTTAACTCTAACCCCCAATAATATGCTTTCATTCAGACATTTTACAAATTCTCCATACAAATCCCCCAAAAAATAATTTTGTGAAAACCTAAAATTTGTCATTCACATGAATAATAATAATAAAAAAAACTCAATAATAAGGAATCCACAGTATTCACATTTTGCTTGAAAAATATTTGTAATCAAGTTTCATCAATTAGCCTCGAATGTTGTATTTAAGCGAAATAGTTGTTTGTTTCTTTGCTTTGTCTTTACACAGCTGAAAACTTTTACTTTTAAGCAAGGGAGATAACTTGTTTCAAATTTAATTTAATTAAGAAATTTCTAAAAATGACATTTGTCCATTCGGCATCATATTGTTCTAAAATCAGTGTAATTCTTAAAAATGTTTGGTATAACTATTTGGTTTATAATTATCAGTACATAATTAACAACTATTTTTAATTTTAACTTTTTCGTCACATTTAACAATTACTCATCATGACAAGATTTTGACATTTCTTTTCGAAATTCCCCTTATATTTCTTTTAAAAATTGCATACAATATTCACTTTAAACATATTATAATTGTTAATGTTTGTCATTTTGGTCTTTAGTGGATAGTGGATAGTTGTCTCATTGGCAATCATACCTCATCTTCTTTTTTATAACTAAGCAGGTTCAAATTAGATCATGTACCATACTTTAGGGGCAGTGGTAGATTCAGAGGGTGGGAGTTCTGGAGAGGTTGGATCCTCCTTTTGTCGAGCCTTTGACTTAAGTTGAAAAAGTGACACATAGCGATCCTACATTCCGTCATTGGCATCGTTCACAAATATTCACTCTGTGGTTAACGTTTTTAAAATTTTAATAGCTTTCTTAAACTATCCTGGATTTATACCAAACTTGGACAGAAGTTTGTAAATGATCATAAGATAGTATTCAGAAGTAAATATTGTAAAAATAAAATTCCATTTCTTCGTATTTTACTTGTAACTGGACTTAGTTTTTCTCCTGGGAAATATTACATTCACTCTGTGGTTAAAGTTTTAAAAACTTTGATAACTTTCTTAAACTCTCCTGGATTTGTACCAAGCTTGGACCAAAGCTTGTTTATGATGATAAGATAGTACATGTACCCAGAAGTAAATTTTGTAAAAATAAAATTCCATTTTTCTGTATTTTTCACTTATAACTGACTTAGTTTTTCTTCAAGTTAACATAACATTCAGTCTGCTGTTAAAGTTTTTAAAATATTTATTAAATTCATAAACTATTCTGGATTTTTACCAAACTTTGACAGAACTAGGACATGCTTCTTTTAATCAAAAGATAATAAAAAAAATTAAGGGATTGCTAAAGTGAATTTGATAAGATAGCCATATTTTGGATCCTATGGCACCTTCATTAGGATTGAAACTATAGGGAACTGCAGAATCCTGTAATGATAATTTGCATTTCACAATGTCACCATCAGGATAAATTATAAATAGGAGAGTGAAGGTAGATGCGAAAATAAACTAGATCAAGAATGTTAAATAAAATATGTTTTTGTATATTTGGACGACATTTGACTTGCAATTATGTACCATTTACTAGGCTGGATATAGTACAGACTTGCATACCGTACCATTTCGACACTGGAAGCAGTACGTTTGTCTGAGCGAAGCCAATTGGAAGCATGTACCTCTTAGTGAAGCTAATTGGGAGCACATACCCTCTGTCTTGTTGCGAAGCTGATTTGAAGCAGTACATATATACCTCTGTCTGCTAAAGCTAATTAGAAGCAGTACCCCTGGCAGCGCGGTCCCAATTAGAGGCATGTAACTCTGAGGGAAGCCAATTGGAAGCATGTACCTCTGCAAAATTTGATTAAACACTATTCAAAAAATTTTATTTAACATTCTTTTTAAACCATTAATACTTTTTGTCGAGCCTTCAACTTTAATTGAAAAAAACATGAGACTTAGCCATCCTACATTCTGTCAGCAGCGTCATCATTGGCGATCACAAAAATTCACTCTTTAGTTTTAAGTTTTTTGAAATTTTTATAACTTTCTAAAACTATTCTGGATTTCTAAAACTTCCACCGAAGCTTGTATATGATCATAAGATAGTACCCAGAAGTAAATTTTGTAAATGAAACAAATTAATTTTTCCATATTCTACTTATAAATGCCAGGATACAATACATTCACTAAAGTTTTTAAAATTTTAATAACTTTCTTCAAATATTCTGGATTTGTAACAAACTTAGACAGAAGCTTGTTTATGATCAAAAGCTAGTATCTAGACAAAAAATAGTTAAAACTTATTTCCTGTTTTTCCGTATTTTGCTTATTAATGGACTTAGTTAACCTTATATTCTGAAGTTAAAGTTTTTAAAACAATTATTAGATTCATAAACTATTCTGGATTTTTACCAAACTTGGACAGAAGCTTCTTACAATCAAATGATAGTCTGAGAGGAATATTTTTATTGATATTCCCTCCCCCCCCCCCTCCTTTTTGTTGAGCCTGGGATTAACAGCAAGAGTAAGCGAGACACTGGGATCTGCAGAACCTGTACAAATTTTTTGGTTGCAATTAAATGAGAACAGAACCTAGTTTGAACCCTGCCTTTTATCCTGGGTGGGAGCCCCATCTCTTTAAAAATGGCTGGAACCAGCCCTGGGGGAGAATAATTGCTTTTTTATCATTTGAAGATGGAAAAAACTATTTACGTTATTACATGGGATTTGTTTCCAAATGGCAGAAAAGAGGTGTTTCCTGTCTTGTGTATTGACAGGAGCTAGTTCTGACTGTTATCCTCCATTTAAGGAACCAATCATTCCCAAAGTTTACCTTGTGTCAGTCCATCTCTATTAATGTCAAGATATTAGTGATTTCTCTTCTCTTAAGTTTTTTGGAAGCATTCTTATGAAAAACAAATTTTGACATCACCGATTAATATGGTTCATGTATCAAACTTAATTTGGGAACAAAAATGTTACTTTTGAATTGTAAATTTTGAAACTATTTCCTTCAACTATTCTAGTTTAATGATTTTATTACATGGAATTTGAATTTGGACAATTATTTTTTAATTTAAAGAAACAGGATTTTTTGAGTTTACAATATTTCATCCTAAATTTTATCCTAAATGTAAAGATTTCTTACAACATACCTATTTGTATTTTATATTATCAGCGTTTCTTTTACCATTGAAACTTCAAAGGAAGATTGCACTCACGTTGAAGTTGTGTTATTCCTAGTATGAAACTGGTTGAGAAATTTCCCCCCCCCATTTTCCCGAAATTTGTGAAATTTTATTAAAATTTACAGACAGTACTCGTTTGTGTAATCAACTCCTGCAGTTATAATTTTTTCTATTCTTGAATTAGGAGATTTTTATTTAAACCTTTGTAAGAATGTAACAATTTTTGTTTAGAACTCACATGATGAGCATGCAAATTGATTAAGGTTAATCGTCATCACAAATGTTTGACCTTTTATATTTCCATATATTTAAATTTCAGTAAAGACCATTCTCCTTTGTTGATGGAAAATATGAACTTGCACAACTGAGCTACTTCAGGCTATGATCAATTTTTGTAGAATTATTTTCATACTTATGATGTGTGTGAAGAGAAACTTAAAACAAGGGAAATTTTATTAAACTATGCTCCAAAATATTAAAAAAATGTTTGTGATTTATAGGTGTTAGCCAATAAATATTCTGTTCTTTTTTTATAACCTCTTTTTTTAGGTATTTACATATCAGATGTCTGCTAACTAATATAAGAGCAATAATTTGAGCTATGTAAATAAAAAAAATGTAAACATAGTTCTAAATAAAAATGGAAAGAGAAATTGTGGGTATTTAAAAAAAAAACATTTGGTCAATTTTCAAAATTCAAGTTACATGTATAAAGGCACATCTGATATTTTTACTGTTTTATGTATGAGTTCAAACAATTATTTTTTATATTGAGAATTACTTCCATGCTGCCATGAATGTAAAAAGAAAATATTGTGAGATGCTTTGGAACATTCTTTGGACAATTGTATATTGGATTATATACAACGGAAAGGACATTGGAATATTAAAATGGATTCAGTGAACTGGTTATCACAAAGAATTATGTTGAAAAGCATGAAAAATAGCCATGGCAGCAGCTCCAAGGAAGATGGTTACATAAATCTTCAACCAAGTCTGAGGCTTCACCAAGAAAATAAGAAGGCAAGTTTAATTAAGCCAAACATTTTCTATACAATCAGTAATTTGATAAAAATTGTATATTAAGGGCATATGATAGAGTTGATGTTGCTAATGTAAAATGTTATTTTTGCCATTCAATGGGAGATAACTCATAATTTACCTTTATAAACAATGGAATATATTTAAATTATCATTTTTGTGGAGTTGAAAATTCAATCAATAAACGTAAGACTTACTGTTTTTGATTTTAATCTTTTATATTGATTTTAGTTATTTATGTTATAGTAAGAAATTGGAATAATGTTTGGTAAATGTCAGGGAAATTGAAATATAAAGTATATAAATTGTAAATTTTCATATATTTCAGGGTTTTTTTGTGAGATTTTTTCATGGTGTGGGAATAAGACTTGGAGGTCTAATACAGCTAGTATATAGGTAGGTGCCAGTATACAGTTTCGAATAAAATAAATGTTTTATAAATATTCTTTTTAAATATTATGTGGTTCAGGCTTTAAAGTTTCTAAGAGTTTGGTTTCTAGTTTATGCATTTTTTTTTTATCAGTACAAACATAACGTAATTTTGAATATCGAACTTAATTATTTAATTTGTTGGATTGCTATCTAGTTAATATATGTTCTCAGCCTCTATTACACATATATAACCTATTTCTTTATAATTTCATATGGTAACAGTGATCTTTTGAAACCATTCTGGTAAGACTTAACACTTTATATTTCAGATTAGCATCAGCTTGTCTGTAAGGATTGAGGCTGAGAATGGCCATTGGAGCTGACTAATATGGTAAGAACCAATACATAAATTAATGAGTCATTTAGCCAAGAACATGTAAATACCCTAGAATGTTATGCAAAGAAGTATTATATTTTAATTATGCAGATCTTGAGACGTAGTAAACTTTAATTTTTTTTTAACTATAACTGTGATATAATCTAAAGGGAGGTATCAAGATAAATAAAGGAAATAAAAAAATTATTCAGTTACTTAGAAAATCTTACTATCTGTAAGTTTTCTAAAATTGTTTCCGTATATACATTGTATAATGAATGGGATGTGGACCATCATGTGGTATGATTGCCACTGAAACAACTATCTCCCAGAGACCAAATGATATGTAAGCAACAAATGGTCACTATGGCCTTCAACAATGAGCCAAACATATACCTTACAGTTAACTTTAAAAGTTAGAAACATGGCAAAATGTGAAACAATTCAAACAAGAAAACCAACAGCTTGATTTATAATGAAACCATGAAATAATAACAATTATCGCTATTTTGTGCATTTTTCCTTTGATCTTTTTTGTGATAATTTTCATATCATGCTTCTCGCTTGAGATGGAAAAATTATCGCTAGAAACTAAGGATACCACGTGGCGTTGCTAACAAAATTGACATTGAAATTGACAAGGTCGTCATAGGTAAAATAGCGATAAACAGATTATCATTGGTCATCTCAACGATAATCTATAAATATGTCGAACAACAACCAACTACTTGTCATCCCTTGTTTGCTACTGAAGACTGGTTGTTTGTAAATTCAGTCTACAGAATCACTTCAAAGCAAATTAAAAGCAATGTTCTATTGTTCTATGCATCATAAGTGCATTTATTAACTAGTTACTTATTCCTTTGCATTGAATATTGTTCTGAAAGATATTAGAATGTATATTTCTTTTTCAGGTGACTTCAACTGTGGCTGCAGGAAATTATTGTGCAATACAACTGAAACCAAAAAGAATGTAATTCAGACTATTTTTGTGTATGTTTTAAAAAATGTTCATATTTTTTTACCAAAAAAAAAAAAAAAAAAAATAAAAAATTGTAAAGATTCTCCATTTTCAACAAAGCTGGAAGTTGTTGGCTAAATTGATACTTCATAATTTTCCGATTTTACTTTTAGACCTACTCTTGATATCTTAATTATGGTCAATGTGTTATCAAACATTTCCAGAAGGTTAAAAATGGAGAATCTAAAAAAAAAAAGAAAAATAATGTTATTTTGTTAAAATGTACATTTTGGTTTTCTGATTTGTTGGATGTATCTCTTTTTTTCTTCATTAGTTTGTTATTTTTTGCAGTGTTTTTAGCTATAAAAAAGATTATTTCACAAGAAGCAAGAAAAAAACACATTTTGGTGAGAAAAGATTAATTCAGATTTTTAGTGTTAAATGCCACAATAAGCAAGATTTGTTATATATCTTGGTGTCCATTTTTTCAATTGGTTGAGAAAATCGGAGTAATGGAAGTGAACCACCTAGGTGAACAATGATGTACTAAATATTTTTGTTAATTATTTAAATAATTTATATCAAATTATTTATTATTTATTATAGCTATACCATCTTGTATTTTTGTTAGATATAGCAATGATGTGGAGTCTAAACAGGTGAAATTTTTGGCAAAGGGAGGTAATAAATTATTCCCCTGTTTAACTCCTCATTCTTTTAAATTTATTATTTTACTTAAATATTCATATGTATAAGTTTTTTGTTTAAGGATGTCTGCTTGTCATGTTTTGGAATTTTTGTCAGATTTTCGGAATCCTCTGGTTTTATCCATTTGAATGCCTAAAACAAAATTCCCCATGAACCCCCATTTTTCTTTTTAGAAATCTTTTACATGTATAATTATAAGTCATTTGTAAAAGTCTTATAAAATTTTATTTATTTTTTGATAGTATTTGAGAACTTAAACTAGACAATGATAAAGCCTTGAAAAATCAAGAGAGAACATTTTCCCGCCAAAATTCCAATGGAACAAGCACATTGACCCCTTTATTTTTTTTGCTTTTTTGATTCCTCAATTTATTCCCTATCAATACATACTAGTTTTATAAAAAGATATTTATTTTGAAACTGAGCAGCGAACATCCTTAATATCAGATGTATACTAGCTAACAATGACTATTATTCAGAGTTCTGTAAATAAAAAAAAATGTAAACAGAGCTCCAGATAATAGATTTAAGGGTGGGAGAAATTATGGGACACTATCGGTAGAATTGATTTGGTGAAATTTTCAAGATACATGATTAATTGAGAGTGCATCTGATATTTTTTTTTATTTATTTCTATAAATAATGGACCAAAAACGAAAAGATTGCAATTAAGATAATGATGACAGCCACTCTGGCAGCCAGGAGAGCAGCTCTAAGGAAGATGGTCAATAAAATTTTCAACCAAGTCTGAGGCTTTACCATGAAATTGAGAAGGCAAGTTTATTGAAGTCAAACAATTTCTATACATTTCTAGAAATATTTGTTAAATGTACATATTCATCCTTATTTTCTGCATGGAAAACATCTTTCAATAATTTATTTACCAGTTTAATATTTTGGGATACCATTGTCAAGGGGTACAATCAAAATCACGTGATGAATATACACACACCGGAAGTAACAGTCGAGCAGACCGCTTGAAAGGTAAGTAGTCGTATTTACTTGTTTATATCAATGAAATTTAATAAATAAGGTAGTGCACGGAATGTTGGATACTATCTAGTTTTGAAATACACAATTATCATTGCTGGAAATCGTGCAGTTAATGCTAACACTTCGACACAAAAATTCGTTGAAAATTTGGAACTGTGTCGAAGTGTTTTCAATAACTGCACGCTTTCTAGCAAAAACAATTGTGTATTTTAAAACTACATACTATCCGACATTTGGTGTGCCAACTTATTAATCAAAATTTAATTGATATAAACAAGAATATGCAACTACTAACCTTTCAAGCGGCGAGTTCGACTGTAACTTCCGGTGTGTGTATATCCATCACGTAATTTTGATTGTACCCCTTGATTGTACATTAACAAGAATTTCTATTACAATTGCAGGAGTAAATTCTAAGATAGGAATTAACTTTCAAGGGGAGACTAGCACAATTAACAGCAAGATTTGTTCATTCAATGGGAGACAACTCATTTTCATTATTCAAATTAGTTGAGTGCAGAATTCAAATCATAAACCTTGACTACTTTTGTTTGTTTTTCAATCTTTACAAAATATGTGGATTTTATACTATTGGTACTTGAAGTAAGAAATCAGAAAAATGTGTAAATCAATCTTTAGGTTGACATAGAAATTGGTTTGTAAAATTAATAAATGTGTTAATTTCTTTTTAGGTACTTTCTGTGGCATGTTTTCATGGTGTGGGAATAAGACTTGGTGGTCAAATACAGCTAATGTGTAGGTAGGTACCAGTATTGTTAATCCTGTTTAAAAAAAAATAATCTATAAATAAGATTATTTTAAAATGAATACTGACTTTTTTAGGGTTAAAGGTTTATAAGAGTTTGGTCAACAGTATATACTCTTTATTTTATCAGTATCATATGACAATGGTCTCTTGGCAAAGTATGGCCTTATAATAGATTTTAAATTTCAACTTTTATCATAGAATAACAAAGGGGCCCCAATTTGGATCTTAAATGGATATATTTCAAGAAACTTAATGTGACTTAAAATAAATCGCTTCTTTATAATACATTGTAGTCTCCATAATTAGCTATATTGGGAGATATTATCAAAATGCTATAATTTTGTGAATTTTCTTACCTAAAAGCTTAAAGAATACCTTTGATCCAAAATGTTTCGTAACTTATAGGAACCAAGGGTAATACATGTATTTAAATAAAAAGACGTAAACTATTACTGGATATGCTAAAAACTGTTCTGAATTGTGAAAAATTGGACCTTAATTGGCGCTTTTGCGAATACACCAGAATTGCATAATCAAGATGTAATAACTTAATAGTTTATAGTGTCAGGTGCCAAAATGAAGTGTTTATTTTGTATCAATAATGATACCAGAACAATATATATGTTAAATTTGTAGTATTTGGGCTTGATTTAAAAAAAAAAAAAAATCTTAGGGCCAACTTAACCCTTTTAAGCCTACTCCTTTTAGGATTGAATTGTGTTGTTGGATTGATGTCTAACCAATGTTCTCAAAACCTATCGCATATATAACCCATTTTATATATCATAGATACAGTATTTCAGAAGTTATCCTTTAAAACAATTTTGTATTTAATATTTCAGTTTAGCACCACAGCTTGTCTGCAAGGATTGAAGCTGGGAAACGGCCATTGGAGCTGAATTTTATGGTAAGAAACTAAAATATTGATTAATGAACTTTTAAATTCACCATGTATTTTTTTATGAACACGTGTATTTTGAAATATTTTCCAAATTAAGTTTTAATTATACTGGTAATCTGGATTGGGTATTTAAGAATAAAGAGATGTTATAAGATTGCCAACTACTCAACTATCAATAAGAGAAGCAAATTACAATCACTGTAGGACCTTCAGCAATGAGCAAAACCTATATGAATGTAAATAATGCAACTGGTTGAATATCACAATGGGAACTTGTATTTATAAATCTAATCTCTAATGCAAAACTTTGAGGCCAGATTTTTCTGAAATCTTGGGATTATTTATCTTGCATATTTGTCCATTTGTTGAAAAATCACAAGAATAGCATGCAATAATTTCTGGTTTTACAGTACCAGTTTTAAAGGCCCTGCCTGAACATAACAAAATGTGAAACAGTTTCAAAACTAGAAAACCAATGCATTAATTCATACAACTAATAAAGGAAAATAAACATGATGCACATCAACCATTGATTTTATCATCCTTTTTTGCTAATAATTGTATAAATCGGTATATGATGATTCGGTTTGATCTTGTTTTGACAAATATGTTTAAGAATGTTTATTTCTATTTCAGGAAGCTGTGGCTGCAGCAATGATTATGTGATAAAACTGAAGAATGTTATTCAAATTTTTTTTGTATATATTTCAAAAAATGTAATTTTTTATAAAAAAAAAAAAAAAAAAAAAAAAAAGGTGTAAGGCCAGGATTTTTTAATTTGTTGGTTTACGGATCCGCCGACCCAATTTTGCCAATTTCCAAAATAAAAATAAAATCGAATTTTAAGGCTTTTTTTTATTCTCGCCGACCCCTAACAAATGCATTATCCCTGAAAAATAATTAAAATATCCTTTTTTATGAAATGAGATGCATTAATCACTAACAGAAGTGATGACACTTTCTGTTGTGAAAAATGAAACTTTCAGTTTACGTTTCTAAAAATAGACAAATCAATTATTAATGACCTTGAAATGTCATTTGCGCAAATAATTTTGCGGAACGAAACATGTGTTTAAAACCAATTACACAATAAGTTCGTTTCCCTTATTTGTCACCAGTCCGTAAGATGCATGTTCTCATATAAATAGACTTGTCCAAATGTGGACAGGTGGAAGTTCAAGACATCAAGTTAAAATACTGAATTTGATATTTTCTTGTTTTATAGATAAAAAAATATATCATCCATTTGGACAAAAAACGGGAATGCATGACAACAGATTATTTAACCTGATATTCTCGTTTTTCCAGTGGACGAGTCTATTACGTTTTGACACGTGTGTTGAAACTTATTTTCGTACGACGTTTTTACTTTTTTTTTTATCAGTTTCCGTGCTTATTATTTTTCACCAAGTTTTGATTAAAAGCTAAGTCAAATAACTGACGTGAACCTGTTTTTCTTGTTTGTGAAATGACGATTTAATTTCGTCTTTGTCAGTGTACCCCCTTTTTTTACGGGAAATTATTAGACAATGTCATGCGATGTTTACAGCTGAGCAATAATATTTCATCAAACTAAAATTTAAGAACGATGAAAAAATTGTATGACAAACATATTATTAGAAAGGTGAAATTTATTTTTATTTTGCATATCAGTTTTCTGTCTTGAAAGATATTTTTTTTCTTTTTTTTTCCGACCGACCGACCCGACTTTTTCATGGAGAAAATCCGTAAACCAACAAATTAAAAAAACGTGGCCTAAAGATTCTCCATTTTCAATTAGATTGGAAGCTTGTATTTACAATTGTTAGATCTTCTTCGTTATTCCCCCACCCCCTGTATCTCTATTTCATTTTTACTTTGAAAATGAAATGGAACAGACAAATTTTACTTGTCAACTTAATAATGGTCTGTCTAGTCAAAAGGCCTCCAGTTGGTTTAGAATGGAGAATCTAAAAAAAAATATGTAAAGTGTTTTTTTTTAGTTTCCTGAATTTTTATATACATTTTGTTATTGCTCCCTTTCAATTTTTATAAATTCCAGATTTTAAGTTTTGGATTTATGGGGCTTTATTCATAAAAAGGGGGATTTTTCACACCTGGACAATAACTCAAAAAGGCTTTCACCAATGTCCATGAAACTTTGGTGAATTGTTTATATCTATTGACATAAGCTCCCTTTCCCTTTTTATTAATTTTAGATTTTACATTTTCTTAAGTAATGAATTTTTATACTTAAAAAAGGGGGATTTTATGCAGTTTTGGTGAAACTTAAAAGAGCAACGGCCGTATCATGTGCTAAAGCGCATCCCTTTATTGAAATGTGTTGTAGTTTTTACATATTATTATTTCTTTATTTTAATTATACAAATTTTGTATTGTTAAATATTTAAAGGGTGTGGAGTCTCAACAGTGTGAAATTTTCAGGACAAAAGGGAGGTAATTCCTTTGTTATACTCATTATACTTGAAATTCCCCGAGTGTTTATATGGAATATAACTTTTTTAATTAAAATATTCACTTTTGTACACATTTTCTTTAAATATCAGATGTATACTTGCTAAAATTACTTTTATTTAGAGTTCTGTAAATTGAAAAAAATGTAAGCAGAGCTCTAGCTATAGATAATAGATTTGGAGGGTGGGAGAAATTGTGGGTAACTACAATTGATTAGGTGAAATTTCAAAAGACTTAAAAAGTGCATCTGATATTTATTTTTACATAATGTTATTTCTGAAAGCAAATGGACAATAAGATGAGGACATAAACCACCTTCCAGGTTAGGATAGCAGCTCTTAAGGAAGATGGTCAATTAAATCTTCAACCCAGTCTGAGGCCTTACCATGAAAAAAATGTGGTGAGTTGAAATATTCCACAAAACTAATGATCATATTATTATAGGCATTTTAAATTATTTGTTTATAATGGGTTTGATTTTGAAGACATCTACATCAATGCTGAACAATTTTATAACACATTAAAAAGAAGATGTGGTATGATTGCCATTGAGACAACTATCCACAAAAGACCAAAATGACACAGACATTAACAAATATAGGTCACTGTACAGCCTTCAACAATGAGCAAAGCCCATACTGCATAGTCAACTATAAAAGGTTCTGATAAGACAATGTAAAACAATTCAAACAAGAAAACTAACGGCCTTATTTATGTAAAAAAAATGAACGAAAAACAAATATGTAACACATAAACAAACGACAACCACTGAATTACAGGCTCCTGACTTGGGACAAGCATGTACATAAATAATGTGGTGGGGTTAAACATGTTAGCAGGATCCCAACCCTCCCCCTAACCTGGGACAGTGGTATAACAGTACAACATAAGAACGAACTATAAAAATCAGTTGAAAAAGGCTCAACTCATCAGATGCACAAAAATACAAATGGATGTGAACAACAACTTGTATTCAATTGAATTGTTTTGTACCTTAGGTATCAAGTTAACATACAGAAAATGATAGTATAAGACAAATTCATAAGAAATGTGACAAGGCATAATTTTGTTACACTTTTTAAAAAAATCTTATGTACAATTTAATCTTAAAAACATTTTTTTCCAGGTTGTTGAAATTACAATGTTTTCATGGTGTGGGGAGTAAGACTTGAATATCTGATATTGTTAACATGATGGTAGGTATACAAGCTTTTAGTTTTTTTCATAATTTAATAGTAATTAATATCAATTGTTTTTTTAAAGGTTTGAAATACTATACTATATGATAAAGTACAAGTTTATTTTTGTATTGCAAACTTAATAGAATTGAAAATAGCAATCTAGAATGAGTTGGAGAGATAAAAAAAACATACAAAGAGCAGAAAACATAACCATTAGTTTGATTTTGAATACCAATTATTTTCTCACAGAATTTTGTATGTTATTCGAGAACTTTTAATCAATTATTATGATCTATATATATTTTTTAAAGTTGCGAATAACTGACCTTGAACTTTGTTTTACAGGTTAGCATCACAAGTTTCCTTTGGGTAACTTGCTTGAGGAGTAAAGAGAGCTGTTTAAGGTGAGAATTTATTAATCAACAAACAATTTAAATTTTAATTATACATGTATCTATGCCCCTAGATATCTATGTATCCATTTTACTGATTTTTTGTCCCTTTCCTGAACAAGAAATATGAAGGGGATATAACCTGATATCAAGTAAAAAAATAGCTTTTATAAAAAGATGCATAATAACTGCCTTACATTCAGTGGTTCATATATTCGTTTCAACTTTCAAAAGAATTTTATTCCTACATTTTTAACATAAATTTTGTGTGGAGTAAGTGTCAACTAAACAACAAATAACATACCCTATTCAATTATTTTAACTTTTTGTTTAGTGAATTTATCAGCAGCTTCTGCATTCATCATGTTGAATATTTCAAATAATTACTCATGGAAAATTGATGTTAAGGTGGTACCCAACACTTTCACTAAAATTAATTTGGCTCGTTTATATTTTCATAAAATTTTTACAAAGTATTACTTTTGACCCTTTGACAAAAATATAAAAATTTCAAAAACTTTGAACGAACTATTTTATCAGATAAATTACACTGATTATATAGCAGTTTTACAAACACTACTTTTGATCATTAAAAAGCTTAATCCTCCCTAAATAACACAACGTAATTAAAACGTTTAGCTGATTTTACAGAGTTATCTCCCTGTAGTGTAAGGTACCACCTTAAGTCTCAGAAAAGTTTGGAAAGAGCCTGTTTCTGGGGTTGTATGTTGATGTGTTACATATTTGTTTTTTGTTCATTTTTTGTACATAAATGAGGCCATTAGTTATCTTGATTGAATTGTTTTACAGATGTCATTTTGGGAATCTTTTATAGTTGACTTGATAATGGTTTATGGGCATTGCTCATTGTCAACGGTCATACAGTCTATAGTTGTTTTAAATTTCTGTATCATTTGGTCTCTTGTGGAGAGTTGTCTCATTGGCAATCATACCACATCTTCTATTTTTTATATTTCACATTCAGTGATATCAGGTTCTTTTTTTATTTGAAAAATTGCACATTAAATGTTATTATATTCCAGAATAATAATTAATTCGAAATCAAACAATAATTAAAACTTGACTTTATTTCTTTTCAGTTGAAAGTGTCACTTTTGCTGCCTTGTGTGGTACAATCTTCAGACAATATCCTGCAAACCGTGGCTGAACTGTTACTATCTTTTTTTAGTAGAATCCTTAGACAGTAATCTTGTGGCAGAATGAGTTGTAAACAAATTGTTTTTATTCCTGTATTGAGTTTCAAATTGGATATTTTTTTATTTATATTATTTGTATTCCATTTGCATTCAATTATTGTTTTTTAATTGATGAATCATTAAAACTTAAATTTTGCGGCGTCCTAAAGGACTTTCTTAGAGGGGGCCAGCGCAATTGATTAAACAAAATTTTTCCCGCAACAGGGAGAGGAGACATCCCCATAAATATGCCTTTGAAATGGGGTGTTAAAGAAGATTTGTATTGTTTGTTTGTTTGTCCATCATCAGCTCTCATCCACAGCTTGGTAGATTTTCATTGAAACTTTCAGCTGATTTTCTGTACTAAAGGCAGTATGTTTTTTAATTTATTATAATGAAATTTTGGGTTTTCCCAACCTTTTTGAAGTGAAAACAATTGAACACAGTGTTGGCAGATACTGAAGATTATTTGAAAGTTTAGAGAAAGTCCCATTTAATCTTGATAATTGTGGGTTAAAGTTGTAGATGGATAAACAAACATATCATACACTTACTCACTTTACCTATTTGCGAATCCAGAACTTAACATAAAGGGCCCAACACCAGTCATTTCCTGTACAATCAACCAAATTTTTCCTCTGAAAGGGGTTTGGGGGGGGGGGGGTATATTTAATAAAGATTAATATGCTTAGAAATTTGGTGTGAGTAAATAAACTTTACTTTTTATTTTAAAACAGCATGTGATTAAAAATATGAAATGAATTGTTAAATATATCCTCGGTGATCTAATAATTTTTTGCACAGATCAAGATATTTAGTCAGTGGTGGATCCAGAAATTTTCCAGGAATATGGGGGGCACTGACTGCTTCAGCAGGGCCCTGCTCCAGTCATGTTTTAGTGATTCCCTAAATATTAAACCAAATTTTTCTCACTGAAGGGGGCCCTCTGAAAAATCCTCTTAATCCACATCTCTGCTATTTTGTTTTTTTATAACCCAGTAAATAAGTTCTGTTTGTTCTCAAAAAATAATTTGATTCATGTATTTTTTATTGTAGCATAAACATAGCTTTAATTTCCTTTGTTTAAGAATTGTAATGTTTTTTTAATGTCATTTTTAAAAGTTGGCACTAATTGAGGATTCTGTTGTTTATGGAATTCTTTTATAAGTTTGGTTAGCAATAAAAAGGTTTTTTTTTATTAAACAAAGAATAATTACTCTGTTTACAGAATTTAATACATGTATCCAAAATTAGACATGATTTAATTTAATTCAAAATGCTTATTTAATTGGAAATTACATTAGGATTATCTCCCCCTAATTAGTATTCAAAACAATATTATAAAAACAACCCGGAAAATAAATAGAATCCTCAGTAATGTCAACATTTATTTTGTATAAATGTAATATTATGCTAATGATACAAAACCCATGATGCAGATCCTTTTCCTCCTTTTTATTGTAGAGATAATTTACAGACGTGTCCAAAATCATATCCCTAGAATCAATTTGTTTTTTGATATTCGTACACACCTAACAAAAGCAGATTGTGTTTGGTTTCATTTGGATATTTTGTATCATTGTGATATATCATAATAATTATAATTGGTAAATAAAATATATTTGAAAAACCAGCCTCATTTCATTTGAATTTGGATAAGTAAAGGGGGAAGAGATTTCTGTGGTCCACGGTATGACACACATGCAGATGATTTATATTTCCATTAGGTGTCGATCATCATCATTCAACTTTTTTAAGAATTTTTTGTGTAATTTCTTTGCTGGTTTGAATAAGACCCAAAATAAACGATGCTTTAAGCACTACCTTACAGAATTGATCATTGTGTTTGCTGATTACCATCATATAGCTACCAATGCTGTTAATAGGTGACTATAATGGGGCTATGGTTTTTTTTGGAAAAAAAAGTTTTGTTTCCAGGTTTTGGTGAAAAAATAATTTGTTTTGGACCATGAGAAAAAAAAAATTTTGGTTTCACCCTCAGCTGCCACTATGTAATGCTAAAATTGAAAGAAAAAAAATGTTTTTGGTTTGTCGCTAAAAAAATATATTGTTCTTCGCCAAAGGCGAAAAAAAAAGTTTGCACAGGAAAAAAAACCATAGCCCCCCCCCACAAAATCAAATGGTTGCAACCTTATGTGTAATATGGCTGACTATATATTTGGTATATTATAAAATTATAAAAAAGGTATACATGTCCTTCATACAAAGATTACATCAGTGGTCTTGTGTTATTGCGTTGGTCTCAAGTTTGACCCCCTGGCATGTTAAAACCAATGATTTAAAAAATGGCATTTGCTACTGCTCTATTTGTGGATTGCACAAAGTAGGCTTAATATTCACGAACCTGTCCTGAATATGCATTTAATTGCCACAGGACTTTAAACAGCAATTCATTATTACCATCCTGAGGGAATGCCTAGCCTAAACAAGTCATGGTTCAATGATTAATGTTCAGTTTTGTGATTATGTATTTGTTTCTCTGAAACAAGGTAATTCTTCATGTTTATTTATGTTTTAATGGATGGAATGATTGTATGGTGCACATGTCTGTCTAGCAAGGTTCTTCTGACCTTGACCTTATTTTCATGGATATTTGTTCATATTTAAATTTTGTGATAAGGATTATTTCTTGGATACTATAAGTAAAAGTTATAAGAGATATTCAAAAAAGGGTCAACTATATTTGGTATACAAAATGATTATATAAAGGTAAACATGTTTGTCTGATGAGGTACATCTGACCATGAACTTATTTTCATGTTTTTACAGCGCCTGCAACTTTAGTGGCAAAAGCAAGACTTATCTAAGCCATCCTACATTTCTTTTGTAGTCTTCTACAAATATTCACTCAGTTTTTTAAATTTTAATAACTCTGTACTAAACATGAACAGAAGTTTGTTTACAATCAAGCTAATATTCAGATGGAAATTTTGTAAAAATTTATTTCCTGTTTTTTTGTATATTACTTACAAGTGGTCTTAATTTTGCTAGCCTTCAACATTTTTCGAAATAGTGAAACATAGCAATCCTACATTCCGTCGTCGCCCCAACAAATATTCACTCTGTGGTTAAAGTTTTTGAAATTTTAATAACTTTCTTAAACTATCCTGGATTTGTACCAAACTTTGACAGAAGCTTAAAGCTTTTACAAAAATCTTCTCCTCTGAAACTACTGGGCTAAATTAAACTAAACTTGGCCACAAGCATCATTGACAGTGGCGTAGCCAGGGTTGAAATGATGTGGATGTTTCGCCGAGCAGAGCGAGGCTAAAAAATTTTGGACCT
Source organism: Mytilus trossulus (assembly GCF_036588685.1). NCBI lineage: Eukaryota > Metazoa > Mollusca > Bivalvia > Mytilida > Mytilidae > Mytilus > Mytilus trossulus. Next base: position 6,695,378 of record NW_026963290.1, on the reverse strand, counting down.
TTTTATGCAGAAAATTATTTTTTATTTAAGCACATGTACTCCCCCAGAATCCGACACTAGTTACATTTTTGTTTAAATTCAAAATACCCACCTTTTCATATATTTATATTTTCAACTGAATTTTATTGTTTCCTCGAAAGTACCTTCATTTAATTCATGAATATTGCATTTAAAAGTTTACCACCTAATTTTATATTTGACATATCAAAAACGGACCCCATTACAGCGGCACTTTTGTATAATTAAATAACTTCGGAATATAGGAACTGAAGTGACTCTTCTTTCCAGGAATTTGCGTCTACAACCTTAGGTTTTTGATTTTTGATTACTAGTATTTAGCTAAACGCGTTGCAGGAGACATAAAAATACCGGGCCTCCGACCAACCGGTCATGTTAGCACTCATGTGTACAATTTTTGTCAGATTAAGTGAAACTCATATCATCAGCAATGTCTTTGACACTTTCAAAAATAAGTAATATTCAAATATTTTTAACCAGTTATGACCCTTTGAAATATAAATGGTAATGGAAATCCCATTTCATTTGCTGTAAGCTTTAATTTCTCTGAAGATATTGAAAAGAGAAAAGAAAAAAGAAAACAAGTGCTTTTTTAGTTATTCCCTTGTTCCTTGCCCTTTGATAGATAAAACATGACATGAACATTTGTGATGTGCATGGCGGGGAACATTGGACCTTTTCTTTAATTGAAAATAAAACTAGTATTTGAACCTAGATAGAAACGGGAATTCATAAGCCTAGGAATTTTCACGGTATATTACAAATTGATTTTTTTTATCACGTCGTTTACCATGTCACAAAAACGATATCAGGAGTCAGGATATGGTGTTTTAGTTGTTAGTTGCTATAGTCAGATGAGAAGACATCACTTCACTAGGTTCAATTTCAGAGGAAACATGTCCAAGGGTCTGCGTTTCATCATCCTCTCCGCTTACCTTAATTAGCCGATAACGTAGATTTTTTTGACGAACAAAAGTTAACTTGAAACACTATTCAGCGATTGGACTATCTTGTTTACATGTTCTAATTTATCCTGAATGAAAGACCATGCAGGCATACTGCTTCGAAAATGACTGGATATTAACCTCAGCCTTGATACATTTGGATACTAACAGTCTCCGGGACAAGTTTGCAATTCCGCTGAGTGCAAAAGTTGTCACCTTAATTTTTAGAGTTAAGTCAAAACAAAGTTGATAACTTGGTTGGTATTGGTTCCCTGATATTTGTCCTAAAATTTTTTGGCTCTAGCACCACTGTTGAAAAAGTTATGCCCCTTTTTTCAACAATTTCCTCAGAGGAAAAGTACTTTTCCTCAAGGGAAATCAAATTTCCCTGAAGGAAAAAGTTTTTTCCTCAAGGGAAAAAGATTTCCCTTAGGGAATTTGCTGCATAATTATTTCCTTTGAGGAAATTCTATTTCCTTAAAGGAAATTCTTTTTCCTTAGAGGAAATTCTTTTTCCTTAGAGGAAATTCTTTTTCCTTTGAGGAAATTTGCAGCTTCATATTTTCCTTTGAGGAAATACTGTTTCCTGTGAGGAAATTTGTAGCTTCACATTTTCCTTGGAGGAAATACTTTTTCCTGTGAGGAAATTTTTGACAAACACTTTTCCTTGGAGGAAAATTCAAGACAACAAATTTCCTCTAAGGAAATCATTGTTCTTCAAATTTCCTCTGAGGAAATTTCTGAACATCAAATTTCCCTTAAGGAAATGTTTTTCCTTATTTTTACTTGTTAAACATTTCTTCACTACACCATGTATACAAACAGTATGAATATAATTATTAAAAGACTGTATAATTGATGCAAATGATATTTAAAATTTGAATAAATGTTTGACTCAACATTTTAATGACATTGAAAATAATACAGTCTGACTGTTAGATCTAGGTATTGTTTATACTTTTTATATAAATTTAACTTTGATTTATAATTTTTTGGAGCAAATGCTTCTGTTTTCTTTGTAAGTGTTTCAATGCGATACATTAATAAGCAACCAATTTGAATGTCATTATATCATTTGTGGTGTTCTAAAGAATTTGTTTATATATTTGCAGATTAAATAATAAAATAAACACTTTTCGTGTTATTTTAAATTAGAATTTCTTCTGTTTCAGCTTGTGTACAGTTATTCAATCCACTATGTAAGAATTCAGTGAATACATTATTCCATTCACTAAACAATTCCCTTCAATTCTAAGAGAAATCATTTTTGCAAATTGTTCTTCAATGATCTTCTTCTGTATATTTGATATGAGGGAGCGATGTAAATGAGTGGATAAAACTGGTGTCCCTTTTTTCAACAACAAAATTGTATTTGTTCTGCATTCTCCTTTCTTTTGATTAAGATATGTTGTTGCTTTTATGCAATAGTGTTTTTGTGTATCTATGATAGAACTCCATTTTGTTTTATATGGTCATTATCATGTGATAATGTTGAAATTTCCTATTTCTTTTTTGCAGGAAAGCACACATTCCATTTCAAATTAATCCAATTATGCACTATGTAAATAAATTTCAACTTTAAGTTTCCTCTTCAGTAATGACCTATTGATCATGAAAACCAAGATGTCTGATCACCTATAAGTACACAAAATAAACAAATAAAATGTTATAAATGGAGAGAGAAGCAGCAATAAATGTTTTTCATGTGTATCTTTCCTTATTAAAATACATTAAGTAAACTTGAACTCCAGAAAAATAAATAACTGCTATGAAGACTAGAAAGTATAAAATGCCAAATAAAGTATTCACGAAAAATTAGTTGATTTACAATAGTCAAGTCCATGTTTGCAGGAAATTTACATCATTGGTTGTCTTATTGGCAATCATACCACATCTTATTTTTATATAACCTTGCCATATTCCTATTGTGCCTGTCCAAAGTTCAGAGCCTGTAGCTTTTGTCAGTTTAGTCTGACACTAAAATTTAGTGATTGTTGCTGTTGTTGTTTCATACGGTCATATTTATTTTTTATAATTTATTTTGTTATAAACTAGGCAATTAGCATGATTAGTTTTACAGTTTGGATTGTTTCAATGTTTCATCTTTAGGTCTTTTATAGCTGCATACTTTGACTATAGTATAGGGTATGGGTTTTCTCATTATTGAAGGTCGTAACAGGCCTACAATTGCTTTCTCAAAGCCATGATAGTTTTCATATTTAATATACCACATCTTTGAATTTTTAAAGTAATCATGATACTAGTAATCATCTTTCAAGTTCAATAACTTTTTAAAATTAAAAGGTGCCTTACCATTTAGGTTAAGTTGGCTTCTGCAAATTTTACATTGCCTATCATTACTGCTGTATATTATTTCTCTGTATCTTCTATAGTTCTTGTCCTATATACATAAAAGAGTAAAAGTTGAATGACATCTTGCATCAATATTTTTTTCTATTTAATGTACATTTAAATGTTTATTAATGTGTGTATAATAAAAATCTTAACCATGAGTGCTTGATAAGCTTCTTGCCCTTATAGCTGGTCTGTAAGCTTTAAATGAATTTTATTGATCGACTAAAAAACTATGAGCACTGCGCAAATAAGACCCCCGCCCTCCAAAAAAACAAAACATGCACAAACAGTGGTATTCATTGACATAAAACATGTATATAATTTGGCTCAATTTAAAGATCTCTCAAGTGACTATAAGATGATAAGTTTAAGGCAGTGATTTTTTTAACAAATACATTTCTAAAACCTTTCAAAGATTTTGAAAATGGACAAATTTTAAATAACTTTGCAACAACTAAAGTTCCTTAACTCTGCATCTTATAAAAAAATATACATGATAAATAGGGAATGATACTCCAGCTTGCATATTATTCAAAGTTTTAAAGGAACATAACTAAAGAACTGTTAAAGTTTTACTACCAAAATTTGAAATTGATCTGATTAAAATTGTGATAAAAAGTATTGTTTGAAAGTTAAATAAAATTTGGTTGAGGGAAACATAAGTTAGAAGGCCGAAACAATTTTTTCCATTTTTAAAGAACATAACTATAGAATTTATTAAAAGAGACACTACCAAAATTCAAACTTAATCTGTATTGTGTGGTGAAAAGCATTGTGTATTGATTTCATAACATTTGGTTGAGACAAACTAAAGTTTAGAAAACAGGAAACCAAAAATTCAGCATATTTTCCCCATTTCTAAAGGGGCATAACTCTGATACTCTAGTACAGTAACACTGACATCACCAAAATTCAAACTTGATCTGAGTATTGTGATAACAAGCTTTTGTAAAAGTTTAATTGAATTGGGTGAGGCAAACTAAAGTAATGTAAGAGAACAAAAAACAACTTTGGGACAGACGGACAAACGATCAAGTGTTAAACATTATGCCCCCTCCACTTTGGGTCATAATAATAAAAAGGGTGTTTATGTCAAGATATAAAAACAATTCACCAAAGTTTCATAAAAATTTGTGAAAGAATTCTTGAGACTATCCTAATCCCAAGTCATGATAGTACAATGACATAAATCAGTTTGGTTTTTTTTAAATTAAAAGGAAAATTATCATGTTTATGTTATACAAAAATAATTCACCAAGTTTCATGAAAATTGCTCAAAGCATTATTAATAGTATACGTACTGGAAAATCCCCCCTTTTATGAATAAAATCCCTAACTTTAAATTAAAAATTTAAAAGCCCTAAAAATTAAAAAGGACTTTAATTATCATGATTATATGTGACTTGTTATTTAACATAACAAAAAAAACCAAAGGCAATGAAAGAGAAACTGACAATGCCAAGGCAAAACATAAGATGCAGAAAAGAAAAACAAAACAAAACACTAAGCAACACCAACATCACCAAAAAACTAGTGTTGAATTTATGTGCTCAGTCAGTCAGTGAGAGTTCGCAGATCCTGACCTACTATATCTATGCTTAAAAACCTAAAAATCATATAGTTCTAAACATATTTTGTAAATTTATACTTGATTAACAAGTGAAACTGCGAGCTACTGCTCAGAGGCGGATTTAGGTGGGGGGGGGGGGGCCCCTTTTTGGGAAAAAATTTAGTTGCTTATATAGGGAATCACTGAAGCGTGACTGTAGTGGGTCCCCTTTAGGTCAGTCAGTGGGCCCCCACTTATGAAAATTCCTGGATCCGCCACTGCTGCTCACTGATGATACCCCCGCCGCAAGAGGATAATATAAATAGTGTAAAAATATGCAAGTGTTCGGTAAACAGGAAGTTGTCGAGTGATGAATCTGAAAACGCATCACACTGTATAGCTGACTTATATAAATCCTGAAACCAAATTTTCTGAAATCCTTGTACTGTAGTTCCTGAGAAAAATGTGACGAAAGTTTTCAACTTGGCTATCATGTGTAAAATCATACAAGTGTTCGGTTAACAGGAAGTTGACAAGTGATCAATCTGAAAACGCATCACACGGTATAAATGACTTAGATAAACCCTGAAACCAAATTTCAGAAATCCTTGTATTGAAGTTCCTGAGAAAAATGCGACGAAAAATATTCATGGGACGGACGGACGGACGGACTGACAGACAGAGATAAAACAGTATACCCCCCTTTTTTGAAAGTATAAAAAGTTGTCATAAATAGCATAGACACCTTTGAGTTTTGAGAACCACATGTGTTAATTGTGCGAGTATAATCATTGATAATCATGCACAAGATTGACTTTTAAAAGCCTATATATATTGAAATTTTCTGAAAATATTGCATGCATTTATTAATATGACCAATTTCAAGAAATGCACAAAGATGCGAGATGATTTATATAATTGTAATTTCAGGAATTTACAGTAAAGGCTTTAATCCCCACTGCATTTTGCACTTTTTCTTATTCAGGAGGCAGAAGTTATGGCCTTTGTGACCTTTGTATGATTTTTATTTTAGTTTCTTTTTTTTGTAATGAATTTGTATTGAAGAGTTTAGTATGACGTCCATTATCTCTCAACCAGTATAGCTTACTTTAAAAGATCGGAGTATTATTGAATGTTTGAAAGTTTATCATCATTTATCTTTGTCTTGTCCTGGCGTTACCTCTCTAACAGAGTAGTAATTTAAATGTTTGTTTAATGGCAAGCTAAAGCATGCCTCACAGACACGGATCCAGGGGGGCTGAGGGTTAGACATGTTGGAACCCCCCCTTTCTTTACTGGACGATCAATGCATTTGAATGGGGACATGTAGTTTGACACACCCCCCCCCCCCCCCCCCCCCCCCCAATTTGTCCTGGGTTATGAACCCCTTTATATGACTCAGGATCCACCCCAGTCTCAGGTTTTGGGATTTTCTCGTTGCAATGAAGACACATTGGTGTCCTATGGCTGATATCTGCTCTTTGGTCATGTTGTTATCTCTTTGATACAATCCCCATTTCCATTTCAATTTTCTTTTCAGTTCTATTATAAATATTAGAAACGAGTTTGGCGCGTTTACAAAAATAAAATTGTCTGTGCTAACAGGGGAATATGTGTGCATACCAGTATTTAAATTTTCTAGGCCTTCTTTTTGAATATTTTGTGCATTTCTTGGTAAAATACTGTCAGACCTCGAGTGCTGTTGTTTTACAAAAACGGTCAAGTAATGTAGGGGAAAGAAACGAACTAAAAAGACCAAAATAAGCCACAACTAATGGGGGTCTCATTGGGGGTTCTGTTCACGGATCCCGCTTAGTTACTATTTATTTTTTAAGATTCCCGCATGATGCCATTACGCTAGCACTATATATATATATAAGTGAACAATTCTGATATTTTTTTTAATTTCCCATGTCCCTCTAAACTTCATTTCGCGTTTTCACGGCACAATAATTTGAGGGAGGATATAGGACCTTTATCGGGACTCCGGGATCGGGTGTTTTTAAGCTCTGGAATTCGGGATTGACCTTTTCGGGATCCGATAATTCTTTTTTCGAATTTCGGGACCTCGGGATTTCGTGTTTTTAAGCCCGGGATTTCGAGATTTCGTGATTTTAAGCTCGGGATTTCGGAATCAGTACCCCTCCTATCCTCCCTCATAATTTGACTTTCATGTGTCACGTCTGAGACTACTATAACACAGAGAGACTCGCACTACACGATAAATCGGTAGTGACCAATCTCTGTGTTATAGTACTTAGTTTCAGGTCACGTTTACAAAAAATACGCCTCGACAATCCCGAGTCCCGCTCAGACCCCCTTATACATACATAATGAATAGTTTACTATGTAGTCAGTAGTCGGGTCAAATACACATGTATATACTTTTAGACGACCTTAGATTCATTTCACAGCGAAAATACTCATTTATATTGAACATTTTAGATCACTTCACATTTAGATTTTATAACTTTTAAAATTAAGACCATATAGATTTAAGATCATTTAATCGAAAGATGATAATTTGTCAATGAGCAACTGTAACCAGGAACTGCATTTTTTTTGCATGCGTCAAGAAACAGTTAACAGTTAAACTTCTCATCTGGACTTTTTAAGGGCATACGATACAGTTTTGATTCTGTATTTACAAGTTCATGAAAATTTGCATTTAGGCTATTTTTTACCTGATTAAATCAAATATGTAATAAAAAATATACCTTCATGTGCTACTTTTTGAGTAAAATGAGGTCGAAATTTGGTATATTTGCTCAAAATTCACATTTGTGGCCGTAATTTCTTTTTCGAACGAAAGACATAACTTTTTTGTTATAAAAGATAAACACAAATTGTTTTTTTGTTAGATAATCGGTAATTTCTGTATTTTATAAGTATCATAAAAAATATGCAATTTATTATTCAGAAATAACTCATATTTATCAAATATTCATGAATTGAGGAAAGAACGTCAATTTTTACTGCATGTTTATCAAAATTAAAAAAAATCCTCTATTTACAGTTTTATAAAATTTGGGTCACATAATCTCCCTGCAAAATGAAACAAGTTGCCGTTTTGAAAAATAGGGGTCCATGAACTCGTTTTCAAATTAAATCAGTTTGAATGATAATAATCAGTCGAAAAATGCATCTTTTCCCGATATGTCACAGTTTGACGTCGCGAAAATAACATTTTACGTTAGCAACGTCATTACCTCCCCTGTAACTGTATCGTATGCCCTTAATTAGTCCATATACCGGACCTCTTCTCTATTATGGGATTGAAAAAAAATCTAAAGTTAAAAATGCGGTTTTGAGCCTATTTCTTCTTTTTAATTTGGTAACACGTTAAGCCATTAGTGACACTAATATGGTATATTACCAATAATAAGGCCATATATTTCGGTGTGTAGAAATACCGCAAAAGACTTCTTAGTGCACTAAGAAGAAAGTTTTTGCATTAAGGACACTAAAACGATGTTTTAAGATCACAGCGAGCATGAATATAAGAGGATATGATTAAAAACCTCATATCTATAAAGTTAGGTATATATCAATAGATTTTGTAATTTTGAAGTTAAATGACTTTTTAATAAACGCGTGCCACTCGCCACGTGACCAACGGTTTATTGCAGATTCCCGAATCATCATGTTTAATCAACCTAATCCAATAAACAATTGTCTTTTTATCGTTACTTATTGATTAATCAATGGTTGTTAACCTAACGGTTTAGCGTGGTATAATTTCAAGTTTATGAAAGAAAAATAAAAAATAAATTTTGTGTTTTAAAACTTTGCCTTTGTTATATATATTTAGTTTTTAAGGAAATTGCTATGCAAGCTTTTTTTTTAATTAACGAACTCTATTTTGAGTACAAATTGAGAAACAAAGGCTTTTGATATTTCATTTCCTTACTAACAACACAAGAGTTCACATACTATCATTATTCCTTGAAAGACATTTGAGAGTATGTGGTGTCCATGGGGTTATTCAAAATCCGATTACAGAAGTAATATAGAAAAACTCCAAGAGGTAAAATTATTTTACGTTTTAAAATGAGAATTATAGAATAAATCATAACTGTCTTCTATGAACGATAACTTTTAACTGGTGTCAATGCTTTTTTTTTAACAATTCATCTTTATTTCAACAATTGAAGATGAATACCATTTTATTTTATAATGTAATAAGCACTATGGGTAGGCGCGGATACAGAGCTTGAAGTGGGGGTTGGGGGGAGGGGTTATGTGATAAATGTTTAGAACACTAGAGAAGTTTTCTTGTTATACCAAACCATATGTTTTTCAATAAATGGCGCACTTTTTGTTCATCCGGCATATGGTTACTCTAAATAAACTTTTAAGTATTAATTCTATAAGTTTAATTATTTAATCAAAATATTGATAAATGGCATAGTTCCTGACATTATAAAAATGAATAAAGTATTGGCAACTGGACGTTAAGCAACCAAATATCAATCCTCACTTTTCCGTGAAGTGTTCACAATTATTTGTCTTTTTAAAATTAAAAGGATGAAAAAATCCCAAACTGAAAAGAGTTGAAAATACGCTATTACTTTAGAAGTAAAAAAATATAGCAGAATAAATACGACAGAAACAAACAAATGAAAAAAAATAGAGAACAATTTGAAATACCATATATATACTAGTACATGTTTAATCAGTATACTAGCAGATTATTCACGGTTCAAGGTTGAGTGAACATGAATTTCTACCGATTATACTAAAGGTGACAATCAACTTTTTGAGGCACGTGTCGAGAAAACATTATAGAAAAGATATAATTTAAAATTATGAAAGGAGTAGGTCCGGATAGGACCGATTTTGGCCTCAAATTTCAGGTTCATCTGACGAAAGATTTTGCCGTACGTCTAAACACTGCTAAGGACGCCTTAGTGCACTAAGGACTATACAGTGCCACTAAGGACTAGAAGGACTACTGTTATACGTGTTATTTTTACATATTATGTTAGAGATTGATATTTAATGCATAAATTTCAAATTTTATAGAAAAATAATCATAAATAAAAAAGATATTCAACAGTTTCTAGACACGTGCCCATTTTTCTTTGATATACCGAAAATCAATGAACCGATTGACACGTGCCAAATAATATTTAGTATAACGTAAGCAGAGATCAATATTCTAATTAGATTGGACAAAGATGCGTGTATATGTTCCGGACCATATGAGTATTTGGACCATACGCGTATGGTCATGACCATATGCGTATACTCATATGGTCCGACCATACGCGTATGGTCCGACCGTACGCGTATGGTCCGACCGTACGCGTATGGTCGGACCATATGAGTATAATACTCGTTTGGTTATTAACGGGCCGGACCATATGAGTATTTGGACCATATAGGTATATATATTTTTTCAAATTATATTATAAACGTTTCAATAATACAAAAACTTTATTTAAAAAAACAGTGATGGTTTAAAACATGACATTTTTTTAAATTTTATAATAAAAAAAAATACGTAAAAATTTAATATTGATGCCATAGTTAGTTGTCATCGCTAGTTACATTCCTGCATTTAGGTTTGGATGACATTCACTTCCACACGGTATCATAGCTTTTTTGCATTTGCAAGAAATTTGAGCACGATCTTTTTCATTTACACATTTTGTTTGCGAGTGAAAAACAAGCCTTTTTTGCAGCTGCGTTCAGTGATACCGAGGTCTTTGGCAATTCTGATTTCTACGGTGTTTTTAAGAAGCTCTAGATCTCAAATATCGTAAAATGACTGCAATACACCATCTTCACAACACAACTGAAATAAATTAATAGTATGCTACTTTCCAGTGACTTCTTATGTAACAGTTCATTATGAAATTTTTGGAATTTAATTTTTTAGTCGACATATTGCCATTACTCGTAATAACAAATCGGTAATGACCATCGGTATAAATGTGTTTACTTTAAATTTGACAATTAAGTAAATTTAAGTAACTATGTGAAACTTCTTATTATTATTTAGCTTATCTTTTTATTATAATATAATGATAAAATTACCTATATGATAGCGTATTTTGAATGAACGGTCATACCATATGAAGAGTTTAGAAGTATGAAAAGTATCAAAACCACTAGTTTTCAACCAGTTTGATATCAGTTTACAAAGGCTTCATACGGTACTTGTTTATTTGAAATTGTTTGACTTTTTTTTCTTAAAGTAAAAGAAGTTTAAAATAATCAATTAACGAATTTCTGTCAGATTTGGTTTTATTTCAAATATATATATGAAAGAGGTAAAAGTTTTTCAAAATGTTCCACAGTGTTTAGTACATTATTTACGAATAATTTCCTGAATTTAGAGTTAATGATATAATGTTGACTGAAAAGGAGAAAGCTTTGTACAAATGCCTTGAAAATATGCCTTAAACACATGATGTGAGAATTAAAAAAAGCAAAGACCAACAGAAATATTTTCAAATACTATTTCTTTAATTCATTTTTCTTTAATAAGATCTTGTTTGTGAGAAGGGAGTCCATTTTGTATTCTTTTTTATCGCCCTTTTCTATTACAAAATTATTTGTTTAACATATTGTATATAATAATTTATGAACTAACGACTATGTGGTATGTGCTTATCTCGTATGTGCTTAACTCACTGTTGAAGGCCGTAGGGTAACTTATAGTTATTAATTTCTGTGTTATTTTGTCTTTTGTGAATAGTTGTCTCATTGCCAACCCTACCACAACTTTTTTTTTTATATTGGTTGCATGTAGAAAAAAATCACTATCGTATTGAATTCGTTTTTGTCCAGAAATATATTGCTCAAACGTGTTCTTCATATGATAATGAATTTTGAAAATGAACCAAACGTGTCTTCATATGATAATGAATTTTGAAAATGAACCATGCATAGCATACGCAAAAAAAATAATCTCGATCTAAATCCGTCTGTTTACTGGTAGCTTGCATTAAATAAGTTTGGTTACATGTAGTAAATATTTTTCATCAGATGGAAATTCTTTGGGTCTTAACTACATTGCTCAAACGTCTTCTGACATATGTAAATTAAAAAAAAAAAAGATAACATTTTGAAAAAGTACCATGATAGCAAACGCATAAGGGTGGTTGCATGTAGTAAAATTTATTATTTACAAGAAGTAATTACGAAATGCACTTGAGAAAAAATACTTCTTTATTCTGAAAAAAACCCACCATTAATAGTATTTCAACAATTCATTTATTGGTATCCAACTTTACCAATCTTGTCCATTAAACACAACAAATAGCATGATTCCCGTGTAATCAGTTATGTAATTTGACACGTGTCAAACGGTTTATTGATTTTCGGCACATCAAAGAAATACGGGCACGTGTCTAAATAAAGTTGAATATCTTATTTATCTATGATTATTTTTCTACAAAAATTGAAATGTATGCATTAAATATCATTCTCTACCATAATATGAAAAGAAATTACATTTAACAGCACTCCATCTAGTCCTTAGTGGCATTTTATAAGTCCTTAGTGCACTAAGGACTCCTTAGCAGTGTTTAGACGCACCCAATATTTTGACCACTTTTGAAACACGTAAGTGTCTATTTTATTTGATTCTATTAGTATATGTGGAAGATTTTCACTGATTTTGTCATTAAAAACGATCCGATTCAAGCTCAAATATGAAAAATCAACCAAATATGCCGGAAAATGTCACTTTTCAGATGGTTTTTGCCATTTAGCATGACTTTATGGTGCCAGTACCCGATATATGTGCCATGTATTGTCAAAAAAAGCCCATATTTATGAAGCTGAAGCATTCTACTGTCAAAAAAATAACTAAAAGTTTACTTTTAACAATTTTGTAAAACTGCTATATTTTGGGGCCAAAAAGGTGTCTTACCGGACCTTCTCCTTTTACAAAGTCTATTTCTATATGCCATATCCTTTGTGACAGTTGTATCATTCCATCAAGTCCTTAGTGCACATTTTTGTTCTTAGTGCACTAAGGAGGTCCTTTGCGGTGTTTCTACGGACCCCATATATTTGAAGCTGTTCAAAATTCTGTACATTATAGGTACGTGTATCAGATCGGACAATTATTGTCATATATATAAAAAGAATTACTGTATAAGTTATCTAGTATGAAATATGTCCACTGGACCGACCGTGCAAGTGCTATATATATTATATCATGTATATAGCCAGTCAATATTAAAAAAAAAGATGTGGTATGATTGCCAATGAGACAACTATCCACAACAGACCAAAATGACACAAACATCAACAACTATAGGTCACACAAGGTCGTTAAAAACTTCCATTTGTTGTTGTCCACTGAAAATAAGCTCATAAAAACACGAATCCCCGTTTACTCAATTTCACCTTTATTTGTTAATATTTCTTTATCTTTTGATTTTATCATATCTTTTTTGTGAAATATTTTGTGTGGTCGAACATGAAATTGCCTCCGATGCTACAAAGAAAATTTGTTTAATGTCATCTGTTGCAATATATGCTAAGTACTACACGTGGACAGGATGTTCCCCAGAACATAAGTTATACACACCCCGATATAACCCTGAGGGCACACGCTACTGTCATATGGAAAATTACTGGGTCAGTACCCTAAGACGGTACGTCTAAACACCGCTCAGGACCTCCTGAGTGCACTCAGGACATACAAAGTGTACTCAGGACATGAAATATATGTTTTAGTGAGTGATGAAGGTATGCATACGATAGATAATTTAATTCTCCATCTTATAGTTTTGGTTTCAATAAAATCAAATTAATATTTAAGAAGTTATTTGAGTTTTCTTCGGCACGCGCCGTTTTTATGAAATATGTCAGGCATGACCGATGATTATATTGAATACCAATTATCATGTTGATTAGGTCGTTTGATCTTTAATAATTAGAAGTGATTCGTGATGGGTCTAACCTCATACATGTAAGCTTGGCAAACAAACAAAACCAAGATGTCTTTAAAAAAATATAGAACAAAGAATAATTCCTTCGTATTTTCATATCTCTAGATATACTTCAATAGATTTTAATTGCACTGTTCCATAGTAAAAAGGAATATGTGATACACCTTTTTATACATAATTTATTTCAAAGCTAACAGTTACAATTACGAATAGTAGCGTTGATTCTTTTTAAATTGGTATCATTGCGTTTTTTAATATTTTAATATTTATATATATATATGTATGTGAGTGTTTTTTTTCTCTATTTTCTTGTCGTTAAGATTCAATCAAAATTTCATTTTGTAAGATTTATTCCCCTATTGAAACTCGTTAATAAATTCCTTGAACGAGGTTAAAAAGGGAAATAAATTTACTTTTCATGAAGTTAATTAGTTTTGTATATAGCGCCCGTTTTTAAGTATAGAAACCGTATTGACCAAAATAAAATTTTCAAACAATAAAAATCTCATATAGTTAGATTCTATTCCTCATTCCTCGTTCTTGTCCAGTAATACAAGCCTTGAACGAGTTTCGATGTGAAAATAAATTCTGAAAAATGAATTTGTCTCAGTTTTTTTATAATTATCATATTTGGGTATTATTTCTAAACAATTTCATGTAGTTATATTCAGTTTTACATTGAGCTCGTTCTTGTCCAGTATTAAATTCCTTGCGCAGTTTTAATGTAAAAGTAAATTCTGAAGAATGATTTGTTGTAAAAAAGTGTTAAGAAATTGTCTTAAATTATGAACTTTTCGGTCCGTACAGAAGACATGTCGTATCGTACCAATGTTGGTTTTCGAAAACACAAGAACAGAGAGAAAGACTATTTCGGAGACTGTTGATCGACACAAAATCCATCCTAACCACGACTAAGCCAGTCTTCGTGCTCAGATTTTGAAGTGCCAAACCCCCAGAAGCTTGCTCGTAAGCCTAACCAAAGAAAAAGACCAAGGACAGCACGTACACAGCCAAGATATTAGACTTCTTAAATTGTAAATACTGTCATTGTAAATATTGTACATACATGTAATTGTCTTCTCTTAAACTATGTGTATTGTTTATTGAGAATTAAATTTGATATTTAGTAAACATTGTTTTTGTTTATTAAGTTGATATGGAGAGAGATATGAAAAATAATAACAAAGAAAAACAAAAATAGAACTTGTTACAGATTTTTTCATTTCTTTATTCATAAACTGCAGAATACAAAAAAAAAATTAGCCGTCAAAATGAAAAATAGACTGAAAAAGAACATCGCATGGGTTATTTTTTTTTTCTTTTCCATAAACATACAATTCACTATTTTCACAGTGCATAATTTAAATTTAACCACATTGAACAATCTCAACTATTTTAAACGCAACAATGTACAAACAACACAATTCATAAACATCAATAAAGATAATCCAATTAATTTTGTTGATTGGATAATTCACGGCTCAGTAGTTGTGTAATCAGTGACACGTGCCCTCAGTATTTAACAAAAATTAACATATCTATCTAAGTTCGATTTCAAATTCTACCAAAATTTAATTCTGATATAAGCAGCATGTAACGAATATATACATCCATCCTGTGTGCAAATGCGATGACTATAAAGGGTCCTGAGTGCACTTTGTATGTCCTGAGTGCACTCAGGAGGTCCTGAGCGGTGTTTAGACCCCCTGTAAGATGGTAATCAGCCATGCAACTAATTAGGTTACTGACCATGTCACTTCAATTTAAAAAGTTTATCGTTATTCATTTTGAATTAAAAATTTAAGAACTAAAAGATTTATCATCATAATGAAGTGAAATAATTCAACCAAACTCGTATAAAGATTATATACATATTTTTTTAATCTATGCCGGAAAGAATTGAAAAACTGTATTTATAATTTTTAATTTGTTTTATAGAAATCTGTGTAGGTCTTATGAAATGGAACTCACACATGCCTAATTAAGATTTTTAAATTTATTGAAAAATATAACAAAAATTTAGGTTTAATATTAAATTAAAGTTACCTTTCCGCGCTGTAATTTATATGATATGACATGAATCGAGCAATTTTTTTTTGAGGGATTTATGGGTTTGTCCATACAACGTATAAAAAAAGAAGTGTATGTTATTAGTATTTCCAGAGACATATAATACAAAAAAATATAATATTGTATTATATGTCTCTGGTATTTCACATGCCTTGTTTTCGCCTTGAAGCTCATTATTCAGAGTGTTTCAGACAAGATGATGAAAATAACGTGCAAGATACTTTTTACGATTATCGTGAAGAGACAATTTTAATTCCCATTCCTCCATGCACTCTACCCCTGTTGAATTGTATATTTATAATTCCTCGTGCTTTTAATTAGCCCTCCCCCTTTCGTGGTTACCGTTATGCCAACAAATACCCGAGGCTTGATTTACATGTAAAAATCATTGGCGGATCTAGCCATGATAAAGGGGGTTAATTCCAACTACATGTCTCCATTAAATAAGGGGTGTCATTGCCGCTGGGTTTCTGTTACCCCACCCTTTTCATATAATTTAGATTTCAAAAGTGTATACCTTATTCATATATTGTGTATGTTAAAATGTTATCTTTTCCCATATTGTTTGAGTTTTGATTGGTGTGTAATGCAACAGTGCAATACCTAAGTGTCAAAAGAGAGTTTTTCCCGACATGTTCACATATTTTTAAGGTTCCTATATTAAAACTTTTCCTGATGCACAGGTAACCTATTCCAACGGAACGTCCTATCACCTTGTATATAGGAACTTGAGAGGATTCCCGAGATTATCATTTATGCAATGATTGCTAACAAAAAGCTAGGGGAGTCCAACCCCGGATTCCATCCCCTTCGACCCGCCACAGAATACAGATATAATTGATAATTGTTATTTAAAAGTCATATACTATAGCCACTATATAGTACTAGAACCGAACACCTGTTTTGGGTTATATATACATAGACCACATCTTCCTATGTCTATATAGCTGATTTACCGTAAATAACTGCGAGAAAATGAATAAAACACAAGTTGATAATTGTCTCTTCTCTGCTAATTTTAATGTGCATGCAATATATATTCACTCTAATTTACTTTTGAGACCACCGACACTAATAATAATTACCTACAAAATAATAGGTACTCCTTTACTGGGAAGGACATTTTGGATCCGATCAATTTATTCCCCCATTCTGCACTTCTCCTCAGAAAAAATGCCTTGCAATGCGCCATCTGGACTACTAACTTACTTCCATATAACTTCGAAAACAGACAATAATCTATTTCATTGGATGAGATTGGGCTCACGGATTTTTAATGGATTGGTAATTTTTATTTATAGCACAAGTTTACCAAACAAGATTAATCACATTTTTCACCCTACAAATCAAATGGTTGCCTCCTGACTGACTTACACTAGCTAAAAACATATTCATATGAACATTTGGTTTCATTTATTTTGTGTGACAACTCTTCACCAATCACCTGAGTGAAAGGTTGACGGGCAGATGCAGAACTTTTCATTGGGGGGGGGGGGGGGGGGGTTCAGATGGGGGATGCTTGCCTCAGTCATGTTTCTGTGATTCCCTATATAATCAACAAAGATTTTCACACAAAAAAGGGGGGCAGGGATTTCTCCTTAATAAGAAATCTCTATATTCAGCATAAGCTCATATAAATTTGAAATTGCCTTTGAATGATGACTCATATAAAAATAAGAAAATGTGGTATGGTAAATGAGTGACTTATCCACCAGAGTTCAATGAAGCGGATGCAAGAAATTAAAGGCCAATTATAGGCCTGCCTTCAATAATGAGAAAACACTTCCTTTATAGGTCATTCATTTAAGATCTCAACATATAAAGATTTAAACAATCCAATTTAGTTCAACATGTTCAAAGGCAATAACAATAATAAAAAAAATCAGGCCTTACATAAAATATTGTTTGTTTCTCCAATCCTGACTGACCCTGCAAAAATGGTCCTATACTCATAAAATTTTATTGTCAAAACTAAGCCAAATATTATTATATTCATTTCTGATTTTTCTGGCTTACCCGATCATCAGATAATATTCAGGCTTTTGGGAAAAATAAAATTATTTACCTACCTACCTACCCACACCTGGCTTGTCAGAATAGGGATTAGGGAAACAAACAATATATTAATTTAGGCCTCATGTCTGTGAGCACTCAACCTGACCATAATATAGGACAGTGGTTCAAATATTAACACAACATATGAACATTCTATAACAACTATTGCAAGTGGCTCAACTTTAAATATCACTGCAACATGTGCAAGGCACTAAACAAAGAATATTAAATCTTGGACACAAAGCACTGAAATAAGAGAACTCATAAGCATGACAAGTAAGAATATCAAATGAAAGTTTCTCAAAATGTTCATTAAAACATGATAAAATAAGCTTATTTATATTGCTGTTTTTTTCTCAATTTATAACATTTTTTTTTTATTTTGTGTATTTATAGGTCAGATATCTTGGTTTTTATGATCATCAACAGGTCCTGCAGGTCTATACTGAAGAGGAATTTTAATTGTTAAAACTTTTCTACATAATGTGCTAATTGGATTATTAATGTGAAATGAACTCAACTGTGTGTTTTTCTGGAAAAAGAAATAGAAAAAAATCCTACAAAATTGCTATAAACAAAATGGAGTACTATCAAAGAACACAATTGTGTAAAATGTAACAACCTACATTCATATTCACTGATGGATTATGGAGAAATTAAGAAAAATAATAGTATCTTTGTCATGTTTGTTTTCGAAATAGACACCTGCTTTATCCATTCATGTACATGGCTCCATCATATCAAATATACAAAGAAGATGTTTGAAGAACATGTTGCCAAAATTTATTCAACAAATTGAAGGAAGATGTCTTGTGGATTGAATTATTTATGCACTGAACTGTTATGTAGGGGTTCGAATACACAGCAGCTGAAACAGAAGACAAGTTAATTTGACATGAAAAGTGTTTATTTTATTTTATATTAAAATATGAGCACAATATTAATAACATCACAAATGGTATGATATTTATAGCGTTTTGCTTATTATTGTATTGCCTTAAACATGCTTAACAGTCAGCCTTTTGTTTTTGTATGTTTAATACTCACCATAGAAATTTGTATTACAGTATTAAAGTTTTAATTATCTTTTGTATCAATAATTCAGTCTAGGAGAAAATATATTAATACTGTTTGTACTGTAATGAAATTTCCATAGAGGAAAAACATTTCCTTAAGGGAAATTTGATGTTCAGAAATTTCCCTAGAGGAAATTTGAAGAACAATGATTACCTCAGAGGAAATTTGTTGTCTTGAATTTTCCTCCAAGGAAAAGTGTTTGTCAAAAATTTCCTCACAGGAAAAAGTATTTCCTTCAAGGAAAATTTGAAGCTACAAATTTCCTCACAGGAAAAAGTATTTCCTCAAAGGAAAAAGAATTTCCTCTAAGGAAAAAGAATTTCCTCTAAGGAAATAGAATTTCCTCAAAGGAAATAATTATGCAGCAAATTCCCTAAGGGAAATCTTTTTCCCTTGAGGAAAAAACAATTTCCCTTGAGGAAAAATCTTTTTCCTTCAGGGAAATTTGATTTCCCTTGAGGAAAAGTACTTTTCCTCTGAGGAAATTGTTGAAAAAAGGGGCATAACTTTTTCAACAGTGGTGCTAGAGCCAAAATTTTTTAGGACAAATATCAGGGAACCAATACCTACCAAGTTATCAACTTTGTTTTGACTTAACTCCAAAAATTAAGGTGACAACTTTTGCACTCAGCGGAATTGCAAACTTGTCCCGGAGACTGTTTACTTCTGAGTTGAAGTCTGCTATTTTATTTTTTTGGTCAAAATGATGTGGATGCTTGAGCATCTGAGCATACATGCAAGCTACGCCACTGATTGAGGTATTTAGTTTAAAAAATGTGTGGTGTGACCTGGCCAACCAACCCAGACCAGTAAGGTCTAGATCACTTACCTGCTATAGCACCATCAGCTGGCGATACGGCACCTTTTTGGGAAAATTTGATTTGCCTCCCTTTGCACAGTGTCTTAAGTTTTCAGAGAAAAAACTATTATTGATATAATTTACCTAATTGCCAAAAAAAACCACATTGTGTTCTAATAAAATATATCCACAAATGTGTATTTTCACAAACAGATCTAATTTACAACTATTTTCTTCTCATTTTAAGTTAATTTAAATTGTTTTGTCGGAATTAATTTGAATAAATACTTTGAAATTGTAAGTATTTTTTAATTGGCTTTGAAGTATCTCCTTTAGATTTAAATAATATGTAAACTATAAGCTAAAAGAATAAGATTTAATTTTCGTTCTTAATATTTTTCATATTTGGCTCACCCACTTAGAAATATTCAGAGGAATGTCAATGTCAATAAAAAGAGAACATATAAAAGGAATTCAGAGAATAGGAAGAATGTGGAGGTTATATTTAGACGCAGAAGAAGACAGGCTTAAACTCCTAAGTGAAGGAGTAGACCTCAGAGGAAAGACCATCCCCCTCCTTCCACATAACCCAAACAACCCCAACTATAAAAGCAATTTAAAAAAAGTTAAGGTAAAGAATGTGCCATTATCTGCAGATGATGGACAGATACAAAGAGAATTAGAGAAGAGAAATATCAAAGTTATATCCATAAACAGAGACAGATTAAGAGTAGATAATCAAATGACAGATTGTGAAACAGGAGACAGAGTGGTTTTCTGTGAGAAATTTGAGGAACAACTGCCAAAAACTATGCAATTTGGAAAATATCTTGCTAGAGTCTCACACTTTGGTCAAAAAGACATAAACACTCATTTCATCTGCAGTAAATGCCTCCAACATGGCCACTTTACAAGTGACTGTCCCAATGAATGGATGTGTAGAGGCTGCAACAAGTCAGGTCACAAATTAATAAACTGTCCAACATTTTTTGAAAATATGAGACAAAAAGAAACAAAAGACCAACAAGAGAAGGAAAATCAAATAACAGAACCTGACAACATAATGCAAGAAACAACACAAAAAGAACACATAGAAGATATCACACATCAACACAATCAAGAAGTGGACAAAACAGATGGATGTACAGATCTTTCAATTCAATTAAGTGCTAATTTGGAACAGAACATAACAGTTACCACAGATGACAAACAAAATCTAACCCCAGAGAAGAAAAAAGAAAGAAAAAAGAATTAATTACTTATCAATAAAGCAAATCTTGGAACACAAGAAAAAAGATAAAGCAAATTAACACTAGTGATATTAAGGTTCCTCTATAAAAATATTAGTGAATAAAATGCATAATGATTGCATGTATTTAGGCAGCAACCATTTGATTTGAATCTATTTTTTTCGCGACAAGTCGAAAACATTTTTTTACTTTGATTTTTAGCATTACATATAGTGGCAGCTGAGGGTAAAACAAACATTTCTTTTTCTCAGAATCAAAAACAAATTATTTTTTTCTCCAAAAAACTGGAAACAAACTTTTTTTCCAAAAAAAACCATAGCTCCCCCACCCCCAGAAAATCAAATGGTTGCTGCCTTATACAAATTATAAAAAAACATTTACACCATGATTACATTGAAAGTAAAAGGATACCCTACATTTATCATGATAATCATGTTCACTTTTTTTTTTAATCATGTTCACTGTGAATGAAGTCAAATTTTAGAATGACTGTCTTTCCCACTTTTTACATCTCGTAAATTACTCAAATCATCGTTTTGCATTCCATGCATTCATTATAAAATCATAGATACAATTATATTAATTGTGTGGTTAACTTCTTTTAGTGGTGTCCAAACAATAACTTACAGTCATATATTTTAAAGAAATATAAGTTAATTTCTTCCTTTTATTAAGTTTAAATAATTTCATTTGACTTGTTTTTTGTCGTTGCAAGATTAATACAAGCTATTGTTTCCCAAATCAATATTTTATATACTATTAAAAAAGACAAAACTTTTAAAAGTGAATTAAAATTTTACAAACCATTTAAATCATACTTTCCTGCAATCTTACATAACTAATGCTAGCTGTTATTTAACTTAATTAATAAAGTAACTTGGCATTAATTTTTAATTTAAAACCCGTTAGTGTACAAAGGGAAGCAACTTTAGTTGTTCTACGTAGGGGTAAAATTGGCAGGTTAATGGTGCAAAATCAGCAGGTGCCATATCAGCAGATGAGTGATCTAGACCCGTCTCAGAAGAGGCCACACCAAAATTTGTGAGGACACCATATCAAGCTTGCGTTCATGTTATGTTTAAACTGTTTTAGGAAGCTGAAAAATACCAACAATAGAAAAATAAATAGATAATCGGTATTGACAAATATCAATGCATTGCAAAGCCAATGGTCTTAGTACATGTACATACATGTTTAAATGTATAGACATAAATATGTCAACCATAAAATACAACTAATTTAATTTACACCACAACTGTTGGAAAAAACCTTTATGTCTTTATAACCTATCTCATTCTAGTCCATTCATCTGACAGAATCGGTGTAAATTTCATGAATTCTTTAATAACATGTATAATCCTGGACTATTCTATATAGCAATATCTGTTAGCCATTTAGGGGACTTTTGCATTTAAAGTTCAGTTTCAGTGGTGTTTATTTTGCGAAAAAAAACTCAATTTCCAGATCATAGTTTACATTTTTTTTTATATTTTGCCGTGTCAAAATGACCTAAATTTAAAGGACAGTATATAGACCCAAAAATGGTATATCACATTCTTCACATCAAGATTTTAGCAGGAAAGACTGCCATTGGAGTATTTAACCATTGTGACTTTTTAATTTGATCTACTCCACTAATTAAAGTCGTTGAAGTAGAACATTTAATGTAGGTTTTTCCACATTTTGGTATATATTAATACATGTATAGAAATAATGTTGAGCCTGTTCCTACATGTAGATGCCTGTTATAGACTTCAATATTTATTGTTTATTGAAAATACATGGAATCAATTCTTTCAGAAAAGTTTAATTCTATGGAAATGTATCCCCTTTTATAAGTTGAAAAGGCTACATGGAGGTCGATATACAGTCTCCAACAGAAAACCAAAAAAGGAAAAATATAGTGATTTTTTGAGAATTAATATTATTAAATGTACATGTACATGCATTTGAAATATTTAAAATATATTGTTTCAATTTTTTTAGTTCTAGGTTCCACATAACTACCATTTTAGAAAACTGGGATTTCAATGCTAGTCTATTAGAGGGATATTTGATTTTCATTGGTTGTAAATATGGATTCTAATATGACATCCTTATGACGCTTTGTAAACAAAGCCGTGTTCTAATGAGCATAAAAAGATGTTTGACACATGCGCACGAACTTACTGTGTATATAAACGTTATTTCCATCGTTATCCTTTAAAATGTATACATTTAATTATGAGCAGCTAGCATAAACTTTTATTATATATTTTTATAAAACAACATATATTTACCCTGCTCGTGGTTTTTAAACTTACTCAAATATGAATTGTAATGTACAGACTCCTCGGGGAGGAAACGGGAAAAGCCAAACGTTTAAACGATATTTTCTTACGCTTCGACTTTTAAAAACACTGCATTTGTCCTATTAGAATCGAAATAATTCCTTCATGTCATGCTCTATGCTCATTTTAACATGGGTAGGCATTATATTTGACCACATTTTACACCTCGTGCTCTATGCTCATTTTAACATGGGTAGGCATTATATTTGACCACATTTTATACCTCGCTAACGCTCAGTGTAAAATATCGACAAATATAATGCCTACCCATGTTAAAATGAGCATAGAGCATGACGTGAAGGAATTATTTCTTAAATCTTATTCAGTGGCAATGGTAAATAGACACTGACAAGTCTTAGATAACATTTTATATAGTTTTGAATTTTTCTTCGTCAGTTGACTAAAATTAGGTGGAGGTGTGTTCTAATTTCCAACAGAGGAGCAGTCAATCTATATCAATATGTGCATGAAGCAAATTGATAGTTGCTAGATAATGAATGATTATATCCACAATAAAGTTTTAACCTGTGCATATATATACTTAAAATACGATAAAATAGCTATATATATAGTCATGTCTTTTTCAGGACTTCTGAATCCAACCATGTAGTATGGAATGTTATTGAGATAATGGTTTTGGTGTTTGGATGGTCATGAAGGACCTGTAGTACAAAGTATATCACTGGATTCAGCTCTTTGTCTAAGTGTATCATTAAAGTACTTTGCTTTGAGCTCAGTTCATTGTTATGCAATTCATTCTTTGTGAAATTAAGATTTGAAGACAACTCTAATGGGCAAGGATTTGTCAAAGTACAATCATGTAGTATCACCTCTATGTACAATGTAAGTATGCATTCTATTTTGATTTGAACCAAACATTTTATAAAAAAAAAAGTGGGAACAAATTTACCGGACAATGCTACTCCCGCTACTAGCAATATGATGCTAGGTTGTTTTAATACATATGTACTGCCTGCTGATGACTCGGCCCTGAGTGTAAATGGTCCTTCAATTAGGAGGAAAAACATTATAAGGCCTATCTAGTCTAACCAATTTCTAAAACTACATTTCATTGCACATGTTCAACATTTTTTTACAACCACAAAAAATTTGGGGTCGTAAATTGGTATCCTGTCCGTAAGATGGATAATTACTTTAGTATAAGGGTGCTATAAACAGTTTCGTACTAAAAACTAGGGGTTATTCCCCGTCTAAAAATAACCATGGAGGAAAACCCCTGTTTATTTACTTACTTGGTGAAAAAGTATCATGTTTTTTGTATTTGATTGTAAAAAATAGTTAATTAGCTTTCAATTAAAACAGGTTGAATGATTGAAATAATTTTAAAAATTATATTAAATAAACATGTTTCAACAATGTTCAAGGGGAGACAACACTGTAAACAGTCTAAAATTGAAAAATTATTTGCAGCCACTGTAGCTCTTTTCGGAGCAGGAAACCGTACCCTGAAACAAGATTTTTTTGAAAGGCCAGGTAAAAACTTACAAAATTCATACAGTTTTGATTATGAAAAATGTGCATGGATCATGTCTTCATGGTTGTGCACTTGACCTGGGCCACACTTAATAATATTTTGGTTTGCCCAAACCCTACCCAAGGTTGAGACAATGGGTAGGTAGGTAGGCTTTTTCTTTTTTTTTTTTTTCAAAAAAAGAAATTGAAGTATCAGATGTTTATTAGTCTTCATCATGTTCATGCCTATTTGATTAAAAAAAACTTCTTCAAATCAGGACAATAAAAGAATTTGAGTAGGCAGCTTTTTTCTGGGTAGGTAGCGTTTGGGCAAACAAACCTATTATTTATTATGGCCCTGATTTCAAGTTTTTTATGTTAAAATTATACCTTTTTTCCCCCATGTTCATTAGATGAAATTTTTATAATATATTAAAAGTACACATTATTTTTATTTCATTATAAACTAGAGAACATTCTGATTCCAGTGATATCTAGTTTTATACATGTATCTTTATTAATCAGTCCACCAGTAAGGGTCACATATGCATGGTCCCTCAAAACATGACGTCATAGAAAAAAACTGTTGATTGCACCCTAAGTAAATAGAAATCAATAAAATTATAACACAACGTTTATAACCACAAAAGGAAGCTTGTGATTGATTTTGGGGGTTATGGTCCCTAAGGTTTAGGAATAAGGGGTACATAGGTGCCCAAAACAAGCCTTAATCTAGTGTCGGTATAAAAAGTTGTGTATAAGTATTTCAATTGTTCTGAAATTGTACCACAATGTTTAATACCATAAGTAGAAGGTTGGGATAAATTGTGTGGGTTATGGGACAAACAGTCTAATAATTAAGGGCCAAAAACAAACATTTTTGTAGATTCAAGACACTTAATTGGAGTTATCGTTTTGTCCGGAATGGTTGTTGAATTACCTTATACCAATGCTTTATGAAATCTTCTTTGAAAATTGGAGTGCTCTTTCTTTGTTCAGTCAACTTAAATCAATGCTATATACAATATACAATGCAATATTCACTGTATTACCAACTGATAAATTAAAGCAGTCATTAATAACCATTCAGTGATAACAAGCACTTTCTAGGGATATGCCCTTTCATAAATGGAAAAATTGTACAATTTTTTAGTTTCTGATCTCTTAACTTAAGTTTGTCTCCACTAAATTTTTCTCATTTCAGAAATTAAAAAAGAAAATTTCTTCAGATATTTTTTGTTTGAAAGGATTAATATTCAACAGCATAGTGAATTGCTCCTAAACCAAAAGCAAAACAAATATTTTAAGTTCATTAGACCACATTCATTCTGTGTCGGAAACCTAAGCTGTGTCATCTATTTAATCACAATCCAAACTCAGAGCTGTTTCCAGCTTGAATGTTCTGTCAATACTAGCCCCAACTGTTCAGGTTTCGACCTCTGCAGTCGTATAAAGCTGGGCTCTGCAGAGCATCTGGTCCATTCATTTCTTTATTTTTCAATTTGTGTGAATTAACATTGTTACAGTTAATGATAATTACTACACTTTCATACCACAACAAATATTGTATTGGTACATGTATCACTCATATGTGTATCCATCATGTCCATATAACAAAAAAAATGAAAAGGAATAATTTTGCATTACCTTTTTAGATATGTAGACATATTAAGACTAATTAGTAGATGTTGATTATGTTGGCTTAAAATGCTTGAAATTCTATCAGATTACTTTTGGAGCAGTTATGAGTTTTTGAAGCATGCTAACAAAGGTTCTTTTGGTGAAATCATTTTCATATTGGTCAAAATAATTTTCTTTGCTTCAACCAGCTTTGGAGGAGATATAATCAAAGAATTCATATAAATCAGCACACAAGTTCATTTCCTAGATCATATATCCCCAAGCATCATGTCAGGCATTGACGTTACTAAAAACCAATAAATGTATTCTAATCTGAGGAACAATTTGACATTTTAACACTAAATTTAAACTAACGATACTGACGATCCACCACAAAGTAATATAAATAGAACCATACCAAATACCAATATTAAGCAAATACATATAAAAAAGAGGTGGTACATGTTTGATTGCTAAAGAGACATTTCTCCACAAGAGACCAAGTCCACACAAAAATGAACAACTACAGGTAACTTTACGGCCATAAGCAATGAGCAAAGCCAATACCGCATAATCATCTATAAAATGCCCTGAAATGACAATGTAAAACAATTCAAGCGAGAAAACTAATGGCCTTATTTTTAGCTTACCTGGCCCCAAGGGCCAAGTGAGCTTTTCTCACCACTTGGCGTCCGTCGTCCGGCGTTGTCCGTCGTCCGGCGTTGTCCGTCGTCGTCGTCGTAAACTTTTTACATTTTGAACTTATTTTAGAGAACCACTGAATGGAATGAAACCAAGCATGGCATGAATGTTCCTTATGAGATGCTGACCAAGTGTTGTTACTTTGTAGCCGATCCATCATTCAAGATGGCCGCCAGCGGGGGACTTAGTTTAACATAGGACCCTATGGGAAATGCATACAAATGACTTCTTTTAGAGAACCACTGAAAGGAATGAAATCAAACATGGCATGAATGTTCCTGATGTGGTGCTGACCAAGTGTTGTTACTTTGTAGCCGATCCATTATCCAAGATGGCCGCCAGCGGGGGACTTAGTTTAACATAGGACCCTATGGGAAATGCATACAAATGACTTCTTTTAGAGAACCACTGAATAGAATAAAATCAAACATGGCATGAATGTTCCTGATGTGGTGCTGACCAAGTGTTGTTACTTTGTAGCCGATCCATCATCCAAGATGGCCGCCAGCGGGGGACTTAGTTTAACATTATGACCCTATGGGAAATGCATACAAATAACTTCTTTGAGAGAACCACTGAATGGAATGAAATCAAACATGGCATGAATGTTCCTGATGAGGTGCTGGCCAACTGTTGTTACTTTGTAGCCGATCCATTATCCAAGATGGCCGCCTTTGCGGGACTTAGTTTAACATAGGACCCTAAGGGAAATGCATACAAATGACTTCTTTTAGAGAACCACTGAATTGAATAAAATCAAACATGGTATGAATGTTCCTAATGTGGTGCTGACCAAGTGTTGTTACTTTGTAGCCGATCCATTATCCAAGATGGCTGCCAGCGGGGGACTTAGTTAAACATAGGACCTTATGGGAAATGCATACAAATGAATTCTTTTAGAGAACCACTAAATGGAATAAAACCAAACATGGCATGAATGTTCCTTATGAGTTGCTGACAAAGTGTTGTCACTTTGTAGCCAATCCATCATCAAAGATGGCCGCCAGCGGGGGACTTAGTTTAACATAGGACCCTATGGGAAATGCATACAAATGACTTCTTTTAGAGAACCACTGAATGGAATGAAATCAAACATGGTATGAATGTTCCTAATGTGGTGCTGACCAAGTGTTGTTACTTTGTAGCCGATGCATTATTCAAGATGGCCACCGGCGGGGGACTTAGTTTAACATTATGACCCTATGGGAAATGCATACACATGACTTCTTTTAGAGAACCACTGAATCGAATGAAACCAAACATGGCATGAATGTTCCTTATGAGGTGCTGACCAAATGTTGTTACTTTGTAGCCGATCCATCTTCCAATATGGCCGCCAGCAGGAGACTTAGTTTAGCATAGGACCCTATGGGAAATGCATACAATGACTTCTTTTAGAGAACCACTGAACGGAATGAAACCAAACATGACATGAATGTTCCTTATGAGATACTGACCAAGTGTTGTTACTTTGTAGCTGATCCATTATCCAAGATGGCCGCCAGCAGGGGACTTAGTTTAACATAGGACCCTATAAGAAATGCATACAAATGACTTATTTTAGAGAACCACTGAATGGAATAAAACCAAACATGGAATGAATGTTCCTTATGAGGTGTTGACCAAGTGTTGTTACTTTGTAGTCGATCCATTATCCAAGATGGCCGCCAGTGGGGGACTTTTGAGTGAAATTAAGCATACTAGGCTGAATGTTCCTTTCCTTATGAGGTTGTG
The DNA here is from genome assembly GCF_036588685.1 of Mytilus trossulus. NCBI lineage: Eukaryota > Metazoa > Mollusca > Bivalvia > Mytilida > Mytilidae > Mytilus > Mytilus trossulus. The sequence goes on along the minus strand of NW_026963290.1, from coordinate 6,666,487 downwards.
TTGTCACTTTTAGCCAAATTTTATACTTTTTTATATGATTTAAAAAACCCAAGTAGAATCAGGTGAGCGATACAGGCTCTTGAGAGCCTCTAGTTATTAAAAAAATAAACGAAAAACTTATATGTAACACATAAACAAACGACAACCACTGAATTACAGGTTCTTTATATCATGTTCTTAAAACTAGATATCATCTCCCATTAAGAAGAAAAAACACGTGAAAAAAGAACCTATTATGTGTTGCTCTCCTAGCTACAAAATGTATCCAAAATCAAAGATGTAGAACATACTCTATTATCATCATTTGGTAACTAATGTAATTACTGTCTCCGCCATGCCCGTCTTGAACATAAAAAAATACAAGAATGTGTCCAAAGTACACGGATGCCCCACTCAATCATTATCTATGTTCCATGGACCGTGAAATAGGGTAAAAATCTAATTGGCATTAAAATAAGGAGGATTATACTTTAGGGAACATGTGTACTAAGTTTCAAGATGATAGGACTTCAATTTCATCAAAAACTACCTTGACCAAAAACTTTAACCTGATACTCCCACTTTCCTTTTCTATGTTCAATGGACCGTGAAATTTGGGTCAAAAGTCTAATTTGGACTTGAAATTAGAAAGATCATATCATATGCAACTAGTGTACTAAGTTACAAGTTGATTGGACTTCAGCTTCATCAAAAACTACCTTGACCAAAAACTTTAACCTTAAACTCCCACTTTCATTTTCTATGTTCAATGGACCGTGAAATTGGGGTCAAAATTTTAATTTGGCTTTAAAATTAAAAAGAGCATATCATAATGAACATGTGTACTAAGTTTCAAGTTGATTGGACTTCAGCTTCATCAAAAACTACCTTGACCAAAAACTTTAACTTAAAGCGGGACAAACGAACGAACGGACCCACAGACCAGAAAACATAATGCCCCTCTACTATCGTAGATGGGGGGGGGGGGCATAAAAAAAATTAATAAATAACACTCATAATGCTCAGATTGGTTGTCATCGTGCAACATAGTTAATGACACCATATAGGAAAAACATAGAACTCATTTTGTCAAACATCCATACATACTATCCACACTCATCTGTGTCCACACTTGTTGGATTAACACAATATAAATATCCAATAGATAATATACAGCATAATATAACATTTATACACAAATTATACAAATCAAGCAAAGAATTAAGCTGAGAATGACATATAGACATATTTAACTAAAAATAAACATTTGAATAATTAACCATTACGTGCTTTTTCTGCAGAAAATAAATATTTTCCTAGGTTGTTTAAGCTAAGCTGTAAAAGACAGGCGAAAGATACCAGTGTGACATTCAAACTCATCGAAAATAAATTGACAATACTATGCACGTGTCACAGTGGTAAAATGGACAAAAATGGATTTTGAGAGTTTTCGGACATTTTGTAAAAGATTTTGTAAAATCACTGTTTTGTTATATTTGCAATATTCCACGAAGGCATTTTGTTATTTTTATTGTTTAAGATTTAAGTCAATTTTAGAAGATTAACCTTATCTAATTTCATGTTTGAATTTTTGTTTTCAATTAGTGACATTTTACTTCAAAATGATCTATTATTCGTATATTATATGACAAGCCAAGACTTTAATTCCAAAAATAAGTCTGCAAAAAAACTATGTTCAAATGTTAACTGTTTATTATCTATGAGCTAATTTTTCTGTAATCCCTTGATTGAATTTTCACACTCATTTAGAGAAATATTTGTCAAGTCTATACTTATAGGTTAAACAATACTTGGTCATGTTTTATGAAGATTTAAGCCCAAGGCGAAGCCGAGGGCTAAAATCTTCATAAAACATGATCAAGTATTGTCTGACCAATTTAGAACATATTCACACTTTCGAGTGACCTTACACAATTAGCCTTTCCCATTGTAATATTCAAACCTTTATAAGAGTTCACATTTTATAATGAACCAAATGTTAAACATAGGTAATCAATTCAATGGATGGAATGAAATAGCACTGACAAAGTTTGTGAGGACCGCATGGATAAATTGTTTTTCTTCTGTTTCAGGTAAAATTTAACTCTTATAAAGTTTGAGATTTTTTTCTTTTAAAAAAGCAACACAATTTTATATAAATCCCCTTTTTAAAAATTTGATTTTTTTATAAATATAAAACTCTGTATAAGCATTTAAATTCAGACCATTCAAGGTTATATATATATCTTTATTTCTCAACAAACCAAATTACAATGGTATAGAGATACACACAATAATTACATAGTTCATATGTACAAACATACAAAATTAAACGAAAGCAAGAGGAGGTACATATCATATATTACGATATACATATTAAACTAAATGATATCAAGTACATGAATTACCCAGGAGAGCCTAAATGAATATTTACAAGTCTTATATATTTGCACAAGTTACTAAGATCAGAAAGATTTTTACTATTCATCAGTTCATTAAATTTCAATGCATTTGGTTGATTTCTAAATTTTTTTCTCAAAAACTGTTTCGATCATCATTGAATACAGAACACATAAAAATATAATGAAATTCATCTCCGATGTCTCCAGAATTACAAAGTAAGCATTTTCTATTTTCTCTTGCAACGTTTTGCCATCTACCAGTTTCAATAGGAAATCTATGACTTCCTGTTCTCAGTCTACATAATGTAATAATATTTCTATCATCTAAATTTTTTAAACAATATTCAAATTCATAGTTTTCTTTATACATACGGTAGTTTATAGCTTTTGGCGATTCTTGCACGTTAGTGTGCCATTTCTGTTTAAATTGATCAACAAGATTTTGTTTAACAATATTATAAAGCCATGTATCGTTTACAAAATATTGGGTATCCCACACAAATGATAAACCAGATTCATCAAGAATGGATTTAACATGTTTCAGCCAAGTAATATCATTTTTATATTTATACAATGAGTACTTGTATAGTATTGCAGGAAGTTTTTCTTGTTTTCCAGACAACAATTTAGTCCAGTAGTTAATTATACGGAAGTTTATATCAATTTCCAAAGGATATATGCCCAATTCTCCGTATATCATGAAATTAGGTGTAGAATTTTTTACCTTAAGCAAAAGTTTGCAGAATTTCATATGAACCCTTTCTATAACCGAATTATTACCAAAACCCCAGACTTCACTCCCATAAATTAAAATAGGTTTAACAATCTTATCAAATAATTCAATTTGACATTCAATAGAAAGATGGTGCAATCTGCCTTTTTTTTATAACGTCGTACATAGCACACATTGCTTTATTTGCTTGTGCTTTTTTAGCCTTTAAAAAACTTCCTGTTCTACTGAATAAGACACCTAGATAAGTAAACTCATTAACAATTTCTAGTACAATATCTTCATAATTAAATTTAATATTATTAGGTAGTCTACCTTTAGAGAAAATACAATTTTACTTTTTTGTACATTCACTTTCAGTTTCCACAATTTACAGTATTCAGATAAAGTATCCAGTTGCTTTTGTAAGTCAATCTGAGACTCTGATAATAAGACTGTATCGTCTGCATATAATATAATAAAAAGTTTAAGATAACAATCTAGTTCAGTTTCTAATTCATCTGATAGAGATTTCAAACCATCTATGTTCTTTTCTATTAGAAAATCTTCTAGATCATTTACATATAAAGAAAAAAGTATAGGTCTGGAGATAAATTTTCCCCTTGCCTAACACCAACATTACATGGGAAAAATTCAGAAAATTCATTACTATTACAAATTCTAGATTTTATGTTACTGTACATATTTTTAATAGTATTAAACATTTTACCATTCACAGAGTATTTAAGTAGTTTTGACCAAAGTCCTGCATGCCAAACAGTATCAAAGGCCTTTGCAAAATCAATAAAGGCACCAGCTGAAGGACGCCTCCGGGTGCGGGAATTTCTCGCTACATTGAAGACCTGTTGGTGACCTTCTGCTGTTGTTTTTTTATTTGGTCGGGTTGTTGTCTCTTTGACACATTCCCCATTTCCATTCTCAATTTTACAATACAGTTTTTTCTTTTTCTGTTTTAACAGTTCAAATAATAGATGAAGTACAAAAATGCTATCGGTTGTAGAATATTTTTTCCTAAATCCAAACTGGTTTTCCTTGAGCAATAAGAAATTCTCTAAAAATGAACTTACTCTAAGATTGAGTACTGAAGTAAAAAGTTTACCCAATCAGCTTAAAATAGTGATGGGTCTATAATTTTGTGGATCACACCGATCTCCTTTATTCTTGTAAAAAGGTATAATATTTCCAATAAGCCAGGATTCTGGTACATTTCCCGAACTAAATATCACATTAAAAAATTTAACATAAACAGGCATAAAAATATTACATGTAGACTTTATATATTCATTTATAATTAAATCATCACCACATGCTTTTCCATTTTTTAGTTTTTTTTATACATGTAAAAATTTCTACCTCAGTAATACTACTGTTAATAATTTCATTCAATTCTTGCAATTCTTCTGTAATAGGTATGTTTTCATCTTCAGAAGTTGAAGAATTAAGACTTTTAAAAAATTCGTAAAGAACATCAACAGAAATATTATCTGTTTTACCCCTCTGTTTGTATTCAAGATCTTCCAAAATTCCTTTGCGTTGCTGTTTTTTAATGTGTTCATCTTCTGTCTGATTTCTTTTTTATGTTTTTTTTATGGATCTATCTAGTTGTCTCTTATAATCTCTCTCTGAGTTTTTCATTTGTTTTCGATTATTTTCCGTCTTAATGGATTTATACCTTCTTTTTGCGATACGGAAACATTTTCTAGTTTTCCAGCATTCTTTGTTAAACCATGGCTTTTGTACCTTTTTATCGAAGTGTTTGTTTCCCCCCCTTGTAATGAGATCCCAATACTTTTTCTGCTGATTCTAGAATGATAGCGTTTACCTGTTCAACCACTTTGTCTATGTTTTCTTTAGCTAGTATGCTAGTTTCTAGCATGTTCAACTCTGATTCTAATTCGCTTAACTTATTTCTGTCAATGCTCTCAACGAATTCGTTTTCTTTTTCAGTATCCCATTTATTTATTTATCTTTTTTACATTTTGATCAGCGCATGTTTATATTTTTATCTATAGCACAAGTTTGTTTAAATAACATAGTCAACGATAAAGGCGAGTGAACATCAGAGTATAATGACGAAAAATCATGAACTAGCATTTCATTAATACAGTATAACAATCATTATGGATATGTACAAATAAAATGCTTACTTTTTTTATTGATAACTTAATATGTATTGTGTTTCTCCATAAAAAAAAACCTTTGCTTTTCATATCAGCAGTCTGAAATTGTTTTCTTAAAAGAAAAAAATCCCTCAAATGCCCGGTTTATAACAAATACATATTATTTTACCTACATCCTTACTCCCATTGTTTTCGTTTATTCTATATTATGTTTACCATTAGAAAATTTATGAAAATTTGCAAAATTCAAAATAATTTGTTTTAATGTTTGCTCTTTCATCTTTAATCAGTAGGCTGTTTTCCAAGGGGAAATGCCTCATGTGGTGGTACACTTCATTAGTGCAGTTATTATTTTTGACTCATTGGTTAGTCCTGTTTTATTATATGCTTCAGAGGTATGGGGATTTGAAAATAAAGAAAGCATTGAGAAAATACACCTTCAATTTTGCAAAAACATTTTGAAATTAAGAAGCAGTACACCAAATTATATGGTGTATGGGGAACTCGGAAGATTCCCTTTGGAAACCATTATTAAACGTAAAATGGTGTTGTTTTGGAATAACTTGGTATCGGAAAATAACAAGTTATCTTCCATTATGTATAAATTAATGCTCAAATTACATTTTCAAAACCCCACAAAATTTAAATGGATTACGTACGTTAAATCCATATTTGATGAAAATGGAATTAGTTTTATTTGGCAAAATCAACTTCCATTGGATAAACTGGGATTAAAGAACATTATTTCACAAAAACTGAATGATCAATTCATCCAACATTGGTTTTCACAAATGAATAACTCTTCAAGAGGTGCATTTTATTCATTTTATAAAGAGGAATTTCGTTTGGAAACCTATTTGATAAAGTTGAAGCTGTGTGACAGGATTTATATGGCAAAACTCAGATGTTCAAATTTAAAAATTCCTGTAGAAACGGGAAGATGGTCCGGAATTCCAAAAAATGCACGAATTTGTCATCTTTGTGGAAATGGAATAGGGGATGAATTTCATTATCTTTTTAAATGTCAAAAACAGGAAATAAAACTGCTTAGAAATAAATATATTCCACAATATTATACTGCAAATCCAACGGAGTACAAATTGAAACAGCTTTTAACATTTTGTCATGTAGAACTTTACAAAAACTTAGCAATATTTTTAAAAATTCTTACACGATACTTGTGATTTATGTTGGTTTTTAGTTGAAAGTTATGGTAGTTTGTAAATTGACATTTGCTATATTCTCTCATGTATGTAGCATTATTATGTTTAGTGTGAATGTATTGAGTATAAACATGTGTATACGTGTATATATGATGTCCTCTTGTACACCTATGTGTCTGAGGTTTATTAATAAAGTATTGTCTATTGTCAAAAAAATTAAGAGTTCACTTTCATAATTAACTGACAATGAAAAGTCATTCATGTATAGCATTTCATAGTCCATGGAATACCATGTACTATGAAAATTAGAGGGCAAAAAACTGACTTTTCATTGGACGAGAAGGGGTGAGTATGTCCTAAAAGTAGTTTTGGTTTGTTATATAAAATATATTGTTATTTGATGTGTCAGATTAGATTTAGTATTACACTGAGTAGTTCCAACTCTGTACAATTGTATTCCATGCTGAACTTATTAACTTATACATCGCGCTAACCAGAGTCGTCTTTCATTTCAAAAGCTTGTCCTAGAGTTAGAGTCCGTGCAGACTTGTCGTACTGTTTATTGTGTGTGTGTGGGGGGGGGGGGGGGGGGTGTATGTGTGCTGTTCCAGGCCAACACATTTCCCAGTCACAGATACACCCAGTTCCTATTTGAGACACATGACTAAAATAGATAAATAGATCAACGACCAATAGTTCAAAAACACAACATAGAAAACTAAAGAATGAGCAAGTAGAACCACCACACAAAAACTGGGGTGATCTCAGGTGCTCTGGAAAAGAAAGCAGATCCTGCTCCACATCTAAATCATTCAAAATGATAAAAGGAGGTTATACATTAAACAGAGTGTGTATATTGAAATGTCTCGCCTGCTTTTCTGCTACTTAATGAATTTTATGTTAAAAAACATGCCAGGCACCGGATAGAGCTGACCAATCATATTGCTCATTGACATTCCATGAAATCTTGACGTTTATTCATGAATCAGTAAATAAGGTCAGATAGATGAACATTATTAAACCGACGTGTATTCTTTCAACTTACAATCATTCCATATATACCGTATACAGTTAGCTTGTTGTTTGTAACTTTTAAAAACAAACCTCAACACGAAGACTAAACGTTGATCCCGAATCCATGAAATTAGATCAAGGTCAGATGAAGTCTGTCTTACGAGACGTATACGTTGCGAATAATCCATAATATATTAAAAACATTTTTCACTGTAATTAAAGACAAGTCTCAATTTGAAGGAAAAAAAATCAAAAGTTTTTTGCAGAAGTCTCTGAACCTAAGAAAGAAGATTATAGACAACATACATAAGTCAGACAGAAACTTTATACTTAAAGCATTTGTCCGTATAATGCAATATATAGGCCTATCTTACAACCTATAAAATCGAATATATAACCCAAGAATACAAGTATCGTAATGTATTCAACGATCGACCGAAGAACTGTTACACAATAAACCATATTTAAGCAAACACAATATATACAAACTACTAATAATCAAAAGAACATAAATACATGTATATACTATAAAAAGTACTACTCTATAGTGTTCAAGTCAACACGCAATATATTGATAATTAACAATACCCCACCAAAAGATGCTCGTGGTTAAGAAGAGCAAGCTCAAGGTATTAGTCAATAAATGCTTATATGAGATCATGCATATCTTAGTGTTTGTTTGTAATAAAAACCTTCAACTATCAGTGGTAAAGAACATTCTGAGATTGGTCCCAGTTTTTAATATGATTCTAAACTCAGTCTTTTAATGTTAAATGTAGTGTTTTATGGACTTATTTGTGTTTTGTTGTTTTTATTTTGATAATACATGTATTTTGTAATTTTCTTATAGCTTCGTCTGTTCCTCTTTTATTTATTAGATTTGAATATCCTGCCTCTTCTTTTTTTTAAGTTTAATGCAAAGATTTCAAAATGTCAATTGGAAAAACTGTTTTATGGTTTATTTGGAAAATACTGTGTTTACATAGCTTGTCTACTTAAATATAATAGCAAAGATTGAAGCGGTATGATTAATAATTAGAGAAAACTACCAACTACAATTTAAATGGGGTGGATGAAACCAAAAAAAAGGCAACCGTACGGACATCACCAATGAGAAAACCTCATACGGTATTATAGATTTGTTTTACTGGGCTAAATCTGGAGGGTTACATCTTACAACGTCTATCCGATTCATTTTGCACAAACCAGTGCTAGGGTCGTCTTAAACTTGCTGTGAGGTGAGCGTTGGTGTTTCGTGTTGAAGGTTCCGAGATGAAGAACAACATTAAAAGAGCTTTCTTTGCTTTCTGTGTGTTTTGTTTTAGTTTTGAGTCATGGATGAATATTCCACACGTATCCATGTTTTTCCCCATTTGTTTATTGATCGAGCACAAATAAAAGACATAACGATATTCTAAGTAAATAAATTATTTATTACAGTGGCATGTTGAATAACAGTGTGTCATGTAAATATGTTTTAAAAAACAAACCATTAAGATGCACCAACCAAAATAAGTCACTTTCAAAATCATAAAAAAAATATTTTAATATCATGGATTTTTTAACAAATAAAAATAGTGTGAGTTATTTAAACAAAACCATTGCTTGCCATGTTAGTCTGAATAAATTGTTTTGTATCTTTTCCTCTTTTTTATTATTGATACAGAATTGGGAACAAATAAAAACCCAACCATTCTTTATTCTACGTAAATCAACCATTCTTGATTTACTATGTGAATAAACTATCTAATTAATCTTTATGACTGCCAAACAAATGCCACATGGAATTATTTCGGTGCGGAATCGTGTAACTTTTATTGTTATTGTTGGTAAATAACATAATATTTATATTTTTACTTTGTGTCCACATACTCTGTAATGTAATATATCTAGAAACCTAATGACTAAAACAAGTCGAATGTAAACCACTATAAAGGCTCCTTTCGCTGACATATACTGTTGTAATTGCATCATTTATAAAACAAATTAATTTTCGCCTTTAAAAAATGACTTGACCAATAGAATACTTTGTCTATTTGATGGTTAATGCTCGTTGAAAAGTATAAATCAAACATATAGGCATAAAACATATCGGATACAACAACATTAACTAAATAGTTGATTGTTTACTAGAAAACTAAAGCAATCTTTTGAAAAATTAACTAATGGCAGTTAATCAGATAACACGAAATGGCGGTTCTGTTTAAGTAAAAATGACCAACCAAGAAAAATTACAACACGAACTAAATATTTTACAGAAATATGAGTAAGCCATTTAAGAAATATATAATACTTAATACATTTTCTGACACATTGGAAGCATTTAATATGTTTACAAAGTGCACTGCACATCCGCTCCTTGAGAGAGTAATTTAGTTACATTGTAATTGACCAATAGGAAAACAAAATAAATATTCACTTAACTTAACATTTACAACATGCAAAGTTTACTTTATGTGCGAAGATATATATTCAACTACTTCATCGATTAGTGGTCGATGAGCCGGACAGGGATGCATGCAGAGTTGTCCCTGTACCTTTAAAGGGCTTGTCGGGAACATCCTTAGCAGATATCCCAGACTGAAGATGTCTGTTGCTTTTGTCGTGGTCTGTCCGCAGCTTATTTCGGGGCCCATGTGCGGGTATTTATATGCATCTGCTTCGGGTAGATCAAAACTCCGTCCTCCCTTTTGGCTGGCATGGCCCATATCAATGAATTTAATTGATAAATCATGGGTATTAATCATGATATTATCACTTTTAATGTCGTTAACAAGAACACCAGCGTCATGAATTACTTTTAAACTTTTTGAAATATTTAAAGCAATATGAAGCCATGCAGAGTGTGTTATCGAAGGGTTTGACAAAAGTTTGTACAATTCCATTGAATTTTCAATTAGTTCCTCAACTAAACATAATGGAAAGCTATTATTTTGTATTATTCCATAGACTTTTGGTGTCACATTTGAGTTATTTAGAATTTGCAATATTCTCGCTTCTTGAACAATGTAACTAAAGTTTTTGTGCTGGTCATTAGTAAAAAGTTTAATGGCAATTTTCTTCACCCAACAATCATTATGCAAATTGCCTTGCAGCACCTCAGCTGTCGCCCCTTTGCCAAGCACCTTTATATTGCCATTGTCGGAATGTTCAAAACTGATTTCATTGATGTTGATACTAGGAATATTTTGCTGCGGTGGTTGAATTGGTAATTTGTCTGGTTGAGATGATATACTGGAATTATTATGCTGATTGGTTTCTGTTTCTGCTTGTGTCCAAAGGGATGGTAGTGAGAGCACCGAAGTCTGGATAGATTGATATGACGGAATCATGGCACAAGTTTGTAACTCTGGCGATGTAACAACCAAGACAGCTGTTTGTACCAGTGGCGATGCCACAATCATGGCACATGTCTGGAACCGTGGCGATGCCACTGTCACGGCAGCTGTCTGTATCAATGGCGAAGAAAATGGCAACGATACCATTTCCTCAAATTTCTGGTACGATAGTGAGTGATGCGTCGTGGGAAAATTTGAAGATGGAAGTATCGTTGTGGAATATTGTGAGGATGGCAGGATCACGGAAGTAGTAATTGATGATGTTGAAGCAGAAGGAGAAGGATGTGGTGTGTGAGTCGTAATAAGAGAAGAATTATCTTCTGTGTCATCTTTCTTGGCATAATTCAAAGACATTTGATAAATTTCATGTATGTCGGTTTTTTTGTTATTTGTTGGATTAACGGCTTCCCATGCCAAGTTAAACAATATCTTGCTATCATGGGTCTCTGTTTTCATCTGAAAGAATTAAAAGTAGCCGTGTTATCGAAGTACAATAGTAACAGAAGATCGAAGGTAAAATGACAACGCATAAAAAAAACCAACAAAAAAAACAGACAGACAAACAAACAAACAACAAACAAACAACCACTTGTAGTTTTGTCCATCTGATGAGTTTAGCCTTTTTGCAACTGATTTTTATAGTTCGTTCTTATATTGTGTTGTTATACCACTGTCCCAGGTAAGTTTGTTTTGGGGGGAGGGGGTATGGATCCCGTTAACATGTTTAACCCCGCTACATTATTTATATATGTGCCTGTCCCAAGTCAGGAGCCTGTAATCCAGTGGTTGTCGTTTGTTTATGTGTTACATATTTGTGTGTTTCGTTCATATTTTTACATAAATGAGGCCGTTAGTTTTCTCGTTTGAATTGTTTTACATTGTCTGATCGGGGCCTTTTATAGCTGACTATGCTGTATGGGCTTTGCTCATTGTTGAAGGCCGTACGGTGACCTATAGTTGTTAATGTCTGTGTCATTTTGGTCTTTTGCGGATAGTTGTTTCATTGGCAATCATACCACATCTTTTTTTTATATACAAACCAAGGAACGATATCAATGTAATTTAAACCATCTGCATTTGTTTGTACCTGTCCAAAGTCTGGAACCTGTTGTTAAGCGGTTGGCGTTTGTTGATGTGGTTCATAAGAGTTTCTTCTTTTCTTTTTTCATTAATTAAACTTTTGGTTCTCCTGATTGAATTGTTTTACACTTTCAGGCTTGTTGTTTGGTGTGAGCCAATGCTCCTTTTTAGGGCCATACTTTGACAAATAGTTTTTTACTTTATATATATAATTGTGACTTTGATGGAGAATTGTCTCATTGTCACTCATGCCACACTACTAGTAATAACATTTTTAAAAAATTATATAAAACAAGATAAAACAGCATACATTGTAGTGTATAATCTGAACCTCAAAAATTATTGCAAACCAACTTATTTTTCCGGATATATTATTTCGTGTTTTCTTTTCTGTCTATCCGACTTTAGAGAGATCTATTTTTGTGATTTACTTGTATGTACATATTAGAGTAAATCAAAGTTGAACATAATTTGCAGTGATTAAGTGATTAAGTTTCGTTTATTTTTCTACACGCAAAATTTGCAAAAACAAATACATGTAGCTCCCGATGATATTTTGGTTAAATATAGTTATTTACGACGGCTAAGCATTCTGTTGCCTTTATCAAGTAAACATTGAATTTCGATGATAAGACGTATTTGGTGATAGTACAAACAAAGACTTTGGAATATATCCGTGGTATTTGGTAACACAAAAATATTCCTTAAAATTTAACATCATGATGTCCATATATTCTCTTAAAATGAAAACTTCATCTTTACCACTCCTATATAAACTAATCTTTCTAACTCAGTGCACTGAACTGGTAAATATATTCTGCGACGCATATTACAGGAGTTACGAGGAACCTGAGCTTCGAAATACGCGAAAACCAAAAGAAATGTGTACTAAAAAATGTATCTTTTTTCGTTTCAAGGTTAACGAAAATATTATAAAGTACAGTAATTATCAATATATTCCATTTCAAAGTTGTTTTATCTATTTCTATGTTTGTTGTGATTGTATATCTACGGATACATGACATGTTCTCTATTGTCCTTTTTAAAGAGGAAAAGACAAAGTAAACAAGCTTGAAAAAAAGGAAAGAAAAACTTGAAAGATAGAGAGAAAGAAGTAAAAATAGACACTAATAATACAGATGTGTCGGTTTTCAATTTCACTTACCTCCGGAAACAATTTCTTCTTTCTGGGTAAGACAAAACTTCCACAACCAAACTGTGGAACATAATACTGGAATTGTGTTCCTGATATCGATGCTCGAGGGTGTAGCAGCTCAAAAAACATTTTGTAGAATCTTAGAATTCGTTACGGCTATCTTGCAACGTTTCGGTGAAACATTAGCGCAACCAAGCAGATTGTCGCGAAGTGTGCCATTGGACAAGGCTTATTGTGACGTTACGACATTGTGTCGCTGCAAGAATAGTACAGATCAAACAAGTAACAAGTTTGCCAAGAGAGGATACACGAACAAATAAAATGTTCTTGTTGCTTCTATTCCTTGAGATTTTTTTATAATTAGAAAATTAAAAAAAAAAACACAGTGAAAGCCTTGAATAAGCATACCAACATGTGGAATTATTGCTAATTAGAAAAACTATGGTAAAAAATTATTTGTCAAGCTGACATGAGCAATGACAGATTGCTTGCCAATTTTTTATGATACAAGAAACAATTTGCCGGAAAATTATCCATCACAGTTCGACCCTATTTGCAATATTCAGTCCACAATTGTCGTCCCTTGACCACACATATATAATAGTCCCTAGTGTTGATAGTGGGTTACTTGCCAATATTTTTTTTATCCCCCTTCCAAATTAATTTCTCCATGTTTCATGTCTCAAATGGCAAGTAGGGGGTGAAATTACACTGTGAAAAAATTGGGTCCAGAACTTTAAAGGAAAGTAGTGATCATTTGGTCCATTTGAAAAAGGTTAAAAACTAGCACTTAGGAGGCTATCAAAAAATTTCAAGACGCCCTAAACATAAAATTGTCCCTATTTCGAGTTAGAGTCGATAAAGTTTTCTATAATTTTGATATAATTTGTCCCAAAAGTAGTACACCACACTGTAAAATTTTCATTGAGAAAGCGCAGGTACGGGGCGCCGAATGGGTCTCTTGTGATTTTGTACAAAATTCAATTCTGGCATAACAAAATCATTTTTGTATTACAAAACTATGTGATACAGACTTGTTTTATTAGAACTTCAATTTTGTGATGACAAAATTCATTTTTGTAGACATATTTCATTTTTGAAGAATTTTTGTAGACAAAATTCATATTTGTAGACAAAATTCATTTTTGTAGACAAAATTCATTTTTGAAGAATTTTTGTAAACACTTATTTGAATACAAAACTGACTTTTGATATCTGATATGGAAATTAAAACACAGCAGTCAATTGTGTGAGACAAGATTCAATTTCTTGAGACAAAATTGACTTTTGTGTGACAAAATTGACTTTTGTGTGACAAAATCGACTTTTGTGAGACAAAATCGACTTTTGTGAAACAAAATCGAATTTTACTTTTTGTGAAACAAAATTCAATTTCTAAATTTGGTCCCACAAAAGTCAATTTTGTAACACAAAAATCAATTGAATTTTGTGACGGTGACGAATTCAATTTTGTGACGACAAAATTGACTTTTGTGAGACAAAATTTACTTTTGTGAGACAAAATCGACTTTCGTGTGACAAAATTGCCATTTGTCTCACAAAAGTCTTTTTTGTCTCACAAAAGTCTTTTTTGTCTCACAAAAGTCTTTTTTGTCTCACAAAAGTCTTTTTTGTCTCACAAAAGTCTTTTTTGTCTCACAAAAGTCTTTTTTGTCTCACAAAAGTCAATTTTGTCTCACAAAAGTCAATTTTGTCTCATAAAAGTCATTTGTTTTATAATTTTATAAAATAAAAGTCAATTTTGTGTTACAAAAGTCAATTTTGTATGCTAATTAGTTCACAGAATCCAAACTAAATGAATTTTGTCATGACAAAAGTTCATGACAAAAGTTACTTTTGTCCACTGAAAGATAATTTTGTAATGACAAAATTTTAAATTTGTAGTATGCTGCAAATTTTGTTAAACTGAACTCCTTTTTGTTGAACAAAAGTCACTTTTGTCCGTACAAAATTGAATTTCGAGTACAAAACTACAAGAGTCCCATTCGGCGCCCCGTAGTGCGTGGGTTTTTTTTAATTTTCATTTATGTTCTAAAAGAAATGCACTACGAAATAATTGTGGTATCGGACCTGAACAGATAACAACAGAAGGTCAGCAACAGGTCTTTGATGCAGCGAGAATTCCCGCATTCGGAGGCGTCCTTCAGCTGGCCCCTAAACCAATATATATATATATACTAGTTCATTGATAATAAACGTCATACTAAACTCCAAATTGTACACAAAAATCTAAAACTAAAGATAATACAAGACTAACAAAGGCCAGAGGTTCCTGATTTAGGACAGGCGCAAAAATGCGGCGGGGTTAAACATGTTTATGAGATTTCAACCCTCCCCCTATACGTCTAGCCAATGAAGAAAAGTAAACGCATAACAATACCGTACGCACATTAAAAGTCAGTTCAAGAGAAGTCCGAGTCTACTAGCAGATAACTGACATGCCAGCCCCAGACTTCAGTTGGACTGATATGAATTATATGAATATCAGGCTAACTCCTTTCCGTTAGGGGTTTGGTATAATACCATCATAACATATATGAGAAGAACATAACCCGTGTCATGCCAACAACTGGTTTTAAATAAATATGTTTAGTTTCGATGCAAAGACCCTATTAGTGAATCAATATTAACGCCAACATATGTAATCTTTAATGACTTGACAACAGTATCGTACCTATATCCCTTCTAACTTCACTGAAATAAGTCTATTTAAAGTTTTTTTTAGCTTCTGATGCGAATACTGAAATTTGAATTGAAAGGGCAGTGGTCATTGCTAGCATTGGTATTATCTAAAGTTAGTTCTGAATCATCTCTTTAGTATACATACTGAAGTCGTCATTATTAAGAGTCAAAATATCATCAAAATATCTAAAAGTGTTATTAAATTTGTGTATCAGATGTTGTTTCGATGGGTCCTCACGGAAGCGCATTAGGGACATAGAAAAAATAAAACTGGCAGTGAACTTTTTTTTCAATTCGATAGGAGCGAGTTTAATATTAAATTCTCATTGGACCATTGTTAATTTTAATTCATAAATTAACTCAATCAAATAATTACCCCCCCCCCCCCCCCCCCCCCACACACACACACACAATTTTTGTACGGTAAGTCACATGAAATTGAAAAATTGTTTATATAAACCATGTAAACATATGATATTTCTCTACGCTAACTTATAAAATGACAGGAACATAAATTTGTTTACGATTTGTTTTTGGAAATTGTTAAGATATATTTTGATTTATTTTCTTTTTGTTACATTGGAATTTGCTTATAAACCTTAAATGAAAATGTATCAAATTTTATATTTATTGGCAAAATGAAGCCATTAAAGTATCAATTAAGCCACTTTTGACATTTTGTTTTCATAACAATCATGACAATTATTTGCTCATTATTGATAAATGTATATATATTGAATTGATTTTAACTACAAAGCTGTTTCAGTTATAAAACTTTTAGAAAAATGCAAAATAAGATATTTTCAAAATAAGTGTTGTCTTGTTAAAAAAATTCATATCAAAACTAAATTGTGACTTTGTGTCCTATGACCTTTTTATACTTTTTCGAAGATTATATTTGGGTATTTAGCTATACCATACTAAAACGTTTTTGTGATTAGGTTAATAGGATAGGAACGACAACTCTTGGAGACAAATATAAAATAAAACAAATTAAAAACAAAGTTATACATACCAATGAAACTTTTAAACAAGGCTGGAATATGTTTTTTTTGTTGTTAAATTTGATGCTGATTTTACTTTTGAATGGAGACACTAATTTGGTCACTTTCCGCCAATCAAAACAAAATTATTTTTGTCTTCCCAAAACTGAATTTATATTGATAAGAAAAGGAAGATACCTTGTCAAAGAGAGGCGAAAGATACAAACTGAATTCATCAGTCAAATTTAGACTGAAAAAGTATGTAAAATAAAGACCAGAACACAAAACACATCATAGAAAAAGTAGAAAGACGTACTGAGAGCAACACGAACCCCGCCAAAAAGACAGGGATTAAATTAGGTGCTCTGAAAGGATAAGCAGATCCTGCTTGCGTCACATGGGACACCCGTCGTGTTGATCATGTTACAACAAACCCTGGCCTATAATAAGTTTAATTCGGTAAGTTACAGTCGGAGCAAATAGGACTGGATTGTTGTTCCGACAATTGAAGCATATCAGCAACATGAAAACTGCTTTAAATAACGATTATAAAAACAAACTGTCTTGTCAGTTGTTCCTTGAACGGTCCTTCTATTGCAATAACTCTGCAGTTTGTACCTCAATTCAAAGATCACCATTCTTATGGGCGATAAGTTTTTGCGCCAAAAAGTAACTCATTTGCGCCACAACTTAATATTGCGCCAATACTTCTTTTAATTGCGCCACCGAATTTTCTAAACTATAGGTATCATTTGCGCCAATAAAAAAATCATCTAATTGCGCCAATTTAATTTATTTTGATTTATTTATAACAACTAAATGATTGACTTCCCTCTTCTGACTTCCTTTATCCGGCCTTATGACCGACAGTTCTTTTCCGTTTATTTATGCATTTTATTATTGATACACTCAATCAGCCTTAATGTAATTGTGCCACGTTGTACAGTATATATCCAAATACTAGTAACAGCTATGTCTGTTTTTCTAAGTTTTAATTAATTTTCCTAACTGTAGACCTTTCACGGGAAAAAAACGCACATTTGTCATACATGTTTTAGATACATATGCAATGAAAGGTAACTCTCCTTTAAAAAGTTGTGTTTATTAACAGAAACCATGGAGAGGAACCACTCTCTCATCTGTGTCTGCCTCTTTTCCATCAATCAAGACAAAAATGTTTGCAATCAACTAATTTAAAAAGTAGTGCACCAGTGATGCACAACATTCTGTAGACAAAAACAAAAGCTATAAACATAAAAACATTGATATGTTGAAAACTTCATTTCAAGATTTCTAAACACAATTATATCTAACCACAACAATTGTTAGAACTATTACATAAGGATCAAAATATTACATCATTTTAGAATTTAGGTTTACCAATCTTGTAAAGCATTTAAATTCATTTAAAACAATTATCACAAAAAAAAATGGAAGAACATGTAATTATATATGTGACGGAAAATATTATCCATAATGAAAATAGTTAAAACAAAATCACACTTACAAAACTAATAGACAGGAATTTTCGTAATCAGTTTCAAGAAACAATGAAGACTTTATTTTGGAGAAAGCTACAATGTATTTTGATCGACAGTTCAACCTCTGACCTTCCATCTCCAATATGTCAGCGTAAAAAGAAATAACGACATGAATCTTGGAATACAAAAGCGAAAAAAAAACCCACCAAAATTGAGCTTAAAATGAAAATAGACTCTGTTAATTAACAAAAATGAAAATAGAATCTGTAAATTAACAAAAATGAATAAAGACTCTGTAAATTAACAAAAATGAAAATAGACTCTGTGAATTAACAAAAATGTAAAACAAGTATACAAGTAACGTAAAAAGAAATAACGACATGAATCTTGGAATACAAAAGCGAAAAAAAAAACAACCATAATTGAACTTAAAATGAAAATAGACACTGTAAATTAACAAAAATGAAAATAGACTGTAAATTAACAAAAATAAATATAGACTCTGTAAATAAACAAAAATGAATATTGACTCTGTAAATTAACAAAAATGAAAATAGACTCTGTAAATTAACAAAAATGTAAAACAAGTATACAAGCATGTGTGACTTTAAAAAGGAGACAGGAGATGGGATACAAAACATAAATAAAAAAAATAAATATGACGAGTAACTGCATTTTAAAATTTTATTTTTGAAGTTATATACATGAATTGTGCGGTATTGTAAAATTTAACTATAGGTTAAACAAAGCAAAGGTCCAAAACTTAATATGCATGTTTATATTTTGTGCATTTGTTTGGTATCAATACTGAGAATATTGAAGTTAACATTTAGCAAGTGCGTTTATACAAGATTTCGACCTTTGAACCATCAGAGACGAAGTGCCAAGACTAAATGTGAGGTATTGATAATCAGAACAAGTAGAAAGTATGTTATATCATATATTTATGTTGACCCAGAAAATAGACGCAAGGAATATTAGTTTATCATAACAACAGAGGTATAAATTACACATACGATCAGTACCATTTGTTAATGTGATTTATGCTTTTTAATTGGATTAATTAGGACAACTTCTTACTTATTAATCGTGCAAAAAACTTTTCCTTGATCATTAACATTGCCATCTGTTCTTGTTTATGCTGCTTATTTTCAAATCGATTCGATCTCAAATAGTTTTTTTTAAAATGAAAAAAAAAAATGAATTGTTTCAAAGAGATGTAACTCTCAAACGGGATGTTAAATGATTTGCAGCCTCACATGGTAGTATATCATGGTGAGATCTACCTATTTTCCAAAAGCAACGAGGGCGGGGCATATAGAAAAATAAAATAAAAGGAGCATAACTTCTAAAGGGGATGATGAAATCATACACAGTCCCATCTGGTAAAATTATGATGAGGTTTATCATTGATCCATATATATAGTCATAATTACTTCAACAGATACGGCTGCCGGTATGTAAAAAGATTTAAAGAAAAGAAAAATAAAGAAAAACATTAGAAAAACCAGAAACTGTCTTTTCTCACGTGTTTGGAAGACCCTTTAATTATCATAAATATCGATAATCAGGCAAACAGGTTTTTTTTATGCACATTTTAAAACAAAATAGCCAATGATTTCAGTTTCAAATATACAGGGAAGAACACAAATTAGTAAATATATTGAATAGTAGAACCAACAAAGAGGAACTTCGAATCGGAAAGTTAAACTGAAAATGGTATTTCAAAGAGTAATCCCTGGCTGATAAGAAAATCAACAAATTTTTGGCTGCCATGAAGAATTATACATTTATAAAAAAAAAATCAGGGCCATAGTTGAAATATAACAAGATGGTAAACAAATCCATTAAAAAGATTCTCACGGGAACAATTTGGTGAATTATAGTTTTTTTTAGAGGAAGGGGGCGGACAGTTGCTAAAACGTTGATAAAGGGCTGCGCTTTAGCGCATGATACGCCCGTTGCTCTTTTAACTTGTCTTTTATGCTTTAAATGAATTTATATGATCAACTAGAAATAGTGTGAGCCCTGTCAAATACCCCCCCCCCCCAAAAAAAAAAATAATAGATAAAAATGCACAAAAAAATTGGCACTACTAAGGCTACCTCAAATTTAATTAAGTTTGTTGTCTTAATTTTTCATCCATACATAAAATTTTGTGAAAGTGTTAGTTATTGTCCTAAAATTGGAAAAATCCCCCCTTTTTTAAGCATAAAAATTCATAACACGGAAATGTAAAATCTGAAATTTATAAAAATTGAAAGGGAGCTTACATCAATAGATATAAACAATTCATCAAAGTTTCATGGACATTGGTGAAAGCCTTTTTGAGTTATTGTCCGAAGTGTTAAAAATCCCCCTTTTTTTATGAATAAAGCCCCATAAATCCAAAACTTAAAATCTGAAATTTATAATAATTGAAAGGGAGCTTACATCAATAGATATAAACAATTCACCAAAGTTTCATGGACATTGGTGAAAGCCTTTTTGAGTTATTGTCCGAAGTGTTAAAAATCCCCCTTTTTTTATGAATAAAGCCCCATAAATCCAAAACTTAAAATCTGAAATTAAAAAAAAACGAAAGTGAGCTTACATCAATAGATATAAACAATTCACCAAAGTTTCATGGACATTGGTGAAAGCCTTTTTGAGTTATTGTCCGAAGTGTTGAAAATCCCCCCTTTTTTATGAATAAAGCCCCATAAATCCAAAACTTAAAATCTGAAATTAAAAAAAAACGAAAGGGAGCTTACGTCAATAGATATAAACAATTCACCAAAGTTTCATGGACATTGGTGAAAGTCTTTTTGAGTTATTGTCCGAAGTGTTGAAAATCACCCCTTTTTTAGGAATAAAGCCCCATAAATCCAAAACTTAAAATCTGAAATTAAAAAAAAGGAAAGGAAGCTTACGTCAATAGATATAAACAATTCACCTAAATTTCATGGAAATTGGTGAAGGTGTTTTTGAGTTATTGTCCGAAGTGTGGACGATGGACGGACGGACGGACGGACAACGGTATACCATAATACGTCCCGTCCCGGGCGTATAAAAACTGTTTCTGGTTGTAAATGTTGTTCACATTTTGATTTACACGCGATCGATTTTGCTGATTATGTATTACAGAAGACAGAAGCGCTTACCACCGTAATAGTTGCACTGATGTACTAATATAGATCTATGGTCAAACCGGTGCAGTAGAAGTACGGACAAAGACTGCACCTAAAAGTTAACTGATATTCACAGGCAGGTGGTATATTTCGAATTGAATTTATTCAGTTCTCGAAATCTGCTTACAATCTAAAACAAACTGTAAATCATTATTCAAAGCTAGATGTATCATTTAAAATTGAACAATCCTAAATTATATGAACTGCTTGAAATCATGTTGCCAAAAATCTGAAAACCAGTGCTATTCGTGAAATTTCCTTTGTAAATACTTTATCTTAAATCTATAGAATTAATTTGATTAATGATTAATATAGAAACATATAGATATTTTTAGAAATATTTTCATCTTTCGCTGTAGGGAGCACTATCTTCACGACAAGTTTGTATATCTTAACATGTTTTATCACAAAAATAATCGTAAATGTATAAAACATTTTACAGATATTTGATAGCAACTAAAAATTTAACTTTTGCTCTTGAAAATTCCATGTTTTAAAATTGACGTAGATCATAGATTTGAAACCTGTTTTATAGGTATTTTAATAGAGTTGTGGTGAATACACCTACATTTATATTTGGATTGTATACTCATTAACTTCAGATTGGCAAAGTAAATTACCCTTGAATGTATGGTATCTGATTATGAATCGAGTAAATGGATGAAAAAATATTTGCTGACTTGAGAACTAAAGGACTCCATATCGTTGTTCGAAGTCTGAATATTATAAGTATAAACATTTTCTCGAATTTGCAATTGAAGGCCGAATTTTTCATATTATAAGTGACTGAATTGGTCGGTTGTACATTAACCTTTCTCAACCGATATCTGAAGTTTCAAGATCTAATCGAAGAAAGGGACAATTGATTAGGCGTTCATGCATCGAGTATTGGATTCTTGACAAAGGAACAAAACTTAGATTAGATAATTCAATTGGTTTCTTTTGTGAGTCTGGCGTTGAGGTGTTGCTGTCTCATCAACGTAACCTGGTCATATGTACCACCATCCATTTCAATCAAGTATGTTTTAAAGCTTTACCTTGAAATACAAAACATTTACAGATATTATCATAAGCATTTTCTTAAGAAAGACAATTTATTTAAGAAGGTCAACGTAAAATCACAGTAAACGCAAAATTGCCTCCGTCAACATATCGCAGACAAATCATTTAAGGTGGTACCTAACACTACAGGGAGATAACTCTGTAATATCAGCTAAACGATTTAATTCCGTTGCGTTGTACAGGCAATATGAAGCTTCTTAATGATTAAAATTAGTGTTTGTCGAACTGCTTTATAACCAGTGTATTTTTTCTGATAAAACGCTTGGTTCAAACTTTTTGATTTTTTAATATTTTTGTTAAAGGGTCAAAGTAAATACTTTGTCAAAATTTCATGAAAATTAATCGATCCAAGTTAATTTTAGTGAAAGTGTTGGGTACCACCTTAAATGGATAAAAAGACCGGGGGATAACATTCATCCCTGTTTAAGATCAACTTTTTCATTTGAACAATCAGACTCGTAATTACCGAAATCGACTTTATTGTTCTCATTTTTCTGAACAGTCAACTGACTATTTTGGGCATGCAGACGTCTTTGAAGACCGTTGTTTTCGCTAGGTTTTTCTGCTACAGTTTTTAAAATAATATAACAAAAAGCACACGATTGGTAAAAATCGTCTTGTTACTCTGTTGAGTTAGTTGTAGATCTTGTCTTGCAGATCGTTTGCTATTAAAAGTTTCCATTTATCTATTATTGTTTTCAATTAAGGTTATATATAAAATGACAGGGAAAAATGGTAAAATTAGTCATTCAAGAGTAATAACTCATATATAAGAAGTCGTTCGACACTATCTCAATATTCTGAACATTTCCGTTCCATTCAGATTTTCTCTGGCTATAGTGGTTTTAATTAATAGACATATTTACTTTTTACAGTATGCTTTGGTTTAGACATGTCGAAAATGTTTGTAAAAGTTAACGGGCGACACCACAACTCATGTGGACCTTTCAGCTTGGTAAACAAACCAAAAAGGTGACCTTTGCATCCAGCGCCTGTTGTAAATATTACTATATAGCATCTGCATAGTACATCCGCACGTATGTTATATATTACACTCTTGCAACCTTGAAACTAGGTGGTGCCCCATGCATTGGGATATAAAATATAGATATTGGTAGATTAGAATGATGTTAGGTTTGGAACTGATGCTGACACGATAATAGAAATTTATTTCTTGACTATCGTAAATTAAGTATCTCTTTATATAGTTTTTACTAGCACGATCAATATTGAATTAGAAAAATAAAATAAATAATTCAGAAGTTTGTGTTTGATTAAAAAGGCTTACGAGCAAAATTACAGCAGGTATTCAAATTTATATATAGTTGTTTAAAATTAACGCCCTTTGTCACGTTGTTGAATTAACTTGATAGAATCTAAATACAAACATATCTTTTAATGAAAAATATTAGCTTCTGCTAAAAGAATTTAATTTCCTAATATATTTCGGTAATGATGCTCTATTGAAAACAGACAGAGGTATTCAGCACCAGAACACATCTGACATGTTCCACATCACCAGTAAAATATAGTACGATTTGACAACGAGGTTTAGCAATGGTTCTAATCCAAAAGGTGCCCTAACAAGCACACTAAAAATTATTAACAAAAAAGCTATATATGTATTTACAATGAAAATCGTAATAATAAACTCAGAATTATAGCATTTGAGTCAAGAAACAGTGAATGAGACATATGCTCTTTGGAGTTTCAGGTTGAAGATGCTCTCAACATACTGGATGATAAAAGTTTTGTCATACTAGCTGATTAAGCCTAAAAACTTTCAGATGAAAACACCATGTCATGTTAAACTGGTTTGAATCAACAATATATCTGCTTATTCCACTTACGCACCGCACACCTACGCCAATAGATATAGGAAGATGTGGTATGACTATGAGTGCCAATGAGACAACTCTCCATCCAAGTCATAGTTTGTTAAAGTAAACCATTAAAGGTCATGGTACGGTCTTAAACACGGAACCTAGGCTGTAACCGAACAGCAAGGTATTGAGGGTTTCAAAAATTTAGTACCTTTCTCGCTTTAAAAATATTATTTCACATTTTGTCATTTTGAGGTCTTTTATACCATCATACTTTGTGATATGGCTTTTCCTCATTGTTGGAAGCGATACAGTTCCCAATAAATCACATCATCATCATTTGGTATTTGGTTGATAGTGGTCTCATTGGAAGTCTTACCACATCTCAACATTTTTATATGTTTAGCTCCAAGTTTTACTAGGTTAACCGTTGGTAGTTAACAGGAGAAGTGTTTCGGTCAATTTTCTCGCCAATTAATACTGTCAGTTTTATTAATGAAGCAGAAAAAGGATGGATGTATCATTATTTCGGTGTCATTGTCTAACCAGGGGTGCAGCTGACTAAAACCAGACAAATCAGTATTCTCAATTAACTCGTGTTTAAAATAAATACATGGCAGAGGTTTATATGAATCTGCACTGTAGTTTGGCAGTGTCAGACACTTTAGTACAATACTTTCTGTTTCAATTGGAAAATCAATCCTTTCTGTACACAATTTATCTTACTTGATATAAACAGACACTTGAGGATTTTTGACTTTATAATAGACAGGTGGTAAATCTCGTACCGATCTGTTGACAGACATAAAGCCACCTTGGCAGATCTAGCCGCTTTTTTTAACCTTTCCGATTATTTTTTGCATTTGTTTGGTTTGTTATTGTTTATCTTTCCCTTCCAAATGTAGATTTGGTACAGCTCTTTAAGTTTTTCTGTCTGAAATACAGCACAGAATAATTGCAACACGAAAAAAATCAGATGTAACAAAATGAAAAAACATACGCGAACAACGCATTTTTAGAATAGTTTGGCTATTATTACTACATATCAATCATTTTTCTTATTTGTAAATAAATTTTAATGCGCGATAACTTTCATATTTGCGAAATCTACAGGGGCCAAAGTGCGAAACCACACTCATAAAAGAGTGGCGAAAGATACCAGAGGGACATTCAAACTGACAACGTCATGGCTAAAATAGAAACAACCAGACAAATAAATTAACATATCCGATATCATCTGAGAAACGGATATTCCGTCATGGTAAACCAACTCGTGATGGCGTTCGTACAATTAAAGAAGCCGGAATAATTTCAACTACACCATTTTGATCTGTTAAATAGCTTCCTTATAAGCAGCAACCTTCTATCAAGGAAATCATAATAGGAAAAAGAAGCCCGGGAATATTTTATCAATTGGGAGATACATGTATATACTTCGTATGAAGGTGATGGTGGAATGTTGCGACATAGAAATAGAAAGTTCACAATTGTTGTTGCTACAACAAAGGAAAGTTCCTAGATGTGTACTGCTATTTAAACAACAATGTGTAGTATAGTGAAAATGGACGCCATACTAAACTCACGTATAAAGCCTCGGAGACTTTTACCTCCATATATATAAACATTTATACAAGTTGTTTATGCCATCAGCGCAACAAAAGTCTAGTAGTATTTGGTCGAACGCGCTGCTATTGTAATTTCCGTCTATAATTGGGACGGATGTTCATCTGTTCAGAATAAAGTGCATCGGCTTGAATTGTACATTTTCAGTTTTAAAACGAATAATTATAATATATTTTAAAATAATATGTGGTATGATTGCTAATGAGACAACTCCACATGAGACCAAATAAAACAGAAATTATCAATCATAGGTCACTGTAAATCCTTCCACAAGGACCAAAGCCCATAACGCATAGTCAGCTATAAAAGACAATGTAAAACTATTCAAACAAGAAAACTAGCTGCCTTAGTTTGTATATTTTGAATTAAGCAAACAACTGTCATATTTATGTTTGAAGGAAAATGGGCTTACACTTGGTTATCAGCACAGCTAGCTTAACCTTACACGTGTATGCCAGTTGTAAATAGTTCTGTTACGTTGACAAAATTATGCGAGCGAAACAAACAAACATAATTGGTAAACGTGAAAATAAAAACGTATACTCCTATTCGTCTCGACGGAGTTGTGTAATCTTGACATATACAATGTTCTGTAATGCCAATGCTGGTATGTATCATATGTTTTTGCAGTTTTCACTATTTTATTACGAAAAAGCACAAATGATTATATAAAACGATAAAGACCCCCTCCAACCTCAACCCCCAAAAGGGAGGTCTTACTCGATTTTTCCCGAAGGAGTTTCAATCTTTAATAGTTTTGGTGCATTTTCAAAATTTATCAACTTTATCTACAACATTTTTTAAGATAAAATTATAACTTTTACATGTTATAAATGAGGGCATTATACCACAAACTATATTTTAATGCATGAACCGGGAGGTCTTATTTTCTCTAAGAGAGATGATTACCCAATTATCCATTTATAACTAAAATACACATACAAGATTTTGAGCCATCCACTTTCTTTTTTTTAATGACAATATTATCAGAATTTCCAATTCTTCATAATGACATTTTCCAAAATTTGTTCCAAATAATATTGATACTAGATGATTATAAAAACTGCACAATGTTACTGTCAATCCTGACGTAATTTATTAAACAGTCAAAGGTGAACGTTCATTCCAATGCACACCTTTCTCAGAATGCCAAAATACTATGCACTTAATCGCGAACGTTATAGCCTTGCCCCTAAAATGCATCATTTCAAAATAACTATAAAAGATATCGACTCTCGTGGGAGAACTGATTGAAGTTTTATTGTTTGGATGTATGTTTCCTCTTTTCTGTATTACCTTTTTGTCTACGAAACATAATTGAAACATAATTTATCCATTTGATAATAACACCTCAAAGAAAAGGCGGAAGGAACATGTTTATAGGTCTCTAATTATGTTTAAAATAATAATTTTATCAATGGTGTTGAAATTACATCTGCATGGAAAAACATTCATTGTTATTTTCATTATTTTTATCATAACTGACGGGAAGTTATAAAATTATAATGCCGTAGACTCATACAGATTTTGATTCTTTTTACTTTTTACGAAAGAAGATTTCTATATGAATGACGGAACTAACAGAGGTCGTTTGTCAAATAGAAGACGATTCAAAACTTAATACAGAAGAAACAATATCCGATGAACAATTAGATAATGATATACCTCAGGAATATGTTATTCATCAAAATACAGGACTTGAAACCATTTTCAGTTCATTCGTGTTGGAGAATAATTGTGAAAATGCACTGGAAGTTCCACAAAGCCAACATGCAACAAATGAAATGCTTCAAAACGAACTTGAAGAAACCCAGTGTTCACCTTCTCTGGACGAAACGACTCAAACGAAAGAACAAGAAGGCCAACCAAATGAGCTTGCGTTCGAAAATGACATTGAAACTCCCCGAAGTCCAGCTGGATCTGAGGGAAAATCCCCGAATGCCCCACGGAGTCCACCCGTTTTTAAGTTTACTTCCGAATGGTACTATGAAAATCCGGAAACAGATAGTGATTCTAGTTGTTGTGTAATAAAAGGAGACACCCTGGACCGCCGTTTATCCAGGGACTCATTCAGTGCAGAATCCGATGTAGATTTGGAACCACTTCCAATAGTATCCGAAAGACGTAGTTCAAAATGGAGTGCAACAATTTTATTTGTGGCATCAGAAATTCAGATGATTATAGATCTTGCCGAGTTTTGTCCTGACGAAGGTTTTGTGAACGCCCCCAAAAAGGTTTGTTGCTTTTGATTTTATTATTTATAAAATTGAAAGTTTATGTAATAACTTAATATTTGATAAAAGCAAAAAATCTATACAATATACAAATTAAAAATGCACAAAACATTGACTTTAAAGTGTTCGGACTGAGAAATAATATACCGGTATCTGCTTGACCATTGAACAAGTTGATTTAAAAAGTCTTACTCTAAACCTGGAAACAGTATATCTAAATTATATGTTCCTGTTTAAAGGAAATGCAACGTTTATTCTCTGTACCACAAAAACTTAAAAAAAATAATTAGATAAATATGAAATTCTTATACTGTTGCGATTGTAAAAGCAACAAAAAAATTAACAGATCACAAATAACAAAATTTAATGTTTATATTAATTCTATCAGAATATAGAATAGGAAAGGAATTTTAAAAAGTAATCAGTTAATAATCCTTTCGCCAGGATTTTTTTTTTTTTTATTAAAACAAGTTATTCGTATCTGTATTTCTTGCAAACACTAATTCGATGTTTCACGTCATATTGTTGGTTAAATAAATGTATTTTTTTAAGGAGACAGATTTAGAAAAGTTTTTTCCAAACTTGTTTCCAAATCCGATATTTGAATTTCATGTAACAATGTTATACTTTAGTGTTGTAATTTTTCATCAACTATTCAACTAACCTAAACACTACTTAGTTTC
Source organism: Mytilus trossulus (assembly GCF_036588685.1). Taxonomy (NCBI): domain Eukaryota; kingdom Metazoa; phylum Mollusca; class Bivalvia; order Mytilida; family Mytilidae; genus Mytilus; species Mytilus trossulus. The sequence continues at coordinate 6,637,743 of NW_026963290.1, read as the reverse complement.
AGAAGGAATGTATAAAAAAAAAAATAACGAAAAAACATTCGCAGAAATAAACGACATGTAAAATAGATTATTGTTAAATATCAAATTGGTCGTTGTCAAAGTACAATTACAGGAACTAGATTATTCGAACAAAAGAACAGTTTGTTTTTACCTTGTAATCTTAGGTGTTTAGAAAGCATTGGCACTATACTAAGCATACGTCGTATGTTTGTGTCTTACATATTTGTTTTTCGTTCATTTATTTTATATAGATAAAGCCGTTTGTTTTCTCGTTTTAGTTGTTTTACATTTTCATTTCGGGGCCTTTTATAGCTGACTATGCGGTATGGACTTTGCTCATGGTTGAAGGCCATACGGTGACCTAGAGTTGTTAATTTCTGTGTAATTTTGGTTTCTTGTGGACGGTTGTCTCATTGGCAATCAAACCACATCTTCTTTTTTATATATAACAATTAATTATTACGAACCCTGAAATTCATAGTTATAACGAAAGCAGATATAACATTCATATTTGTAATGTTTCTTAAAAGATTGAATCTTGTAAACAGAATTTTTGTGCTTATCATATTCTCATTAAGAAAAATGTCGGTATAGTAGTACAAATCATAAACTAGTGTTTTGTTTTCAGGTTACAGATTTTCTAAGAACATGTCCTATTGTGCATTGACCTTGCTTTACTTCTGTATCATTTTACCTTGCACTCCATTAAGAGTTACTGGCTCAGTTCTAATTGTGACACAAAAATGATGTGTTGTTTCTAATGTATTAAGTCGAGGGGAACATGATGACTGTCAATAAAACGAGAGGTTTTAGCGCTATAAAACCAGGTTAAACCACCATTTTCTTCATTTGAAAAGGCCTGTACCAAGTCAGGAATGTGACAGTTCTTGTCCATTCGTCTTTGGTGTATTTTTTCACTTGAATTTGCCATGTGATTATGGACTTTCCGATTTGATTGTCCTCTGAGTTCAGTATTTTTGTGATTTTACTTTTTATATCCATTTCGATCGTTAATTTTAAAGTTGCATTCTGTACCTTCTTGGCAGAACACACGACCTTAACGTGCCTAGGTAACTAAGAAAAAAAAACCCAACAACATTTCTGCTTGCTGTCAGAATACTGCGTCTCAGCAAGTTGACCATCCTACTTCGTATTAAACATTAGTGAGCTAGTCCGCCAACGAGTGGTAGTGATAGTCTAATCGAAAGCAGACTTCACTTTCATATCTGATTAACATGTTTTCGTCCTGAATATTGCTAAATATTGTTTCTTATCCCTCCTATTCTTATTTCAGGCTGCAGGTGCATGTTTGACCAAATTAAATTTATCATGTGAGGTGTGATAAAATTGATTACTTAATCATATATGAATTCTATTTTATTAACCATCAAATTTATCATTATATCACTATACCCTGAGATCAAGCTACGCCAATAAAAATTCCAGGTGTTGTAACTGTATTAGCGACCTTGCACCTGCCAGAATAAACAAGTTAATAGGGCGTCATTGATATAAAATACAATAATTATCAAAATGATAATATATGCCATGTGTATCATTTACAGCTACCTGGTAAGCAGGAATGTCTGAACTTTACCTTATAACATTGCTCAAAGTTCAAATGCATAACTGTTTTTCATCGAGGCGTTGTGTTCACCTTCAAGTTTGTTCTATATAAAAGTTGCCTCGCTGAACCTGCTGAAGTGCTCATCACTGGGTTAATATACCGTACCGATTCTATCATGTAAATTTGACGATAACACTTAAATAGTTTTATTCTCTCTTGCCATTGAACCCCTAGTAATTACAATTTTATCTCACATAGACAAGATTCCAATGTAGGCTGAGATACCTGTCGTTTCAGAAGATATTTTACATATTATGAATGCAAAATATTTTTCGTTAATCGGGGCCTCATTGTTGAAAGTCGTACGGTGACCTATAGTTGTTAATGTCTGTGTCATTGTGGTCTTTTGTGGATAGTTGTCTCATTGGCAATCATACCGCATCTTCTTTTCTTTTTTTTTTTTTTTACATATAAAGACATGTTAGGAAAACGTCAATGAAACAGAATTCAAACAAAATATTAAAATCAGAAATATAAGAAAGGCGAAGGGATATGCATGACCCTTGACACAAAATAAGTACATGTATAGTAAAAAATTAAAAATAAAGCAAAGACATAACGCTTTTATTAATAATTTGAATCCAACCTGTAAGTCTTCTGGATTCGACTGTAGACAATAAAGCCAAACTCATTAAAAGTATAAAAGCTTGTATTCCTACAAAATTGAAAAGTTGCATTGAAATCACATAAGGTTCCAGACTCTAGAATTGAAAAGAATTAGCGTTTTTTTTTAGAAAAAGAGTAAGGGTTCAGAACCAAACTTGAAGAAAGGCAGACAACTGGCAACGTTACCAATAAAGAAAAGTGACGAAAATACAAACAACAATTAACAGTCGTCATAAAAATATCCAGAGAAACAAATCACAGTAAATAACATTCTACACAGAAAACCATACAACAGTTCATGCAACATTACACACAGAAACATACAACAGTTTAAAAAACACGTCACTTAACAGAGAACCAAGCAACAAATCACATCACAGTTCATAAAACACTATACAGAAAACCATACAGCACTTCATAATACACTACAGAGAGAACAAAACAACAGCACACACAACACACGAAAAGTTTACAACACACTATAAAGAGAACCAAATAACAGTCACAAAATACTACCAGGTAAAATATACAACCGTTCATAAAATAAAACAAAAGACCATATACCAGTAAACCAAAACGCTATATAGAGAACCAACCAGCAATTCTCAAAACACTACTCAGAGAAACAAACAACAGTTCTTAAAACACCACACAAAGAACCAATTAAAAGGTCACAAAAATCCTACACAGAAAACAATACAGCTGTTCACAAAATATTACGCAAGGAACCACCCAACAGTTCACAAAACATCCCTAAGAGAACCAAACAATAGTGTACAAAACACCGCACAGAGAATCCAACAATAGTTTATAAAACACCGCACAGAGAATCCAACAATAGTTTATAAAACACCGCACAGAGAATCGACAATAGTTTATAAAACACCGCACAGAGAATCAAACAATAGTTTATAAAACACCGCACAGAGAACCTAACAATAGTTTACAATACACCACACAGAGAACCAAAAAACAGCAAACAAAACAGTTTAAAGAGATTAAAATAACAGCACACAAAACACACCATTCAAAACCATACAACAGTTAAAAAAAACACTACTAGTATATACAGAACCAATCAACCGTTTACCACAAACTATTAAGAGAACAATTTCAGAGACAAAACACCGTCCAAAAACACCAAACAGTGAATCATATAACTGCGCACTAAACACTTCACTGAAAATCAAGCAACAGTTGACAATACACTATACAGAGAACCAACAACCGCATAAAACGCTACACATTTAACCATATACCAGCACACAAAACACTATATAAGAACAAAACAACAGATGACAAAACACATAAAAGAAAATAACAGAACAGTTAACAAAACACCACACAGAGAATCTAACAATTATAGTTTACAAAACACCACACAGAGAACCTAACAATAGTTTACAAAACACGACACAGAGAACCTAACAACAGTTTACAAAACACCACACAGAGAACCTAACAATAGTGTACAAAACACCACACAGAGAACAAAACACCACACAGAGAACAAAACAATAGCGTACAAAACACCACACAGAGAACCTAACAACAGTTTACAAAACAACACACACAACCTAACAATAGTTTACAAAACACGACACACTGAACCTAACAACAGTGTACAAAACACCACACAGAGAACCTTACAATAGTGTACAAAACACCACACAGAGAACATAACAATAGCGTACAAAACACCACACAGAGAACCTAACAACAGTTTACAAAACACCACACAGAGAACCTAACAATAGTTTACAAAACACGACACACTGAACCTAACAACAGTGTACAAAACACCACACAGAGAACCTAACAATAGTTTACAAAACACGACACACTGAACCTAACAACAGTGTACAAAACACCACACAGAGAACCTAACAATAGTTTACAAAACACCACACAGAGAACCTAACAATAGTTTACAAAACACGACACACTGAACCTAGCAACAGTTCACAAAACACCACACAGAGAACCTAACAATAGTTTACAAAACACCACACAGAGAACCTAACAATAGTGAACAAAACACCACACACAGAACCTAACAACAGTTTACAAAACACCACACAGAGAACCTAACAACAGTTTACAAAACACCACACAGAGAACCTAACAATAGTTTATAAAACACCGCACAGAGAATCGACAATAGTTTACAAAACACCACACAGAGAACCTAACAATAGTGTACAAAACACCACACAGAGAACCGAACAATAGTTCACAAAACACGACACACTGAACCTAACAACAGTTCACAAAACACCATACAGAGAACCTAACAACAGTTTACAAAACACCATACAGAGAACCTAACAATAGTTTACAAAGCACCACACAGAGAACCTAACAATAGTATCCAAAACACCACACAGAGAACCTAACAATAGTGTACAAAACACCACACAGAGAACATAACAATAGTGTACAAAACACCACACAGAGAACCTAACAATAGTTTACAAAACACCACACAGAGAACCTAACAATAGTTTACAAAACACGACACAGAGAACCTAACAATAGTTTACAAAACACCACACAGAGAACCTAACAACAGTTTACAAAACACCACACAGGGAACCTAACAACAGTTTACAAAACACGACACATAGAACCGAACAATAGTTCACAAAACACCACACAGAGAACCTAACAACAGTTTACAAAACACCACACAGAGAACCGAACAATAGTTTACAAAATACCACACAGAGAACCTAACAATAGTTTACAAAACACCACACAGAGAACCTAACAATAGTTTACAAAACACCATACAGAGAACCTAACAATAGTTTACAAAACACCACACAGAGAACCTAACAACAGTTTACAAAACACCATACAGAGAACCTAACAATAGTTTACAAAACACCACACAGAGAACCTAACAATAGTTTACAAAACACGACACACTGAACCTAACAATAGTTCACAAAACACCACACAGAGACCTAACAATAGTTTACAAAACACCACACAAAGAACCCAACAACAGTTTTTTTTACAAAACACCACAGAGAGAACCTAACAACAGTTTACAAAACACCACACAGAGAACAAAACAATAGTTCACAAAACACCACACAGAGAACCTAACAACAGTTTATAAATCACGACACACTGAACCTAACAACAGTTTACAAAACACCACACAGAGAACCTAACAACAGTTTACAAAACACGACACAGAGAACCTAACAACAGTTTACAAAACACCACACAGAGAACCGAACAATAGTTTACAAAACACCACACAGAGAACCTAACAACAGTTTACAAAACACGACACACTGAACCTAACAACAGTTTACAAAACACAACACAGAGAACCTAACAACAGTTTACAAAACACCACACAGAGAACCTAACAACAGTTCACAAAACACCACACAGAGAACCTAACAATAGTGTACAAAACACCACACAGAGAACCTAACAATAGTTTACAAAACACCACACAGAGAACAAAACAATAGTGTACAAAACACCACACAGAGAACCTAACCATAGTTTACAAAACACCACACAGAGAACCAAACAATAGTGTACAAAACACCACACAGAGAACCTAACAATAGTTTACAAAACACCGCACAGAGAATCCAACAATAGTTTACAAAACACCACATAGAGAATCCAACAATAGTTTACAAAACACGACACAGAGAACCTAACAATAGTGTACAAAACACCACACAGAGAATCCAACAATAGTTTACAAAACACGACACAGAGAACCTAACAATAGTGTACAAAACACCACACAGAGAATCAAACAATAGTGTACAAAACACCACACAGAGAACCTAACAGTAGTGTACAAAACACGACACACTGAACCTAACAACAGTTTACAAAACACCACACAGAGAACTTAACAATAGTTTACAAAACACCACACAGAGAACCTAACAACAGTTTACAAAACACGACACAGAGAACCTGACAACAGTTTACAAAACACGACACACTGAACATAACAACAGTTTACAAAACACCACACAGAGAACCCAACAACAGTTTACAAAACACGACACACTGAACCTAACAACAGTTTACAAAACACGACACAGAGAACCTAACAACAGTTTACAAAACACGACACACTGAACCTAACAACAGTTTACAAAGCACCACACAGAGAACCTAACAATTGTTTACAAAACACGACACAGAGAACCTAACAATAGTTTACAAAACACGACACAGAGAACCTAACAACATTTTTTCAAAACACCACACAGAGAACCTAACAATAGTTTACAAAACACCACACAGAGAACCTAACAATAGTTTACAAAACACCACACAGAGAACCTAACAACAGTTTACAAAACACCACACAGAGAACCTAACAATAGTTTACAAAACACGACACACTGAACCTAACAACAGTTGACAAAACACGACACAGAGAACCTAACAATAGTTTACAAAACACCACACAGAGAACCTAAAAATAGTTTACAAAACACCACACAGAGAACCTAACAATAGTTTACAAAACACCACACAGAGAACCTAACAATAGTTTACAAAACACGACACACTGAACCTAACAACAGTTTACAAAACACGACACAGAGAACCTAACAATAGTTTACAAAACACCACACAGAGAACCAAACAACAGTTTACAAAACACCACACAGAGAAAAAAAAACAATAGTTTACAAAACACCACACAGAGAACCTAACAACAGGTAACAACACTCCACACCAGAACATTACAACAGTTCACAAAACACCACACCAGAACATTACAACAGTTCACAAAACACCACACCAGAACTTTACAACAGTTCATAAAACACCACACAGAGAACCTAACAATAGTTTACAAAACACTATACACAGAACATTACAACAGTTAACAACACTCCACACAGAGAACCTTACAACAGTTCACAAAACACCACACAGAGAACAAAAAAATAGCACAGAAACACTTCAATCAAAACAAACCAACAGTACACGTAACACTACATAGAGAACAACCAACATTTCACAAAACACCAAACAGATCTAGAGAACCTTACACCTTACGTTTTATTCAACTAATAGTATTTAATTGTCCCCTTAGCACCTTCTAGTAGATCAAAATCAAATTTAAATTCTCTATGTCTCCATGAAAAATCAAAACTTTGAGTATATACATGTATCTATCAAATATCCGTAAACCGACGTAGGTTCAATATAATAACTTGGTTACTTCACCTAATTTATTAGAGTAAATAGATGCTTCTAGAATAAATGTTATATTTCATCCTTGTCAGTCAAACGAGATCTTATGACATATATTTGATCTTTAGAGTACTTTTTCGAGACAAGTAAACAAATCCAGATGTAATACGAAAACACCCATTGTAATATAGGATATTATTCGACTAGTTTGTAAATACCCCAGGTAAGAAACAATATCAGTTACAATTATCGTATTCCTTGACAATTTTTTAAATTGTTTTGTAAATTTCGATTTATATCGCTTTTTTGTTTTTTCTTTTCTTTTGACCAGTCAAGTTCATTTCTGGTTATCCCAATATATATAAAATTCTTTCCTTTCATTTTGTTTTTTTTCCTTTCATTATGTTTTATGAGAAACAACTGAATTTTAACACTTATGATACATCGACCTATTGTTCAGCTGATAAAATATTATAATACAAAAAAAGCTGTCAAACTTTACGGCTATTCAATTCCTGAACGGATCATTTTCTCTGGCATTCGCTACATTTTATTATAATTATGAAACATGAAAAGTTTTCTTGTATACACGTTGGTTTGCTATTTCTATCACCAATGTTAAATCGCGCATAACGTTATCCTCTTGCAATCTCATTATTTCAGCTCACACGGCATGCATAAGGGCGCGTTGTTTAAACACTTAAAGTATATTAACTATTCGTTAGCTATCATAATTGTCTGAAATGTGCGAAATAAAACAGCTAAAGTTTGCCTGTATTAACGATTATACAGATTTCATTTATTGTTTTACGATCGATATGTCAAAACAAGTGTAATGGAAAGACAAACTTATAAGTTGCATTTCATACTAGATAAAGATCAAGTCTACACTGTCGCGCTTTAAAGTTGAAAATAAACGGCAATTGATCCGCTCAAATATTATTAACGGACTTTAATTTTTTTTTTCTCACAAATTACGACAAAACAAATCTTGATACGTATTTTAAAAGAGTTGGTGCTGATTTTATAAATCACAATATCATAAATTAAAAAGAACCAAAGAAAATTCATGGAAGACATAATTTATTGTGCAAAGTTATCGTTACTCTGTATTTATAAATGATTATAATTCATTTTTCATTTTTTTCATTATTTCGTATTCGTACATGCTTAAAATAAAGTTTGATCTTTTTTGCAATTTTTTCATTATTTCGTTACCATACATGGTCAAATATATTTTGCAATATTTTCATTATTTTATATATAATTATATTCTTGTTTTTCACATTAAAATCTCTACTGTTTTGTTGAAAATGTATCGGGAAAGGTTATCGCAGAAAAAACAGCCATTCTGTATATCGGTGGGGTTCCACCAAACATAAAATGCAAGGTAACACAGTCCTACTATAGCTACAATAATCAACATAGAAAGGAAAAATAATCTTTGGTTGTCCCATGTGATAGTGTGCTTCTGAATGCGAGGTTGGCTGAATGCGTTGCATTGGTCTCCTCCTCCAATGTCACATGGATCCCCTCCAATGACACAAGGGTCACCACCGACAATAACGCACGGGTTTCCTCCTCCAATCACATCTACTCTATCAAAATCTGTAGCTAAGTTTGAATCCCTCATCGCCTCTAGAATTTGTACCTTGACTTGATTTGAATCAACGTCTTTCCAGAATGATAACATATTTTTGAATTTTGATTGATCTGCAGCAGATGCCACAACGGAAATCGCAGACGAATTTGAATCGTCGTCTGCTTTTATCTCATCTTCCATAAGTCCAATATCTTGTAACAAGGATTTTATTTTATACTCGAGTTCCATTTGTAAATCTGCTTCCTCCTTGGCCTCTTCTTCTTCTCTTTTTTTTCGTTGTACCTCTTCTTTTCTTTCGTTCTCTGCTTGTTTGATTAGTTTTATTTCCAATTTGTAAAATCGATTTAAGCGTTCACCGAGATGATTAATCTTCTCTTTCCGGGTTAGATTTTGAAATGAAAGATATTCCTTGCCCATTATAACTTCAAGTTCGGGTGAATATAACTTCTTTGTGGCGCGCATCAACTTGTTAACGATAACTTTTGTGTCGCATGTTTCAAATAAGGATTTTAGGGCACTCAGAATTCGCATGTCTTCTGTACTCATTTCGTTTGATAGTTTTGTATGCTCCTTCATAGCCTGAATGCTTGTAGTATTTTTAGTTTCGTTTGTCAAAGGTACCAAATAGCCCATTTCTCCAGCTTCTGAAATCTGAAATTTGCTTATTTGCTTATTTATCCATTTTGATTTTTGTACTGTATGTTTTGTAGTTTCCGTATTTGGTTCTTTGTTGCTGTGAAAAAAATTATAGAAATGTCTGTCAATAATTTTAAGTAAATTTGAAGCTGAAAACAATATCCATTAAAAAGTATATAAATATGGTTCTACACGTACCCATACAGATACATATATTTATTTCAAGTCTTTTTTTTACGTATGCCGCCACTCACGGCTTTGTTCATATTATCCTAACTCTCAGAATTGTATTTGAATTAGTCTTATTTATTCATAACGGACCCGTCTTTTTATAATTGGCGTATTGTTTTTTTTTTTATAATAGACCTGTTTTTATTGTGATGGTCCTGTTTTTTCACAATGGCCATATGTATTCGTAATCATGCATTGTTAGTCTGTAATCGATTAGTTTTGATTTTACTGATAAACGGTTAGTTGCATACATAATGAACTAAACTGGTTCTTAAAATAGGGTAATATATTTAATCTTCGGGTGCAACCCTCATATAGGTTTGTAACCATAAGCCTAGTCTATACCTAACATTATAACACTGGTCCTTACATAACACATATGAATCCTGTTCCTGAGAACACTAACACAAATTCAAAAATGAAGACCCGAATTGATTACTTCAAAAATTAGTACACAAGAACACACCGGCAATGACTTACTTTTCCACATTTACCGCGATATAGACCGTCGGGCTTCCAGCGTCGGCCATTTTGGACGTTGTAATGTTGAATCGCGAATGGCAACGTGTGTATAACGTCGCTATGATTGTATTGTGTCGCAAACGTTTATACTCTATCATGTGACTGTAAATGTAGCAGCAGATAGATGCATCACCATGGCATGGTATATGGTATATGAAACGAGTACAATAATATGATGTACAAAAACGTCTCTAAAATATCAAAAATAAAAAATGTGTCGCAAACGTTTATACTCTATCATGTGACTGTAAATTTAGCAGCAGATGCATGCATCACCATGGCATGGTATATGGTATATGAAACGAGTACAATAATATGATGTACAAAAACGTCTCTAAAATATCAAAAATAAAGAATGAATGTATGAATGTTAACTGTGTACATGTACATGTATTCTGTTTTGAGGGCCTCAATGAAAATAAGACTAGTTCTAATTAGGTTACCATCTTTAAAATAAAGAATTTATATTATTATTATTCTTTAGAATTGACAACATACAAAAGTTTATATAAAGGTTGTACCATACACACTAAACACGACGAGCATACTTTGAGCTTGAATAAATAACTGCGAGAGCTAGTTTTTATTGAAAGATAGAAGTTATGATTTAGCTATTAAAGAAATGACTGTGATCTATTTTTGTCTATGAAGAAATAACATCAGCAATGTGGTGCACACTGAATAACCGGCGTAGTATGGCACAAGTGTGTCTATGAGCTGATAGACAAAACACTTTCAACCAATCAGAAGGCGTGTAACTACCAAATTTAAGTTATTAACAAAGAACATTATTCTAAATGACAGTTTGATAAAACCAGTGACGATTTTAAATGTTCTACACAGCAATGTATTTGATTATTGACTAAAATTATATGTTTTACAGTGTGAAGCCAAAAAAAATTAAAATGGCATTATACAGAAGTATAAGACAATTCAAGCATTTGTCGTAAATAGTAAAGAAGTATACAATGAATATGTTGTAACTCGTATGTATTAGATTAGGGATGTTTTAATAACCACAATAAAGAATAGCTTAATAAGCTAAGGATTTTTCCATAATGGGATACAGATTAATCATTTATATTTTATTAAAAAAACACTATTGCTTTGTAAAATAGCTTCTTCGTTCTTTAGTGTTCCCACAGCGAATAATGAAAATAACTTTTTTACTGACACAATATGGTAACAAACATCATATTGTTTTTCGTTCATTTTTTAAAAACATAAACCAGGCCGATAGTTTTCTCGTTTGAATTGTTTTATTAGTTGTTAATTTCTTTGTCATTTGGTCTCTTGTGGAGAGTTGTCTCATTGGCAACATACCATATCTGCTTATTTATATATTGACTATTATCTTAGGAATATCTAGAACAATTTTGAAAAGTATCAAACTTGTCCTTCAATCTTACAAGAACCCTTTCATATTTCAATTTGCCAGTGAGTAAACTGAAAATAGTGACATCGACCTTGTCTTAAATTATGTTCATTTTTTGTTTGCTAACAAAACAAAACGAAAGGACATTTGGCAACTTAAAATACACAAGAAAAGTGGTTTATTTTGCATTCCTTTACCACAACTTAAAGACGCTTTTCAAAAGGGTTAACGAAATCTTAATTGCGTTATGTATTGTCTTCAATTTCAAGAGTAAATATTTACTTCTGTGTTACAAAATATTTCGTAGGAACAATTTATTTTCTAACATTGTACTTAACACTGTAGATTGTTGTCTCTCTGTGATACCTGTTTTATACCATTGTTATAATCTAAATGATTTAACAGTTAACTTTTAATAAAAACACTTTGATCTACAATTATTTGTGAAATATCAAAACTTAAGATAGCCATCTGCACTCCCATTCAGAACCGTTTTAAGATTAATTTATAAGCCGATAGCAGAAGCAAGGTTAAATGGGTAAGCACTTGTGCTCTGTTTTACATACGACTTTAATTGTATAATCATTAACGTATTATTAAGTATTTTGAAGAAGTGTACTGTCATTGTATACTCTGAAAAGGCAAACATTTAAAAGTGATGTAAATATTTGTGGTATTCTAAACACGTGTTAAAATGTTGATCTTCATAAATTATATCGTTTTTTGTTTTGTTGGATTTCTGTCTTATATGGCAAAATAAAATTTTATTCGGTTTAACAATCAATGATTATTGTATAATTACGAAGCAAATTTGTAAATACTTTTGTACAAATACGTGTCTGAATTGAGTAATTTTAGAGACCGAATTATATGTTTGAGAGTAGGGCGAAAGGTGTCAGACGGACATTCAAACTCATAAATAAAATAACCAATCTGACAACGCCATGGCTAAATGGCTAAAAGAGAAAACTACAAACAGACAAATTAAGGACACAAGACACAACATAGAAGCTAAAGATAGATCAGAAATTGTAAACCAATTAAACACTTTTCTCCCCCCCCCCCTTCCGAAAAAAAAAATAAAAGAAAGGAGAACATTCGTTTCAATTATAAACTTTTTCTATGACCTGTTAACGTGCAATCACTTCAAGGTCTTGAGAAAAAAACACATCTTTAATATCGAACTAAAAGAATTAAGAATTATCTTTACATCTGAAAATATCACCGACGCCAACTTGGTTCGATATTTTAATTAAGTAAAACATACAAATACATAAATCCAGACTCGTTTAGAAAAGTGCCAAATTAATACTTTTAAGAGCTGGTTGTGAGGTTAAGATGCTCCGATTAATTTTCTCGAAATAAACAAGATGTCAACAATTAGAAGGCACCGCTGCACAAATAACGTCACTACACACGCGTTGCCTGAGTTTGTTCAACATGGCGAAAGTTAAACACCCTATAACACAAGAACTAATAAATCCAGCACATTCATTCTGACAAATAATAACTCTGTTATTGATAAATTTTTCTCAAATTAAAGGCAGAATCAACTACATATGAAATTTATTGTCTGTCCCAATTTGAAGTTGATATTGAAAATTTTAGGTCAACAAACGACGCTTCATAGTTTGTACCGCCGTGTATGAACTGTACAATCTCGCAAAGAGACAATATAAGTCAGACAAACATAAACGTTGTACATACGGATTCAGAAACAAGACCATACTATTAATGAATTTGTCAAAATCTTACAGAATGAAATGACGTTTGAAACTATTTACATGTGTCTGTGTCCATGTAGAACATTTCAAGACACAGTAATGATGTTATTTATCTGGAATACATGTATTTGAGAGTTAGATTGTTCATCTATACCTTTGAATTGTTAGTATATATATATATGGTGGTAATTATTCAATTTATTACCGAAGACTATTATGATTTTAGGGTGATCCTATAGGTGATGAAAATTCTAATATAATGGCAGAGGAAGATAGATTGATAGAACTACAACCTATAAAAGACAAATTTACAAATGGAATTTCTTACGAAACTTATCAAATACCTCCGCACGACACAGTTATTATGAACGAAGTTTACACGGGTAGTAACGGTGATATTCCGAACGACAATGATCCAAATGAAGATCCACCTAAAGATCAAAAAGACGAAGAAACACAGGACTCTAACAGTGAAAAAGATAAACATGAGTCTCAGAGTCCGAATGTAAAAGATGACGGCGAAATAAAATTCCCAGTGGAAAACTGGTCGAAGAAAAGTGACTATTTATTAGCAGCAATAGGATATTCAGTTGACTTGGCCAATGTTTGGAGATTTCCATATCTAGCTTATAAAAACGGTGGCGGTAGGTATAGTTCTGTATGAAAGTATTCCTGCGTTCACAATCTCTTGGTGTATAAAATACTTGCTTAAATTACCCTTAAATTACGCTTAATGTTTTTTGCTATTGTTTCAATGTTAATCACCGATCTGAGGAGTCCTTTCAATCAGAATTTTATAGTTTTTTTTCTACCACTGTTCAGGGTAGAGGTAGGATTAGGCGCGCATATACATCATTTGCAGCCCGATACAATATTATGTATACCTACCGTAAGTATTCCAGTGTTGTTTTCTTTTGTTGGCTTGCTGTCAATTGAAACAAAAAGTAGTCATGCAGTACTGTTTGTCATTGTTATTCATCAAGTGTGCATTATCTTATTAATTTGCGAAGAATTTAGGTAGACAAAAAATACTATGATTCACATTTTAGAGTCTTAAAAACAACATAAAAACAATTGTCCCCCCCCCCGTATAATCAATAGATGATTGAATTGCTTAGAACTTTTTCAGTTTTGTATATTAAAAATTTTAAGCAACCTCAGACGACTCTTCTGTCAAAGAGAGTAGTATTATGATAGTTGTTCCTCGCAAGATATTTCCCTGTCATATTTTTTGCGAGCACATTCACCGAGATTAATGTCTTTAAGTAATTATATCTATCAGAGTTGACATATATGAGAAAACCATCTGTTTCAAAGATTTATCGGGCATACCATCTTCTTTTACGTGTCATTTACATGGTAATTAATACCATTCTATATCATTGCATACATTTATATATCATATTGAACTTTATAAATGCAACTGTTTTGTTAATAATTTAATTTCATAAGTCTAGCAGTCTAAACAAAGACGATAGTGTATCATAACAAGTTTCAGACCGTTAGTTTTCTGGTTTGAATTGTTTTACATTTGTCATTTCGGGGTCTTTTATAGCTATCTATGAGGTATGGGCTTTGGTTATTATTGAAGTCCGAACAGTGACTTATAGTTGTTAATTTCGGTGTCATTTGATCTTTGTTGAGAGTTGTCTGATATGCAATCAAATGACCGTGATATAAGCATTTGATATGTATGCATGTGAGCTGTTAAAAAAAAGTCGGATCAAAGCTTGTTTGGAACATGATAATAATAGTTTGTGATTCCTAAGTTATTTCCTTACAGAAACTTTAATGATTGACAAACAAGCTTCTATAAATTTGTCTTTCGATTTTTGATTCTACGTTGAAGACACAGATTTATAGATGAGCTTTTAATTAAATTAAATGCTTTCAATAATGACTTTATTCTTCCGCAGTTAAAACAAATAGTTTCAGACGCTTTATTAATCTCAATATTCAATTCCTTATCTTTTAAAATCTTTTATGCTCTTATGTTAATACATTGTAAACTAATTATTCCGTGGTTGTTGTTTTTTAATGTGTTACGTACTTCTTTTTCGATCATGTTTTGTACATAAATTAAGTAATTAGATTTCTCGTTTGAATTGTTTGTCATTGTCATTTCGGGGCCTTGTATAGCTGACTATGTAGTTTGGGCTTTGCTCATTGTTGAAGGCCGTACGATGACATGAGAGTTTAAAATAAATTTGCAGAAAGATTTAGCGAACATTGAGAAAATAACAGACATATAGTGACTCATGCATCAAAAAGGGGAATACGCCGAATGGGAATCACAAACAGAAGGTAGAAGAAAGATCAAGTAACAACTTGACAATAAATCCAAATAAGAGACAAGAAAACATCCACAATAAGTTTGCACTGAATGAGTCTATCAAAAACCGGGTTTTACTCAGAAATGATTCCTGCTTCACAAGTGGCACACGTCGTATATATAATTTTCATCCGTTTACAAATCAATCCACAATATAGCACTACCAACAATGGTAGCCGCCATTAAACTCTATTTAGTAATAGCAAAGCAATCCGTTATTTCCATTTACAAATAAAACAAATAGTTTCAGACGCTTTATTAATCTCAATATTCAATTCCTTATCTTTTAAAATCTTTTATGCTCTTATGTTAATACATTGTAAACTAATTATTCCGTGGTTGTTGTTTTTTAATGTGTTACGTACTTCTTTTTCGATCATGTTTTGTACATAAATTAAGTAATTAGATTTCTCGTTTGAATTGTTTGTCATTGTCATTTCGGGGCCTTGTATAGCTGACTATGTAGTTTGGGCTTTGCTCATTGTTGAAGGCCGTACGATGACCTATAGTTGTTAATGTCTGTGTGTATGGGCTTTGCTCATTGTTGAAGGCCGTACGATGACCTATAGTTGCTTATGTGTCATTTGTTCTCTTGTGCAGAGTTGTCTCATTGGCAATCCAATCACATCTTCTTTTTTGGTCTTGATAGTCCAGTTGTAGATAAATGAAGTTTGTTGTGGCGAATGTCGGAGAGATATTACTTGGTTTATGGAGTGATGGCTAAACTGTTCGAGCTCAATTACATATAACAGAAAAACATGTCTAAATGGCACTCATACCACATCTTCCTATATCTGTAATCGTCCTTTAGACAAAGAAAACAACAAATATTCAAAATAGAAAAGTCAATTTCAAGTAATAAAAATGATAAAATAAAATCATGTTTATTTCTGAAAAGGGACACGAACGCTGCAACAATCTTGTTTCTCTAAAACTTTGACTGACATAGCAAATACTGTTTCTTGAACAAATATGCGTAAACTTTAAAAAAAACTCGATTTTAAATAAACATCGACATTAACTTTTCGTTTTAGGAGCCTTTATCATTCCGTACTTTACTGTACTTATATTTGGAGCCATTCCAGTGTTCTTCATGGAGCTAAGTATGGGACAGTTTACACAAGAAGGACCTATACATGTCTGGAAGATGGTGCCCTTGTTCAAAGGTAAAATTAATAGGGTATTCATAAGGACACATTGTGCAAAAACCCCAAATAATACCGATTGCAATGTGAATGCCGCGTGTTACTGGAATGACCTTCACCAAGCACAGTCATGCATTCAGAGTCCAAGCATTCAATTAACTAGGATACTTAAAAACATTTTTGAGAAAAAAATATGGGCATTTAAAGAGCAAATAAATACTACATTCAAGGTCACCTTTAACTGAGGGAGTTGCAACCTGAGTCCACTTACATGATCCATAAACTAGTTTTATTGCCATTTCATATTTCTAATCGCAGTATTATCATCTATATTTTCATGTCTTTACAAAAAATATAAGCTTCCAATACAAATTAATTTTATAGCCAACACCTTTAACATCAGAGCAAATCTTTAACACAACGATTTAATGATTTAGCACATCAATGGTCTATTAATATAAATAAACCTTGATAACTTATTTTCGGGTTCATAAAAAAAGGTAAAATCCTCTCACAAGCACGTCACGAAAAAATAAATAAGCTTCATTTTAATTTCAGCGTTACAAGTATTTGAAATTCCTAACTTCATGATTTGCTTAAAGTGGATTTGCTGGCTCCTAAAAGATATTAAAGAAAATTAAGTGATAACATTGTTCAAACGCATGCGTACTATCATCACATCTTACTTTTGAAATATTTGTTTTTTCCTGGGTTACGCTATAACACTCATCTTGTTTGTGAAGTCTTTTACATGAGAGTTTAAAATAAATTTGCAGAAAGATTTAGCGAACATCGAGAAAATAATAGACATATAGTGACTCATGCATCAAAAAGGGGGACTACGCCGAATGGGAATCACAAACAGAAGGTAGAAGAAAGATCAAGTAAAAACTTGACATTAAATCCAAAGAAGAGACAAGAAAACATCCACCATAACTTTGCACTGAATAAGTCTATCAAAAACCGGGTTTTACTCAGAAAGGATTCCTGATTCACTAGTGGCACACGTCGTATATATAATTTTCATCCGTTTGCAAATCAATCTACAATGTAGCACTACCGACAATGGTAGCCGCCATTAAACTCTATTTAGTAATAGCAAAGCAATCCGTTATTTCCATTTACGGATGCAATTACTCAAATATTATATACCGACCGTGCGAGGGCTTTTAAGCCAGTCAATGTCGTTAAAAAAACCAGTAAGTAAGTAAATAGTATATATTGGAATATAACCTTACTTGGACATTTGGTCACAATAACGCCAAAAGAAACATTTACGGCATTTGTTTGTATGTTGTCGAGAAAATTCAAGACGACCATATAATTATACCGCAGTCAAATCAGGTATACCTCGAGACCACCTAGGAAGTTTGAAAATTAAGAGGATATATTTGATGAAAAGTAATTTGTATAGTTAGAAACATGCAATAATGGTAACGCCTGTAAACTAATTGCATGCTATAAAGTATAACATGAATGATTTCTACATGTTAACAAATATGCAAATAATCTTAAAACAAAAAACGAAAGTAAATGCACATTTTACAATATCACAATTTATGTCTTTTTGATTTCTTCCATCATTAAAATGTACTCAATGCTAAATTCAGACATTCAATATTGAAGGGGAGATGTTTCATATCATTTGAAGTCTATGACGGTGGTTTTATAATTATCTAATTAAACATGCACATTTTCGTTACCGTTTGGAAAAAGTTATTCGTGTTTAATAAAATACTTTCCTTTATTGGGAAACCAAAGTCTGCACTTACTGATACAAAACATATGTACACAGTTCGCTCTTTCATTTCAATATAATATTTCACTTTAGTAGATATTGAATCCGTTTATATAACGGTTGGTAGATGCTGTCGATTTTTATTAAATATATTATAAGTTATTACTTGATCTTTTGTTTTGTATTGCCGACTGGGTAACATAACGTTTTATTTCTTGTATTTGTTAAAAATATAATTTTGGATGTAACGCGTCTTCTGATTGGCTGACGTTATTTTATTATCAGCCCATAGACATCATTTAGTTATGTGACCGTGACGTCATCAACGTTTTTTCATGGTTTTCTACGGTTTAAAATGGAATTTAGAATTAAATTATAAGAAATGACTGTACTATGTTTTCTGTTTATTCGGAATAACATAAAAAATGTCGTGCACACTGTTAACTTAACCCGCTACTGTGAACCAATTTTTTTTAATGTTATTTCTTCATAGACAGAAAAAATATTACAATCATTCCTTAGATAAAATAAAAAAACTATAAGCAGGGCTAACATTTCTCTTTTATCTTCCCAATTGTATGTATATCTGTCTATTCCGCTAACCAAGGGAAAAGGTGATTATAACTTGTGGTTAATAAGTTGTAGTGAAATGATAATTGCTTGCAATAAAATTAAAAAAAACCAATTGCAAGTAGTTTTTAAGGTGGTACCCAACACCTTCACTAAAATTAATTTGGCTGGTTTAATTTTCATAAAATTTTGACAAAACATTTACTTTGACCCTTTGACAAAAATATGAAAAAAAAATAAAATTGAACCAACCATTTAATCAGAAAAATTACACTGGTTACATAGCAGTTTGACAAACAGTTGTTTTGATCATTGAGAAGCTTACTATTTCCGTAACATCATAACGTGATTAAAACCGGGTTATCTCCCTGTAGTGTTAGTTTTTAAAAACATATTTATTTATAGTGGATTGGGAAACAAGTTTTGCAACTTATATAAATCCTTTTCCACTTTACGGGTGCGAGTGCTGCCTTGTACCGGCATTAGCCTACTTTTTTTTCGAAATCTACAAGGGTGTCTTTAAAGTGCAAGAGATATGAATCTCTCTTAACACGGGTCAGCCATTTATCGTCCACTTCCGACGGACTATCATCATTTCCTCAAGACCATACTCGCAAATGGTGTCAATGGAAAGCCGAAAATTGAGTTCTTGGAATTTCATCTCGAACGGGAATCGAACCAGGAACCATTGTGTTAGTAGTCCGATGCACTAACTAGTGTTAGGTACCACCTGAAGTGAAAAACTAAACGCTTGCAGTTAGATTTAAAAACTAAATGCTTTGTTAAACGTCACCATTGTCCGAGCCGAAAGTTGATGTTCTTTTTCTTATAAAATTCATTGGAAGGCACCAAGACCTTGTTGATAAACATTCCATATCAAATTTATAAATAATACATGGTGGTCTTGAAGTATTGTTTCTGGGTTCTGACGTTGTTTATCTTCGTAATAACGTGTTGTATTACTATTTTATTTAATCTGTCTTTGTGAATATGACTTATAGTCGACTATTGGTGATATTCATTTGACTTGGCTCGGTATCTCTATGTTATTTTGCTTTGGTAAATTTTGTATTCTTGTATATGCCTTTTTGTTTTTCTTTGTTGACACCTGCTGTACCTCTATTTTTGACATTTTGATCTGTATGCCTGTTTGTTGTGTGAATCTGTTTGTTTTGTTCACATATCGTTGTCAATATAATGGAATTTTTATGCGATTGTCGAAAAGGTGAGGTGTTTAGCTAGCTATAAAACCAGGTATTATCTACCATTTCTACATAAGAGAATATTTGTTCGAGGTTAGGAATATAACAGTTGTTATCAATCGTTTGATGTGTCTGAGCTTTTGATTTTTCCAATTTGTTTAGGGACTTTCCGTATTGAATGTTCCTCGGAGGTCGGTATTTTTGTTGTTTACTTTTTTGTTTAAATTGAAAAATTGAAAGCTTGCAGTTAAATTTAAAACTGAATGTTGTGAATGTATCAAGAATTACATATCATGCAAACTATTTGAAATATTTTTTCTTATCAAACCGTCTTTATCTGCTTTATGGTCAAAATTCAACCTATAAATGATTGATCCGTTTATAAATGTTATAATCTTCACCGGCACATTCAAGTTTGATATCAAAATTAACTATCCACATTTCATGCAACGATGTTTGGGTATAAATAGATTTTCAAACCGGTTCAGTTGCTATTTATTGATCTAGTGCAATGTTAATATCATCATTTAAACACCTGTTGCTGAAAACTAAATTCACAGCTAATAAAACTAATAAACGGAAGCATATCTTTGATCAAAAGCATGCCAGTTTATAAAGATACTAAACTACCGAAAATACATCATGAGTACCATGTTACCCAAATGTTTGAAAATAAAACGTTAACTTAAAATTCAATTTATCCGCCTATACTCTACTTCTAGGACATCCAGTTTGAAATCAATGAAGTTTCTTGTGCTGTCTTTAAATTATGGCTCGAAAATTCAATTTGTTTAATAACTTTAAAATGGTTAGAAAATTCATAAACGTTTAATTGTTAATAAACATTGATATCATATAATAAAGTTAATAGGACATATATCTACTGATTGTTTTTATTTACGATACATTATATAAGTATATTTAATTTCTATATCTTTTTTCCAATTGAAGAAAAATGTCATGTCTTTTCTAAATAACAAAGTACACAAACAATGTGTAAAATATTTGTATTTATAACATAATGGCGGAGTTTATAATTTAAAAAAATACTTTGTTTTCTTACAAAAATGTCGTTTCAAAAAATGGAACTATGTGACGAAATCAATTGACCTCCATTGAAAGATAACCACTCGTATCAATTGAATAGCTACTATAAATGTATAATCACATAGATGTACTGGGCGACAACCACATACATAATGAAAATTGATGAAAACGTGATACTGATAATCACTTTCTATACTTGTAGGTATTGGTTATGCCTCTTGTTTCATGGCCTATATTGTAGCCTTTTACTACAATATGGTCATCGCATGGTCATTTTATTATATGTTTTCATCATTCACAACGGGGCTACCATGGACGACATGTGATCATGAATTCAACTCAGAAAACTGCTGGCAAATTGAGTGGGAATCTAACGAGACATACTACAACAAAACGTACAATAGAAATACATCTGTTTCGTCAACGTTCGAATTCTTTGAGTAAGTATAAGTAAAGAAAATGAGGCTAAACAGAATTTCTACATATTAACACATTTATGCTAAATAGATCTTTGTATTTTTATATAAACGGATCCTACGATATACCTGTATGTAAAGTTATATTGTTAAAATAGAAATTTGAGACAAAGTTCCAACTAGTTCCAAATAAAAAGTAAAATCACACATTACTGAACTCCGAGGAAAATTCAAATCGAAAAGTTCCAAATCCCTACTACAGAACTACACATTGATATGTCACAATTACATGAAACAATGAGCAAAACCCATGCCATATAGTCAGTTATAAAAGCCCCGACCAGACCTCAACCAACGACAACCACTTATTTACAGACTCCTGACTTGTAATCCACGGATACTAAATGTAGCGGAGAGTAAACTTTTGTGAAAGTGCCCGACCTTCCCTCACAATCTTAACACTATTTGGAATGTTTTAACTTTTGACGTTTGAACAATGACCTATATTTTTTATATGAGTTTTATATTTTTTTAGGCGTGGTATGTTAGGACTCCACAAAAGTACAGGGATATCTGATCTTGGGAATGTTAAATGGCAATTAGCTTTGTGTACAATGTTAACGTTTACCATTCTATACTTTTGTTTATGGAAAAGTGTTAAAAGTGCTGGAAAGGTACGTTTATCTTATGACATAAACTTGTACAATATTATTTAGCATCGCTTTAGGATTGTGTAATAATTTTCGTTCGTCTCTTCTACTGATAGCTGTGATACCTGCATCTAAATAGAAACAAGAGTAAGTTTGAACCCAAATCATGTTTGATAGCGCAAGGATTTCAGTTTCAAAAAATATATTTCCTTTTACTCAACGTTCCTGTTTACAAAACGTCCTAAACAAACAGTATAATCCAAACAACCTCGTGCTGAGTCAATAAAGTTGAGTGCACCATAGAAGGTTTTCTTGCATTGGTCCATATTTGTACTTGATCAGATGTGTTTTTAGTAAAACAAAGACCAATAGACATGGCATTGGTTGAATGTGGATTAAGATATATACATTTTTTACAGAATGTATACTTACATTTTACCTTTAATTGCCAGACACACTTTGGAGGATAGCAGTAACTTGAACAGATTTTGAAAATATAATATTAGGCATTTTTCAAAAAACACTTATATTTGGCGATTACGGACTGTCCTCCAGAATATTTAATTTTCTGTGCGGGTATTACATTTTCTGTCAAAGGTACTAGTATATCTGATGTAGGTGCAAGTCAACGGAGCCTATAATACATGGTTATTTCCCAATTTACTGAGAATGTTGTCTCATATCCAATCTTTTTTACTTTTTACTATTGAAGATATTTTCAGAGATTTTATAGAGAATTAAATGTATTAGTTTTTGTTTATTTAGCATCTTTTGCGTAACATTATTTTTTTTATATTTGCTCGAATTTTGTAGATACGAAGAACTCAATATTCTTAAACACATCAACTATTTATCATATATTAACGATCTTTATTTAACTTTTAAATGATTAATTGATGTTTGCATAACAGATGGGACTAGTTTGCGATTGTCTTTACACATTGTATATTGTATACACTTGCGTTTATTTAGATTAGTACAAAATTGATGGATATATAATTATATATAAACGATTACTAGTATCTGTATCAAAAGTCAAAGCTGGGGCAATTGATTTTGATACATTGATAATGTAGAACGAATTTATTTCTATAATTTGTAACACTGGTTATGAACCTTGAGCTAGCTTTCAGCAAGAGTGAATATTCTTTGTTACGTTATAACTTCATATTCATTTACAAGAACTTGTGTGGGTTTTCGTTCGTTTACAATACCACTTTTAAAGACTAAAGCATTTGTTTTTAGAACTGATGGTTGTCTGATATGTAACCACTGGGTCGATGCTCTTGCTGGCGGAATTTTTATTCCCCGAGGGTATCACAAACGAAGGAGTCAGCACTTCTGTGTTGACATGAACTATCATTGATATTGTCATAATCATAAATAATCATTAATTAACTGTTCACAATACTTTGATTTTTTAAAAAGTAAGGTTTTTGTACCCCAGGAACAGATTGCATTAGCTGTATTTGTCAAAACTTTTAAAAATGTTGGGTCCCCAATCCTCTCCACCTTAGTACTTTATTTGTGCTTTTTAACTTTTTTGATTCGAGCGTCACTGATAAGCTGTTTGTAGGCGAAACGTTCGTTTAATGCAAATACAAAATTTCAATCCCGGTATCTGTGATGAGTTGTTCGGGTTAAACGAAAACAAAATAAATCAAAAATGTCATTTAGTGATCACAGAAAAGAGATACCACATGGTGTACAGATTTTTGCGAGGTGTGTGTTAAAATTCAATTACTATATATTCTTAAATTTATAACATCCTTCAATTCGTGAAATGAAAATTTTTATTGTAAAATTTTACCGGTACTTTTTTTGTGTAATATGGATGTATTACTGTAGATGAATATGGGAGTATATATTAAAAGTCTTGGGGTTCATACATTTTTAAAGTTTTACTGCAGTAATGACTGTTCTCGATCAATTAACGCATTTGCTGTAATACTTTGTTTTATTTTTGTAGGTTGTATGGTTTACAGCTACAATTCCCTACCTCATTTTAACTATTCCGTTGATCAGAGGTGCCAATACTTTGTTTTGTTTTTATAGGTTGTTTGGTTTACAGCTACAATTCCCTACCTCATTTTAACTATTCTGTTGATCAGAGGTGCCAATACTTTGTTTTGTTTTTATAGGTTGTATGGTTTACAGCTACAATTCCCTACCTCATTTTAACTATTCTGTTGATCAGAGGTGCTATGTTGCCAGGTGCAGCAGAAGGCGTCAGTTATTTTATTACACCAAATATGAGCCGCTTAGGTGATCCACAGGTACACTCATTTATACCAAAAATAGTTATGTTTTGTGAAATTAATCAAAATAATTGTTTATAATACATACATGTATATGTTGTTTAAATTCTGCAAGATTTTCTATCAAATCGAAGATAAAGGATCATTTTTTCTGCGTTCGGTTTCCGAATGTATCACAATCAACGCTGTGGACCAAACTTTAATATAAACAAAGATGTAAATGAAAAATACACCGCCCTATCATACGGTCTTGGGAAACAATTTCAAGTACTTGTTTGAGTACTTTCGCTGTACCAGCTCAAGCGAGAAAATCAATCTCGTTGAGATGATTAACAATAATCTATAACTATCTCCTTGGTTAGTAAGAAACACTAACTTGATAGTTGAAAAAAGTTCATTTTACTTGCAAGGG
Organism: Mytilus trossulus; assembly: GCF_036588685.1. Classification (NCBI taxonomy): domain Eukaryota; kingdom Metazoa; phylum Mollusca; class Bivalvia; order Mytilida; family Mytilidae; genus Mytilus; species Mytilus trossulus. The sequence continues at coordinate 6,612,447 of NW_026963290.1, read as the reverse complement.
AGACAGTTTGAATCAGTCAGCATTTAATGACATTAACAATACATAGTCAATTTGTTTTGAAAACTGCGCAATTGCAACACATGCTGTACATAAAATATATTATCATACAAAACAAAACGCTCGTATTTTTATAAAATATTTGAGAAAACAACATAATTACCCCAATACATCAGTTGTTCAGCTTTAGTTTGCCATAAAGTTGTTATAATTCCGATATTCTGGGGGTCATAATTTATAAGAGAATTTCAGTTTTTGACAATTATGATTTTGCAACAAACTGTTCAAATGCATTTTAACAAGACTGATATAAACGTTACTTTTATCACATTTTGAATTAAGACTTATCTTTCTTTTACTGTAACGCAAAAATACAAAACCTCAACTGATGCTACTAATTGCATATCCAATGTATTTTGAATTTTATTGGGCATCTTTAAAACATCAATTTTAATCGGCGACTGTGGACTGTCCTTCAGAAAATTCAACATTCTTTGTGGTTGTGCATCTTTTGTCTTATGTATATCTGATCGAGATGGAAGTCAATGGTTTCTTTAATATATGGCTATTTCCCAGTTTTATTGAGACTGCTGTCTCATATCCAGCCTTTATTCCTTTAAACTATTGAATATATTTGTAGAGATATAATGGACAGTCAATCGCTATATTTTTATTTTAAATTTTGCATCTTTTGCATAATATTCATTTTATATTTACTCTGAAGTTAAAATGAACTCAATATTCTTGAATATTTGATTTTTTACTGATGCTACTTCAATGTAATTTCACATCAATGTATCTTATATTGTGAAAAGAAACCATTTAAACAAGAAGGCTTAATTTCCTGACAGTTGTTAAATTGTACCCAACTTGGATCTTCTGCTCTAAGAACTTCTCGTCCTTTTTCTGAAAACGTTTATCTGAAGGTACCAAGACCTTTTTGTTAAATATTCCGTATTAACTTCACAATTAATACATGATGGTCTTGGTGTATAGATTCTGCGTACTAACGTTGTTAATCATCTGAACAACGTGTTATATTGTTCTTTCGTTTGTCTTTGTTCTATACTATATTATTAATATTACTTTTACTGTTCGAAGTGTTTTCTGTGATAACCATTTGACGTGGCCCGCCAATGTGTTTGTAATACTTATCATTTTTGGTGTGTTTTGAATGTGCAACGTTTTGTGTTTCTTTGGTTGTTATAACGTGACTCTGTAATTTAAATATCCCGTCATTATGTTATAGTTCTATTATATGTCCTTATGTTATTGTTCTTTTATAAATTTGAAAATACTTTGAACGACAAACGAAAAACTATTTTACTTGCGTAGTGGTATTAAATGCCTGTACCAATAGTTATCAAAGGTACCAAGTTAGGAATATGACAGTTGGTGTCCATTCGCCTAATGTGTTTTGTCGTTTGGGTTTGCCATGTGATTAGGGATTTTCCGATTGAATTTTCCTAGAGTTCAGTATTTTTGTGATTTTACTTTTTGATAATCACCAAAAAAATTAATATGGAAAACTATAAATTGTATGCGTCAGATGCGCTTTTATGATTTACCTTTGTCAGGGTCGTCCTTGAAAAACATAGGAGAGCCAATAATGTACAAGAACACAAACAGTTGAAGAGCTTAATGACCAAAAAAGCACTTAAACAAAAGCTGCGTCCATTTAAGGTCATCACTGCAACAGGATTTTGATAAGCATTCACATCATTAACTTATTTTGAGTCTATTACAATCTGTCCTAGGTGATTAACATATTTTATAACTGGTATGAAAACTAATTATATATTTTGTTTTATGTTTTGCTATTTAGAGTTGAAGTAATATAGAGAGGTCTCCTGATCCCGAAATTCCGGGCTTAAAACCCCTCATGAAATCCCGAGGCCCGAATTAAAAAAATTTGAATCCAGACATCCCGAATTCGAAAAAAGAATTCCCGAATCCCGATAGGATCAATCCTGAAATCCCGAGCTTGAAAACACCCAATACCGACGTCCCGAAAAAGGTCATGGCTCTCTCAATATAAAAATATCGTTAAAACCTACCACATTTATAAAACTGTGTGTAATCCTGCTTGATTGTCTTTGTGTGCAAAATAAACAAATTACAAAAAAAAATTATTTTGTGAGCAACTGGAAAAACCATGAAAGATAAACGCCCGTCCAATGCACGTGGTTTTATTTCAAATGTACAGTTTGAATAGATATTTAAATTGGTCTTTCAGAATGTAATTGGATATTTTGTTGGGGAGTTTGTTATCAACGTTGTTTGAACTCTGTTTGATAGCGGTCTTATTGGCGATCATACTAAACTGCCTTATTTAATATTTGTATTTCTATCTTTTGTAATCACAGGTTTGGATTGATGCTGCAGTACAAATTTTCTTTTCTATCGGAGCAGGATTTGGCACACACATAGCTTATGCTAGTTACAACAAATTCAACAATAATTGTTACAGGTATATTGATAATGTGTATTTCAGAATGCTTTAATTTTGATCATGTCTTAGTGTTACGAAATATACCAATCCGCTATTGCATACCGTTTTATCAGCAATTATGACTAGTGGTTTGAATATGATATAAAGATAATACCGGATACAACTGACAGTATGTAGATACTACTTTCCCAAAACTCATTGGTTAATTTTAGTTTTTCCCGTGTTTGTAACGGAATGCAACATGCACGTATTTGACTACCGCACATAAGTTTCTATTTGTGTAATTTGCGGGATATAATTGTATGTACGAATGACCCGAATAGTTGTATTTTCAGTTAAACTACAATATGCATTCTGTGCTTGCATAATATTCTATAGAGAAAATCGGTCTTGCAAACGTATGATTAAAATAAATTAAAATTCTTTCTAAAGTTGTTTCTCGTTTAAAATATTGATCTTACCTGTCTTGGTCCTAAGCTGTAATCCGCTTGTATTCACTTCACCTAAACATCCGGTACAGCCCAATTTTGCAGGGCAAAATTCTGCCCTTGAGATTTAAACGAGGTTGGACGATCCTTTGCAACGGAAAATATCATAACAAGTAAACAAACAGAACAATTTGTTTCCTGTAGCAAAGAAAAGCAATAATTAATGCGTAAAATAATTTTCTATTCTAAATGTATATAATCTATTGTATTACATAACGGGGAAAATATCTAAAACGATGTCAATTTGATAAATTACAATTCCGCTTAACTTCATGAATAATTTTGGCACATCAACGTGACTTTATACAAAATGGAAACTTTTGAACTGAAGGCTATGGTTTCATTTAAACCTATGAACAAATTGTTTTATGCAATTGCTGGAAGAAAAAAAGAAGATTCCTTCTTCTTTGCGATAAAGTTTCATGGATTGTATCATTAAATAAACATCATGTTGACAATGTGTAGTAATATACACGTAATTTGATTGAACGACTCATCAGATTCTACTATATATCGGGTCTCATCGGCTGTCTATGAACAAAGTGTAGATATCAGTCGATAACCAGTTTATCTTGTTCCAGAACATAAAAGTAGAAACAAGGCTTTTCATCATCTACCAATAACTATTATTTACAAACAACATAATTGATAAGCAGTTCGTTTTATTTCAAAAACACATGTTTCTAATGAATAAACATATTGGCATATACGTGCTATAACGTGTCCAATAAGTTTTAATAAATATGTCATTATAAAATTGAGAATGGAAATGTGGAATGTCTCAATGAGACAACAACCCGATAAAATAGCAGAGTGAATTCAAAGGTCACTTATGGGTTTTCAATATAATGAGAAAATCCCGCACCTTGGGACCGCCTTTATCTATCCCCTTAAAAAAGGTGTACTAGTTTCAGTGAAAATGGACGTCACACTAAACTCCAAAACATAGAAATGAACTTAAAAAAAAAAGATACAAGACTTACAAAGGCGAGACTCACCTGACTTGGGACGAGCGTAAACAAATTATATATATATTTATATCTATAGAATTGAAACTCATTACCATTTTTTTGTATAATTGCAGAGACTGTTTGATTACAGCTGGTGTTAACAGTTTTACGAGTATATTCTCAGGATTCGTAGTGTTTACATATTTAGGTTACATGGCAACACGGCAACACAAACATATTGATACAGTTGCTCAAGAAGGTATTTCTAATAACAATATATGTCATAATTACTGTTGTTTTGATCTGAACATATATATATATATATATATTGTCTAAACTCGATTGAATCAATTTTCGTTTAGTGTTCACTCTGTTCGTTTACTGTTAAATTTATGCATTTCCCTTTGGATAGATCATCAATAATAATTGAACGAATGCACAATGATTTCACAAACTTGGAAAAACATAAAGAGAATCTCGAATACTACCAATCTAATTAAAATTAAATCTCTCACTCGCTCTTTTTGTAATGCTTGATCGCTGCATGCGACCAAGCATTAAAAAAATGAGCGAGTGAGAGAGTTAATTTTAACTAGATTGGAATACTACTGAGTTAACTGCAAGGAAAATGTCGTAAAAAGCAATATCATTGACCAGGTTCTTGTTTTGCTATTAATATCTAAAATTGCTTTGTAATTTATATGATATTTTCGTGTAGAATGCATTCACAAGGGAATACATATTTAGCATAAATTTGGTGAATGAACAATAACATCAAGCAGATGCAAAACGGGGTCTGCTTTCTGTAGATACGGAATATATGACTTTTAGAGTAACACATAATAAATACGTTTCTAAGTTTGTTTTCATCATAAAGATCGTCTTTTATTATATGATTCATATTATGACTACGTGAACTTGATATATTTTCAGGGCCCGGACTAGTATTTATTGTCTATCCAGAAGCTATCTCTACTTTACCTGGATCATATGCTTGGGCCGTTATGTTCTTTTTTATGCTTGTTACACTAGGAATGGATAGCGCAGTATGTAATAATACACTTTAAAATTGGCTTTAGAAACATTCTTGTAAGTTACAGGGCAGATACTTTTTCTACACAAAAAAAACAAATATGCAGAGGTGGTATGATTGCCAATGACACAACTATCCACACGAGTTCAAATACATTAGATGTAAGTAACTTAAAGACTCGTACGGCTTTCAAAAATGATATCAACTCATACTGGATGGATAGCTACAAAAGGCTCTGAAAATAAAAATGTAAAACAATTCAAACGAGAAAACTAACAGTCTGATTCATAAAAAAATATATATATAATGCATGAACAAGTTGAACGACTGTACTACAGGTTAATTGACTGGGACAGACACATACATAATGTGGTGTAGTTTATCATGATTGCGAGGGCTGAACCTTCAACATATCATATGGGACAGGGGTGTAACAATAAATCATAAAAAATTACCGTATAGCGGGTTATTTCGCGGATGTATGATTTCGCGATTTTCATTGAATAAGCTGTTCAAATATTTTGGCGCTACACTTTTATCAATTATTTTGCATGTCCACTTATAAATTGGCGGAATTCCTTTGATCTTTCCGCGAAATAAGTGAAAATGTACACCTTGTGAACACAACCCGCTATACGGCACTGTAGGAATAGATTGGCTTAACGAAAATTATCGGTACGAGTAAGAAAAAATAATTAACATAAAAACAATAGATACCAAGCACCTAAATAAGATTACTCGCAATTACTGAAGGCTTGACCAAAGCCAACTACAACTTATAAATAAATCATGTTCACCAACTTTTATAAAAGGTCTTCTTTCTGAATATTTCATAATTATGTGACTATACTTTGACGATAATTAAATATTAAAAAACGAAATACGACAGTTATTTTCGTTTTCATCCCACAAAGACGCTATTCAACATCCGTAATATATTCAGACTTCAAACTATTTTGATTCAAGCACTTCTAAAGAGTCCAAGATAGACGAAACTCGTGTGGGCTTCTACATTATATGTCTGGTTACGTTGACAAGTTGTTTTAAGATGTTTAAAAAAAAATGACTATGTGGGTTGATTGAGAACTATATTTTACAAAAGAACAGAAGATTTGTTGTTTTCATTTTGGATCTTAGAATTACCAATCAACACGTACGTGAAGAATGAATTATCAACTCCTGATGACACGATATTCCATTGCATTCGTTTCCTTTCAATATAACATTGATAGAGGGTTGATGCGTACCAGGAGCTATTAAACTAGGGGTTCTTAATGGTATAGTTAAAGTAAACTTTTTGAAAGTTTATGGACAGACTCAATAATTATTAGGTGATTTTTTTTTAACATCTATGTAATAGTTGTTATCGGTAACGTTCCAATCCAGAGTCCTTTCCTTTTAGGTAACTGATGTGACATCAGTAACATTCCACAAAGACAACTAATGGAACAGGGAGTCTAATGTTTCGGCATTTTCGATTTTCATCAGTTTGTGTTACTCAGTCTTTTATTTACTGTGTAATGTTTGTGGGCAATTAATTTACCGTCAGCAAGATTTAGTAATTACTTTGTCTGGTATTTGTCTTTTTACTTGATCCTTTTATTTGTTTCACTCTGAGTAAAGTATCTCCCTGTTTTAATGATAAAAACCCCCACAAAAAACAAACAAAAGACAAACACATTTATTTTGTTTTAAGTTTTGATTTTGATGGAACACCTACGATATTAGAGGAGCATTATGTTTTCTGGTCCGTCCGTTCGTTCGTTTGTTCCACTTCAGGTTGAAGTTTTTGGTCAAGGTAGTTTTTGATGAAGTTGAAGACTTTTGATCCCAATTTCACGGTCCGCTGAACACAGAAAATGAAAGTGCGAGTTTCAGGTTAAAGTTTTTAGACAAGGTAGTTTTTGATGTAGTTGAAGTCCAATCAACTTGAAACTTAGTACTTATGTTCCCTATGGTATGCTCTTTTCCCCTTTAATGCCAATTTTACGTTGAATTGAACATGGACAATGATAGTGCAAGGAGGGCATCCATGTACTTTGGACACATTCTTGTTTGTCATACACCAGTTTGATAACATTTCTTCATTTTAGTTTGGTGGATTAGAATCTCCATTAACGGGTTTTCGGGACCAGTTCTACAGAATATTCCGTCACCGCTGGACAAGAGAAATCTTAACTATGTGCATAGTAATCTCAGCATTTTGTTGTTCCTTACCTTGCACCACTTACGTAAGTTGTTTGAAATGCATTTGACATGTAAACTGTCATGTAAACATACATATCATTGTTTATTGATTTTATACATTTTACTTTATATATATTATGAAAGTAAAAACATTATAACTAAATACATATAAATCATGGCTAAGCCAAAAAATTAAGCCATAAACACATTTGTATTTTCAAAGAAGTGAATGTCATTCAATTGTCAAGATGACAATTTTCTTTCAGAGTTGAGAATTACACAATTCTAACAGGCATCTGCGAAGTTCTACTAAAATAGTTTTGATAACATTTAACCTTATGTGTTGAAAGTTGCACAAAGGAAATTAAACTAACTGTCTTTGTTGTGACGTTATCACATAGTAAAATAACAAAAAACTTCAAGGAAAATTTAGAACGGAAAGTCTCCATAACAAATGACAAAATTAAAAGCCCAAGTACTTTAAATGAATGGAAAACAACTTCCATATATTTGATTTCTCACTTGTAAGACTGTCGCATACAATTCTATATTATTTGCAACAACTTGTAAACAAAACAAACACATATAATATGTAAAAATATCAACAAATAAAGGAACAGCAGTAAACATTGTATTTAAACCTTAATCACTGTAAAAATAATATGTCAAGAAAGAAACGAAAATACATATGAATAAAGCATATTAGTAAAATTGAAAGATAAGAATACCAAAATTGACCATAGCATTAAAACACAATGACCGGATGTACAAGTATCGAGCCACGTCAAAGGGATATTACATAAGATAACCTTTTAGGCATATGGATTGGGGAAAAGCATTTGATGCACTTAAACTTATAGCAAATAAGAAAAGGGATTCCTTTCTTTACAGGACCTATGTGTTTGGAAAATGTATTTTCACATGAACCCATTCCATGTAAACATACTGTTCAAATATTGCGTTGTTATGCGTACTATTAAACTGATGTACTTATGCTAATAATAGCTGTCTACTTTTTAACTATTGCTTTAAAAAAAGTAAGCAGAACCATGCGTGTATGGTTAACTAATAAGATATTGTTGTATTTTAGCAATGTTTCAGTTCAAGAATTGTTATAAATTTAGTTAAAAGTGAAAACACTCATTAAGTGAGAATCGTATGTTTTTCATAGAGATGCAATTGATTATAATTTGCATATTTCACAACTACCACTAAATAATCAATTTGATGGGTGAATTCATTGAAAAAAGAACTTATGAAAAAAAATCCAAAAATATATCAATTTGTGAAATATAAAATGTGAATTTATTGCATGTTGGATACCTTCATTTAAATAGAATGATAATTACTTTATAAATTACATCTAGGTACATGTATATGTAGTTTATATAAATCTACTTGTTCTTTCCACTTCCAGGGTGGCATGTATGTATTCAAAATTCTTGATACATTTGCAGCAGGAACATCTCTCCTGTTCATTGTGTTATGTCAGGTCACTGCTATTGCATGGGTTTACGGTAAGTGCAATTTCTAAAATAGAAATAAATATGCTTTGTACCAAGTCAGGAATATGACAGTTGAAATCTATTCGTGGGATGTGTTTTAGATTTTGATTTTGCCTTTTGATTAGGGACTTTTCGCTTTGAATTGTCCTTGAGTTCAGAATTTTTGTGATGTTTATTTTTTTCAAACATAACAACCCATAAAAAGACTCTTAGACAAACTAAAGGTTTAATGCTGAGTACGGGATGAATATCATGTCCGGATGATAGACATATGATTTGTGTCCCTTGGGTTTCTAATATTTTAGAAATCAATGAAAAGAGACTGATCCAAAACAATTCTAAACTTAAGTGAAAAGGAAACTTAAATGCTATGTGTCTTTCAAAAACTGCTGTCCCCCCAAAAAAAACCGACACAATTTTAATATAAATAAATTCTAAGATAGTTTTTCTACGACCTTATTGTAGTATTTAACACTATTGCCCTATCTTTCAGGAGTAGATCAGTTTTGTACTGATATACATCAGATGACTGGACATAGACCAGGACTTTATTGGAGACTTTGCTGGAAATTCATATCACCTACATTCCTAATGGTATGTTCAATGTATCTTCATTTGTTTGTTTTTTTTGTCTTTGAGTTATCCTTCTTTAGACAATACAGAAGGAGCATTAAATTCTGTGTTACAATACTGTATTTGTTTTGATGTGCATAGTTTTTGATGTGCATAATTTGAATATGAAAGTTTGAAATATCCCAGGTTTAAGTCCTTGTTTGTCTATAGCTATTCTGGAACAGAATTAAATTTTGAAGATTATCGCCTACTGGAAACATGTGGGATGTCTGTTGTCTGTATACCTACAGCCTCATGTCATTCAGTTTTGAATTTCAAAACGTACTTGAACCTATAATGGTTTACTTTTTAAATTGTTACTTGGATGGAGAGTTGTCTCATTGGCACTCACACCACATCTTCCTATATCTTTTTAGAATATAAAAGTTTAAATTTAGATATGCTTAGTCTTGTTAAGTGCATTAGTTAGTTAGCAGATATTGTTCAAGTTCAGTAGCTTTCAAGAATGTGACCTGCCGAATTAGAATATTTTCCGTATTTGTTATCACATAAGCAACACAACGGCTGCCACATGTGGAGCAAGATCTGCTTACCCTTCCGGAGCACCTGAGATCATCCATAGTTTTTGGTTGGGTTCGTGGTTGTTTTTTCTTTAGTTTTCTATGTTGTTTCATGTGTACTATTGTTTTTCTGTTGTCTTTTTCCTTTTTAGCCATGGCGTTGTCAGTTTATTTTCGATTTTTGAGTTTGACTGTCCCTATGGTATCTTTGGTCCCTCCATTCAAACATTTCACTATGTTTTTTATACAGGTAAATGACAACTATAGAATATTCAGAACAAATCTTAATTGATTTGAACAGTATTAATTTAGCATTAAAGTTGTATTATCATCAAAATGGACGTTGTTTCATATCAAACTTGGTGTATCATGTTAGCATAAGTATTCGCAATACCGTATAGCGGGTTATTTTCGCGGGGTGCAAATTTTCGCTTATCTTCGCGGACAGAACTTAATCGCCAAAATAAATTCCGCCAAATTAAAATTGTACATACAAAGGTATTAATAAAAGTTTTTAATCCGCCAAAATAATAACCGCCAAAATATTTCGTATACCTTGTTCAATGAAAATCGCGAAATTTTACACCCGCGAAAATAACCCGCTATACGGTATAAGGTAAAATGAATTCAACTAGCTTGCTACCATTAAGACACAGTAACTATAACTAATACCCTAACGGGACCACATATGCTTTATTTATTGAAGAACACATCTTACGCTAGTGACCTGATTTAAATCAATATCCCTACATTTGATAATCAATGTATTCAAATTAATGTTGAAATGATGGAACGTTTTTTAATACCTCTGTATCTAGGAAATGAAACTGATCTACGGCTGAAAACATAGTGCTACAATGAAAGAAACCTTCGTTTTTTCTTAGTGGAATTTCGATATACATGGTTGCAGCAATTTAATATTGAGCCTGTACATGAAAATCTTATAACATAAATGTCACGGAGATTGCGCAAACTGTCCTTTTTTATTCGATCGAAACTGATGAGTGTTCTGTTCACATAACACATACATGTATGGGGTACACAATTGTAAGCCCGTTTTATATGATTATGAATTTATTTAAACGGTTGGTTTCTTGAGTATTTGATGTTGTAGTTCTGCGTTCAAGACATATCTCTACGGATGACATTATTTATATTTTAGATTAGATTATCTTCACGATATACCTGAAATCACAGCGGGTTTAAACAGTATTCATATGGTCGGTGTAGTATTTTTGAATCAAAGCATTTACTTTATCTTCTTTTTAGTGTTCGATGGTATAAAGAAGTTGGAACATGTTTATAATGCTTTCATATTGGTTGATAATTTTAAACAGGTTCACTTATGTTTTTTTTAATCATTGCATAACATATTTTTTTTTTTTTTCAAGATTATTGTGATATCAAGCTTTCTGCATTTCCAACCGTTAATATACAAAGGAAGTCTTGGCACTTACACATACCCTAACTACGCCAATATAATAGGATGGACAATCAGTGGACTATCTATGTCTTTTGTACCGATATTTGCAATTTACAAGATAATAAAGACTCCTGGAAGTTTAAGATTTGTAAGTATTCAAAATCACAAAATGAATCGGAACGGGGGAGGGCAACTAAACATTTTCCAAAAGTGATTAACCTAAAATAGTAGTAATCTATAGTTGTAATTAAATAGATAAATAACGATTCATTTCACGTTTTATCTTGTTATTGCCGTTATCTTCATATCACAATTTTTGTTTTATTGTAGATTCAATCATATGTTAACTATTTTAATATTAAGAATAATACAAACTGTAGCCTTCTTGTATACTGACCTACAATCAATACTGTCCCGACTGTCCGTATTCATTAGGCATAATCAACCATTTATGATGTCCCACTGGAAACCATAATAATGGCAAAGAAATTTGACAGGCTTATTCCGTTTTTAAGCAGCTGAGAATTGGCAGATATATTACATGTTTTTGACATAAGAAGGAAAAAAATATACAAGAAAATAATAAGCCGTCAAGGATCAAAAGTTGACGAAAGAGAGGCGAAGGATACCGAAGGGACATTCAAACAAGTCGAAAATAAATTGACAACGCCATTGCTGATAAGTTACTATTTTTTTATTCATTTGAATTTTCGACTGACACTTCTAAAAATCAACAATACACCCTCGAAGTATTGATACACAATTAATAAGCTACAAGCATGTATTTTGTCGCCCACGACCCCGTTCACTTATTCGACGCTTTCCTTTGTAATTTCAGAGAATAGCGCAGTGCATTTCACCAAATTGGGAGCAGGAGGAAGTCCAAAGCGGTGACATTAAAAGATTCCAGGTATATACATGATAAAATTGATAAACTTTTTCCGACAAGTCATGACATGTTGTCTGTGATTTAATGAGAACCAGTTTAACGTTACCCTAATGAGATATAAAATCTAAATTGTGATGACTTATATGAAGAAAATATCGGTGAACATGAAACTTCGAAGTATATACAGGTTACACATATGCATATAAATGTTGAGTTAAAGGACATGTATTTATGGTTATGTATGGTAAATGAGACAGCAAACAAAAAACAAAAAACAGAGATGAAAGATACCAGAAGAACAATCAAACTCATAGATCTGTATCTAGTTGAAACTTATCCATACTGACTTCTAAAGAACTTTAGAGAGTCATTTTTAACAGGAACATATGTATACACAAATCAAAAACAAAAACAAAAACTAATACACAGTGAAAACGATTATAAATGCAAAATAACATCAAAGTTAATATGATTAAGATATATTTATTCATTATTGTACGTTTGTGTGGATGTATGCATATGACATTTAAATTTTAAAGGAATTTAGTTGCTTTGCGAATTACGACAATATTGAATGTTGAAGTTTATGAGATTAATAGTTATTCCATGAATTTACTTTCAGAGGAAGCACTGGTTCAATGTCTAACTCTAATGTTGTCATACAATAGATAACAACCATTGTAATCAGCTATCTGTTGTGTTTTATACTGGATGTAAAACAGTGTTGTCAAAAACCAGTCCATACCCATATATGTTGTTGGTGTATATATCACAAATGAACCATTCTACAAGAGAGATTATAAAGCATGCCAAGCCGACCAATGGAATGAGGTTTACCAGCATATGTGTATTTTCCGGTTGTGCAAACTTAGAAGCATTAATGTTTTGTCGAAAAATGAAGAATCTTAACATTCAATCATTACAAAATCTTGCATTTCGAAAGTGCAAATTGTGCATCAATTATTTACCCTGAATAAAACATGACCTACGAATATTAACATTTAGTTATATATTTTATGACTAGACATATAATACATGATAAATGTAGGAAATAAGATAACAAAATTGACTTTATTGCAAAATAACTTTTTTTTTAAATTTTTGCACCACTAGTACATATATCTGATATTCAAAATAACATTTACACCTTTGATTTGATAAACGGGAGAATATTGAAACATGCACGTTCATATAATGATAAAAATAAATTGTAGTAGTTTTCATCTCCTAGGTATAATGAATAGATCTTAGTTAAGATCCGAATGAATATTGGATCATTTCACCCTTCACGTCTTGTGCGGTAGTGATATCAATGTAGTTTGTAATTTAGAAATTATAAAAGCACGACTCACTTATTCGACGTTTATCTATATAAGATATTCTTCAGAACAATCACGGCCTACATATTTTGCAACAAAATGTATCTAAATTTAGGATAACTCATCTCGAAATATTTGTCATATGAGGATTGTATCGTAAACAAATTGGTTTCGATTCGTTTGACGGAAATGGAAATAAAAAAACATATGTTGAAATTTGTACGTCTTTTCTTTATTTTACAATGTTTTCCTCCTTATTCTTTACCCTCATTGTTGGTTTGATGTTCTCTCTAGACCAAATCATTCATGCCCACATAGTTTACATGATACATTCTGCTTATAATTTACAGCTTATGATCTAAAGATAAACTCTTATTTTTTTTTATTTGGGATATTTATTACATTCTATTTCATGTAACATTGTTTCACTTAGCATTTTCAGCACTTTCGTTAGTAATGCATTCAAATCATTACACATACATAGCATAACAAAATAATTGGTCTGATTTGTAATAAAGTTCTACATATAGAGCAATAAATAAAATCTAAATTCCTGTATTTATTGTAAATCATTTAGAAAGTTAATCCCCGACTTAATCTTTACTTAGTTTTACCATCAACTAAACTACATATTACACATACACGGCAGACGAGCAAGGAATTGTAAGCTAAATGGAAATGCGGAAAAGGATCATACCGTCCACACAATGGCAGATACCAATAGAGAACTTACTATCGTCTCTGTTTTGTATTTTCTGTAAATTTTAATAGATTTCTCCTACGAAACATGAAAAACATATTGCTGTCCATACTAGATTTTTTCTAAAGTAAGGTTTATATGCGTGAATAGGATGTATAAAATTGTAAAAAAACACATTTTTCTTGTATATGACAACAGTTCCACATAAAGAGGAAAGTCAAAGAAAATTAATTTTCGCAATCAGCAAATATTTTCTGATTTTGTTTTTAATCAAATGATAGTGGTATCCATCAACGATCTCGTGGGAGTAGCCAATTGATATAGTAGATGTCAGCATCATATAAAATATACAAATTTGCAACACAAACACGTAAATTTCTCATCGAAACTATTACTGGTATGTTGTTCAAATGTATCAGTTGATCTTAAGTTTGGAAAGTGATTAAATATTACATAATTCACATTATAATTTGGAGAAAATAAAAAAAACAACAACCCAGGATTAATTTGCACTCTTTGGTATTGTAAAAAGATAACAAGGTGTAGGTATATGTAAACAAGGAACAATCCATGTAGAGGAAAACATTATTTATACATGTATAGTCTAATAACCTCCCAATATGCATATCCTGCATCTTCTTAATACCCAATTCGTATCAACTGTTCTGTTGAGGTCGATATAATTTAGTACAAGAAGTAAGTCCGAAAGCAGTTTTAAGGGAACTAAATTTAATTTAGTGAACTATATAAATACTATAGAGAGTATCAAATATGTTCTTTGAAATATACAAATAAACGGTTTTGTAAAAAGGAACAGTTTCATATAAACACAAATGATAAATAGAAATGCCCTATATTTTCGCAATAAGCAAACTTTTGAAAATGATATTTGTATTCAGCCATGATCTCGTTTATTTACCTAATTAATATAGTAGTTGTTATCACAAACTGGTTCACGACAATGATGTATGGGCGCTCCTAATTAAGATTTCAATGAAATTGTTCTAACTTCCAAGTTTTTAAATTGTATTTGTTTTGCAAACCGGCACATGCCAGTGATTGAATGGATTCGCATTTAAAAGCTGTTCATTTCCGTATCGTATCGATATTAGTTTCTTGAGAGCTTGTTTCCGATTTATATTTCAGCTGGATGTTATTGCAGTTATATGTTATTTAACAAGAGTAACGTATATAGTTTGAAAAAATATGGTATAATTTGTCATCGATACAATACCCATCAACAAAAATGAGAAGGTTCCATCTAACTCAAATGAACACGTGTATCGGATACTTACACCATATTTCTATTTTGGCTCTGTCAATTCGTAGTTTACGTAAAACTAAGGATTTTCTTATCCCAGGCATATATTTCCTTAGCCGTAACTTTTTGGAATTTTGGATCCTCAATGCTCTTCAACTTTGAACTTATTTGGCTTTATAAATATTTTGATATGAGCGTCACTGATAAGTCTTATGTAGACGAAACGCGCGTCTGGCGTACTAAATTATAATCCTGGTACCTTTGATAACTTATTACGTGTGATACCGGTGATACACTGTTTGCCTTACAATTAATCAGTAAGAATGGACATCTTCAAATAAAAATTAATCATTCTCATATAACCAGAATGACATATGTTGTATTTGTTTTCAATAACTATGATTTTTTATGTCCCTTTCATATACTCTTCCATTCGTTTGGTTGTATTTATGTGGCCGTTGCCAGCGTTTATGTCAATTAATTCAGTTTTTCTTCTCTTTACCTTTTCTGCTTGATACGAAATTATCTCGTCTTGTCCATACACTAGATTGTATAAATATAAAAGTCCAAGGAAAATTCAAACCGGAAAATCCATTATCAAATGGCAAAATCAAAGGAATGAAAATACAACGGTCATATTCCGGTATAGTTGCAGGCAGAAAAGAACTCCGGGTTATAAACTAAACCCGAGTGACAGATCCACTATAAGAGGAAAACAAAGTAACAACATGAACACTGGATCCGGAGTGCAACAAAATAGACGCAAACGTACATAGAAACGAACTACTTGATCACAACTGCCATATAAATGACATGGTACAGAACATTCAAAGAACAAATGGTGGTTTGAACCTGGAGGTATTACCGTATTCTCTCACTATGACAGTTAACAAATCTCATTTATATTGACAAAAATTTGTGGATTTAAAAACAGTCATTATTGGTAGGAAAAAAAATCAAAATTTAAACGTATTTGATTAAACAAAAGTCATCTCTGTATTACTGAAAAATGATTACACCAGAGTTCTCGAAATCGCAAACTAGCCAAACATTTACTAAATTTTATCACATTACAAGGAAATCATTTATAAATATAAATCCACAGGCAGAAATATGAGATGTTAAGGAATTTCACATCCAATGGTGTGAGGTAATATTCTATACAAAGTAAAAACAATCATTGCCCTCATTAGCTAACCAAATATTTAAGCATACTTTTTTTTAGAAAGAATAAAGTAACGGTACTGTAATCAAGTCATTTAAGATGACACATTACACATCTACATTCTCATTTTTAGAAAAAAGGAAATAACTTTAAAATTAATTAAGCTTGTTTATATTCAGTATTTATTATTTGCGCAAAAGAAAATGAATATATTTACGATAGAGTTTTTATACAAACTTTGGGTCATTTTGAATTTTAGGTTAGGTCAAAATGCAACAACTAC
This sequence comes from Mytilus trossulus, assembly GCF_036588685.1. NCBI lineage: Eukaryota > Metazoa > Mollusca > Bivalvia > Mytilida > Mytilidae > Mytilus > Mytilus trossulus. Next base: position 6,595,662 of record NW_026963290.1, on the reverse strand, counting down.
TTTTGAGAATCTTGATAATACAAACATTCATACTTAGTTTAAACTCAGTGATCTTGAAATGCAGATTTTGAACCTCTAATCTCCAAAGTAATTACGACATAAAATATTTGTTCGAATGACCTTTATCGGCTTCCGTAAGCTGGAAATTTCTCGCTGTAATTCAGACCCATACGTAGCCTTCGGCTGTTGTTTTTTTCTTCAGTTGATCGGATTGCTGTAGTTTACACACTATCCAATTCCATTTTAATTTTGATAATACAAAAAAAAAGACCACAGCACAACAATATCTTAATCATGTAAACGGGATGCATAAGTAACAGTCCGAGCCAAAAAGACAATTCCAAAAATTGACTAAACAGTTAAGGTTTAATAGTAATTTGCAAGGGTAAATAAAAGAAAGTATACGGGAGTGACATATCCCACCTAATCCTTCAATTTGATTGGTAACATAAAACAGAGGATATCAGCTATGGACGAAAACAAAGATGAAATTTTTAATTGGTGTTAAAATTAGGTCACTTCATTATAATGCTGTTTTTTAATGGGGCTTAACAGGGAATTGTATATGTCAGTGCTCTATATCCGCCGCGCCTTGCGGCCACGGATTAATGAAATACTGATAAGTAAGATGAACCAATATCCCCTGTGAAGATCTCAGATAACATATCATTCTCTTTAGCTTTGTTTTAACGTTTTCCAAGAGAGTGTGTATGTTTCAATGATGACAATCACGTAGGAGTTATCTAAGGTCAGTGATTTTTTTAAATAATTTTTATTCATTAATTTTAATTCTTAATATGAGTCTTGTTTACTTCCCCATAAGACAGAAACACACTGAGATATATTATCTGATGATTCGTCCACATAAGCAATAAGCCAGAACACATACTGAGATCAATCATCTCACAACTCTAATTTTCTATACTAGTTATATATGTTGCGCAACCTGCGGATACATGGTAGTCACTTGATAGTCATGTTGGTTGTTAAAAGACATAGGCATTTTACATCATTTGTAATCCAAAGACATATCCATCTATTTTTATGTTAACTTTATACCATTGCTTGTAGCATCAAATTAATAATTTATCAATATTAAAAGAATTCATTTCCTACAGAATATAAGGTTGTCAATTAATATAGATAACATATTATTTGTGATTGTTATCAATAATGAGTAATATTCATTAAGTTTCATAACCCATTATTTGTAAATGATTTTTTTAAATCCTATGATACAACATATTTTTAAGAAAAATCCTGACACGAGAAATAAAAATGATAAAAACACTGAACAAATTAAAATTTTTAATTTGTTATTATAAAAAGATGTTTATTTAATGAATGGCTATTATTTATTTTGATTTTATTGAATCATAAAACTAATTTTTGACTCTTCACATTGAATAATCCGCGAAGCGGATTATGTTAAATGTGAAGAGTCAAAAATTAGTTTTATGGTTCAATAAAATCAAAATAAATCATTGCCATTCATTATGAATAAATTTCTATCAAAAATAAGGCTCAAAGAACTTTTTATACTATTTATATTAATAATAACAAGCGTACACACATGTTGGCGTATGAATACTCAACGTCAGAGTGGGCGTGTCGCCATCAAAATTCACAACATCGAAAATAAAACTAATAATTTTAACCAATCAGAAGACAATAAAAACACCAAATTTATTTATTTCATTTTATGATAAGAATTATGCTAGTCTTTGAATCCATAGCATCTAAACTTATACTGTGGATAAAACGTTAAATAAAAGAATACTTAACTCCGATGAAAATTAAAAAAATAAAGTTTCTAATCAAATGACAAAGTCAAATCAAACACATCAAACGAATGAAATAACAACTGTTATATTTCTGACTTGGTACAGATATATTCATATGTACATTACACCTGGTTTTAAACATAGCTTAGCCTATCACTTGAAAGATAGTCGCATACAATTCCACTTTATTGACAACGATGTGTGAACAAAGCAAACAGACATCAGTCAATTTTGTGTTATAATATAAATCACTATAAAAACAAACAAATATGTAACAATGAAGCACACAAAAATAGCATATACACCAATATTTAGATATTATGGACCTGCTTTTCTTTAAACAAATCTTGCAAGTACAATTAACCTTAAGTCAGGGAAAATGCGTTATTATTGGCACACTCAGTTTTATCCAGATTCAACCAACCATTTTTCATAAAATGTCCTGTACTAACTCAAGAATATAACTGTTGTCATCAACAATCTGTTGCTATGTATGTTGGCCTTGTAATTCTTTGTTTCTGTTGTTCCATAGATTTCGTCTTATAGTGTTTTCCACGGTTTTAGTTTGTTATCTGGATTTCATTTTAGTATACTACTATTGTCTTTTATTCGGAAATTATTTGTGAAAAAATGGCTTCGCCTCTGAACGAATTTGATGTCAAGATCAAATTAAAAACTTTTAGATTATCAAAAAAGTAGACATGGTCATAAATCAATCTAGATTTTTTTTAATCCTTTGAACTTTATTCAAACTCAGTGGAAAGCATTGTTTTCTTTGTAATTTAAGTCTCTTTCATATAAAATGCAAATAGTCCATCTTACTTAGTTATGGTAATATATCGTTATCAGTCCCTTTGACAATGACACTTGTATCATCTCAGATAAAATCTAACAGTAGACTATAGATAGATATATTTTTTAAACCTGAATATATTAATTTAGGATTTTACCTTGTTTATTCAATTACCTTAATTTTTAAAAGGACATTAAGAACGATTTATACAGTAACATACCATATCTTGTTTTCTTATTTAACACATTTTTGTCAATATAATGGAATTATATGCGACTCTCATACAAGTGAGATGTTTTACTACCTATAAAACAAGGTTTTATCCACCATGTATACACGACGAAATGCCTGTAACAAATCAGGAATGTGATTGTTGATTCCCATTCGTCTGATGCATTTTAGCCGTTGAATTTATTTTTATAAAGGATTTGTTTTAAAATTTTCTTGGGAGTTCGGAATATCTTCAAGTAATCGGAAATTCATTACTAAATGTGCACCACTTATTGTGTAACTGTTTCTGTATTTTTATGCGTAACAGTAAAGGACTAAAATCAGCAAAGGCAACATCGAAAAAAAATCTGATAGAAAAATTTAATTAAAGTTTATACTAAGATGACTTCCCCTTTGAAATTCTTAAATGAAAGAGAAGCTTAATATTAAAATTTGCGATATAAGAGATATTTTTTTTTAAATTCCTATTAACCACCATTTTAAATTGATGACGTTTCTTTGTTACCATCTTTGGTGTTTATATATCTTAACATGTTTGATTCGCTCGTGTATGAGACAACGTATTTGATTTGAACCAAAGAAATCTCTATATTGGTGAAAAAGTTATGATGTCAGGATTTCCGATATCACAAACTAGTCAACACATATATCGATATAAGGACATCATCTTGCGTTGGTATAAATAAACATGCAGGCATATTTTGCGTTCAGGTATTTCACATTCAATCTTTTATGGTTATATGCTAGTCAATGCACTAAAATGTCGTCATTCACCTCAAAAGCTAATCAAACCTTCCAACAGACTTATTCAGAAGATATATAATAACGATTCGGTTGTCAGGTCATAAAATAATGCATTTTAGGGAATTTATATTGAAACACTAATAGGGTCTTTTCTTGGAAATAAAAATATTCATTATAAAACCAGTTGTTGTCATGATACGGGCTATGGTATTCTCATATATCTAAGATTATATGATATTAAAAGAGGGACGAAATATACCAGCTGGAAAGTCGAACTCTTTAATCGAAAACAATCTGACAACGCAATGGCTAAAAATGAAAAAAAAAGACAAAAAGACAAACAATAAGCAACACGAAACCCACAAAAAAACTAGAGGTGATCACATGTGTTCTGGAAGGGTAAACAGATCCTGCTCTACCTGTTGCTGATGTTATATCAAAGTCGGTAAATAGTCTTATTCGGTAGGTCACATTGATGAAAGTGGATTGTAGTTACGACGTAAGGAATACGACATATCCGATATCATTTGTAAAACGGTTATCCCATACTAAACCACTAACCAGACTAACCAGAGGGATTGTGGTCGATTTTAATATGACGAAGACAACCTATTCCAGTCAGATGATTCGAAGTCTTGAGCTTGCATGTCACTAACTGCTAGTTGGCCTTTGTTGATTTAAGTATTATTGTTATTTTGATTAATTTCCTCTATTACTTATTATGACTTCGGACTTTTTAGCTGAGTTTACTGTCAATATTGCCGTATATTCATTATTTTCATTGGCTAGAGGTATAATATTTTCAACCTCTCCTCATGTTTGCGCCTGTCTTATATAAAGGCAACAGTAGTATACCGCTGTTAAAAACTCATAAATCAATGGACCAAAAACAAAATTGGGGTAACAAACTAAAACCGAGGGAAACGCATTAAATATAAGAGGAGAACAACGACATAACACTTAAATTTAACACACACAGAAACGGACCGAGCATCAGACAAAATCCCACGAGAATAACAAATATGATATGAAAACAAAAAACATGGATTTGGGATAGACAAGTACCGTGACACGTCTTATCGCAATGTGAATTAACACTAAAAAATAAGAGAAAACAAACGACACAACGTTAAAATGTAAGACACACACATAAACGAACTACAATATAACAATGGCCATATTCCTTACTTTGTACAGGTAATTTTTAAAGGAAAAAAATGTGGGTTGAAGCTGGTTTGTTGCATACCAAACCTCGCACAACACTACAGGACTACAGTAAAAATAACTTGGAGAACACAATTGACAAAGAATCACACGAACAACAGCCAACAAAAGGCAACAAGTTAACATTTTAATACGCCAGAAGTGCATTTTGTCCACACAAGACCTACTAGTGACGTATAGATAAAAAAGTTTGAAAGCCGAAACAAGTACAAAGTTGAACATTATCGAGGACCAAATGATCAAAAAATTTGTGACAAAAACGGCAAGGGTTTTCTGTTAGTTACCAGAACATCCCTATTATTCAGAATAATTTATACTTTTGCAAACAGTAAATTTTATAAAATGACTATACAAAAGATGTACATGATAAAACTGAAGTACTAACTAATTACAGAAAACAACTGAAATACATTACATAACCAGACATTTGCATCACATTATGTCCGGGGCTTCATGTCTTTGCTAGTCTTGTTTTTCTAATTCTAGTTCATTTATATGTTTCTTAGTTTCGTGTGATATATTTTTTCAATGAACAAGTAAACATTTATTTCTAAAAGCCGGGTGACGCCTGCTTCCGGTTGCGGACTTTTCTCTCGCCGTTTTAAAAAAATTAGTGGTGGCCTTCTGCTGTTTTCTGCTCTTTAGTCAATTTTTGTTTTGTAATACCTTTCCCATTTCCATTCTTAATTTTATATTAACTTGAATATGAAGTTTCCTTCCAATTAATAGTTCGATTTTTTATTTTATATTTGAAACTTTTAACTGGTAAATAGTCTTTTACAGACAACTATGAAAATGTGTTATATGTTATTTTATAAAGAAAATACATAGGGAGCATGCTTTCAAACCACAATATTACCACTGGACGTTAACCAACCAATAATCAACCTATCAAACCACATTTTCTATAAAAAATATGTCATTTTTGAAATATTATAAAACAAATTTAGAAACTCGTTTTTAATGTAAAAGTACTTTATATACATAAAAAATATTGAACGGAAGTTTGAACGACAGCTAACACCAGTAAAGAGTTCGGTCTAGGTACTATATATCATTAATGGGTTAAGTTTTTATTTTATTTGATAACAGAGCTCATGACTGGAAGCCACCATGAAACCTCGTTTTAAAAAAGAATTAAATTAGTCTTCCTTATGCATGTAGTACATCAAATACAAACTGTTAAAAACTGAATAATTCATAAAACTTACGAGGTATTAAGTTACTGATGTACAAAAAAGTACAATTGGACAATGGAATAACAATCGACTGACGTAATCGAGGCCTTGTGTATCTATTATACATAACCAATAATGGTTTGTTAGACCTTACCAGATGCTAAGGTATCATTTGATCATGTCATATTAGCATTTCACACTTTCAGTTCTGAGTTGTATGAAATTTTGGAAACTGACAAAAAAAAATAACAGTCAGTAAGTATATAGTGAATAAAAAAAACGGCGAATAGTTTTTCTGAAATAGTTGAAGTTCAAAGTCGTTTTGAAGAGCCATTTGAAGGTCTGTAATTTCGATTTGTAGTAAGATTAAAAAACAATATATGTTCAATATTAAATTAACTCCAATACGTCAGATATCAACTTTAAATGAAATTAAACGAATAGATAATATTTTCCTGACCGTTATTAAATAACTATATGAAAAGTAGTTTAATTGATACATATGAAAATAAGAAAAGAGAGACGGAAAATATACAAAGGATGTTCAAACTCAGAGGTCGATGAAAATGGAATGTCATCACCAGCCCAGTGGTCAGCACTTCGGTGTTGAAATGGATATCAATTATATGGTAATTTTTATAAATTTCCTATTACAAAACGTTTGCATTTTTCTTAAATCTTAAAAAACTAAGGATTTTTTTTATCCCAGGAATAGATAACTTTAGCCGTATTAGGCACAATTTTTTGGAATTTTGGGTCTTCAATGCTCTTCATTTTTGTACTTGTTTTTGCTTTCAAACCGTTTTTTATCTGCTTTAGTAAATAAATGCAACTGTCTTACAAGTTAGACGTTTAATAAAAATAATTCACCCTTTTTACATAAAGAAATTGTTGTGTACCTAGTCAGTAATATGAACGGCCGTCAACAATAAGCAAAGCCCATACCGCATAGTCAGCTATAAAGGCCCCGATGGGACAATGTAAAACAGTTCAAACGAGAAACCTAACGGCCTTATTTATGTAAAAAAAATGAACGAAAAACAAATATGTAACACATAAACAAACGACAACCACTGACTTATAGGCTCCTGACTTGGGATAGGCACATACATAAATAATGTGGCGGGGTTAAACATATTAGCGGGATCACAACCCTCCCCCTAACCTGGGAAAGTTTTGTAACAGTACAACATAAGAACGAACTATAAAAATTAGTTGAAAAAGGCTTAACTCATCAGATAGACAAAACATACAAGTGAACGTGACCGGGTACTCAAACATCCCGACACAAAAAGACACAATTAGCAGATCTGAGAGTACTCGCAGTTATCTGACAGCTAGTTCAAAGCCACTAACAACTAATAAAAAAATCATCCCTCTAAGACTAAACAATGTGTGTGTTACATTTTTACGTTGCGTCGTTTGTTTTCTCTTATTTTTGAGTGTAAATTCACATTGCGATAAGACGTGTCACGGTACTCGTCTATCCCAAATTAATGTATTTGGTTTTGATTTTATATCTGTTATTCTCATGGGATTTTGTCTGATGCTCGGTACGTTTCTGTGTGGGTTACATTTTACTGTTATGTCGGTTTTAGTTTGTTACCCCGATTTTGTTTTTTGTCCATCGATTTATGAGTTTTGAACAGCGGTATACTACTGTTGCCTTTATTAATGTATCTTCTATCATGAATAATAATTATGCTGACTTAAAAAATAAGATGACTACATTTATTTAACGATTAATTCTAGCAAACTTTTCAATATCTGATGTGTTTTTCTTGTATGCTAAAATTTCACCTAACACTCAAATAATGCATTATGAACAACATGTAATATTTTCCAACAAACTCATCTCTACTGAATCCTTCATCTGACATACCACTATAAATGACAGTATAAAGCAGTGTCTTCACATTCAAAAAGGAATGCCTCTAATCAAATGGCAAAATCAAAAGCTCAAACACAGCAAACGAATAGATAACAACTGTCATGTATGGTATAGGCATTTTCTTATGTACAAAATTGTGGATTAAAACTGATTTTATAGCTTGCTAAAGCGATCACTTGTATGCCAGTAGCATAAAATTCCGATATATTGCAAACGATGTCTGAACAAATCAAACTGACAAAGAAGGTAAAAATGTCAATAAATATTGGTACAGTAGTCGACATTGTGTTTTCATCTTATTCACCCTAGAAACAAACAAAAATATTAAAAAACATGAACCATTATAAAATAACAAAACAGCGGGATGTATAAGTATAGAGCTACTCATCAGAAGATCATAACATTACTAATTAGAAACGCACTGATGAAGATTTTAATAATAAAAAGTTTAAAAAATACAAATTACACTGTATATTTAATCAAGTTTGAACTTTTTATAAAACGACTCATCTGCATGGGATCACGTTGAATAATTTATAAACTGTTCATCTGTTTCAATATTCATTATAATTATTTATAAAACGTTTCTTCTCTATCAGGATTCACTTGAAATATTTATAAAACGTTTCATCTCTATCAGAAGAAGAAGAAAAACATTACAGTATTGATTCGTGGTAGCATAATCTTGAATTACTATAATGCCACGTAAAGCAACAATGTCACGGATTGGCGGAAATTAGGAAAAGTATCATCCCTTGTATCTAAACTGAGAAAAAATAAAATATTTGTTATTCGAAATAGTGTATTTTTTGTTATGGATACGTGAAACATTTTCACTGAATAAGGAATTTATTCTATAAAAATTGTCTGTACATGGATGCTTCTCGATTGTGATTACATATAAAGTCAACAAAGTTCACCTTAATTCAACTTTTAAATGCAGTGTCATTACTTTCAAATGGAGTCTGGCGACGGTTTGAAAAACATTACATGTAACATAACAAACGGTACAAAGACGGAATGCATGCTTGTAGAGGATTTTGAACATTATTCGCCATGTTACGTAGTAGTAGCTGTGGTTTTACTAACTGCTATTTTTGTAATGGGGTTTGTTGGAAATATTCTTGTTATAACTGTCGTCATCAAACGACGCAGTATGCATACAACTACAAATTGTTATCTTTTAAGTCTCGCCTTCGCTGACATGCTGTTATTATTATCAGCCGCCTTACCCGCTACAGCTGAACCGTTCTTTAAGCGCGCCGAATGGCCATATGGCCACGTTCTATGCTCAATAATGGTCTTCGTGCAATATTTTGGAGCTAACGCATCAGCGCTTTCAATAACAGCCTTTACAATTGAAAGATACATTGCTATATGCCATCCAATGAAAGCTCAAATCATGTGCACAACAGAACGTGCAAAGAAAATAATTATAGGACTATGGTGTTTTGCTCTGATGTATTGTGCACCTTGGTTAGGTCTCAGTGAAATTACATGTGAAATAAACCTAAAGGGTGAAACGATGCAATCCTGTAGTTATCGACTAGAAAGAAAACAATACAGGGTATACTATATGATAGACCTTGTTATTTTTTATATTGTACCGTTGGTAATCACTGCGGTGTTATATTCATCTATTGTGCATATGTTATACAATACAACTATCTATTGTTCTCGGCGGAGAAGATCTATTGACAAACGAAAACGGACAGCGGTTTCTTCTAGACGCCAGGTAAGCAATACAATACTACAAACTACATCTTCTTATCGTTAGTTAAGCAATAACACATATTGTTTCATACACGGGTTGTTTTTAACGTGTTACTGGTGACAACAGGTAGTTCTTCGTTCGATCACATTTGCCATGCATTTAGAAAACAAGATACTTATCCAAATTGTGTGATGTTATTAGAATATATGTATAGTTTCTATCTCGATTTTAGTTCAAAAATATTTAAAGTGTATATTTTGCACCTGAAAAATGTGTGATACAAGCTCAATGTGTTGTTAATTATTATAAAGAGTTGTACACAATTGATTAAGGTTATAACGGATACGAATACATATTCCGTGTAAAGTACGAAGTTCGCCGACACGTCTCTACCAATGTTCGTCCGAAATTTTGGGGTTGAATAAAAATCAACCTGTTTGAATTAAAGAAGCTTAGTCCAATATTTTTTGTAAAGAGATGCTCTAGTGGAAGGCAAGCTTTCTGTCCGTGTTCTCTATTATCATATCATCTTTCATCAATAGCAATTCGAATTTTTCAAAACATTTTGCAGTACCCACTTAGTCGATGTATTGTTAAAGTGTTGTTTATGTGTTTGTTAGATCGTTACAACCCTACTGATATTCGACTGATTAGTGTGTACCATTATATATCTTAAAAGACAATGATATATAAATGCAAGAACGCTCGATTATCACACGAATAAATGCTTTGTAGTTATGATATTGACATCTTTATTAACAACATTATCAAGGTACACATTTGAATTAAGAAATATATGAAAAATATTAGCTATTGCTTGATATTATAAATGCTCGTTTCTTTGAATATAGTAAAGAGTTAAATGGTTGAAATCCCGATGGTGATTAACTATGGCTCTCTTAATGCAGTTCGATTTTTCAATGCTGTGAATCACTGTGAAAATTAATGTCTAAAGTGCACAAAGACAAAAGAAAACATTACGCGATGCATATATTTGTTGTATATTTGAGTCTCACAGACATGTCGGATGTTGCCTCACAATGATATTAAATTTTCGAGTACTATTTATCGCAATTTGATTGGCTGATATTGTCCTAATAAATTTCAGTACAACTTTTTGCTACGTCAATTGGAATAGTCTTCCTTATACCATTAACCTAAAACCTTTTGTTTTGCTTTAAAGTTTTAATATTTTTCATTTTTCACAGTTTTAGATCAACTATCGTATTATAATTGGTTGATTTTGTCCTTATAATTGAATCGAAATATACTTATATGTTATATAACAAAATCAGTATGAATTCGTTACACAGTATGCAATTGACCTTATAAGTATTTGTAAAATGATAATTGCATAATGTGTAACTAATGATTTATTGTAAAGCATGTTTACAATGTCAAAGACCGTATATTGACCTCTTATATTTCTTTTGATTAAGGATTAGCTGGACTGTTCATATATTTAATTACAAAAAACAATCATAACATAAAATCTGTTAGCTATCTTAAAGATTCGTTTAAAAAAGTACATCCTCAAATAACTATCCGATAAAGGCATAAGAGGATACACGTCTAAAATGACATTAGCAAGATCTAAAACTATTATAGGAGAAGGGACAAACATATACAGAAACGGAAATTACTAAATATACATCGATCACCTATTTGAGCTTCGTAAAAGTTTAATTTTACTTTTAAAGGTAATAGATATCACGTGAAATGATAATAAACAAAATCAATTATCCTGCTGAATAAGATCAATATTTTGAAAATTATTCTTTTAAACAAAAACATGTTTGCATGTGTCATTTTTACAGAGCCCATAGGAAATAAAGCATATTTCAGAATTCATAACTTAGATATTAATGTTTTATTCGAGAAATGGGTAATTCCCTATTTTAATCATTCGATTTATAACATGATTGGTTTATATAGAGGCTATGAACGCATGAATAAGAATTTAATCTACTTTGTTTTAGTTTGATTTTTAATGTACTTCCATGGATTAAAAGTGCGTCAATTAAAATAGTTTGCTGAAAGCGAAATACATATAATAATCAGATTGCTGCTTTATCATTGTTTCATATCATCTCGGCAGAATTATCATGTTTTGTTTTATCACAAAATTCGAAAGCCATATTCTTTGATTTGTTCAAATATAAACCGATTGAAAATTCGCAAGGTTTCTTTAGCTGCAATTTTTTGATGCGACTGACTGTCATACAAGTGAGAGGATTATCTAGCTTCAAAGACAGGTTTAACCCACCAGTTTTCTGAATAAGAAAATATCTGTACTGAGTCTAAGTTTGAGTTTTTGATTTTGCCATTCTAATAGGAACTTTCATTTTTGAATTTTGTCGGAGTTTTGTATTTTTGTGATTTTACTTTTTGTAAACCGTTGAATACTCAAAAACTCTTTCTTGTTTTCTAAATGAGGTTATTTTGTGAACTTTTAATCCCTTTAAATTCTATGAAAGGGATTGAATATCAGAAGGATTTGTGTTTATCTGAATTATGATTAAAACTATATCGATTAGTTTCTATGTTCAATGTTTCAGACATAACATAGTCCCGAAGATTTAAAGCTAAAATATTTTTAAAAAAAATGGTAACACCATGAATCATTATATATCACAAATATACTCACTTTCATAAACGTAATGACAGTTTGGCATGTTAGTACTTAACTTAATAGGAAGCCGCTCACCTTAGGGACATGATTTCTGTTATATGATATTAAGTTAAACACTGGTAGCAAAATGCACTTTTTAAACTATAAAACGAAATTGTCATCTGTCTGCACTAAAATCTAATGCATCTTCAGAGATTTCTATTTCGCGACGTAACACGAAATTATTATTGAAATGAAGTGCTGTCCTTTGTCATTGATAAATATATATATATATATTAACATATACAGTACATGTAGGACACAGTAGGTGTTCATTGCATACAGTTTGCAGATCTTTCAAAGGCTAAAAACAAATAATGTAATTATGTCACTTGCAACACATTATTCGTGCAAATAATGTTAAATGAACGCAGTTGAAAGTCTTAAGAGTAATTGAAATTGTATATAAGACATTCAAATACCATAACATTGTCCAAGTTTTCCTACATCAGATTCACATCTCAAAAATATTTGATTTTATAATTTATGACTAAAACATTTTAGTTTTTTTTTCATTGGCTAATACCATAGGAAATCCACATTGATAAAACGTTAGCTTCACCACGCCAAAAATCTAAGAAGTCAATATAACTTGGAACAGAGTCCGTGTACTTACATATAAATATTCCAAGGCAACGTCAATAATATAGGGTCAGGACGTCAAGTAAATTCGCGTTTTTTTCTTTTCTGCATGATTTTGGTGGTTTTTTTGTGTTTTTTTTAATCTTTTTCTGCTGTGTATTTGTTTTTAGTTAATGCTCTTCAACTTTGTACTTTGTTGGTTTAAGTTTTATAACTATTTTGATTTGAGAGTCACTGATGAGTCTAATGTAGTAGAAACGCGCGACTGGCGTAATAAATTATAATCCTCGTACCTTTGTCAACCAATTAAAGTATCTTGAACAAATACTAGAAAATTGGAGAAAGATAAAAAGTCATGTATTAAAACAATTGTAATCTTGTAATTTCAGTTGACACAATGATTTATTTACGCCAATGATATAACATTCACACACGGCCATCATATATCTGGGGTTGATAAATAAGTGTATCAACCTCATCAAAAATCATTAATTGTATAACATGCCTTCAATGAGACTAAGTTTTTAAAATAAAAATGATTAAAATTTTGGGAAATGAACATTGATAAGTTAGAAGCTGACCAAAAGGATAGTCATACAAGTCTGAAAATGAGAGCGATGAATGAGGGGTATACATTCCTAATTATGAATGAAAACTTATATATCAGAAATGTGTACGTTGAATAATCCACTTAGTTCTTATAATTGTGATATTAATTGTCATACTCCGGTAAGCACAAGCACCATTCGTCTGCCATGGCAATCATGTAACGATCAAAGTATTGAATTTGTCCATTAAATACAATGTTTTTGTTTTTAACTGCAAGTATTGACATTTCGAGATGCAGGATATCACCTTATATCAACAGCTTTACTCTCAACGCTCCCTTTTACTAGAAACACATGCAGAATTTTTTACATATTCTTAAATAAGTATTGATTACTTCGTTAAAACTACAGAGCAAAACGATTTACGTTATACTACTGATTCAATAAAGAGTCTACAGGATGCACTTTGTAAAATACAGCTGTTTCTCAAACCACGCCTCCTTTGGGAAGATATAGAAGTTCCTAGAGAATTAAATTTGTTTACATACTGGTTCCTATATATACATAGACATACCTTGGGAATGCTACCAGTAAATAGTCTTCTGACTTTCAAACGGCTGATTAAGCGTCAATCTTTTTCGTTATACAGTAATTTTGTCATTTTCTAACATTATTTTTAAAAGCAAAATTTGCAAAATATAAGTGCGTCATAGGCCAGTCATTACTATCTGTCGTTGTGCCATCATCAGCAATCTAGTGAATCTAATTGAAATCTTCTTTATGAACATTATACTAGAATGTTCGCGTTTATTTAATTTTCCCATTTTAAGTATTTTGTCTTTTGTAAAAGATTACAAAAAGGAGATTTGAAAATCAAATGATATTAAAGTGCTTTTTACACAATATTGTCACTTTTAAAAGAGTTTATAGTGCTTATATCGTAAAAGGTCGAGAACCGGATTTCAATAAATTTTTCTAATGAAACATCTGATACCACTTTTACTATTAGACATGAATTGAAAAATGATTGAACCACAACAATTGTTCGCGAAAAAGATTGTCATAACAGCATAGCTATAAAACTATAACAAGCATTAGATGTGTATTACTGCAGTATTCACCAAAGTTAAACTCTTTTGAATGTTAGTAAAATGTTTATCGTACAGTTTGAAAGCAGTATTTTTCATTCAAGAATATGATACAGAATTGCAATTTAATAATACAATATTCATAGTTTAGCGTTAACACTGTAAAATATCAAATTTTGATAACAAATAGGTAAATAATTATTTTTTATTTCCCAGATCTGTAAATATAATACTGAAATACTACAACATGTTCTTTTATGAAATTTATACGAAATGAAAGAAAATGACGATCACGAATGTAGAGGGAAGGGCTTATGGGCAGGCCAAGAAAAATTGATAGCAAATTTACTTCCTTATAAATTACAATAACATCATTTACTTCCGTAATGATAACCATAGCTTGTATAAACCACCAATGAAGGGGATCAATGATACGCAATTAAAATACTAATTCAAGTTAAATGATATTTTGATACCTGATCATTTAATATTTATAGTTCTTGTAGTTTTGAAACGACTAGTGGGAGTGATATTTATATCGAATCATTATGACAGGAACCAAAAAAAAGTAAAATCACAAAAATACTGAACTCAGAGGAAAATCAATTAGGAAAGTCCATAATCATATGGCAAAATCAAATAACAAAACGCATCAAAAACGAATGGACAAGAACAATGAACCAACTGATATAAATGCAAACACATACAATATATGTGCCTTATTGAGTCATGTAAAAAGAAAAAGATTTCATTTGAAAATAACAGTTTATCAAACTTTCTATTTTGTGACAATAAAAGTTTTGATTCAGCAGATCCACAGATAGATATCTATCAAAATGACTTTAACTGACCTGTTTTTACCAATTTAGATAATTAATAGTTATGAATATTGCGTATATTCAGTTCATTTACTGACTGTTATTTTAATAAAATTAACGGCACCAATTTTCTTGCACCAGATGCGCATTTCGACAATACATGTCTCATCGGTGATGCTCGTGGCCAAAACATTTGAAATCTAAAGCTTAAATAAAAGATGAAGAGCTATAATCCAAAAGGTCCAAAAAGTAAAGCCAAATCCGTAAAAGCATGTCAGCATATGGCCTACATGTGTTCATGTATTGAATATACATGTTGTTTTAACCTTGATTTAAAACAACCTGTCTTAAACTTATTTGTATAATGTTCTTGATAGATATTTCCCTGTAATATATTATTTAATTTGATTAAAAATATCAGGAATATATAAATATTTATATATATTTTGAAGCCCATCATGTTGTCACAAAACATGAACTAGCGCGATAGCACAATATAAGGGCAAAATATAACCTCAATTGATCGACAAAAAATAGAAGATATCAAAGAAACCTAATACGTTTAATATAGTTTGATTATCTGTCAACTGTCCATGTTAACCAAGTCCAAACTATAAAATTCAATTGTTCCATCTGGCTGTTATCGAATCGAAACAACGTCTACTGAGAAAATAACATACTTTGACACTAAAACAGCAGATGTTACTACTCAATGGTGAGTCAATTGTATGATATCTATATCGTGTACAGACAATCTGAAACACAATTCCAATGAGTCAGGAATATGACAGTTGTTATCCATTCGTTTGATGTGTTTCAGCTTTTGATTTTGCAACTTTATTAGGAACTAAGCAATTTAAATTTTCCTAGAGTTCAGTATTGTTTTGATTTTGATTTTTTTCACACCATATTTTTGAAGGGCAAACATTTGAAACGTTTGAAATCAAATAGACTAAAAAACAAATGTCAACAGAAAAGTCAAACACAATATTTTAGGACATGCAAAATTACATATTTTATTAACTGGAAAATCAAATATAAGACTATGTTACACGGTTCTACACTCAGAGGGCAAACAACTCTCTATTCTCATTCAAAAAAGAAAACAACTCACGAGTAAATCAGTCATAAATCATGAACATTTCAGTATAATTTACGATCAGTTTCAATAGTAAGACTTTTGAAAAAGTAGGCGCTGTAAAAACGATAATTGTTTACCGATCTTAATGTCTGAAAAAAGCTATTTTCATTACGTCCTGTTTGAAGTTGGAATATTATCATTTGACAAAAGTGTTTTCTCACACCCAACTTAATCCAAAGCAACTTAGAAACAGCTCTATCACGAAGTACCTACACCATTCTTAACGCCTAACAAATATGTAAAACAAACAGAAAAGCAACACCATTGATATAACACTATGTTTAAGCTAAAAAAATATCCCTATCGAGATAAGTTATAAACAAACATACAAACATTTTCAGATATGAAATATTCGTAAAGATGACATTAATTTGTTTATTAAATTCAACTTTCATTGTTTTTCAATCTCTATCGATGGATTTAGACAAAAAGACCCCAAAAAAAAAGATTATTCAGCATGTGTATTATTGTTCAAGTATTTTCTCATTGATTGAATAAGAAATTATTGAAGGGTTTAAATCAAGATATTTCGATATTGGTGTAATCAATCTGACAAAAGATTTGCTTCCTTGATAACTTTTGTAATTAAAAATATTGGATAAACACACATTTGCCTTTTAAAAGTTCATTACAAATGTTCTGTCGTGCATGTGATTATATCACTTTTTATGAACGTATCTACATGTTTACATTTTAGTGCTATGGTATTGAACTATAGCTGACCTTAAGATGTAGGCATCTAGATAATATCAGGTATTACTCGTACGCAATGGCTACATACAT
Source organism: Mytilus trossulus (assembly GCF_036588685.1). Classification (NCBI taxonomy): domain Eukaryota; kingdom Metazoa; phylum Mollusca; class Bivalvia; order Mytilida; family Mytilidae; genus Mytilus; species Mytilus trossulus. The sequence continues at coordinate 6,578,472 of NW_026963290.1, read as the reverse complement.
TGTATATAATTAAATTCAACTAGAATTTGCCGTTAGTTTGTCGAACGTGATATATACACAACTAATGTTTCTCTGGGACAAACGTAACAAGGGCTTGAAAAACACTAAGTATATATTTTGCGGTCTTTTATTTATGATAAGCGTAACGGAAAGTGTATTTTTTACACTTTTCAATTTAAACCTCGGGGTAAAATATTTATCGCAGAATAAAATAAAGTAGTTTTTACATTGCGCAAAGCCATATACAATTCCTAAGAGTGTATGGCCGAAAAAGCTGGATTTTGTAAAGCGTGGTATGTGTAATGTTTTCGTTTAGTCTCATGTATTCAGTCAATTCAGTTTCAAAAATTATAATTCCAAATTTCATTCAGTTGCCTTGCGCCTCAATCATTTTTTCAAAAATAGTTCTATAACAGTAATTCAGGCATCGTTTGTTAATATGTTTCATATGTAGTTCGTGTTTATATAGATTGTCCCGTTGGATTTCCTGTTAAATTGTTTTAGATTAGTCATTTTCGGTCAATTTAAAGCTTGCTGTTCGGTGTGAGCCAAGACTCCGTGTCGAAGACCGTTTGTTGACCAATTATATTTTATAATTACAATTTGTGACTTGGATGGAGAGTTGTCAAATTGGCACTCATACCACATCTTCGTATATCTTTTAAGATATTTTTCTATCAAAATATGAAAATCACACTATATAGAAGTACTGTGTTTCTTAACACATTTCCTAGCATCTGTTAACTCATTAAAGTACATGTGTCTGAAATAATTCAATGCACTTATAATTAAAAGATAATGATATTGATACAGTTATAAAACAAAAGTTCATCTGATATGCAAACATCCATAGTTCAATTCGGCAGAATTATGTAATTATAGAAGTACATCACAATCAATTGATGTTTTACCGTTCATTAAATATCTGATATACTTGATTAAAACTCGGTTAAAACAAATCTGCATAAACCTTATGCAATTGATTACATGTATGTAAATAGTTACTGACATTGTCGGTTATTACTGTGATGTTTTTATCACTCACTATGGTGCTTTTTTTGCTAATACAGAGTTATGGTAAGGTTTTCCTTGACTTGGTCGCTCTTTTAGTAAAAAAGTCTCGAATTTGTTTGAAATGTAAAACAGAGACTGAGAAACATACATTATTCTTTTTCCGATGATTTTTATTTTAAATAGATTTATTACTTTATATATGAAAACTTAGTGAGTACTTAAATTAGTTGCAGATAGTTTGTTATAATATAGAAAATTTTATGTTACATTTAACATCGAAACTTATTATAAGCCGAAATGACTTAATAGAAAACTAATAAATATACTTTAAGAGTGACTTTGGGTTTGAAAAAAAAAATGCTATTATTATTAATTATTCACTAGAAAACCGAACAAATAATCATTGTCCTTCAAAATGGCAGTGTTGAGGTGCCGTTATGCATCTTGATATTTAAAACATGTTACAATGTACAAACTTGAAGCTTGAAACTGTCTTCTTTAGAAAACTCTGGAATTCCAAGCAATTTTTCAACCCTAGTGGTCTGTTTGCCGATACTTTTGAATGTCTGTTGTTTAGCACATTAGAAATCTCTTTCTGAAGATGCACCAATTCACTCAATTATTATCATTGAATTATCAAACAATGGTGTAATGCGCATTGCCATATCATCAACACATATTTAGGGTAATTTTCAAGTGCAGACAAAAGTTTGTGTGTGTGATTCTTTTATGTAACACGCAATATTTTGCCTAAGCATAGTATTGTTCTATCGGATATGTGTTTGTCAATGACTGTTCATTTAAACTGACAATTTCTTATCCTTCATTCTCTATAAGGAAACACACACTCCTATCATTACCGTCTGTACCTATATAAATAAGTAGATAATTATAAGTCTAGGAAGAAGTTATATTGGCCAGATCAAAAATTGATATTCGAGGTCTAAGAACAATTGTCTAATTGCATACAGTTAAATCAGGATCCAGGTTTTTATATGGTTAATTTTAAAGCAAGAATTTTATGTTCAGAAATCAACAAAAAATGTTTTATGGTAATCAATAAGTCATGATACATTATAGACATCAAACGATTTATTTTTTGTCCTTTCCTGTCGTATGAGGATGACATGTAAAGGATAATATAAATCGTGAAATCAAAATAGAGATGTTCAGATAATTAAAGCGCATTGTATACCATCAATGTCAGTGCTTTATTCAAATCATGATAACCAGTGGATGAGTGTTTGAATTTTATCCTCATTTGACTAATCAGGAAATGACAGACTAAACAACCAAAAGAATGAAAAGAAACAGAGAGCATACGTCAATATCAGTCATCAACCGCATAAATAAAGGAAACAGTAGAAAACCGCTGTTCGAACCATCAACATCTGCAGGTCAAAATGACTAGTTAAGATAACATTGAAAACGCAAGTGTTTAATGGCCATTATGCTAAACTTAATATTTACTCAAAGTTATAAGGTCCATGTTATTTAATAAATAAAACTGTAATATAAATGATCAGTTCAGTGCTGTTTATGTCATATTTTAACATTGTATTATCATGAGAAAATCCCAGTTGAAGAGCATTTATATCGATTGATTTATAAAAGTGCTAAATATGTTTAAGGCAATTTAGGTACTAGTACCTAAATGGTAAACAAATCGGTTTATTTGAACTAAAACTCCATATCATGGACAGTATATTTTAACCAAAAGGCAACATCACTGATATTTCATATTAGTTAAATACTGATTACTGGACTAAACCAAAACAGCAAAAACTTTGACATTGATAAAATTCCAAACTCCAAGGAAAATTCAAAAGGAACGTTCAATATCAAACTGCAAAATTGTCTAAACACAACAAACGAAAATCAATTGTCATATGCCTTACTTGTTACAATCATTTTTTTAAAGTAGAAAATGTGGTAGATTAAATCTGACAACATGTCTAGCTAAACCTCTCCCGAGTATGTCAGTTTACAACTCTTAGTGACATTTTTTAGTTCATGTCGTATGTATGAGTGTCATTGTAATATTCTTATATCAAACGGATGTCTTGTGTTTGCCTTTAAGGAAATTCGGTTGTCATGTTTTCGGATTAATATTAGATTTTCCGAATCCTCTGGTTTTATCCATTTGAATGCTTACAAAAAATTACCCATTGACCCCAATTTTCTTTTATAAATCTTTCACATGTATAATGATAAGCCATACGTAAAAGTCTTTTAAAAGTTTAATTATTCTTTAATAGTTTTAAAGAACTTAAACTTGTCAATAATAAAGCTAAGAGAAGTCAAGATATAACTTTTTCCCGCCAACATGTCAATTGCTTATATCTCGGAAACAAGCACATTGACCAACATATTTTTTTTTCTCTTTTGGTTTCTGTATTAATCCATCAATAGAAACTAGTGTTTTGAAAAGCTAATTATTTGGAAACAGAGGAGCAAACTCCCTTAAAACTTTGAGAAAAATAATACATACAAATCTGAAAAAATGGGTTATTATTTCGAAAATAAACCAAAACAAGAGCATAACAAAATGTAAACGTTGACAAGTTCATTATTTCTTTAGTCGGTGACATTTGCTTTAATGCTAGTATTTTCCCAGTTGAGTTCATTGAAACCTTTGATAGACCATTTATTTTCATACTTATATGAACTGCATCAGATTGATTTCATAATACATGCATTTCAATGTGTTATATGTTTGCGCTTACGGCAAATACCAAATTAATCTTCTGCACTGACTGTTCGTCAAGTTCAAACCTTTCACATTGGCAATACATTGTTAAGTAAAAATTGTGTTAAAATTAATATGCTTTTAGTCTATAAAATATCCATAAGCGATAATAGTGATTGTAAACGTTGTTCATCAATTAAATGTATCAATACATACATTTTGAATTGCTTCCAAAAGATTATTAACCTGACCGAAAGCTAGAAGTAACGAAAGTAGTTTAGATTACGTAATACTACAATCTCTTGAGACACTGCAATAAATCATGAAAACTATTTGCAATTCGAGCCTTCCTCTCAACATTGAGATGACACATATTTTCACTTTATGACAGAGTACTTTGTTACTGTAAATACAATGAGAATAGACATGGAAGAAATCAAACTCTGTAACACATATCAAAGTGGCAATGAATCCAATAACACATTCAATTAGAAACATGACTATTGTTATATTAGAGTTTGTTTGTGTGTGTGTGTGTTACATGTTAAAATTGAGAATGGAAATGGGGAATGTGTCAAAGAGACAACAACCCGACCAAATAAAAAAACAACAGCAGAAGGTCACCAACAGGTCTTCAATGTAGCGTCCTTAGTTTGCTGTGTTTTTGTTGTGTCGTAGTTCTTCTCTTTTATTTGATGGTTTCGCTGAGTTTTAGTTTGTAATCCGGATTTTTTTTTATCTCAATCGATTGGTAAGTTTCGAACAGAGGTATACTACTGCTACCTATATTCATCATGATTTACAGATGGGTGCAGTGCTAACCTATGAATAATTAACATGGACTGCTCTCTAAGTTAACAATCTACAAACAAATTGCAGACTTGCAAGTGGATTATCATCTTATCAGACTAACCTACTTGTAGGTCTGCTTTATTTTAGGACCAATGCAAATCACTCAAGAACTGAAGACATTTCTACCTCACATGACCTGTAAATAGGTCTACTGGTAATATTTTGTTGGACTATTTGACAGACCAATAACAAGTCTGCATATGAATCAGTCCTATGCATATATATTTTTGTTCCATCTACAAATAAAGGTATGTGCTGATAAATTCATCAAACATAACAATACCATCTACTAGTTAAATTTAGTGAAAACAAGTTTGGTTAGATAGAGCAGTATAGAAAAATGACTGCCTTATGGTGGACAGCTATCTGGAATATGATAATTGTTATATATTTGTTTGATGTGTTTGAGTGTTTGAATTTGCCATTTGTTTAGAGACTTTCTTCTTGAATTTTCCTCGGAGTTCAGTTTTTTTGTGATTTTACTTTTCACTAGCTTGCATACGACATCATATTTTCATAATGATAATTTGTGGATAATTGAAATGAAAGACAACGTTTGCCTAAAAGTCTTTTTGAAATCAATAAGATTCAACCAACGTTAACGCTGTTTATGGTATTATACTATATTTTTCATCCCTCGAGAATTTGGTTCAAAGTATTCAAAACGTTGTGAATTCAAAGTGGATTAAATCTGATTTTTTATTTACAACATGTGTATGCCGAAGACTGATATAAAAACATCTCAGATAAAAATTCATTTTGCTTACAACATCAGACAGCAACATGTCGATATAAAAATCGCCCTGCCAAATCTAATATTGCATGAATTTTTTTAATATGGGAATATAACAATAGTTGATGCAAGTTTGATCCTTTGGCGTAATCGACGGAAAGGAAAAAGGAAAACCCATTTGTAAACGTGCCTTCTACGTTATAGGTATACACTTATGTATATGATTTTATTTGCCGGCTGTATCAAAAATTGCAAATGCACGTCTAACTAAAAAACTGTTGATAGTGACTGTCGTTCGTGAGGTGTTTTTTAAACGCATCAAATAATGAGAATCTATATTTCCAAAACAAATTGAATATAAGTAGTCAAACAGATTTTGATATATACAAGTTTATCCTACTAGCATGGTGAAGTCCGCGTTGCCATATCATCAACACATCTTTTGGGTAATTGATAAATGCAGAAAAACGTTAGTGTGTGTTATTAAAATAAACAAAACAAGAACTAATACTGCATGTTAAACTCAAGATTAACCAGTGAATGAGTGTTCATTTAGCTTCATTTTACTAAAAAGGAAATCACAAACTAAAAAATCTCAAAAATGAAAGGAGACAGAGAGTAAACGTCAATATCAATCAGCAACCAAATATTCATCAACATCTTCAGTTCAAAATAACTAGGTAAGATAATATCGGAAAAAGTAAAATTACAAAGACAATTACAATCAAAACCAAGTAGTAAACAAAGACTCACAAAACCAAAGGACATTTACATCAACAGTTATGAATAATAGTTAAGAAACAACACGAACTGAACTTAATAGTTATCAAAAGTACCAGGATTATAATTATATACGCCAGACGCGCGTTTCGTCTACATAAGACACATCAATGACGCTCAGATCAAAACAGTTAAAAAGCCAAACAAATACAAAGTTGAAGAGCATTGAGGACCCAAAATTCCAAAAAAGTTGTGCCGAATACGGCTAAGGTAATCTACTCCTGGGGTAAGAAAATCCTTAGTTTTTCGAAAAATTCAAAGTATTGTATACAGAAAATTTATAAAAATGACCACAAAATTGATAATCATGTCAACACCGAAGTGCTGACTACTGGGCTGGTGATACCCTCGGGGACGAAACGTCAAAAACCGGGAGTGAAATCAGGTGCTCCGGAAGGGTACGCATTTCCTGCATCGTATACGGCACCCATCGTGTTATTTCTTTGTAAGCTCCGAGGGAAACCAGAAACTCTCTAATCAAATGGCAAAATGAAAAGCACATTAAACGACTGGATAACAACTGTCATATCAATGAATTGGTACAGGCATTATCTTATGTATAAAATGGTAGATTAAACCTGATTTTTAAGCTAGCTAAACCTCTAACTTGAATGCCAGTCGCATCAAGTTCCATTATATTGACACAGATGTGTGACCAAAACAAAAACGTTAGGCAAAACTGTCTAAAATATGGGTATAAAAACAATACTGATCCGACCAAAAAGAACTTGGCGTGATTTCAGGTGCTTCGAAAGGGATGTTTTATAGCTAGTTGAGCCTTGCACTTGTATGAAAATTCAAAAACTCTTTAGTCACTAGTCTTTTAGCAGTTTCAGTATTCACGAGTGTCATTGTATTGTTCTTTTATTAGAATGGTGCATTGTGTATGGCTTAAAACCGTAAGTACAATATACATAAAAATCTGAAAAATGATGGATTATTGATTCGAAAACAATCACAAAACAAACTTTAAAAATGTATACGTAGGAAAGTTTGTAATTTCTTTTTAGGATCTGTCCTAGCTTTATTGATATTTGTTTCCAGTTGAGGTCATTGATACCTTTTCATAGACCATTTATTTTTATACTTAAATGACCTCAGATTAATTTCGTAATTCACCAATTTTCAACGTATAATATATTTGTGCTGTTCGACGCTAATAGCAACAACCAAATTAACCTTCTGCACTGACTGTTCGTGAATTTAAAATCTTTCTCATTGGCATTTGTTGAGTAGAAATTGTGATAGAGTTATTATGCTTTGTAGTCTATAAAACATCCATAAGCGATAATTGCGATTTTTAACGTTGTTCATCTATTAAAAGTATCAACAAATGCATTTTCAATTGCTTTGGAAGAATCGTCAATTTAACCGATGGAAAGAAGGAAAATAGTAGATTAGAATACGTAATACTATGAGCTGTTGAGCCGCTGCTATAAATCATGAAAAGTTATTTGCAATCCTAGCCTTTCACTCAACTACAGAAAAACAAATATGTTTCAATTAACATAAGTATTGTGTTACTGTAACCCAATAAGATTATCAATGGAAGAAATACATCTCTGCATCCCATGCCACGTCAAAGTTGCAATGCACATATTAACCCATTTCATACAGACGATTGCAGTCCTAAACTGTATATAATGGACTTAGACTGCTCTCTTATGTAACTTTCCCGTTTAAATGATTTTACTCTAGTGATTTTTGGGGCCCTTTGTAGCTTGTTTGGTGTGAGCCAATATGCCGTATTGAAGACCTATTTTGCAGAGATGTATTTCTTCCATTGATAATCTTATTGTTTTACAGTAACAAAATACTTATGTTAATTGTAAACATATGTGCTTTTCTATAGTTCAGTGAAAGGCTAGGATTGCAAATACATTTTCATGATTTATTGCAGCGGCTCAACAGCTCATAGTATTACGTATGCTAATCTACTATTTTCCTTCTTTCCGGCGGTTAAATTGATGATTCCTCCAAAGCAATTGAAAATGCATTTGTTGATACTTTTAATAGATGAACAACGTTTAAAATCACCATTATCGCTTAGGATGTTTTATAGACTACAAAGCATAATAACTCTATCACAATTTCTACTCAACAAATGGCAATGAGAAAGATTTTTAATTCACGAACAGTCAGTGCAGAAGGTTAATTTGGTTGTTGCTATTAGCGCCGAACAGCACAAATATATTATACTTTGAAAATTGGTGAATTACGAAATCAATCTGAGGTCATTGTTTACTAGTAAGCGTATGATCATGTCTCTATATTTCGGAGCAGACAAAACCAAAGTTAACTCCAGTAAAGCAAGTCTTGTTCGAAAGAACAGTTAAGATAAATGGTGCACAGTTGTCTGAAATATGGCAGTTGTTATCCATTCGTTTGCTGTGTTTACGCTTTTGATTTTGCCATTTAATTTGGGGACTTTCTTTATGAATTTTCCTCGCAGTTCGGTATTTTTTTAATTTTCCTTTTTCACTAGCTTTCATACCACACCTTATTTTCATAATGCAAATTTGTGGATATTGAAATAAAAGACAAAGTTTTTAGAAATCAATAAGTTCCACCAAATGTTTATGGTGTAATACTATAGTTTTTCCTCCACAGTTTTATTTCAAGTATTCAAAACTTTGGGAATTCAAAGCGAATTAAATTTGACAATATGTGTATGCCAAAGACTGAAATATAAAGATCTCGGGAAAAACATACATTTTGCCTACAACATTAGACAGCCTCTCCACGACACGTCGATATCAAAATCGCCCGGCCGAATTCCTTATTGTTATGAACTTTTTCGGAATGGGAAAATGATATTGGTTCTCGATGCAAGCATGGTCATCTGGCTCAATGGATGGATACAAAACAGGAAAACCAATTTGTAAATGTGTAAGTGATAGGTATAAAATAATTTATGGTCTTTTTATTTGGTGGCTTTATTCAAAAATGCAAATGCACATCTAACTTAAAAACGGTTGATATAGACTGTCATTCGTGAGTTGCTAGATATAGGTTATACCATATAATCAACAACGACCACATGACAAGCCTGTTTCTAAATATATCAAATAATGAAAATCTGTGTTTTCGAAACAAATTCATTATAACAGGTCAAAAAGCTTTTAATATAAACAAGTTGATCATACTAGCCTGGTGTAGTTCACGTTGCCATATCCTGAATATATGTTTCGGGTAATTAATAAATGAAGAAACCAATTTGAGTGTTATTTAAATTAACAAAACACGAACTAATACTGCATGTAACACTCATGATTGTCCTCAAGAATCGCATCTTTTGCAATGTATATATGAGTTTGTAAATCACTGTTCATTTACCCCAACAAGATTATATTCTTCATTCCCTATAAGGAAACACAAAATCCTATTATTACTGTCGGTACTCGTATAAATAAGTAGATAATTATGAGTCTGGGAAGACGTTATATTGGCCAGATAAGGAAATGACATTCAAGGTTTAGAACACTTATCTTATTGCATCAGGTTAAATCAGGGTCCAGGTTTTTATGTAGTATATTTTACATTAAGAATATTAAGAAAAAAACAAAATATATTTAAGAAATAATTCATGGGGACTTAAATATAACGTGATTTTACCACGGGTTGGCCCTTTATGAATAGTATTTTACCCTGAGCGATAGCGAGGAGTAAAATATCGGCCTAAAGAGACAACCCGTGGTAAAATCACGATACATCCAAGCCCCACGAATTATTTCGATTCTAATAGGACAAATACGGCAATTGTTTTGTATCGAAGAGCTCTAGGTGAAGGAATTATTTGACGTTCCCATAAATAAACGCACTATTAAATTGACGTAAAAGAACCGAGCAAACTGTATTAGTGATATTAGATATGTTTGGATAAATTTAAATGATCATTTTACATAAATGTCTTATATGTATACACAAATTGCTTATATAACACATTGTAGCATCGTTTGTTTATGATTCCTTGTTGTGATGGTTTTTGCTTTCACAAGCGTGTAGTTTCCCGTAAAATGCTAATATTCTGACTTCATCGTCTATGACGTCGGGAAGCTCATTCAAAAAAAGGATACGACGAGGGAGTACGATAGGAACAGCCAAAACAATATATTTATATTTTACCACGGATGTGTACTCAAAGCGTTTGAAGGACGTCATGTTAGAATTCATGGTATTCAATAAGTCATGATACAACATATTCATAGACATCAAACGATTTTTTTTACTTTCCCTTCTTGATTTTTGTCAATCATATGAAATTAATAAAATAAATCGTGAAATCAAAAGAGAAATGTTCAGATAATTAAGGCACATCGTACATCATCAATGTCAGTGCTCTATCAAAATCATGAGAACCAGTGAATGTGAGTTTAATTTTGAGGTTCATTTGACTAAAAAGGAAATAATAAACTAAAAATCATCAGAATGAAAAGAGACAGAGAGTATACGTCAATATCGATCAGCAACCAAATATCCATCAACATCTATAGGTCAAAATAACTAGGAAACTTGCAAAATTAAAAGCTCAATCATATGAAACGAATGGATAACACTGTCATTATCAGGCATTATCTTATGTATAAAATGGTGGAATAAACCTGGTTTTACAGCCAGCTAAACCTCTTACCTGAATGCCAGTCGCATCAAATTCCACTATATTGACACAGATGTGTGAACAAAACAAATACCATAAGCAAAACTGTCACAAATAGGGGTATAACAACAACACTAACACCACCAAAAAAGCTAGACTTGATCTCAGGTGTTCCGGAAGGGTAGTTTTAAAGCTAGCTGAGCTTCTCACTTGTATTACAATTTAAAAACTCTTACTTACTAATCTTTTATCAGTTTTTGTAGTATTCACTAGTGTCATTGTAATGTTCTTTTATTAAAATGGTGCCATGTGTATGGCTTAAAACCTTAAGTACAATATACATAACTAGAGGCTCCAAAGAGCCTGTGTCGCTCACCTTGGTCTATGAGAATATTAAACAAAGGACACAGACGGATTTATGAAAACATTATGTTTGGGTGATGAGGATGTGTTTGTAGATCTTACTTCACTGAACATTCTTGCTGCTTACAATTATCTATATCTATAATGAACTTGGCCCAATAGCTTCAGTGGAAAATGTAAGCGAAAATTTACAAACATTAAATTTTTACGAAAATTGCTTTAAATTTACTATAAAGGGCAATAACTCCTTAGAAGGTCAATTGACTATTTTGGTCGTGTTGAGTTATTTTTAGGTCTTACTTTGCTGTACATCATTGCTGTTTACAGTTTATCTCTATCTATAATTATATTCAAGATAATAACAAAAAACGCCTTAATTTCCTTAAAATTACCAATTCAGGGGCAGCAACCCAACAACGGGTTGTCTGATTCATCTGAAAATTTGAGGGCAGATAGATCTTGACCTAATAAACAATTTTAACCCCATATTAGATTTGCTCTAAATACTTTGGCTTTTAAGTTCTACGGCAAAAACTGCATTTTACCCCTATGATCTATTTTTAGCCATGGCAGCCACCGTGGTTAAATGGCCGGGTCACCGGACTCATTTTGTAAACTAGATACCCCAAAGATGATAGTGGCAAAGTTTGGAATAATTTGGCGCAGTAGTTTCAGAGGAGAAGATTTTTTAAATAGATTACTAAGATTTACGACATATAGTTAAAAATCGACTATAAAGGGCAATAACTCCTAAAGGGGTCAACTGACCATTTCGATCATGTTGACTTATTTGTAAATCTTTCTTTGCTGAACATTATTGCTGTTTCCAGTGTATCTCTATCTATAATAATATTCAAGATAATAACCAAAAACATTAAAATTTCCTTAAAATTACCAATTTAGGGGCAGCAACCCATTAATGGGTTGTCCAATTCATCTGCAAAATTCAGGGCAGATAGATCTTGATCTGATAAACAATGTTATACCTGTCAGATTTGTTCTAAATGCTTTGGGTTTTAAGTTATAAGCAAAAAACTGCATTTTACCCATATGTTCTATTTTGAGCCATGGCGGCCATCTTGGTTGGTTGGCCGGGTCACCGGACACGTTTTTTTAAACAAGATACCCCAATAACGAATGTGGCAAAGTTTGATTGAATTTGGCCCGCTAGTTTCAGAGGGGAAGATTTTTGTAAAAGTTAACGACGACGGACGACGACGGACGCCGGACGCCAAGTGATGGGAAAAGCTGACTTGGCCCTTTTGGCCAGGTGAGCTAAAAAAATCAGCAAATGTAGCGTTGTACTTCTCTTAGTCGTAAAACCGATCATATTACTCGTTTAACATAATTGGATAGTACTCAACTCAGTTACAAATCAATCGGTATTATTCACAGATTATATATTATTGGATTAAGGACTGGTAGATATATTATAATTTTGATCTTTGTTTATGATTGCAGTTTTTATTGCGGAAACGCAGCAGGGTATGTTTTTCAATTTGCATTTAATGTTATAAAGAAATGCATGTTGATAATTTGGTTTACACAAGGGATCACATATAACAAAACCGTATTTCAATTACATAATAAAATACCATAATTGTCAATAGATTAAACAAATAAAGTGACATATTTCTTTTATGTATAGTGCATGTAACCGACATATATAAAAGACAATGTCTGCTATGTCACCAAACGTTTATGCTTTGACAACGTGAGTGATATCGTTGCGATGTACTCCTGAAAGGCCCGATCAAATGTACTCCCTTTATACAATTAGAAAGTGGTAAACCCAGATATTTATCAATTTATATCATTTGGGTAGGGAGGATAGATATTTCATACTATTGATATCAGTTTTCCTGATATCTGCTCACTACAGTACACATTTCTATGAATGTTGATATTTGGGTTTACAATAGGGAATGCAAATGACACAATTGAATTTTAATGACATCATATAATTCCATATTCAAGATATAAAGTCGTTAAATAATGCAAATGAAAAGTGAGATAACAAAAGCTATAACATGTATAAGTATAGTACATATAACTGACACATACATCGGACAATGCGTGTCACTTTACCACCAATGGTTTATGATTTATTAACATATGTATAATAGCAAGCGTTCCACTGTACTTTTTTAAAGCCTTAAAACTAATCCCATAACTACCTTTACATCTCTTTAATTTTACCATAGCATGTCTATGCATCTGTAATAAAGATTCATTCATTCATTCATTCGCCCTTATAAAAAAGTTAATATGTTTCATTCGAATTGTTTAAAAAAAAATTATTTCGAAGCCGTTTTAGCTGACTAGGCTAAGGATTTTACTCATTGTTGAATTCTTTACGATAAGCTATCGTTGTAAATTTCTGTGTCATTTGGTCTTTTATAAATTGTTTTCTCATTAGCAATCCTACCACCTCTTCATATTTGTAGAGGGTCAGCTCTATCGACCTTTTAGCTGCTGCATTTATACATATATATCTAGGGAAAGGCTGATAGACGTTTCATAATTTTTATGTTAATATTCCTTGTAATATTTTACTACAGTACAAATGTTTTATTGGAAAAACACAGCAGAATTTTTTCTTGGCATTTAAGGTTATAAAAATGCAAGATGACAATTTTGTTTCCTGAAGGGATTTCATAACATTCTATTATCAGGAGATGAAGTTGTCAAAGGAAACCAATATCATGACATGCTTCTGTAAGAACAGTACATATATCCGACAGATATTAACGACAATATGTGTCATTTAACTACCAAAAATCACATTATATACAGACATGCCTAATTGTTTAAGGGAAAACCAATCTATAAAAAAGAAGATGTGATATGAATGCCAGTGAGACGACAATCCACAAAAGACCAAAATGACACAAACTTTAACAACTTTAGGTCACCGTAGGGCCTTCAACAATGAGCAAAGCCCATACCACATAGTCAGCTATAAAAGGCCCCGATGAGACAATGTAAAACAATTCAAACGAGAAAACTAACGGCCTTATTTAGGTAAAAAAATGAACGAAAAACAAATATGTAACACATAAACAAACGACAACCACTGACTTACAGGCTCCTGACTTGGGACAGGCACATACATAATAATGTGGCGGGGTTAAACATGTTAGCGGGATCCCAACCCTCCCCCTAACCTGGGACAGTGGTTTAACAGTACAACATAAGAACGCACTATAAGAATAAGTTGAAAAAGGCTTGAATCATCAAATAGACACAAAATACAAGTGGACGTGGCCGGGTACTTATACATCCCGATACAAAAAGACACAATGAACAGATCTGAGAGTACTCGCAGTTATCTGACAGCTAGTGCAAAACCATTAACAACTAATAGAAAAATCATGCCTATAAGACTACACTAGATAATTATGTGATTTTGCACTATCTTGAAAGTTGATGTTGATGTCCTCCTAGTAAATGTAAGAAAAGGGGCTACCCAATCATTGCAGATTGATACCGATAGAAATCAATTTTTACTCGTCTAGTCTTACCTGTCAGATTCCTTTGTTTTGTCAATAAAAAAAGTTATAACAGTACATACCAAGAAAATATCAATCTATACATAAGTTATTTCAAGCGTTTAATGATTTTTTTTTTACAAAAGTGCCGCAGTAAATTGAAAAGTTATTTTCGTTTTGCTTATGATAATTACAGCATGACAACGCACAAGTTACCTATTCTAACATTAAATTAACAACAAGCTTGAGGATTAAAATTAAAGAAACTAATTGAGTAAATGCAATGATACCATTTTGTTTAACATGTTGACCCGTTGCATTTATGTATAATCAAAGCTCGTGAATCTAATCGCACGTGGAACGGTTCAATACTTGCAACTTAACACTCACTAGGCATACATGATTTTGAAGTTTTGTCGCAAAAATAAAATAGACCGCTTTTCATTACTCCATTAGAGCTATATGATGAGAGAGAAAGAGGAAACCTATAGGATAAACAAACTCATTAGAGGCAGAAACACCGACAACGTCAAGACAAAAAATTGGCACATGGATAAAAAGATAATTTACAAAACATTAAACAAACCAGTCAGCTTTTTTGGGACCTGGATTTCGTCGAAAGAGAAACCGTTATTAAACATGCCAATAAAAAACTGTGTCATTGATTTTATGCTTAATGCACATTGATTCGGATAAATACTTTTGAACAGTGCATTGAACAGTCAATATTTTCTATTGACTAAAAAGACAACCAATCGTTTTAGCAAGTATATGATACGTATGCAAAAAATAATATACATTTGAATCAAACACTCAATAATATGCCAGATTCCTACATTTTCCTTTCATTCTGAATGAAGACCATGATAATCAAAGGTTTTGTACTTGAACACCGAAAGTCAACAAAATAATTATAAGCTTTTGGTTGCTTCTAATACTTTTCAGATATTTACACTCACATAACCTCAGCATTGATCACAATCATCCTCCACTAACTTTTCACACACCCCTTTATTGTGTTACTTATTTGTGATATGATGTAACTTAAATGCGTTTATTTTACTGCTGACTATTCAGAAATTTGGGTACATTTCATAGCGTCTATCTTGTTTATGGTGTCGTTGTATTACATTCCCGCCACCTAACTATGTATTAAGCGTAGTCAGCGGCACCGTTAGTAAAAAAAAAATAACAAACATCAAGGAAAATTAGAAACAGAGGGTACCTTATCAAAGTACACAAAAACAAACTCAAACACTTCAAACAAAGATGAACTAAGATGCAATTAGTCAATATTTCGGAAGTGTAGTTCTTAAATGCCTTTTAATTTTGTACTTTATTTTGTCCTTTTAACGTTAATAAATCCGCGTCACTGTTGAGTCTTTTGTAAACGCAACGAGTGTCTGACGTACAACATTATCAGCATTGTATCTTTCATTAGTTATTTGATTTACTGATGTTTACTGATGATACTAAGTGCAAGAGTGTTATTTATTACATAATATATATAATTTCTTTATATCAATCCGAATATGATAGATCCATGTATATTAAAATGTGATTAGCCTGGAAAACAATGGATATATTGTCGGATAAATATTTCCTGCCTAATTCTAACATATTTAAAAGTACATGAACTCATACATGTACTTGATATTTTCCTCCAATTAGTTTAATAATTAAATTTGCATTTCGGACTTCAAAGACTAGAGAAACATAAAACAGTGTGACCTAATTTAATCCCCAGTATTTCTCCAGAACTAATATTTGACTACATATATCAAAACCATGACCAATGGAAAAAGAGAGTTGCAGTATTGTTCCAGAAGTTTATTGACTTGCATAATTTTCAATCGGATTGATATAATACTTTGGCGTCTATAAATTGATAAGAACAAACGTGGTATTTAGCAAGTAATGATATGAAAATTAACTTATATATTTTGCATTCTTATTGAACAATTAATGTTTTGGAAAAGACCAACAACTGGCAATTTTAGATACTGGTATTTTCCATCACAGTCTGATTAAACACGTAATTGATGAAAAGATTAATGATGATAGTCAAAATCATTTAGTATTACCATGTTTCCAAAGCTGCCGATATGTTGTATGAAAAACCATGTTTTTCTCAATATTGATAACGAAAGTTAAGGATTTTTCTTGAAGAATAAAGGCAACAGTAGTATACCGCTGATCAAAACTCATAAATCCATGGACAACAATCAAAATTCGGGTAACAAACTAAAACTGAGGGAAACGCATTTTTAAGAGGAGAACAACGACACAACATTAAAATGTAACACACACAGAAACGGACTAAGCATAAGACAAAATCCTATGAGAATAACAAATATAAAATCAAAACCAAATACATGCTTTTGGGATAGATAAGTACCGTGACACGTCTTATAGAAATCACACTCAAAGTAAGAGAAAACAAACGATACAACGGAAACTCAACGTTAGAATGTAACACACACAGAAACAAACTATAATATTACAATGGCCATATTCCTGACTTGGTGCAGGATTGTTTTAAAGGAAAAAATGGTGGGTTGAACCTGGGTTTGTGGCTTACTAAACCCCCCTCTTTTATGGCCATGTGAAATAAAACATTAAAATGACATCACAACATTACATGACAATATAAATAAATAGGAGAACACAATTAACAAAAAAGTACGAATAATAGCTAACAAAAGGCAGCAAGTTTAAAAATGTAATACGCCAGAAGTGTATTTTGTCCACACAAGACTTACTAGTGACTCCCAGATACAAAAGTTTGAAAGCCGAAACAAGTACAAAGTTAAACAGCATCGAGGACCAAACGTTCAAAAAAGTTGTGCCAAAAACGGCCAGGGTTTTCTGTTAGATACCAGAACATCCCTATTATTTAGAATAATTTATACTTTTGCAAACAGTAAATTTTATATAATGACTATACAAAAGATATACATGAAAAAACTGAAGTTTTAACTAATTACAGGAAACAACCGAAATGCATTACATGACCCGACAAAATGTAACAAAAAAAAAAAGACACATCCGAGTAAGTCAAAACCTCAACGCCAAGTGACGTCATATTTGAAATTGAAAAAAATAACAAAATAAATGACGTCACATTTGAATTTGTAAGATATAATTGTGATTGATATAAGATTAAATTTAAACTAAATACTGATATTACATTTATAACAATGCACATTTCAATACTTGTTGGAAAACTTGTCTCATTGGCAATCATACCACATCTTCTTTTTTTATGTATTATTAATAGAAAACAAAGGTAGCAATTAACTAAATTATATAATTATGTCCGGTTTGTTTTGAATCTAACTACAAACGTAAAACATCGTGCATATTACGTTGAACAAAATCAAATCTAATAAATGACGGCGGTGATTAATTATCTTTACCATAACACATGAATATAATAGTAAAGACGTCAACACATTTGACAAAATCCGATGAGAATTACAAATATAACATTAAACATTTAAACAAAATACACGAATTTCGGATAGATAAGTACCGTAACACGTCTTACAGTAATGCGAATTCACACTCAGCAAAACAGTCACAATCGGGAATAAGTCACGTTTGGTAATTAAAAGATTAGACGACGTAATGACAAACCACAATCTACCATGTGGTTAAAATGTCCTTAACTAGTTTGGTCATAGACACATTGTATGGATCCACCTATTTGTGATTCTATCTATAAAATTTACAGACTGTCAATTTTAATCGGTCCTCCTCATAACTTTGTTGGAACAGTTTCTGCGTAAGGAGCACATTCCTGTATATGAAGTCCGTATAGTGTGAACAAGCACGAGAAAAACGTATCAATTGTGATATGTAAACACCATAAGAAGGGGCAGAGGGTATGTTACTGCTGAGAAATGGGAAATTGATAATTGTCATATATAATTCAAGAGAATAGTTTTTTTCCAGTGATATTCTATTTATCTGTGTTCAACCACATTACCTAATTTAAAAAAGTATCTAACATTGACCTTTAAAGCAATTCAGATGTTGCTGACTGACTCCTTAATTCTCTTCAATGTTAAGTTAAACATTTTTAGGGGATTCTTGTTTTTGTTTCTTAATGTAAAAAAAACATAAATACACTCAGTTTAACAACTGTAGAGTATCTGTATCGGGTTTACAAATAGATAATAATGACCAAAAAGTGCAAAATAAAAAAAACTATGAAATTAAGAATAGAACACAATGGAATGTTAAAAATATAGAAAAGAATATAATGAGAAAACGTGATGAAAAGTAAATCATAAAAAAACTGAACTCTGAGATTAATCAAATCGGAAAGTCCATAATCATGGCAAAATTCAAATGACAAAACACATAACATACGAATGGACAACAAAGAATAGATACTTCAAATGATATGAATAATTAACGAGTAAAAAAATGTGGTACCCTCATTGTCAATATCATCGACACTTTACAATGTTGTTTGTAAAACAAATCATGTGTATAAGCATAGCGTCTCGACGTTCGAAAATTGGGTAAGATCAATTAAAAAATAGCGGTTACATATTTGGGCGTCATAAAAAAAAGTTTAAGTGAAAATGTCATTTCAAAAGTTATCATTTTTTTGATAGACTAATGTGTACTAGCCCTGAGCTATATGTTAGGGTCCCAATGCAGTGGGACAACATTTGCTTACTTAACTTTAGGTTTTTATGTTGTGTTTTATGGGTTTGTTTGTATTTTTGTCGTCGTCCTTTGTTTTCTTGCCGTGGCGTTGTCAGTTTTCATCGTCTAAGCTGTTATCATGGTTATGGATGTTCTATTGGCATCTTTCGCTCCTATTTTATGATGTTTTGATTATTTCAATATTTGTTATCATTTATTCATACCAATTTACATTTGGTCTAGTGTTTCAAAGAACTAAATTATATTGTCCAATGCATTTGAGGACTGCATTGATTCGTAAAAAAACCCAATATATAGTGAACCCGAAAGTATAACAAGGGATGTGTAATTGACTAGACAAACAACTACATTACAAATCACTCATGATTATCTCATGGGACTCTGGAGTTGCAGCCTGTTGCGTTTTTAACCGATCAGAGTGACATATGTAGTTGACATCTTGACATCTAATTGAATTTATAAGAAAGGGGATCTTTTAAACCATAAAATGTGTGATTTGTGGTAAAATGGAGGCTTATAAAACGTTTCGCTTAATATAATAAATGGTTCACTAACACTGTGGATTAAAATGAAATAAATGCCTAGTATATGTTATTCTTTCATTTAACTCTTTGAGGATGTTCGCTTGTCATGTTTTGGTATTTTTGTCAGATTGTTTTAAATCCTCGGGTTTTATCCATTTGAATGCCTAAACCAATTTGCCCACTGACCCTCATTTTCTTCTTTTTATAAATCTTTTAGGAAGTCATCTCAGTACCAGAATCTTTGACAAATTACACGAATTTGATTTTTAAATTATAAACTTCACCTGCATATGGGATATATATTTCCCTACTTAGTCGATATTCAAGAGCTTGCAGCTCCTACTCAGACTTTGTACAACGTCATCAGTGTCTGAGTAGACAGTTGATGAACTAGGGGTATGTCAAAGAACGTCTCGTCCTTTCCCCCCAAAATAAATCATCGGAAGGTACCAAGACCTTGTTGATAAATATTCACAAATAATACATGACGATCTTGATGTATAGATTATACGTACTGATGTTGTTTATCGTCTTAACAAAGTGTTATATTGTTCTTTCATTTGTCTTTGTTCTATTATAAATATTACTTTTACTTTTAGATTGTTTTATGTGATATCCATTTAACGTGGCTCAGCACTTAAACATCGTGTCAATGTATGTGTATTATATTTCATTTGTTGCTGGTGTGTTTTGTATATGCGACTTTTTGTGTTTCTTTGGTTCTTAAAACGTGACTCTGTTCTATAAAAAATCCCGTCAGTATGACATTGTTCTATTATATGTCATTATAATATATTTCTTTTATGAATAAGAAAATATGTTGAACCACAAACGTCAAAACTATTCAATCGCGTAGTTGAATGAACTATTTGTGGTTTTTTATAACATGTGTATATATTCTATATAACTTTTGGACTATGTTAAATCTCGGTCTATTTCTGTAATTAATATTTACATACTTTTAGTTTTAAAACCCTGTATGCAAACATTACCCATTTGAAATTTTCAAATTGTTTGTTTATACCTTGAACGTCAAATATATGTGACCTATAAAATTTTCTGACGTCAGACACTCGAATCAGTTAATGTGTATACGATTATGACTGCTGTACCCATATTTTAACTATTTTATTGTTTTTTTCTGTTTAGTTATTTTGTCATTTAATTTTGCCATGTGATTATGGGCTTTCCGAATAGATTTTCTTCTGAGTCTTTTTGTGATTTTACTTTTTAAATGAGTAATTATAAGCCGTTTATAAGTCTTTTGAAATCCTATTGATTTTTAATAGTTTTTGAGAACTTTAACTTGTCAATGATAAAGTTATAAACAATTAAATGAAGAAATTTTACTGCCAAAATTAGAATGGCTAATGTCTTGAAAACAAGCACATTGATCTCTATATTTGCGTTGGTTTTGTATTCCTTAAATAATCCCGTACCAATATATACTAGTGTTATTAAAAGCTATTCATTTTGGAACTGAGTAGCAAACTTCCTAAATAAGTGATTGACATCACAATGTCAAAATTGTAAAACTCCTTCGTATATATCAACATAATGAACATATTGACGTCATAACTGCATATTTGAACTTGCAAAAACACTTCTGTAATCAGTGTTCGATTATTTCTAAAAATGCTCAGAAACTGTAATTATATGATCAGGACAAAATAATTATCAATGCGAAACTATAGGGATTAAGTTTTATTCTAGTTAGAATGATTTAAAATGGTAAAGATTTAGACAATATAAACGCCCTTAGGGAGACAGTTTGTATTGAACACTGACAATACAGTGGGTTTAGAGTCATATCTACTATGTTCTAAAACTGCAGAGTTAACATGGAAAATTTAAAGCAAGGATGTTTTCATATACTAATCATTAAAATATTCGAACATACTAACTGGTTTCTTTACGGTCTGTCTTAAAATTGAAATGCTTTAATATGCAATATTCAGTGTTCTTGATGTTTTTGGCGATGGTTTTTCAAACCGAAGATTGTTTTTGTTATCGATAACTATAATGCCAGATAGCGCATTGATTAATACGGTTGACACATATAGGAAAATTGATTCATTTATCAAATAATTATTATGGTTAAATCATGCATTGCAATACGTGCA
Organism: Mytilus trossulus; assembly: GCF_036588685.1. Lineage (NCBI taxonomy): Eukaryota > Metazoa > Mollusca > Bivalvia > Mytilida > Mytilidae > Mytilus > Mytilus trossulus. The sequence goes on along the minus strand of NW_026963290.1, from coordinate 6,556,623 downwards.
ACTTACGAAAAAATATCACAAATGTATATTTATATATATGTATAGAGAGTGTATTGTTTATTTAAAATCGGCAGTAATGTATTTCAAAAATATTGCTTCCCTCATGGAATTGGACCTTTTCTTTTTCACTGGTTCAAACATTTTTTTTATTTATGTGTGCATATTTTTCAATATAAGAAGCAAGCTATTACAACTAGTTTTTGATAATTCTTAAGTCGTTAATTAGGTCTTATATCACAAATATATTGGGAAGAAAATTAAATCTAAGGGAGTGAACGAATGGACCATTATAACAACTTGTGATATGTCAACTGCATGTGTCCTGACCACGCTAAGTATATCATTTAAATAAATGACACTTTTAGGGACACTGTTTTATTCATCAAATGTTGTTCCATCTATATTTGTTCACAAAGTTGAACTATTTCTTGAATGATTTTCGATACAGGCAACAGTATAATACAGCTGTTCGTCAGTCATCAATCGATTGAGCAAAACAATTCAGGATACAAACTTAAACCAAGGGAAACACAACAACCATAATCATAAAGATAATGCATTATTACAACATGCATATTAGTTTGAAAATCAAATTAAATACTGATCACAAGGGATTAGAATCCTTGTCGGGGAAAGCACCTTATTTTTTCCCTCTAAAATCAATTTAGTTTTTTGTATATTTTATTGAACCATTTGTATAAGTTTAGATTGGTGTTTGTTCGTTCATTTTGAAATACACCGATAAAGATAGCTAACATTATTTGGTTTACTATTTGCAGTTATCATACATCATATCGAAAATTTCATAATTAAAACCAATGCAAGCAGACGGATGCAAATAATACAAGTGATGATTTATCAAAAACTATATCTAACATCTAATATATCAATATATCATGCAGTACAGAGTTCGACAAACTTGTGTCGTAATTTTAACAACATGGTGTTCCATGATTGGTATATAACAGTGTTGATTTATATCTTTCAAAGAAGTATATTGCTTTTGTTGCAGAATTTATACACAATTGTATCTATTAACGAATGAATAATGTTTTTTTTTTTTTATATTAGATGTTTTTACCTCAGTTGTAGTTGATTTATAACCTTCGAACAGAGGAATACAACTGTTGCCTATATTTAAACAAACGAGATTGCATTATGTCATATCATTTAACAGCATGAAACAAAAAGGTAAATGGTCGGCTTGTTGTCGCTTTGACACATTCCCCATTTCCTTTCTCCTTTCTCAATTTTAAAATCTTGATATATATATTACAAAAAATGATGAATGTCTTTATGTTGAATGATTTATAAAACAATATGGTAATTATGATAAGTGTTAAAATAAAAGATTGTTTTATATAGATGATAAACATTGTTCTATTTTAGTAATAAGGTTGTAGATATTAATCTTGAATATTTAAATACCGAAGAGCTTACTCTTTATTAATGGTTTAAAAGGAGAAAATATCAAACCCTTATTTTTTTTAGTGAAGATATGCATTTCAGGTCTGACATTATATCTTATATCATGATTTCCTCGATAGAGGTTTGCTGCTCACAAGGAAGCTATCAAATCAAGAGTTCGAATGGTGAAGGTGAAATCATCCCTTCGTAAATTTTACGTACGCAATCACGAGTTGGTTGACCGTATGGAATCATCGTTTCACAGATGATATCGAATATGTTTCTTATGTAGTCACTACAATCCACTTCCCTATTCACCCCAATAGTGACCTACCGAATTATTCTATTGACCGAGATTTTAATAACATAAGCATACCCGAGGGGTGCCACATGTGGAGCAGGATCTTTATCCCCTTCCAGAGCACCTGCGATCCCATCTAGTTTTTAAGTGGGTTCGTGTTGCTTAGTGTTTAGTTTTCTATGTTATGTCTTTTGTACTTGTATTTGTCTGTTTGTCTTTTTATTTTTTAACCATGGCGTTAGCAGTTTATTTTTGTATTATGAGTTTGACTGTCTCTCTTGTATATATTGCCCCTCTTAAATTTGTCTGAAAGATGTTCTGTGCAAAGTTAAAAAAACAATGACTTTTATTTTAAAAGTTGTAATACTAATTATTCGATTGTATAATAGTACTTTTTTAAATGAAATATTCAGTATTGTTTATAATTATGTGTCACTATCAATGTTTGTTCTTTCGATCTTGTGCGACTAAATGAAACATGTATTCTAGTACTTTTGCTCGGCCTTCAACTTTTCTGTCCAGTCTCATTGATGAGTCTTTTGTAGACGTACCACGCAGCTGCGTATTGAAGGAGTTTGCCCAAAATGCATCCTTTTTAATCTCAAATAGCAATTAAGATTTATTTATCAATAGCACAATGAATCAAAGCTAATACAGTGTCAAGAAAGGAAATAACCATTTTTGATGAATATTTACGTTCCTGCATTTTATTCATGACGTCACAACTGGTACTTATTTTGAGTTTTCATGAAAAAATCAATGAAAATGGATAAATATTAATTCAGTAATGAACAGGAAAAATAGAGCGCAAACTTCGACAAACCAGATCTCTAAAATCTTGTTTCGTAAGACATGTTTCATGTCTCACTTGAATATTTAGTTAAGCGACGCATGTGCTCTATGTTTTTTGGGCCTGCATTTGTTTGAAATCCGTTTGATTTTGTCAAGTTTCGACAAAATCTCTGATCTTGACCTATTTGCGATGTAATAATCAACGATTCAAAAGACAACATTGACACACATTTTTCTTTAACTTTCTCGCATGTCTTTAGGTCAACTTAAAATATCTTTTATGATGAAATATTGAAGATTATCATGTGGGCCAGATATGTCCTTTACCGAGCTCACTTCTTTAAGCCTGTTATATGTGATGAGGTTATTCAGATTTTTTATCAATTGTAATACGTTATAAGAATAATGCTATAAAAGAGTCTAACATTAACACAATTTGCCAACTAGAAATGGTCTACATTACAATCGAAGTTAATACTAGAAAATTGTTATAAGTTATTCTAACATTTTGAAAAAAAAAGTTTGGCTCAAATGTTTCATCTCCTTTTTCATATCAGATCTTAATTTCTACTCATATATCAATTCAGTGACGAAACATAATTCTATAAGTCTAATCGGTAAAATATACCATTAGTACTAAAGGAACAACTACAAACAAAATGAATTGATTTTTATATCACACATTTTGGTGGGTTTATTGCAATTTCTCTCTATTTGCATTAAAAATACTCCAAGCAAAAAATATATATAACAATGTATAATATGAAATACAAACATCCACGTACTTCAACTTCTAGTAAATTCTTTGATTGTATCATATACCTACACATAATCAAGTTCGAATAAGTCAATCTAGATTTGAAATATGTTTCCAATGACTATTAAACTATACAATACCCTATTTTATTCTTTAATGACATGTTTCACAACTTTGGAGTAAAACACTCAAGATCTTTGTTATAATAAATCGTATTAGAGATTTTATTTCTGCCGTGAACAAATTCAATAGAAATGACAAATGAAATTATTATATAAATGTTTATTCTTAAGTGCATTTATGTTATGTTAGTACTTTATTAGATAATCTGATGCAAAAACATGTTCAGAAAAAAGCACAAATGCTTGTTATGTTTTCATAAAAGATTTTTTTTTGTTCATACAAAATGTCTTCTCTGGTTTTAAAATGTTTAACATGAAAATTGATAATGAAGATATCCCTTTTGTAAGCTGGATAAGTAAACTTCTCTAGCTCATTGAATTATATGATAAAAGAAATGATTGGTCAATCTTTCGACTACACATTTACTAAATTTCTGATTGCATTAAAGTATTGCCCTAAAGAATATTGATAATAGGCAGAATAATCAGACGAAATACAGTGAGGTTTTTCCCTTTTGGAAAAGAAAAGACCTTAATCAGAAGATATTAAAAAAGTCTTTACCTTTTGAAAAAGGAAGTACCTTAACATAAAAAATGATAATCAGAAGAAATAAAGTGAGGTCTTTCTTAATAGTGAAAGGAAAGACCTATAATAATATAAGTAATAAACGAAAGTAAAACATGAGGGACCCGCATTGGAGATGTCAACACAATTAACAATGTTGTTTGTTAAAATAAATGATGTAAATAAGCATATTGTGTCAACGTTCGAAAATTGAGTAAGAAAAAATAAAAAACGGCGTTTACATATTTATAAATGACAATGAAAAAAGGAGTATGGGTTTTGTGAAAAAATCACTTATAACCTTTATTATTTCGATTCTATGAAATATGACGTCATATAAATGTAGAGGGAAAAGCACATCAATATTTATCATTTCTTTGATAAACTTAAGTGTACTAGCTATGAGCAACATGACAGGTTACCAATACATACCAATAAGGTGGAGCAAGATCTGCTTACCTAACTTTAGCTTTTTATGTTGTGTTTTATGAATTTGTTTGTATTTCTATCGTCATCATTTATTTACTTTCGATTGTATTGTCAGTTTAACTTCGTCTAACGCTATTTGGATGTCCCTTGGGCATCTTTCGCTCATTTAGTTACATAATGTTTCGATGATTTCAATATATGTTATTATCTATTCATACCAATAAACAATTGATCTAGTGATTCAAAGAACGTAATTATATTGTCCAATGCATTTGAGGACTGCATTGATTCGAGAAAAAAAAAACCAATATATAGTAAACCCCCCATAAAAACGTATAATCAAGGGATGTGTAATTGTCTAGACAAATAATTATATTACAAATCATTCATATATACCACCTGGGACTCTGGAGATGCATTCTTGTCGGGGACAGTTTTAGACTGATGCATATTTATTTCTATCGGAGTGACATATGGAGTTGACATCTCGACACTTATTAACCTTAAATTAATTTATAAGAAAATTTGGTGTATATGATGAGTTACGCCTTTTTCAACTAATTTTTATAGTTTGTTCTTATGTTGTACTGTTATACCACTGTCCGAGGTTAGGGGAGGGTTGTGATCCCGCTTACATGTTTAACCCCGCCACATTATTTATGTATATGCCTGTCCCAAGTCAGGAGCCTGTAATTCAGTTGTTGTCGTTTGTTTATGTATAACATATTTGTTTTTCGTTCATTTTGTTTTTACACAAATAAGACCGTTAGTTTTCTCGTTTGAATTGTTTTACATTGTCTTATCGGGGCTTTTTATAGCTGACTATGCGGTATGGGCTTTACTCATTGTTGAAGGCCGTACGGTGACCTATAGTTGTTAATATTTGTGTTATTTTGGTCTCTTGTGGATAGTTGTCTCATTAGCAACCATACCACATCTTCTTTTTCATATATAAATTAACTGTGTCAACAATGTGATTTGTGGTAAAACTGACACATACATAACTTGTTGTTTAATATGATAATTGGTTCATTAACACTGTTGATTAAACTATATATCATATTGACGTCACAACTGCATATGTGGACTTGTAAAAAAAACTTTTGTAATCAGTGTTTGATTGTTTCTGAAAATGCTCAGAAATTATAATTATTAATGAGAAACTATAGAGATTACGTTTCATTCTAGAAAGATTTAAAATGGTAAATATTAAGACAAGTAATACGCCCCCAAGGAGACATTTTGTATTAAACACTGACAATAACGTAGGTTTATAGTCATATCTACTCTGTACTAAAACTGAAGAGTTAGCATGGAAATTTTAAACCAAGGAAGGTTACTAACACTTATTAACGGAAATGGGGAATCTGTTTATTTGAAAACTGTTGTATTGTATATAAAAAAATATTGCTTCCCACAGGGAAACGGGCTTTTCTCTCTCGCTGATTCAGTGAGTTTTTCTCAGAGAGAGTATATATTTAAGTATGAGAAGGAAACTCGTACTACTAATTGAAGATACTTATTAATTCGTTGATTGGGTCTTTAATTACAACTCTATTGTTAAGAAAAGTATATCCAAGGGAGTGAACGAGTGAACCATTACAACAACTGGTAATGTGTTAACTGCATTCATGTTGATCATGTTAAGTATAGATTTTCAATAAATGGCACTTCTAGGGACACTGTAATATTCATCAAATGTAGCTCCACTCATATTGTTATACAAGCACCCTTGAATTATATCTTTAATGATTTTAAATACAGGCAACAGTATAACACAGCTGTTCGATAGTCATCATTCGATCGAGCGAAAACAAATCTAGGATACAAACTTAAACCGGGGGAACACACCAACTATTATCATACAGATAATGAATTATATAATTATACAGATAATGAGTTATGACAACATGCATATTCGTTTGTAAATAAAGTTAAATGCTGGTCACAAGGGAATCAAATTCATGTCCGTGAAGATACCTAAATTTTTCCTCTGAAATCAATTAATTTTTTTGTATTACAGCATGCATATTCGTTTGAAAATCATGTTAAATACTGATCACAAGGGATTATAATCTATTTCGGGGAAAGCACCTATTTTTTTCCCTCTGAAATCAATTTAGTTTTTTGTATATTTTAATAAACCTTTTTTAGAAGTATAGAATTATGTTTTTCCGTTCCTTATCTTAAATCATATCGAAAATTCAATGATTAAAACTAAATCAAGCAAACGGATGCAAATAAAATAAATGAAAATTATTCGTTCATAGTGTGTAAATTAACGTTTTCTTATTGAGTTAATCCTGTCAATTGATATTTTATCGTATGTTTTTCTATGTTGTGATGTCATGCTATTGTTTCAGAAAAAAGGGAGAAGGTTTGATATCATTTAAACGTTTAATCCCGCTGCAAATGTTTGCACCTGTCCTAAGTCAGAAATCTGATTTACAGTTGTTGTCGTTTGTTTATGTAATTAATACGTGTTTCTCGTTTCTCGTTTTTTATATAGATTAGACTGTTGGTTTTCCCGTTTGCATGGTTTTACACTAGTTATTTTTTGTCTCTTTACAGCTTATGATTTGGTGTGAGCCAAGGCTCCGTGTTGAAGGCTGTACATTGACATATAACGGTTTACTTTTATAAATTGTTATTTGAATGGAGAGTTGTCTCATTGGCACTCACACCACATCTTCTTATATCTAAGTAATGAAAAAGAATATATAACATCTAATATATTAATATGGCGTGTAGTACAGAGTTCGACACAATTGTGTTCCCTGCTAGGTATATAAGAGAGTTGATATATTTTCACCAATGAAGTATGTTCTTTATGTTGTAGGATTTACACACAATTTTTTTACTAACGTAAGATTAATGACCATAAATGGTATATCATACGTGATCGTATTATTTCGTATTCTTTAACAGCATGGAACAAATAGGTAATCAGAGTCTTGATATGTATATTTCAAATAATAAGCCCTGCTCGTGCGGACTTGAAGTATTTCTACTCTAAATTTAAAAGACTATAAATAAACCAAAACAATATTAGTTGCTCGCAGTAACATATAATGTTTCCTTGCAATACAATATTTTATTTAACTTTATAATACATGTTTCTTTGATTTAAAAAACATATGTAAATGTTCCGGACCATATGAGTATTTGGACCATACGCGTATGGTCATGACCATATGGGTATATACTCATGTGGTCGGGGTAATTAACAGGTACATAAATGCTTACATCTATATATAACCGTTTTAGTTGTTACGTCATTAAAAAGACACTACCAAAGGTCATGTTTTCATTAAAAATAAGTAATAATAAGAAAAACAAAATAAAATAGGCAGTTTCAAACAGTAAATTTCATCACTAGCCAAAATATAGTAAACATTTTTTTTCATTACCGATATGTTATTACGAGTGAATGGGAAAATAACGACATGGGAAGTTAACTTCCAAAAATATTTTAAAAGTCGATATGATTGAGTGTCTAATAAATTGCTTACTTTTGAAACCTTATATAATTAGCATAAGAAGTGCAATACTCATAGTTTTTTGTACTTATATGTGTTTTGTTTTAAAAAAAAATGAATGACGTCACCGGCAAGGACACTAGTTTATTATTTAAAGTTGTCTGGTGATTATATCATGTACTTTAGTCATTTTACGATATTAAAGCGATATTGGAGATCTAGAGGGTTTTCACCGTAGACACATCGGAATGACCCTGGACCCAAGAAAAGCTATACCGTGTTGACGTAAGTGTCACCCTTTGCATGATGATGCGAGAAAACTAGCTCTGACATCAATATTTAATGTTATTTGAATTGTAAATAAAACAATTGCATGTAGCAATCATTGTTATTTTACACAGTTTTCTCACGCATATTTTTGAAAAATAAACCTAAATGGTCCAAATACTCATACATGTATGGTCCGGCCTGTTTATATCCAAACGAGTATATACTCATATGGTCCGACCATACGCGTATGGTCGGACAATATGAGTATACGCATATATTCATGACCATACGCGTATGTTCAAAATACTCATATGGTCCGGAACATAAATACATGTAATAAACATAGCAGCCGCCACTGTATATTTACGGATGTCACAAACTGCGTGACGATTGGACGTAACTGCGAGCACTTTCGATACTAATACATTTAAATGTTTAAACCCCACCCGTGAAAACCGATCAAACTTTTCTTATGCCGTGTGCACGTAACTTAAAACTATATGAATTATATACTGTTGTAGAACAAGTTTTAGAACTAATTACTGTAGTTCCCATCTAAATACAATTTATACCAAAAGCAAATACAGAACCTAATTTCAAACAAAAGAAATATAGTGATGTTGTATAATTTACAAGGCCGTTTTACCTGGCGAGTGTTTGATATTAATTGGCAAATCTGGCGGCTTTATCGTTGAGAAAGATAATGGCTCATTAGGAAAACAAGTAAGCTTTTTATTTTCAATTTATGAGCTTGACTGTCTCTCTGGTATCTTTCGTCCCTCTTTTAAAGGACTCAACTATGTATTGTCTAATGTATTTGAGGACTTCAGTGGTTCGTAAAAACAATATATAGTAAACTTGATAGTATAAATGTATAATCAAGGGATGTGCAATTGACTAAACAAACAATTACATTATAAGTCACTCATATATACCTCCTGGGTTCGAACATAACTACATTTTATTTATTAACGGTCTGTCTTAAAATGAAATTGCATTAATATGCAATGGTTCAGTTTATATGAGGTATTTTGGCGATTGTTTTGCCAACCTTATATTGTTTATGTTATTGCTACCTATCCCTCCTAATGGTGCATTGTTTGAATACAGTTGACACATACAGGAAGAGTTCATTAGTTTATCACATTATTGTTAACTCATTAATTACAATATGCAAAACATTGGAAAACTTTCACAACTTTATCTAGTGTATTGTTTATTTCAAAGCTGCTGTGTTTCAAAAATATTGCTTCCCTTTCGGAAGTGGTAATTTTTGTGCACTGATTCATTGAGTTTTTATTCTAAATGAGTGAATATTTTTCAATATAAGAAGAAAACTCTTACAAGTAATTTTTGATAAAGATCAAGTCATGGATAAGGTCTTATATTATAAAACTTTAAGTAAGACAATTAAATCCGAGGGAGTGAAAGAATGGACCATTAAAACTACTGGTAATGTGTCAACTGCATTCATCTGAATCATGTAAAGTATAGCATTTCAATAAATGACACTGCAAGTGACACTGTCATATTCATCACATGTAGCTCTTTCTATATTGGTATAAAGATACTCTTGCAACATTTCTTGAATGATTTTAAATACAGGCAACAGAAATATACCGCGGTTTGTTGGCCATAAATCGATTACGCAAAAGCAAGTCCATGATCCCAACTAATACCACGGTAAACATGCCAACTTTAATCATATAGATAGTGAATTTTGACAACATGTATATTCGTTTGTAAATCAAGTTTGATGCTGATCCCAAGGGAACAGAATTTATGTCGGGGAAGGCAATGTTCACTTCGTTTTCTAAAACAAATTACGTTTTTTGTATATTTTAATGAACTATTTGTTGAAGTATATAATTAGGTTTGTCCTTTCTGGCTGAAATAAGCTAATATTTATAACCAACAATATTAGGCTTAATATTTGCAGTTATCTGAAATGGCTCGAAAGTTTAATAATTGAAACAAATACAAGCCAATGGATGCAAATAAAACTTGTAATGCTTTATCAAAAAGAATATCTAACATGTAATATATTAATTAAGCGTGTTGTACAGAGTTCGACACACTTTTGTCGTAATGTTAACATCATTATGTTCAATGCTAAGTATATAAGAGTGTTGATTTATTTCCATCAATGAAAATATTCCTTATTTTGTAGGATTTATATTTTATTATATTTATTAACGTATGATTAATTTTCAAACAAACGAGATCGTATTATTTCATATTCTTTAACAGCATGGAACAAAAAGTTAATCAGAGTCTTGATATATATTTTAAATAACGATGAATTTCCATTAAATTTTCCCTCGCCCTGCTCGTCTGAACTTGAAGTATTTTTACTTTAAATTTAAAAATCTATAAGTAAACCAAACACAGGATTAGTTGCTGGCAGTAACATATTATTTTATCTTGAAATACAATATTTTATTTAACTTTATAATACAGGTTTCTTGGATTTAATTTTTTTTTTATCTAAATATATATAATAAACATAGCAGCCCGTATGTGCCTGTCCCAAGTCGTTGTCGTTGGTTTATGTGTTACATATTTGTTTTTCGTTATTTTTTTTTAAATAAGTGTAAAAGTTGTATTTTTACATAGCACATACTCTTTTGCTTATTATTATTCGCATAAACAAGTAAACGCCAACTCTTAATTAGTCTAAGTAAGGCCGTTCGTTTTCTTGTTTGAAATGTTTTACATTGTCATTTAGGGGCCTTTTATAACTGACTAAGCGGTATGGGCTTTGCTCAATGCTGAAAGCCGTACGGTGAGCTATAGTTATTAATTTCTGTGTCATTTTGGTCTCTTGTGGAGAGTTGTCCCTTTGGCAATCATACCACATCTTCTATTTTACATAGCAGCCACTGTATATATATACCATTTCCACTAATAGCATGATGATTTGACGTAGCTGCGAGCACTTTCGATACTAATACATGCAAATGTCAAACTTTCAATAGTACCATAAAAACCCACCCGTAGTAACCGTTAACTGTCAAAACGTTTCGTGAACCTTATGCACGTAACATCAAACTTTATAAAGATTACGTACTGTTGCAGACTAGTTTCAGTAATAGTTACGCTAGTACCTTTCTCTATATAATTGATACAAATAGCAAATGGAAAAACAAGTTTCAAACGAAATGATATATATTAATGTTGTATGATTTACACGGCCGTATTTCCGGGCAAATGTTGGTACTAATTGTCAATTCTAGATGTATTGTTCTTAAGAAGGATAATAATGAAAACTGTCACTTATCTTATGCTTGATTCTGATGAACACTTGTCAACAGATTTTTATTGACAACCAACCATTTAGGATTAAAATGATATATATGTACAACTTTATATTAGTTTGAAACAAACACTATATACAACAATGTTGGACATTTTGTTTTTCTTTCTATATCAAAACCTTATACATTTTGTTAACACCATCTGAAATAATCCGAAATGCAATTTAATTTCTAAGAAAGCGTGCAAATTAAAAATCAGTTCTTATCAATATTTTGCGTAGTTTTCAACTTTGATAACAACACTTACACAATCACAACATTCCTCATACAACATTACAGCATTTCACTTACACCATACACCATAGCACCATACACCTTCTATCCTTGCACCATATGTCATACACCAGTACACCATACACCTTTTTTTTTTTGGAAGTTTACAACATCTAAGGGCTGTATCTATCAATTGATGAGTTTTTTTTTTACTGATGTTTACTGATGATACTTGGTGCAACAGTGATATTCATTACATTATATAACTGATTTTAATTATATCAATCCAAATCTCTTAAATCTCATGTATGTTAAAAGGTGAAAAGCAAGGCCAACAATTGATTTTAATGTCCGATAAATAATTCATGCTTAAGTCTGTCATACTTTAAAGTACACGAACTTATAAATGTACTTCAAAATTTCCTTGCGTTAGTTTCACCAATATGTCTAAGATATGCAGAATAATGTGATAATTAAATTTGCATTTAGGACTTCAAAGTCTAGGGAAATATAAAACCGTGTAACCTTATTTAATCACCATTTTAACTAATATTTGACTACATAAATCAAAACCATGACCATTGGAAAAAGAGAGTTGCAGTATTGTTGCAGAAGCTTATTGACTCTCATATTTTTCAATCGGAATGATGTATAACTATGGCGTCTTAGAAATGATAAGAGCAAGCGTTATTATTCAGCAAAGCAATAAATTGAAAATGAACTTATATATTATGTACTATTATGAACAGTACATCTTTTTTGGAGTAAGATCTACTACTGGGAATTTAAGATACTGGTATTCTCCATCACAGTCTGGTTAAACACTTAATTGATGAAAAGATTAATGATGATTGTCGTAAATATCTTTATTAACATGTGTGCAATACCTTGATGTACTCAATATTGATAACGATAGTTAGAATTTTGCTTCAAGATACCACAATTTTTCCCAATTTTCCTGCACTTTGTGGTGTCCTTCTGAGTTTCTTTGGTCTGCCCGTCGTCCTTTGATGTATCAACGGGGAATATAATGTAGCTCAAATATATATTGATAAAGCTGTTAATAAATCTACATAGACATTTTTTTTTATAATTATAATATATGTATCTTAACCAATCCGCTTTTCAAATACAATTCATCTCTCGATAGGACTTCAATGTTATTAATGTGCAAATTTGATGTTAGTAAATTCGCATGACGAACAATGCATGTACAGTAGGGAAGAATACCATGCTAATGTCCCCGGTATAAATCCGGGTGATTGTTTATTAGATACTGTTATGATTTTATTATCTTAATTAGTTTTTTTCAGTTTTCCGTTGATTTTCATATTTTCATATCAAAATAGATGCTTTCTGGTGGAAAAACCGTCAATTATTCTCTAAAGAATTGGATTTTGAATAAGCACAAATTTGTATGCTCAGGGAGTATAATGTAACCCTTGCTTTACTAGGGATAATGTCAAATCCCTGTTTTTTTCAGGGATTTTTATTCATTACAAAAATCGTTAGTGATTTTGTTTAATTCCTGAAATTAACCATTGACTTATTTATATAAGCACTGACAATCTTAAGGAGATGTTTTACAAATTCCGAGAAAGGATTATAAGTATTATCAAATAAGTCCTTTGCATGATGGGAATAAATCAAATAAAAACAATTCGATCATATGTACATTCATTACCCCTTTACGATTTCTTTGCTCTATATAGATTTAAGTGAACAGATTTTAGGTGATATTCAATTTAACTGTGTAGTCCACATAAACTCATTAACAATAAAATATCTGAACATTTTTTTAAGAACTTCAGATTTTTCCGATGAACTCTTTAGTTCTATTCAAAGTTCCGTAAAATTAGAAACAAGTTTTTTTTTTGCAAAACCTTTACCACACACTGCAAACCAAATGCTTAAAACAAGACTGTCTTTGTTTTGTTTCCAAATAAAGAATTTCGAAGAAAAAGGACAAAATAAAGGACTATAAACTTAAAAATGGATGTTAAAATATATAGAATAGTGGGTAAACGTTATATCAAAAGATACAAATGATATAAACAATAAACGAATGAAAAAATGAGGGACCCACATTGTAGATGTCATCAAAATTTGCAATGTTCTTTGTCATGTGTATAAGCATGTTGTGTCAACGTAAGAAAATCGACTGAGACCAATTGAGAGTTGGCGTTTACCTGTTTATGCACATAACAATTAGAAAAAGAGTATGTGCTACGTAAAAATAAAATTCCTTTAAAGATGACTTCATATAAATGGAGTGAAAAAGCACATCTAGTTGCTTATACTTTAGCTTCTGTGTTTTGTCTTTTTTGTACTATTGTTTGTCTGATTGTTTTTTATTTGCTAGCCATGGCATTGTCACTTTATTTTCTATCTATGTGTTTGACCGTCATTCTGGTATCTTTCGCCCCTCTTTTTCAATAGTTATCATTTATTTATCGATTAATGTACACTGGCCATGATCAAAATATCAGGTTAAAAAGTGCTTACCTAACTATAGGTTTATGTGTTGTTTTTGTATTGACTTGTTTGTATTTTTATAGTCTTCCTTTGTTTTTCTTGCCATGGTGTTGTCAGTATAACTTCGTCTAACGCGATTTTGATGTCCCCTGGGCATCTTCCTCTCCTTGATGTTTTGATGATATCAATATTTGTTGTCATTTATTCATACTTGTTTACATTTTATCTAGTAGTTCAAAGAACTAAATATGCTGTCCAATGCATTTGAGGACTGCATTGATTCGGGAAAAACAATAGATAGTAAACCTGAAAGTATAGGGATGTGTAATTGACTAGACAAATAATTATATTACAAATCACTCATGTTTATCACCTGGAACTCTGGAGTTGCAGCCCTGTCGGGGAAAGTTCTAGACGGTTGCGTATTTTCTCAATCAGAGTGACATATAAGGTTGACATTTCGACACTTGTTTCACTTAATTGAATGCATAAGAAAGGGAATCTATGGTATATCTAAACCATACACTGTGTCAACAATTTGATTTGTGGTAAAATGGACACATATGAAAGGTTTCTCTTAATATAACAATTGATTCACTGACACTGTTGATTACAATGAAATAAATGCCTAGCATATTGTATTCTTTCTTTTGACTCTTTAAGAAGTGATTGACATCACAATGACAAAATTATAAAACTTTCTTCGTTTATATCATATTGAGGTTATATCTGCATATTTGGACTTACAAAACAACTTCTGTAATCAGTTTCGATTATTTTTTAAAATGCTTGAAAATTTAAATTCTATGCAAAGACCGAAATATTAATCAATCAATAAACTATAAGGATTAAGTTTTTTCTAGTTAAAATGATTTAAAATTGTAAAGATTTAGACAATATATTTGCCTCAGGGAGATATAATGTATTTCACACTGAGAACTACGTAGGTATAGAGTCATATCTACTCTTTTTTAAAACTGCACACTCAATACTGAAATGGAAAAACAAGGCAGGTTACATATAAATTTTGTACTTAATATAACAATTATCATTCATAATAACTGATTTCTACACGATCTGTTTTGTTTTTGTCATTGCTACCTATCATTTCAGATTTTGCATTGTTTGAATACAGTTGAGACAAACTGAAAGATTTTATTATTTATCAAATCATTATAAAAAACATTCATTGCAATATATGAAAACATTGAAAAAAATATCACATTTTTCTTTATTAAGTGTATTGTTTATTTCAAAGCTACTGTAATGTATTTCAAAAAAATTGTTTCCCTCATTGAAATGGGATTTTCTCTTTCATAGGTGCATTGAGTTAATATCTCCATCAATATTTTTCAAACTAGAAGCAAATTGTTACAACTATATATACTTTTTGATAATTATTACATCGTCGATTGAGTGCTGGGTTGAAGCCATAAAACTTTACTCATTGCTTGGAGCACAAAAACATGCTTGAGATATTTGGAACGTTTAATTTTGGAGTATGAGTAAAATAAAAAGCTGACCAGAACGTTTAATGACTTCCAGGTCTTATAATACAAATCTATTGGTGAGGAAATTACATCTATAGAAGTGTAAGAACGGACCAATACAACAATTGGTAATGTGTTTAATGCATTCATCTTGATCAAGTCAAGTAAAGTATTGACAACAATTGTAGCTGTTAGTGAAACTATCATATTCATCAAATGCAGCTTCATCTATATTGGTAAACAAATAATCTTGAACTATTTCTTGAATGATTTTAAATAATAAAATAATAAACAGTAGTACATCGCTGTTCGTTAGTCATCAATCGATTGAACAACAATCCAGGATACATACTTAAACCGAAGGACCCACAACAACCGTAATCATAAAGATAATGAATAATTACAACATGCATATTTGTTTGAAAATCAAGTTAAATGCTGATCACAAGGGATTAGAATCCATGTCGGAGAAGGCAGTGAACATTTTTTTCTAAAACCAATTACGTTTATTGTATATTTTAATGAACTATTTGTAAAATTATATAATTATGTTTGTCCTTTCCTGTTAACATTAGCAAATAATAACAACCGAGATTATTGGGTTTCCTCGTTTGATTTTATCTTGAATCATATCGGAGTTTAAAAATTGAAATAAATGCAAACAAACGGATGCAAATAGAACAAATAATGACACATCAAAAAGGATATATAACATATAATACATCAACATGGCATGTAGTACAGAGTTTGACAAACTGATCATGCTTATGTCGTAAAGTTAACGGCATGGTGCCCTATGTGAGGTTCATGACAGTGATGATTTATTTTGATCAATGAAGTATACTCTTAATGTTGTAGGATTTATACAAATTAGATATATTAAAGTATGATTAATGTTAAAACAAACGAGATCGTATTATATCATATTCTTTACCAGCATGGTACACATACGAGTCTTGATATGTATTTCAAAAAATGATGAATGTCTTAATGTTGAATTATTTATATAAAAAAAAGTATGAAAACTATGATTTAAGTTTAAATAAAATTGATTATCATATTATATTCCGTAATCGCAAAGAAAGACCACTGTTTTCATACATACTAAGTAGTGTTCTAGTTTAGTCATTACGTTGTAGATAAATAATATTGAGGCATTTATCATAAATATGTTTAGTACAGAAGAGCTAACTCTTTATAATATATATGAAAGTAGAAATATACCAAACCCTTACATTGTTATTAAAGATATGCATATAAGGTCTGAAATTATATTGCTTTAATTGAATATGGCACATAAATGTGCTGCGCAAAGTTTAAAAAAAACAGTGAATCGTTTATTTTAAAAGTTGTACTACTGATTAGATGATTGTGAATTTGAATTCGGTATTGTTTATAATAATGTCACTTTCAATGTTTGTTCTCACGATCTTGTGCGATTAAATGTACTATATATTCTGGGACTTTGTTTGGCCTTTCAACTTTTCTGTTCAGCTTTACTGATGCGTCCTTTTTTAGATGAACAGTGCAGCTTGCGTATTAAAGGAGTAGTCCCAAAATGCGTCATTTTTAATTTCAAATTCAGATTTATTTACCAAAAGCACCATGATAGGAAATTAACGTTTTTGTTGAAAATTTACGTTCCAACGTTTTAATCATGACGTCTAAAATATTACTAGTTTTGATTTCTCAATAAAAATGGATAAATGTTCATTCAGTTTTGGATTTAAAATATAGAGCGCGTACGTAGACAAAAATAATGTGTGTGTAAACATTTTAAATTTCTAACTTGAGTACTTAGTTTGACAAGGACTGCACTCCATGTTACCTTGTCGTGAAGGGACGAAAGATACCAAAGGGACAGTCAAACTCGTAAATCAAAAACAAACTGAAAACGCCATGGCTAAAAATGAAAAAGACAAACAGAAAAACAATAGTACACATGACACAACATAGAAAACTAAAAAATAAACAACACGAACCCCACCAAAAACTAGGGGTGATCTCAGGTGCTCCGGAAGGGTAAGCAGATCCTGCTCCACATGCGGCACCCGTCGTTGAAGTTTGTCAGATTTTTTTTAAAATTTCGTCAAAATCTCTTATCTTCACTTATTTACGATGAAACAATCAACCCCTCAGAAGAAAACTTTTACACAAATAGTTAGTTAACCTTCTCACATGTCTTTAAGTCAAGCTCAAACATTTTTATCTTGTAAAATTGAACTTTATTATCGGGGCCAAATATCGACCTGACCGAACTCACTTCTTTAATTACAAAAGAGAAGATGTGGTATGAATGCCAATGAGACAACTCTCCACAAGTGACCAAATGACACAGCAATTGAAAAAAACTATAGATCTCCGGCCTTCTACAATGAGCAAAGCCCATACCGTGTAGTCAGCTATAAACGGCCTCTACATGACAGATGTAAAACAATTAAAAAAAGACAACTAACAGTCTATTTTATGTACAAGAAACGAACGAAAAACAAATATGTTACACATTAACAAACGACAACAACTGAATTACAGGCTCCTTACTAGGGACAGGCGTATACATACAGAATATGGCGGGGTCGAACATGTTACCGAAATCCCAACACTTTTCCTATCCTTGGACAGTGGTGAAGCTGTATACATAAAAACGAACTATAAAAATCCGTTGAAAAAGGCTTAACTCATCAGATGGATATAAATAAAACTACGTCTAAAACACCATAATATTGCATTGGTATACGTAATTAGAATACTGCTATGAAAGAGTATAACAATAACACCAAGGTAATTTTTGGTAATCATTTTTCGATAAGAATTGGTCGAAATGTCTAATCGGTAGAATAATATACCATAAGTACGAAACAAAAGAACAGTAACATAATAAAAATGAAATGATAATTAGTTCTATATTGGTGTGTTTATCTTAAATCCTATGCACATTATATTTGCATAAAAAATACTTAAAACAAAAATTTATCTATAATAACGTATAATGAGAAATTCAAATACCCACGAACTTGTACTCATAGGAATTCATTAGATTATATATAATACTTACGACAAATTATCAAGTGCAAATAAGTCAATATAGATTTAAAATATGTTAACAATGAATATAACACTATAAAATTCAAATTTCTATTCTTTTATTGCATTTCACCACTATCAAATCATTTAAACAAGATAAGAAATAATATAAATTTTATTACAGATTTTATTGTAGTCTTGACTAAAATTAATGTAAATTAAAAAAAGCATCAATTTTTTTCTATTCCAAGAGCATATAATTATATCATGTCGGTATAATATCAGATTAACACTAAAAAAAATCTCACAAAACAAACAAAAGTACATATGGATGTTAAGTCATTACTGAAAGAGAACATTTTTTAATAACAAATTTCTTCTCTGATTTTCTAATGTTTAACTTACAAAATAACGATGAAAATAGCCATTCAATAAGCAGTGTCTTTTTGTCTACGTCAGTTAGAATTGTACACATTAATGTCTCTTTTAACCCCGCCATATTATGTATGTATGCGCCGTCCCTATTAAGGAGGTTGATGTCGTTTGTTAATGTGTTACATACTTGTTTTTCGTTCGTTTCTTGTACATAAAACAGGCTGTTAGTTTGTCTACGTCAGTTAGAATTGTACACATTAATGTTTCTTTTAAAGTCACACAAATTGTACCCAATGATTTCATAACAAATGCACCGAAGACGATGTTGTCAATATCATCAAAATTCTGGACATTTTAAATCGACAACATATTAAATGAGTTTGGTGGATTTAGATTTCAAGAAATTAGTCGGCAATCCAAATGGTTCATCCAATTATGCACCACATATAGCTTACTTGTATTTGTGCTCATTATATCGAGAGTTGAAATTGAGAATATACAAAAACCTGCATATAAAGCCTTCTTATATCAAAAGAAAACGGATCTTCCACCTTTCGTTTAACAATTTCACAGTCAGATAAATAGATAACTATATGTCACTCAATAATCCACATATTAGTGAATGGACGATTATCCAGAGTCCTAGTCAATAAGAGTACAAGTATGACAACAGCAAAATAATTCTGTTTCAAACTCATATGTTGCTTCAAATTATGGAATCAGCGACAGAACTTAAATGCGTTACTTTAAATTTCTGCTTTATTCTTCGAAACTAAAAGGTGTGTTACGTCTTCAGATGGTATGTTATCCTCACACCAAATGTCAACAATATGCTTAGTAAACCTGTATCAAATCAAGTCCTTGTTATTCCCATTTTTGTCATTTAATATTTGATCATCTATATATTACGAAAAACATAATTTACATTTGCTGCAGATTCTAGTTTCGTCTACACAAGACTCATCAGTGACGACCGATTCTAAAAGAATTTTATAAATGCCAAATAAAGTACAACATTGAAGAGCATTGAGTAGCAACAATTTCTAAAAGTTTGCCAGATACCGCTAAAAATAATGTTGTTATACGGAAGTATGTTTCTATTCGAAATATTTGTGCTATTAAATTGCACACACTATTTATCAGTCAGATGATTCAAATGATATTATGTTGTTTTTTTTTTTTTTTAACTGTTGATGTAAATGTCTGCTGGTGTTATGTCTTTGTTTACTCCTTGGTTTTGATTGTTATTAGCTTGCTCATTAGATTAATTAATACATTTTAGTACTTATTTGTCATGGGACAAAAGACATGATTTTACGGTGTACCAAAACTTAAGCGCATGGAAACGTTAAACATATAAATAATCTGTTTTTGTGAAAAGCAAAGTCACTCCAAAGAAAATGCAAAACGGAAAGTGCCTAATCAAATGCCAAAATCAAAACTTCAAATAAATTAAAAGAACACAAAATTCTATGCGACATGTTGATTGAAATATACCATTTCAAATTTGCCTGTCGTCGTCTTCATACATGGTGATTTGTAAACATGTACAGTTATGAATTTTAGTTTATATCAGTTAAGAATTAGCTTCCTTTAGGATAAAAAGGGGCAACATGACATTCATTATTTTACATTCATAATAAATTCCATCGGTCATTAATAGAACAAACCCGACCACAAAACATATTTTCAATTTATTTTTCATCTAAGTTGTTTAATTTTTTACAGTGTCATTTCATCCCCCTACTTGCTATATGAGGCATAAAACATGAAGAAACAAATTTGGAGTATACACAAAATTAGACAGTAACACACAAGGGAATCTATTCGTGGACAACGAAAATAAAAGCATGATAACTGTCTATTCGGACCACCTCCCCTACGGCTCAGTCATTATCACTGTCTTATTCAATAGTATACCACTGTCCTGTGGGCATATATCACGATACTGACCAGGTTTGCAATTATGTAATTGGTTTCGGTTCATAATATGTATGGGAATGTTACACAATGATTTCAGGTTTTGAAAACAATAGTTATTCTACAAATACCAAACTGCAGATTTTTTTTCCATTCAATTTTCATATGTTTAGCATTTAAACATAAGGAAATGTTGTCCTTAAATTGAACTCTCAATCACGACACATGTCCAAGTTTTTTTTATTTTTACTATATTTGTCATGTAATGGTATTAATTGTCTATTTCTTATAGAAAATGGACCGTAATCTTAGACTTTTTTCTACAGAAAACTGTTAGTGCAATAATGCTATACATGTTATAAAAAAACGATAATATTACAAACAGTGAGTAAAATATATGGGATAGACATGCCATTTTGTGCATATACCATGAAAAGTATCAATCACAGCCATAGTATTTATTATTTCATTGCATGCAAAGGAGCAATTCGGTTTTAGTAGACATGTGTTCAAGATTTGTTCAGAAAGCCCACATGCTTTATTACAAAGGTTATTTTTATTTTACAGTTTAAATATAGTTAACTGAAATGTTTGTTTATCTTGTGCTACTATGGACTGTTAACGGAAAAGTGAAATTGAGTAATGTGTCTAACTTAAAAAAACAAACATTTACTTTTAAAATACTCATGTAACGGAAACAAAGGCTAATAAGTTGTTATTCAAACTTATTGTTTTTATACAAAAAATGAGACTGGCAAAATACAAAATTTTTTTTTTGAATTTTCCGAGAAAGACAATTCTAAAATGTGAAATAATTGCGGAGGGGATAACTATTCAATAGAGTCCATAAAGGCGGTTAAAACAATTAAACGAGTAAAGTTCATAAGACGATCTCTTACAGTGAGCAAAATATACAATCAAGTCATCTACATTAAGCTTCGAAATGACATAATATGAAATGATAAAAAATTAACATAAATAAAACTTAACAATTATTCCAGGCAATTTTTTTACCGTTTGAAAATAATCATATTAAAAGAACAAGACATTCATCTGTTATTGTCTGTATTTAATATTGAAGATCGTCAAGTTAATATATTTTACCTCAAAATTAAATTAATGCATAGTGTTGACTTTTAATTGAGATTTGTATTGGTGAGTGCAACACATTTTTGTATGCCGTACTTATTTGGTTTTCAAAATTAAAAAAAAACCCCAACAACATGATAATCTACATCTGCATTATGAGGAATATTCACTGAAAACAATGTAATTTTCACAGCTATTTAGTAATTGGCGTGATTTTAGTTCATTTATTACAAAAGAGGGGCAAAAAATACAAAAAAGAGGTTGCTTTAGATGGATTTTGTTAAAGACTTTGAATTAAGAGTAAAAAATAGAAAGCCAAGTGCAAGTATTAATCACTTTAACAAATCTAGTTTAGAATGAAACATAATACATTCAGCTTTAAGGGTTATGTAGTTAGTGGTTAAACATTGAACGCCTAGAAATGACAAAACATATCGACTTTCATCAAAAACAGGAATGAACATCAATATTTGTTGATAATTGAATAATAATTTGTATGCGGGCTCCACATGGGGTTGAAAAGGAAGCTTTACAATCTTAACTTTAATTGTTAACTAATTAGGCGTGGAAACTTTTACTTCTGCTTCATAAAAGGTTGGTCATAGACAACATTTGCGATCGTTACATATATATGGTAGCATTCTTTGTTTTTCAACAATCACCTTTTAGAAAATCAATAAGTTCAGGATTTTTCAAAATGAATTATACGAACTGTGGACACAACCGTATTAACACAACTTGTTTGTCTATCGTCTTTCAAAATGTGTTCAATTTGGCTTTTAAACGTTTAAATACATTCAAGCTTATTACCACCGTACATGTTATCTGTCATACGTAGCCATGAAGATCATAAAACTTAAAACAGAAAAGAAAAAGCACGAATTTCTTCAAATAGAAGTTTGAATGTCATAAAGACGAACCAACTATGTAGGTTGGAAATAACCAGAAGAGGTTAAATATAGAATTGGTTAATCAAGAATAAGAATAAGCCTGCTTACAATCACGTTCCTAGTCCCTTAGTATAGTTTATATATATGTCGTAAAGACAAAAGCAGCATGTGACTTGGAAGAGAGAATGTCATAGTGATTTGCATAATTTATCAATTAAAGGAACTTAAATGAAATATGATAGCATTAAATTATGAAGGTACATTTATTCAAACATAAACGGATAAAGCGTGCTTGTCAATTTGAAATGATTTTTGCAAGGATGCTATTATGGTATTTAATTTAGTTTGTTTGTCGTTATATTGTGTTTGAACACTCTTAATGTTTGAGACCATACCGCAGATTCAAATCAATTTTACCATAAATCTACGCGAATGATGCAAGCTAAGGGACTAACAAGTCGTGTCTATAGAGTACACTATTTTGAGGATTGAGGCAAACTTCTTGAATACCTTGTACCAAAATAACAAACGTTGAACTTTTAAATTATAATATTTATGGAAATGTTCTCATTGTGAAAAAATGATAGGTCAACAATTAAATGTCATTAAATTAGAGGATGCAAGGCAACCACTTGTCATTTAGTCAGATAACTCTATTAAATTATAAAGTCTTGCTGAAATACCTTCCTAATCCTGTTGATTAGTTATAATATTTTCAAATTGCGCTTTATATCACAAAGGTTTCCTATTATCATAGCACATACAATATTTCCAATAGAGTTGTTTGCAAAATCAACACAAAATACATTGCTATGTTTTCAGCAATTCTTAAAAAGAACACCATGAAGAACCGTATTTTTTTTAAATGTAGCTAATTTTCATTAGAACCTTTCAAAGCTGTTATCATGATAACTTCTTTAAATTTGTAAACTGTTTTAATTAGCTCTTGTCGCGATTTAGCCGTATTGCACTAAGGCGGCCTAAAGCAAACAGTAATCAATCAATCAAACCTTTAAATAGATTTCAAATAACAATATAAATATAGAGGAACCATACCAAGTTAAAACCTTCGATCATTGTTTATAATCTTACACAAATATTGCTAATATGAGTAGTTTAATTGAAATATATGTTATCTGTTGGCAAAAATGTCAAATTAAAAAAATAATCGTGATGATACTATTCAAACAGTTTTCCGTTGAGAAAAACGTACGATAAATGTATTTCTCTCTCTAATTGCGACTTTCTATAATGCGTTAGAAATATGAAAAGTAGGGAAATTAGACAATTAAAAACAACATTTTTGAGATTTCTTGCGTTCCAAGCAGTTTGTTTTGTGTATTAACCTTCATTTGGAACTATTGGATTTGACTTTTATCATTTAAACCGCGTTTACTTAACCATTTTCTTTAAAAGGAATATGACAGATCTTCTTCATTCGTTAGATGTATTCAAGCTCTAAGTTTTTCCATTTTTGAAAAGGAATCATTTTCGGTATTTTTGTTCTATTCGACATTCGAACATAAGGGATGAATAAAAGTTTAGTAACGTTGTGGTGATTAGCTTTATGATCAAAGCTAACATGAGAAGAATATTAAATACTAGTATTTTAATATTTCATTTTTTCCTTTACTTTGAAAATCTGTAATTCTTAATTCTCTCCAATAAAAGAGGCTCTGTTTATTTCCCTAAAATTTGTATATGTGAACCTTTATAACAAGGAAACATTATTTAATGTTGATCGCTAAATTCACGGAGAGAGTATGTTGTAAAATACCAAATAAATCATCGATCCCATATTGTTATAAAACAATTTTCAGAGTCAGTCAACGTCTAAGATGAAAGATGTTATCTTGTAATTGATAAAGAGAAATAGGTTAATGTCATTACAGTTAGGTATGCAGTAATTGAATAACCATAACAGACTAGTAACTGTCTGTTCCACGACGGCTTAGTCTATCAATTTGACATGTAAGACATTAAAACAAATGTTTCGGACGACGGTAATATGCAGGACCTTTGCATTAAGCATTTTACCATATTCCTCAAAGTACATCAACACTTATATAAGCATTTGCACCAATAGGATGCAATTAAATGTAATTGGATACTTTGCAAGAATCCTGCTTTGCCTCAGAATAAGATCGAATTAATAAACCCTTAAACAAATATGGAAATTGACCCTTTGCATTAGGCAAAACATCATTTTTTATCGATAAGTTTAGATTTACTCCAATTAAGATGCCATATTATGTATTAGATTAATTTGTATTTATTATGCTTTACCATAACAACAACGAACCGTTGAATGACTCTGCTCTAATAAAAAAAATCATTTTGCATCAACCATAACATTGTTTTTTTTTATACTAGACAAGAGTCCTGCAACATAATAATGAACTTTGGAAAAAAACTCGCACATTAAACTCGAAAGTTTGATTGATTTTGGTGCTGTTCGGTAACTCAGACATTAACGTTTCCCTCATAGCTTTTATAATTAACGGAAAACACTCGTGTACCTACATATACTTTTGCAATTTTATTTAAACAACATATTCTGCTCATTCTGTTTGCATTGTTTCTTTTTTTCTCTTTGTCCTTCGGATAATTTATTGCATATATGTAAAGCTAGGTTTATTCAACAATTTTCGATGTAAGAAACCCCCCAAGCCAATCGAAGTATGGTAAATGACAATTTTCAACCATTCGTTTGATGTGTTTGAGATTTTGGTTTTGCCCTTTGATAATTAGGTTATTGAATGGTAATAAGTTCTAACTCTCATTTTTTTTTATCGCGAGTCACATAGATTAACCTAAAGTTCTAAAAACCATGTCGAGATATTCAACAGATAAGATAGGAGCGTATATACAGCTGAGATTATTATTAACAACAGACATACGAGGGATCAAGTATAGAATACGTGATTGTAGTACCATCGGACGTACATTTAAGTCAAATGAAGTAAATCGGTTTTTATACAAGTTAAATTATTTTCCAGGTTTATTATTTGAAGATTGTAGTTATGTTTAATCGCCATATTAAGTTGGGATCGACAGGTCGACAGGTCGATAGGCCGACAGGTCGATAGGTCGACAGGTCGACAGGTTGATAGGTCGACAGGCCGACAGGTTGATAGATCGACAGCGACATGTCAACAATTAGCTTGATTGACAGTCCGACAAGTCGACAATGTAGCTATTTCTTTTTTTATAATTGTTAAAAGTTTAGGCAAACGGTTCTACAGATCAAAAAACATAAGCATCAACACATCCAATAACTGTATAAGCTATTTATAGTTTTTCATCTAATAAATAAAAGAAGTGATTGTATATTTTATTTGAGAGGAAAAATTAAATTTCAACAAAACAAAACTCGTCAATTACTTTTTCTTTAAGTTAACAGTGGCGCTTTTTAATCCATTTTAGTTCATCTTTTATTGGCCGTTTCATTTTTTTCATTAAAGATTGCAATGTCCTTTTAAAAATTTATGGAAAACGTCTCCATTTGAAAACCCGTATTTGTATCTGTAGCAAAATTCATATGCCTTCAATTTCATTTGTGCAGGTTCCATCTTTTGCTTTAAATTCTTTACTGTGGTTTACAGTTTTATGCACAAATCCTTCCTTTTCCAATGTGTTATACGCCGCCCAGCAATCAGAGTTAATGTGTGCTCCTTCGCAACATTTTCCTGAATAATTGGTAACAAGGTCTTACGATCTCTTTTTTCCACTATTTGCAAAATCACTTTCCTTGACCCCTTCTCCACCATTCCAAAAACCCAGGTATCTTGTTTTCCTGTACCTCTGGGATATTTTCTCTTTTTTCCAAAGAGACTTTCATCGATTTCAATCAAATGTTCACTGTTTGATTCCAATAAGACTGGATCTAACTTTTTCTTCAAAATACCAGGCAATTGCATCGATATGGAAATTGGTGCACATTCTACAATCATCAAATCGGTGGGGATTAATATTGACACATATGAGTCAACATTCAACGACTTATCAACTCTTACTGATGAAGAAAAGAACTTTACTATTCAACATCATCCACATGCAGAGGGAATCGAATGACTGTGGTGAATTTATTTGATGACCAAACACACGCATTTTGAAACTAATTGTAATCAATTTATGTAAGTGTTAATCAAATAACCGATCCGGGCTAGCACCCTCATTTATGTATAAAAAAAAATATAAAATTAATTTGCTGTACATGAAGAATGATAAGTGTTTAAATAATTTATTTCAATGTAATGATACTTGAAGCTCTGTTGGATTTTCAAAACAAATTGGAAAAAGAAAATAGCTTTTGTAGTTGTATTATGCATTACTTTCCGCCACGAATTCTATGCTAAAATGATAGAAGGATTGAAATGGAATATGTGTTAGAGAATTTTTTTTTATATATAATTGTGCTGTAGAAATTGATTATATCTTAAAATAAAATTATAGATACGGTGTTTAATGCAGCTGAAAACGAGTAATTAATGAATAGATTTATCACCTTCAAACATGGTATTGCTTTGGCAGAGAATTATGCGTGCATTATACAATATTAAAATTACGAACTACGGAATACTAGAACATATAGAAATTATTAATGTTAGTTTTAGATGAAATTAATTCAAACTATCGGAATTTCTATATTCAAATGAAAGTACCTACGAGTAAGAAAACTACCCCCAAAAACCCGATTTTTTAATTTTGTAAAATGTATTTAAGCAATATACAGAAATGATTTTAGTTATTCGAAGTGAGTATGATACAATTTCTGCAAAATTCGTTAACAATCATTGATTGTAGGTTAGATGGTTCGCTACTGACCCCCTACGGATCCATAGAGGGTTAGTAAAATTCATAGGGAGTGGGGCCGGAGGGAGTCAGTTGTTAACCGTATAACGAATTTATCCCACGCTGGACTTTTTCTGCTGCGTTATGTTGAAAAAAGCAATGAAACACAACAACATTAATAGATGACGTCACCATTAACGCGCCATGAACCCCCTATGAAATTTATTAACCCCCTACGGTATCATATTGTGTCAACACGTGACGGCGTTAAACCAATCACAACGTCATATTTTACCCGCGATGCGATTGTCATGTTTGGCTTGCAAATGCGAATGAGCATGTGTTTAGCAGGTATTAAACTTTTTCATTAAAATCATAATTATGTCAAAATTGAGATTTGAAAGGTTTCCAACAAACGACGATGATTTGTAAGACACATTTGTTATCTATAATATGAAATAAAAAAGGTCTGGAAAAAACGAAAACATATGCTTGACCGTCTTATTATGCTTATACTCATGGTTCTATAGGGTTGAATTATCATCGATCTTCTGGGGTTAATGAATTGCTGTTATTATTAATACTTTTCTGAAAATTTGCTTATAACCTTTGTTTTTACGTTATTGTGATATTTTATATGTTGAAGATAATATATATTATCGCTATTTTATCTTTTTTTTGTGATAATTTGTTATATCATGCTACTTGCTTGAGATGGATACTTATCATTAGAAACTAAGCAGGCACATGGCGTTGCTAATGAAATTGACATGAAATTAACAACATCGTCATAGGTAAAATAGCGATAAACAGATTATCATTGGTCATCTCAACTCCGTCCTGGCTCATGCGAGAAAATCAATCTCGTTGAGATTATCAATGATAATCTATGTAGAATTTTAGTCAAATCGGTAAACATGAACTTGACAGGTGTGGTAGCGACAAGTAAGTTCGTCTTCGTTCTTTTTGTTCAGAAGCAAGCAAAACGTGCGACATTTTATCTAATATACTTTTTGCCCTTATATATGGGAAATATGAAGCCTGAATAGTTATTTACAATATTTGCATATAAACATTCAATCTTTTAATTATGACAATTATGAAGTTTTTGTAAATACAAAAGAAAGTGTATACTCTTATAATGAAAGTTAGATCTATGCGTATGTTGCAATAGTGGGAGATAAATATCTTAAATATATAAAATAATTTACATAATTACATGATTTTACACAAGACCCAAAGGTATACTTATATTTTTCTATATTAGTAAAAAGATGTAGGATTTCAAAACAATTTAATGTTAGATATACAATATTTCCCTGAAGAATAGATGATAATAAAGATAATATTTGATGTCTTCAAACTCTTTGACATATTATGCTAATCATAAATATTTATTAAAACGTGGTTCAGGAATGTAATCAGTTACTTAATATGGTCGAATTCAAAGATCAAATTGGATGAACGTTGAACATTTTTCAGAGTTTTTATAGTTTGAAATTACTCAAGTCCTTTGTGTACGATAATCGTAAGCAACATTTACATTTATATTACACCAATTTCATGCATCTTAAAATTTCGAATTTGTATTAAAAGTTTGTATGCAACATTAAGAATAGAAGCATTATAATGACATATTTACATTTAAATGTTAAAATAATATGTGCTAAAGTATAACTATTTCTCAAATGTTCTACATAAAGGCTACACCGTAGTAAACCGCTGTGCACTACTCGTAAATCTATGGGGAAAAAAATCGGGTTAACAAACTAAAATACCTGTTAGAATTGTTAAAATATTTGTTTTCACGTCTTACATACAGCACTTATGAAACTCGAAGGATGCCAAATGTGGAGCAGCATTCACTTACCTTTCACAGCACCTTAGATCACCAATGTAACTTAATGGACTCCGTGTATCCCAGTTTTTAGTTGTCTATGTTGTGTTTGTGTACTGTATTTTCGTTCTTTTTTTTAGCCATGGCTTTGTAATTTTACTTTCAATCTCTACTGTACAAGAAAAATATGTCTGTTTGTTTACATTTTTTCATTATATTCATTTAAACAAAATCTGGCCAAAAACAAACCAATAATTTGCTCGAAATAATATGATAACAACCGTGTACTTCACCTACCGAGGTAAGAAGTAAATCCATCAACTCGCAATTCCACCCTGTATTGAATTTTTTTAATACCGGTATTGTAATAAATCTATCCCTGTTAGTTTCAGATAGACATCAATACACTTATGTGTAGTCTGAAGCAATATTGAATGTATCTGGGTTTTTTTCTGCAACTTTACAGTTAAGGAAATTGCACAATATAGTGTACATAAAATACTGTTAATGATGTTTTTGTAATTGTATTCTATGCTGTGTGTTTCTCTGTCCTATATGTTCTCCCATTTTTTTAAATTTTAATCCTGTCATGTAATTTTGTGTTTCTGTTGTGTCGTAGTTCTCTTCTTATATTCGATGAGTTTCACTCATTTTTTGTTTGTAACCCGGATTTGTTTTTCTCTCAATCGATATATGAAATTCGAACAGCGGTATACTACTGTTGCCTTTCTTTACTGTACAGTACCCGTTATAAAAAAATACAATTATGAATTCAATGTAACAGGTTAAAGCATTATATCACACGACGGTAATACGTATAACTATTGCGTTAATCTTTTTAACCTTTTTCTTAAAGTACACCAACACTTATATTAAGATTTGCACCATGAAATGTAATTTGATATTTTTGCATTTATCTTGCTTTGACGTAGTATAAGCTCAAATTACTGGAACCTTTCCTCAAAAGTGAAATTTAGCCTTTTGCATCTACCATAGTATTATTTATTCAACAATGAATTAACATTTATTCAAATTTTAAAAGATGTCATGAAATGTATTTGTAAAGCTTGCATTTATCATGCTTTACCATAAAATAATTGAACTGCTAAAAGACTCTGCTCTATAATTATTTAAATATATCCTTTTGCATTAACCAAAATGTTGTTCAATTATAGATTCAGAAAAAAGGAGCGCATGCAATAAATAAATTACTTTTGTAGATTACTATCTGTCATGGTTCCAATATATCATCAATAACAGCATATCTTTGCAATTCAAAGTCATTTCCACTATAAAAGAATAAAACTTTTAGTTAAGAATTTAAGTTTGTTCTTCGCGAATCGAAAAGTATAAAATAGAGTTGACTGTTGTTCCCCAATTTTGACATTTTTACCTATCATGTCTGTTTTATTTGCACAGTACCCTACATAAAAGTTTACGATTATTAGTTAAATGTACCAGATTATTGTTGACTAGTCATGAACAGTACTACGGCTTCCACTCGGATCATCTCAGACATTTGGAGCACAGGCTCCAGAGTCACAGTTGGTTGTTAGTTGTTTCATGGATTCATTGTGTTTTGTTTTGCTATTGATGTTGTGCCTTCTATTTGTCGAATTTTCCACATTTTGTCTGTTTTTTCTCCTTCAAATAATCTGTCTCTTTTTTAGTTCAGCTTCATCAACTATTAATATTCTTAAATATGGTATAATGTCGTCTTCGTTCTTGTACTTTGTAATATATCTTACCTACCGTGTTTCAAAATTCTGTAAAACAAAATACACGCTACACAATGTAGTTTGACATTGGTTGTTCATAAATCCGATGGAAATCACCTTCCGTACGCGTAATTAGATTTCAATTTCCTAGCTGTGAAACTAAAGATAAAAGGTATACCTAGTTTACTGTAGATTTTCTTTTATACAATATCAACTGTAAATTGTATTATTGTGATGCATTTGAACTACTAATTGATCGTGCTTTTCATATTCTTTTTTGTGTAGATGTTGATGCATGTTGCAATGCGACGAATTGCCAATTCTACTTTGTGAAATTTTGGGTTCTCAATGCTTTTCAACTTTGTACTTGCTAGGCTTTTTAACTATTTTGATCTGAGCGTCAATGATGTGTCTTATGTAGACGAAACGCGCGTCTGGCGTATTAAGTTATAATCCTGGTACAATTTTAACTATTTTAAAGGAATACGGTAGCGACAATGTTATTATCTTTAGTTGTAATACTGCTAGATATTCAAAATGAATTATGTACCAAGTACTTGTAACAACTATATAATAAAGGACACTCACATTACTTTTGTGCGACTAGCTTGTGCCAAAAATAATTGACAGCCATAATGAATGACGACGATGCAAGTTATATAGTAGTTTAAATGGTTGAAACCGCTAAACACCTTAACATGCTTCAAACATTGACAAATATCACACATTTGGCAGTGTTATTATATTGATGTTTAACTCAGATTACAATCCCTTTAGCGTATTTCGTTTCTCAGATGTTAATTAATAACGCTTAACTCTTAAATAATAATATCTCAATGTGTATCAAGGGATTAAGACAAATAAGAAATTATTACATCCATCACCTAGGAAATTTCATGTGTTTGGAATTTGTTGATTATGAAATTCCAACAGGCAACCAGGAAAAAGGATAAACACATCATCTTTGATGAAATTATATGTATAATTTTTGTATTTATTTTTTCAATAGTCAGGATGTTACATCACACTTACAGCACACCTGATTAATGGTGTTACATGGTTTTAAATATATAACAAAAAAGACTATAGTTTTATCAAGACTTACACAAACTAAAAACTATTTATAAAATTGAGTGTTATGTTTTAAGATCCGAGTGATACAAAATGAATCAAAGCTTTCATTTTCTTTTTCTTTGAATCTAGTGTCCGCTTTCAACTGTGTGTTTGTTCTGCCGCTGTGTTGGTGCGCATGAAGATTAATCAAAATTCGAATATATAGTGTTTTGTAAAAGTTTCTATATACCGGTGCTTTTTAAAACAGTTTTTATAATTATAGGTGGGACAAAGGCCATTGCATTAGTTATCGACCTTACTTGTGTTTTCATTTTTTAATTATTATTGAGAAGCCCAATTCCCCTACATCTCTCTTATGTCTCGATTATTATGGCTTTACGACTAATTTATATCTATTTTATACCCACTTGGAACAGACATATAAAAGATGGAGTTAAACTAGATTTTTTCAAAATCTCGTACAACAATTAACCAAGAAAAAGCAGAGTCATAGTCATGTTATTCCTTCCTCCAATATACTTCCTTTCAAAAACGTGGATATGCCGTTGGACAGTTTTCAAATCCCTCGATTCGAATCTTTAAGTAGTAACCAATTAGAAGACTGCCTTTTGACTACAGATTTTATCTTGATTAATTTGGTTACAATTAATTAGTTTGTAAATGTTGAGCTCAGCAGGTGATGGATTAAATGTAGTTTGACCCTTTCTTTTGTCATGAAATGAAACAGTTCTTCGATCAGCTCACCAGGGATTGGCACGCAATAGCCGTAGGAAAATAACAAAGAAACAATTACAATAAGATTTCTTTAGTGAGCGAATGTATTGGAGCGTTTAAAGGATATGTTTTTTCTCAAATCAATCAGAACGGTATCCATTTTATATCAATTGATTCGATACCATAGCTTCAAAATTTAATGTTCAAACACATGTTTTCGTGTTCTGGTATAAAAGAGAAGTTGTGTAGATTAAAATTATGTGAACAAGATTGAATACGGATAGTTTAGCTTGCATATGCTTATATTTTAATGACGTTGATCTTAATCGTTAGTATTACCTTTCAAGTATCTATGTTTATGTTTTGTATAAATCATTGTTAGATATTGAAATTTCTGATGGCTTAGGTCAATTTACAAATTTGTATGTTCTTCTCCCTTTTCATATTCAAGAAAATTGTCTGGGTTTAAAATTTTTATTTAAATCATCTCGTTATGTTAAATACAAGGAACTTATTTATAGTTGCACATATCCAACATTGTTGAATCTTGAAATTCCTAATACCTTAGGTCAATTTAGAAACTTGTATGTTCTTTGTCCCTTTTCATATTCTGAATTTTAATAACAAATTATATAACAAAGTTGCAGTAGCTTTTTATCTGTGACTTACTAGTGAGGCATTTAATACATTACATAATAGTAAGGTTATAATAAGTAGGATGAATTTTAAGTATAATGTAACAATCATGTTAACTTCACTGAAATCAATCAACTGATGCAAGAAAAACACACACAAGATTGAGTACACTATTAAACTTCTCATTTAAATGACATAACATTCATCAATTAAACCCTGATGAATACTCTTAGCTGTATCAACAAAGACTATTATCATTGGAACTTCGTGCACGATGTCATTTGTTGAGATATTAAACCTTAATTAAACCACGGATTCAATATTGCCTCAAATTTTTTTTAAATTCCTAGTGGTGAGCCAACATTTAGCCATATCAATGCCGAACTAAAGTTCATTTCATTTCATCATGTATTTTTATTAACTGATTCTCAACAAATCTTTGTGATCTGTTATTCAATATAACAATGTATTTTCTATAAAATCTTGTTTTAGGGGCAATTTGGAGTTACATTCTGTTTGCACTGCCTAATCCATGAACGTGTTTTATATCTACAAACAACTAAATATAATAGCGTTGCCACTTACACTTATGAAGATATGATACGATTTTTCTAATGAAACAGCAATCCATCATAGAATAGAAAATTTATACATACTAAAAAAAGGTGTAGTATGATTGCCAATGGGACAGCTCTACTAAATGACAGCACAATTAACAACTATAGGGCATCGTACGGCCTTGAAAAATGAGACAAACCCCATGTCGCATAGTCAAAAATAGGTCCCTATACTATTGCCAACAATAACAACAAATCGATACTGCAAAGTAAGCTGTGAAAGTTCCAGATGTTACTAAATATGAATCAACCCAAATGAGAAAACAGAAGTCTTATGTTTAAAACACATGAAACAATAACGCGACAATAGATATGATAGACAGCAACCAATGAAAACCACTGAAGGACTATTTGTATAGATAAGCTACTATAATCATAAGTCATACAAAATTATAATAATAATTGATTGACTTACTTTATTTATATTAACCGAAGACCGCCACATCCATCTTAAATAGTTGAATAGTTTAATAAAAATGATGGTGCATACTTTACCAAATGGTAAATATACTTAAATTTTGTCATTTGTGTCAACCACCATCAACCCAAATCATAAACAATAATAATTCAGTTTAGTATAAAGTTAAATACCTAAAA
The DNA here is from genome assembly GCF_036588685.1 of Mytilus trossulus. Lineage (NCBI taxonomy): Eukaryota > Metazoa > Mollusca > Bivalvia > Mytilida > Mytilidae > Mytilus > Mytilus trossulus. The sequence continues at coordinate 6,521,721 of NW_026963290.1, read as the reverse complement.
CGCCGATATCGAAAGAAAATTCAAACGAAAATAGCCCGTATTCAAATGGCAAATTCAAAAGTTCATCAAATGTATAGGAAACAACTGTCATATTCCTGAATAGGGACATACATTTTCTTAAAAAGAAAATGATGGATTTAATCTAGTTTTAAGAGCTAACTGATATACCAATGTGTACTACCACATCTTCATGAGCATTCATCATTATATATCTAAAGTTTCTAAAAGGATTTACGATCGTACGTGTACTTTTACTTTTTGTATATGATGATTAGGGGGAAATATTAAGTAAAACGAAAAAGAAATCTTTCGTTTTTACTTTAAAATACAACTTTTCAATTATACGTATCTTCTTAAAAGAACAGTAAATATACTCATAAGCAAAGACTAAGTATACGTCTATACAACTAGATTCAAGATTAAATGCAATTTTAAAGGAAGCCGTACCTTAATTATTTTTACTTATTTCCAGATGAGGAAAAATAAATGAATGAATGAATGGAAGATCAAATCACTATAAATCATTGCTGGGAATTGAAAGAGCCTTACGGCTTCAGCATTATCATCTGCAATAAGTAGATTGAACATGATTGATTTAATTCGTTAAGTTAAGAGCACGTACAACAAAACATATAGACGAGTTCGTTTAAGTCAGAAACCACAGTTAAGATTTAACGGATGCAAACCGTTATTGACACCAACGAAAATTACATGTCGCTTGTCTCAATGCTGGTAACTGTCCTTTATTTTTGTTTTTAAAATCGAAACACTGTTGAAAAGATGTCTCATGTTCTTTAATCTATTTTTGGTTTTTAAAATGATTTTCCATAACTGTTCTGTGGCATTTCGGTTTCGGCGCGTATAGTTTGGTGGGGTTCGGGTTGTTTATTGTTTAGTTTTCTATGTTGTGTCATGTGTACTATTGTTTGTTTGTTTGTTCTTTCATTTTTGGACATGGCGTTGTCAGTTTGTTTTCGATTTGTGAGTTTGACTGTCCCTCTGGTATCTTTAAATTTTTTATATATCTATATGCATTAACCATGTTAACGAAGACAAATACGTGTGACAGATGGAGATCCAGAAATCATTTGAACTGTTTCGATTTATGACTTTTATACATAGTCTATTGTTGATATGTAAAACGTATTTTGTGGATATTTCTGTTGTTACTTTCGCTTTCTTTGCCGCTGTTGTTGCTCATGATAATGGTTTGTTGTTTGTGCTGTTGTTTGTGCTGCTGCTGCTAATAAATATGTGACACATTTCGAATCACCTGATTTGCTTAATCTCTTTACTTTATAATTTCAAAAGTGTGTTCAGTTCAAAGATCGAAACGACATTTTCTTTGATCACATTAATTGTCTTTTACGCTGCGACCAACTTCTTTAACAAAACAAAATTCAGACAATGGACTATATATAGAAAATAATGTTCTACTTTCATTACCGCATATAACGTCTTGATAGACAACGTCAACAAAATCTTATAACTGTTTCATTTCTCTATGACAGGCCATACAAGATTGACTATAAATGTCAATAACTGTTGATTGTAGTGTCTATTTCTGTTTAAACCTTAATATAATATCCTTATAATCTCTTCGTTTAGCAACATAAATAATGTTGAAGCCCGATATAAAAAAACTTTGGTTTTTTCGAGAACGTATTCAACATACGAAAATGTAGTAGTAAATACAATCAACTTCGCCTAGAGACATAAACTTTTGTTGGTTGTAACCTCTTGAAAAGACTAATGAATATTTTTTAGATATCGGTTATTTTTATTATCATACAGTGTGTATTTTGTATACACAAACATAAAGAAAGGTCCAGGCATACTGGAAAATAAAAGAAGTTGATATATCTCCCTAATGCAGCTATCCGAGTCTTTGTTTGGATTTAGTTTTACTTGGGTCTTTTTTGGTTTAACCATCCTATAATTTTTGTCTTAAGGATGTACTTTGGTGAGGTTAATTAAATTCGTGTCAAATTTACAGACTCCGTGTTGTTTTTCCATACAAAACAAGGTAAAATATTTTGCCCCATAACACCCGTTAAATTTTTCATATCAGAAATAGCTCATGAAAGATATTTTACCGAAATTTTAGAAGATTCTTAATTTGCTTTCAATTGTTGTGGGACCCAAATGCAAGCAAAATAAGGTAAAAGGCCAAGTCAGCCTATTCCCGCCATATTATAAATCGAAAATATAGCGAAAAGGAGGTCCATGAACTATCAATATTTTAAGCTTATTTTATCCTTTAAGAATGCTGTACCAGCTTATAGTATCATTTTTTAATTCTTGATTTATTAATTTTCACCTAATCTCACCTACGTACATCCTTAAGTGTTTCGATTTTCAAACACGTTACTCTCGGGCATCAACGATGAAACAGTAGTTGTCGTAAAGCATATCTCGTGAAGTAAAAATAAATCGGTACTGTTACAGTTATTATAATATAAAAAGGGAATGTAAAAAATGCACACTCTTTTTAAAGAAACCTGCCGGTAGATAAGTGATACACACTTCTAGAAGGGGGCATGTTTGTTATAAATTATTCATATTTAGAGAAATCACTACAAACGCTTTATTAAATGACAAGTATTAAATAATAGTTATTCTGACTTTTCTCTGTCAGAAGCAACATCCTTTGCAAAAAAAACCAATGAAGCCGTACATTAGGAATAACAATATTACATGTATCATGCAAAAACGAAAATCGTCCCTGTAATAGCTATATATGTTGGTCTAGTGTCCATATCGATATAAAGTAAGTAAGATGCAAAACTGTGGGACTCTTGTTATTATAAATTGCAAACAAAAACGAACTTTTAATCGAGTTGATATACGCTCAACAACAAGTTATATATCAATAGATAAAGTATCAGGTTATACGTTATAACATCACGTCCTTTAACAGACGAACGCTTGATTTTTTCCTCCAAATCATGTATCAAATTGAAAATACATGTCTTCTTTACTTAAATATCTAATTTGAATAATTGGGCAATGATCGAAACCTTTTTTTCTGAAAAATATGTTTTCATTTAATGTATAGTATGACTATGCTTTTATCGTATATAATTGTTGCGTACATTATAACATTATTAGATTTGGCTGTATTCAATCGAACTAACTATCATTTTTATATGATCGTGCTAAGTGTAATCGACCATACTACGAGTGCACTACTTTTCACAACAAGTCCATATGTCTATTCAGCTTTTTTAAACCTCAAGGAAACTATTTTCGAGTTTCAAAACGGCTTTAACTCTTCCGTGTTAAAAACTTCAGGCAAACAAATGAATGTTATTAAAGAAGTATATCAGAATCTAGTATGAATAATTGGTGTTATTTGACATTTGCAATGTATTAAAATTTCAATGTTTAGTTACTTGGGAGAAATAAGAGTTTACAAAACTAAAGGTCAACAAAGACTGCAAATTCTTTTCTTTGTAAGTTCAAATATTATGTCACGATTATAATGTTGAATAAGTGGGAACAGTAGTATACCACTGTTCAAAGTTCATAAATCGACTGAGAAAACACAATCAGGGTAACAAACTTAAAATAAGGGAAAAATATCAAATATAAGATGAAAACAACGAAACACTAAAGTGCAACAACAACCAAACGAACAACAACACATCCACACAGATACAAATAATACATTACAATTGCCATTTTGTAATGTTACCAAGTGATTAGTGTAAGGAAATATATATTGTCGCTGCATATTTTATAATACCCATATCATGTTCAGACTGAATTTGAATGCCTGCCAAAATAAACAAGATGAAATGGTCAATTTTGTTAAAACTAAAAATGCAGCTGTTACCAGAAAATGTATTTAGTATTTTTATGAAGCGCTCCTACGATCGCAATTTGAATAATAATCATTGATATGGTAATACTTATATATTTTCGCCGTGGTACATAGGCCAAAGCAGCACAACGTTAAAGATGCATGTAAAAAGTAAGATAACAAACATACCAAACTCGCGAAAAAAAATCCGTAACCGAATGACAAAATCGAAAGCTGGAACACATCAGACAAATTGTTATAGCAACATTGCAATACAAAACGAATATAATGTTTTCGACTTAAGTTTGTCCGGTAGAACAGATACATCGGAAAAAAGAGGTACGTGAATGTGAGAGAAAATCAACTACAAAAAAAAACGAAAAAAAAACATTCATGGGTTAACAAACGGCAATAAATAATAATAGTTAACCCAAACACCTAGATACTGTACAAATATTACAAAAAACATGTCGCCAACATCAGATATTCTTAATGACAAAATTGGAATTGTTATATAAAGTTATTGCAATGTTCTTAATTAGGAATATGCATGTGAATATATTAAACTATTTTTGAAATTAAAACCCTCTTCGTTTGATAATAATCTGTGGAATCACTAAAGTTAAAAATAGAGTACGTACAATGAAAATCAGAAAAATCAGAACAGATATGAAAAGCAATTACATCAATGCAACATGTATGAAATGTGAAAAAAGCATTACAAGTATAATCGCATCAGTATTAAACATTGATGTTCAAAGTTACTGACAACATGCTTAAAGTGCTGAACCAAATGATATGAATCATGTTTGAATTATTGCTACCGCTGATTGTGTTATAAGTCTGTGGTTATGTAATTTATCTGTAATTACCTAATGACATTGTACCACTGTCGATTTGTCTGCCACGAACAATCGTTGAAATCACATGTAAAATAATTGCATTTATTCAAATAGAAAGCCATTTGTTAATTATTTATAAATACAATTTGCTGCATATTTGCGTTTGCACTATTCACAAAGTGTCTCACGAGTCCCTTAATTAAAATACAAACCGAAACGTAATCGTTTTAGACATGTTTGAGAATCAAGAACGAATATTTTATTTCTTCCGGTCTTAGATTAACATCAAATCAGACAGCAATTTGTCATTTCTTAAATCAAAATTTTTAAGACAAGACATATTGTGCAATTACTTTATCTTCAGCATGATAATATATCAAAATAGACACGACAGTTATGAAAATCATTTCTCAAATACAGCGGTTCGATCGTTTAAATACGCTTGGTTTTACAATACGATGGAAACACTTTATGCATTTTACATCAACAAATATTTAGCTGTACACGTAAACACCGTCAGCAGTATCTGAGGATACCTATAGTTTTATCCTAATGTGTGTGTGATTCATGAAAATATGGGTCTCATTAGATACTTTGATGCTTATAAATTGAACACCTCGGGAACGAAATAACCAAAAGCGATATACGAAAAATCAGCTCTGCGGAAAGTCAATCTTCACTGAGGGATTGCATAATATCAAAGGATATCAGCCAAAAAGGGGGTGACATTTTACCAGAGATTGCAATAAGTTATCAAATTGTACAAAAGGCGATAAAACACAAAATAATTCAACCAAATATGTTTTTATCCATAAAGTGATAGAAAGGTATTATTAGTTATCACAGGTACCAGGATAAAATTTATTATCTCCTAAGCAGGTAATACAAAAACTTGAAAAATTGCAAGAAAGAGTTCAATTTCAGTATGATTATATTTGAATTCAAAAACGGAAAGAAACAGGTGAGATTTTGCTATCGTAAATATTGGCGAGGTTGCCTATGGATATTTTACTTCTATTTGTATTAAAATGCTGTACTTTAAAGACATTTTTCATCTTAAAGTTCTATAAATACGTCGAATGTTAACATGCTATCAAAATTACACTAAAATCAATGTGTTTATTTTAAAATTACTCCTAAATCACATATCAAGAAAGTAATTGCTATGTGTCGAGGTATATCATGACTACCGGTTTGTGTCGAAGAATAGTTAATCCTTCCGCATTCTAAGGCATGTGATTCACGTAATATCTTATCAAATAGATTTATTTTTTAGTCTGAGTGCTTCTGGTTGAGAAGTTCAATTATATGAACGTTTAAATTTGTTCAGGGTTAGAGCCTTGCATTTCTTTTACGTTGAATTCCTAAGGGCATCGCATACTCATTATGATCAGTGAAAATAAACATTCTTTCACAACATGATGATGAATATACCCAAGTCAATACTTTCACAAGATGTCATGGTCATATTCAGAAGATTACTTCTATGTCATATTCATTGTTCTCTAGCTATCATCAGAATGACATGTGCAGTTTATAAAATATTGTTTCTTCCGAAATCTGTTTCTTTTATCTTTCAAAAAAGATTATCAGTGATATTTCAAAATGTATTCGGAGAAGAAAAGAAAAAAAAAAGGATTAGACATGGCCATGTTAAAGCTTTTTAAAGTTTGATTTTCCAAAACTCTTTAACATTTTTTAATTTTAGGTTCTTCTTAGTTATGTTACTCTGATTGTTTTGGGGATTATTTCGTCAATATTATATCTAAGTCTATACACATCGGATAAATGGTTACAAATCTGTAAAAAATGGTAAAAATGTAGATCATAAGTATATACTTTTTGAGATAGACTTTTCTTATACTTTGACAAAAGGAAGATTTTAATAAATTATGCTTTTTTTTTTTAAATATAATAAAAAGTAATGGTCACCGTGCTATTTCCCAACCTACGAGTCGTTTCGAATTTGGTTGTATTTTTAATGGAAAAACACATTTTTGTGCATAAACAGAATTATGTTAGATAGAATTTTGAAATAAATTGTAAGAAGATCGGTTTTATAATATGTTTTAATAAAAAAAAATAAAAAATTGTGTCACCGAACTTGTTAAAATATGAAAATTGCCTATCATTCCAGTATATTTTTTTTACCAAAAGATATTCTAAAAACACAAAATTTTATATTTGTATAAATATTTTGAATAATACAACAAATCACCAAGTTTGCCTTATATAAACAAATAGTCTTGCCATTAAATTGTAAATCTGTCTCCATATTTGCAGATTTGAGCAAATAATTATACCTATTTTTTACTGGGATTGAACAATCCAAGATGTCGGTATACCATGAATCAACCTTAGGGCAATAAGGATGTTTAAAATATAATGGTTAACAATTGCATAAGAACCCCATCAATTATTTTGCAAGGGTGTTAATTGATTGATTGTTGGATGTTACATGTCCAGTGGCACATTTGTTATGGAAGTTCATTGGGACAGGGTTTTTAAAAGATCGCTGCATGTTTTCACGTGTCACTTTTGTATGTACAGATTGTACAGTTTTTTTAGTTTGAATTATTAAACACAAGTCTGTTTAGGGGCCTTTAAAGCTTGCTGTTCAGTTTTAGCCAATGCCCCGTATTGAAGACCGTTCTTTGATCTATAGTTTTGAACATTTAATATGACTTGAATGGAGTGTTGTCTCATTGGCACTCATACCACATCTTCTTTTTTTTTTATACATTATACACTTAAGTTAATAATTTGTTTTTTATTTACAGGTTGTAAAGATGCTGATTGTGATTGTAGCCGTATTTTGTATCATGTGGATGCCTTACAGAACAGTCGTAGTATACAATTCCTTCAGTGATTATAATATTTCAAATGTCTGGTTTTGGCTTGTGTGTAGGATAATGGTTTATACTAACAGTGCTATTAACCCTATACTTTATAATGCTATGTCGATGAAGTTTAGAGAAGCATTTACAGCTATATTGTGTCATAGTAAGTCATTTAGCTATTACTTTTTTTCTGATATGTAATTTAATTTTCACTGATTTTTCTCGCAAAAATATATAGCTGTTAATGATAACAAAACATTGTCAACTTTTGGACTTTTCTGTAATGCCAGCCGCAGTATATAAGCTATTTTGATTCAAAGCTATTTCGTCAGGAGTTACAGACCAAATCTAATTTTCAAATAATGTAAAAGTTGTGTAGAAATAGTTCTTCTAGGATTTAGTACATTACTATAGAATATAAAATTACTGAAAAACTTAATGCATCAGGGATCATTTTTGGCCTCTAGTTAAAGACCATTCCTGCATCCTTAAATGATTATTCCGATCCAATAAATAATATAGGGAAATTTCAAACTAAATTAGAAATGATGTGAATTAAATGCTTGTCCCATGTCAGTGATGTAACTTGACAGACGATAGTAGACGTTGAACTTTTTAATGTTTTACTGTTATAATGATTTTTTGTCTCATTTTCTTTTGTCAATGGAATTTGACATTTCATATTATTTTAAACAACACTTGATACATTAGACTGTTGCGGTACTATTACAATGTGTTTCTTAACAACTCCAAATTCAAACCTAAATTACATGTACAAGTACGGCCAAACGTGTTATTGCTATTAGAACTCTTGCTAAACAACTCATCGGATGACTTTAACTCATAAGTTAAACACTTATTTTATGTGTTAACATTATAAAACTCTATTTATATTAATAGGACAACTTGTCAAGCAAAGATGCCGTCGATGTAGCCAAAATCTTGGCACTCACGAACCAACTGTTGGAAGTCCTCGTAAAAATCAGAACTATTCTCTTGTGACGTCAACTACCGGTCATATGTTACAATTGGAACAGAATGAACTATATGAACTAAATGAGAAGATTTCTAACGAAGAAAGATGTAGTTCGTGTATCGATGTTAACGGCTACCTATCAGATAGTGAGAAGAGAACAAATGGATCTTTATAGATCCTTTTTTGTAAATGTTCGGGTTTCTTTGATTAATTTTAGATATTCATTTATGTTTGCATATACTTCTTTAAATGCGTTTGGCCAGTCTCTACGAACGATTATATCTATATTTCCCATTGACAATAAACGTGCTCTCAAATTATTTTTCAAATCTAATTTTTGTTATTTTTTCTTTAAATTCCATTAAATAAATAATGAACACACTATCATAATAGTGTTACTTGTACATTCATAGTACCTTTTAATATCTGTTATTTGAGTATCTCTACGAAAAATGTACCAGAATCACATTTCCACAATGAAAGTCAATCATTCAATATATATGTTACAGTTCTAACTCTTAAATTGACGGATTTTTTTCAACAAACTCACATAATATGTTTTTAAGTTTTTGTGAAAACATGTATCTTGTAATTTTTGTGACAAAACATGTATCTTTTATTTTTTGGAAACAACACTAATGACACTGTATGTTGCATAACAGACAACAAAGTATTATTATATATTGCAAAATAAGTTAAGTTGAATTACAATTGGAGATCAGAAAAACCTTGAAAGGAGCTTAAGAACTCTGGATAAGACAAGTGCATGAATCCTGACGCCTTTTGTGTTACGTAAGAAGGGAAAAGAGACATTAAACGGGAAAAAGAACACGATTGCAACCATGAACATGTCCATGTTAATATAAATCAGGGGTGCGGTTGATCAAGACATTACCTTAATTTTTCATTACAGAACATTGGTAAAACAAATGCGTGTTTAATTAGATATAAGGAGATGTGACATAAGTGCCAATGAGTCAACGGTCCATCCAAGTCACAATTTATAAAAGTAAACCATTATAAGTAAAAGTACGGTCTGCAACCACAATGCAAGCCATATAGGATCTCAAAAATTACTAGTGTAAAACCATTTAAACGGAAAACAACAACGGTCTAATCTATATAAAAAAACGAGAAACGAGAAACACTAACATTATCACTGAACTAGTATATATTTGTTTAGGGGCCAGCCGGAGGACGCCTCCGGATGCGGGAATTTCTCGTTACATTGAAAACCTGTTGGTGATCTTCTGCTGCTGTGTTTTCTATGGTCGGGTTGTTGTCTCTTTGATACATTCCCCATTTCCATTCTCAAATTTACATTCATCAAACGACATCTACTGAACATCAGATTACTGACTTAGGACAGTTTTAAATCTGTTTAATGTGATTAATCATGATTACAAGAAAAACTGAGGTTCAAATACTATGTCATGTTTTTTGTCGTAATGCCAAAAATTGAAGATAAAATAGCATGTGCATAATACAGATTTATATCACCATTTGTTAGACCTCGTTTACAGTTTCCCCTTCGTCTTGGTTTCAAATGTTTGTCACACCGGCCTACAATGTAATTATGAAAATTTACAGGTACAATATAGGTGTTGAATTCATACTTGTACTGATTTTCTTTATTGGCTAAAAGATGAATGATCGTTTGATTCTCTCATATGCGTTCAATTACCGAAGAAACGAGTGAAAAGAAAACAACTGTCACATTCCTGAGGTACAGCCATTTTATAAAGAAAATGGTGGATACAATATGGTCAGCTAAACATCTCACTTATAATTATAGGGCGTTATTTTACAGTTCTGATATAGTGACAAAAGTAGGAGAGCAACCCAAACAGACAATAGGTGACATAGTTGTAATGGATTCAGTATAAGCTTTGTAAGCATACAACACAATTATAAAACAGAACTAACTTTAGATTTCAAACAAACATATAAATGAAACTAAGAAAAGACGTCGACTAAAATGTGCTAGTTCTAGATAGCACTAACCGTATACAGTGTTGTTTTTTTTCTTCAAATAAGTACAAGATAATTAGAATAAAGATTGAAGAGTACAATGGACACAATAACTTTAATTTTACTATTTCCCGCTCAATATAGGTATTTCAACAATAAATATATGTTTAGTGATGACCGAGGCCAAACCATTTGAATATCCAAAGCTTTTCATTATACTGTAAACACCTTTATTCATTTGAAAAAGCAGCTGACAATTTATATTTTAGAATTGGATAATTTACATTAATAAAAAATTCATGCATACATGTATCAATACATTTTTATTGATGTACATGCACAATGAAGGCTTTAGTTTGCAAATTATGTTTCTACATTATATTTAGATATTGTCAATTTCATATGCTAATTTTCAGCTATTTAATGTATAAAACATGTTTTCACATGCACTGATTGCAAATCCACATGGAATGGTGTGCTTTTTAAAATTGATTTGATTAGCAAAAAAGAGAGGCGAAGGAAAACTAAAGGACTTTCAAACTCAAAAGACAAAAATTTTCTGACAACGCCATGGCTAAAAGAAAAAAAAAGACCATCGAAAAAAGAATAGTAAAATATTACTAAACCATAGATTACTAAAGACCCAGCAACACGAACCCGAATAACAATAGGGTTTTTAACTCAGGTTCTATGGAAGGATATGCAGATTATGCTTTATATTTGAGACTTAGTTATATATAAAGCAATAGGCGTTTTCGCGCGAGATCAGGTATTTTTTTCCGTATTAATTTTCAATTCTATATTGAAAGGTAACCTGTTAAAATACCAAACTCGAAGGAAAATTCAAAAGTCTCTAATCAAGTGGCAAATTCAAACTACAGCTCAAACAAACCAAACGAATTGAAAATAACTGTCACATTCTTGAATTTGACCAGGCATTTCCATATGTTGAAATTGGTGAGGCAAACCTTGGTTTGATAGCTAGATACACCTCTTACCTGTGTGACATTCGTATGATCATCAATTATTTAAACAAATTGTGTTCACAGCTGTATAATAACATAAGCTTTATGTTTCATTATTATACGTTATTCTGATTGGCTAACTGCACATCATGTGTTATTCCGTAAGCAATTGCATTGCCCAATAAAACTTTTTATTCATGATAACACGTGGTTCTACAATAAAGTACACAGGTGAATTAAATAAAACAATAATAACATTCGTGTTTTCATAATTATAGGTAAAAAATGTAATTATAAGTATTGAATGCTTCTGTTTGTAACTTCATAGGGTTGTAAAGGTGTTGAGCGTGCGCACAGTTTTAGTATGAAGCGCTTCCGCGCTTCATACAAAATGTACTTCGGTCAACGCTTTTACACCCATATGAAGTTACAAAAAGAAGCATTCAATTCTTAAATGAAATAATTATATCCATGACCGAGGGTTCAACTTGCCTATCATATATGAAGTGAAATAATTGTCAAATGAAATCATTTATAGAACTTCTGGTTGTCAATTGATATTGGTTCAATTATATTATCCAAACTTAACAGTTAACGAAAAACAAATATAATATGCAACATCGAACGATAATGATGAAGACATAATATTTTAATATCAGTTTAATTGAGGTCTGGCGCTGGAATGTTACTACCATTTTTATAACATTAGTATTACTACCACTGAGTTGATGTCTCTGCTGGTGAACTATTAGTCCCATAGATAATCACCAGCCCAGGAGCCAGTACTTCGGTACTTGCATGAAAGTACGGATTTTTTGTGTATCAAAATTATTATAAATTAAGGAATGTGTCTCTTTCATGCAAAGCTCTGATTCCTTTCATGGATTTGGCTATACTTTGTGGACCTTTTGGATTATAGATCTTCATATTTTATATAAGCTTTGGATATCAAAAATATTAGCCATGAGCATCACCGAAGAGACACGTATTGTCGAAATGCGCATCTGGTGCAAGAATATTAGTACCGTTAATTTTATTATTATCTTGATATGATGAAGACATGATATTTTAATCAGTTTAATTGAGGTCTAGAGTTGGCATATCAGTAATAGTTAACAGTCCTTTGTAAATTTATATATCATTGTCATTTTGCTTTATTTCTTATGTTACCTTTTCTGACATCGGACTCGGACTTTTTTTAAACTGAGTTTTACTGTAAGTATTGCTGTGTGTTACTTCATTCTACATTAGGTATATGGGAGGATTCCGTTCGAACAAAACATGTTTTACCCGCCGTCTGGAGCCTTTTGACTTTGACAGTCTTATATGTTTTTGTTTGAATTTGAGTTCATTTAGATATAAGAAGATGTGGTACGATATGTTTTAGTTTAGTATGACGTCCATTTCCACTGAAATAGTACACATTTTGGTTAGAGACTTGCTGAGAACCACCTCCAATCATGCCATTTTTTCGCTGCGTTGATGGACTATTGGTGGCATTCACCTAGTATCTGCTCTTTAGTTGGGTTATTATATAGATATAGGAAGATGTGGTGTGAGTGCCAATGAGACAACTCTCTATTTGACATATCAGTTCCCATTTCCCCTCAATTTTATTTGATGTTTAATGACTTCATATTCGTAAAATATTTCTTGATATGTTTAACTGCATGTCGATTTTAATTAAAGTTCATTTACATTTTTGTCATTTATAGATACGTTGAGGAGACAAAAAATTTGGTATACACATTTGTAACATATTTATTTTAGTCAGATACACTGAGTTGCGTACATTTACATGCATGTGTGTCCCCAAGAGGTCTTGTTAATCAATATGACTCACATCGATTCCGACAGCTAGTTACGCATGGGGAATGTGTATGAAAGTAATATAAGACTTACTCATGATGCATGATATTTTTCAATTTGTTTATTTTTGGCTTAATACTAGCTATACATGTAATTGAAGGAAGGTAGATATTGGGTCTACTTTAATGCAACAGCAACAAAAAACCACGGCAAAAACAATACATATTAAATACGAAATGACATTCTTGATAACGTAACAGTTCTTACACGGTACTAATTCCTCCTTCCCATAACCTTTCACCTGAAATGAAGAGCATACTTTTCCCTTTGACAATACATCACTCCTCTACCTTATGAATTAGGTTAATAGTATTTTCGGACAGTAATATTTACTGTATTACAGAAGCATTGCTAATGTGCCTAGTAAGAAAAACATCCAATGTCACCTCGACTGATGTTTTAATCAATAAAATACAGATAATCAAATTGCATCGGGTTGTGCAGCAATACAGTAAATCATGAAAGTTTTAAAACATTATTAACTAGGTTTTCAAACCTTGTAAAATTAAAGGAAACTTTTCTGTAAAAAATGCTTCAAAATCAACACAATTTTTCTAACATTGAACAGACGCGTCTTTATGATCAATTATGTTTTGTTTCTTCCCCATATTTAACTGATAAATTGAATAAAAAATGTGCATCAATATCACTCATACACTTACATAACTAACACCATCAGTAATATACAATATACTGAACCTTTAAGGATTTTTTTTTTTTCATTTATAAAAGTGGGGAATTAACTACTCAGTGAAAAAAAACCTAAAAAACTGTTTCTGCATTCTTACAAGTCATTATATGGTTAACAGTGCGAAATTTATAAGTTAAACCACAATGTATACTATAGGTGTATTATTGTTATTTTTTTATTTTGTTGTATTTGTGTTTATATACATCTAGTGTTTAAATGTGTATAATTATAATAGATTGGTTATGTTTTATTCATGTAGTTAATATTTTATAAATTGAGACTTATCAAGAATTTGTTTAATTCAAACTCGTTACTCTCTTTAGATAAAGATATTGCTATTAATTATTATTTATTTTGGATTTTTTCAGGCCCCTTTACGTTGATGTTTCTTGTATACCTGTTTTCTGTGACACCTCAATCTTGTTCATCTTGTTAAAATAGAATATTAAACCATATCCTCTTGACAAATACGTTAACACATTGTCACATATTTGCATGATGTTATTGCGTCAGTCGAAACCTTTTTTCTGTATAAGTTGACACTCTTGAATATTTGATTTGCATAGTACATATGACGACAGACTGATTTATTTAGAGAAAGCAGCAAGAGGAATGATTCGAATTTAGAATAAATCAAATCTTTTTAAGGTGTCAATTATTTTATTTATTTCGACAATTGATCTTAACATGTATTTAACTTCATAAAAATGTGATCAGTATTCAATACAGTTGGTTTAACGGTAACAGGATTACATTGTTGAAAGTACATATATATGAAACAAATGGACTTTCACTTTCGGTATGCTTTTAGTTATTTCAATTGTATTCTTTTCGTTTCTTTTCTTTTAGTACATCTGGCCTGAAGGGCCAAGTGAGCTATTATCATCACGTCGCCGTCGTTAAGTTTTTACATTTTGAACTTCTTCTAGAGAACTAGTGATTGAAATAAAACCAAATATGGCACGAATGTTTCGAATAAGATGTTAACCAAATGCTGTTACTTTGTCGCCGATCCATCAATCGAAATGGTCGCCAGCTGGGGACTTAGTTTAACATAGGACCCTACAATACATACAAATGTTATCTTCTAGAGAGCCACTGAATGGAATGAAACCAAACGTAGCATAAATCTTCCTTGTGAGGAGCTGACCAAGTGGTGTTACTTTGTAGCCATTGAATTATCCAAAATGTCCACCAGAGGGGAGTTCGTTTAACATATGGCCTTAGTGAAATACATACACATGTCTTCTTTTAGAGAACCACTCAATGAAACCAACATGTCATAAATATTTCTTGTGAGAT
This sequence comes from Mytilus trossulus, assembly GCF_036588685.1. Taxonomy (NCBI): domain Eukaryota; kingdom Metazoa; phylum Mollusca; class Bivalvia; order Mytilida; family Mytilidae; genus Mytilus; species Mytilus trossulus. The sequence continues at coordinate 6,506,460 of NW_026963290.1, read as the reverse complement.
GCTGACGAAGTGTTGCTTCTTTATTGCTAATTTACCGGGATTAATTATTACATTACAGGACCAATATTAAACCAAATTTGGCCTCAAATATTAGTTAAGTATGTGTTATGACTTTCATTTAAAAAACCCAAGTAGGGTCAGGAGAGCGACACAGGCTCTAAAGAGCCTCTAATGTTTTTGATCTGTTTAATTGTCCAGATACTTTTTACAGGGTTTGAATATTTTACTTTTATTTTGTATCGAATTCAATGAGTTATGTGATTGAAGATCATTGGCCAATTAGCTTAATTAAAAGTGTAATCTCGTCAATCACTAACATAGAAGTGTCTTAAATAATATTTGTTTTAAATGATTGGCATACAAGATCATTATATATGCTTAAGTTTTAAAGATAAAATTACACTTCACATGTATACAAATAGTTTATATAGACTTTGGTTATAAAGATCTGATAAACAAATTTAATAATACTTTTAGATATTTGGATGATATTTTGGCTCTCAATAATGACGACTTCAGTATGTATATTAATGAAATTTATCCTGGTGAACTCACTTTAAATAAAGCTAATACTAAAAATGACCACTGCCCTTTCCTCGATCTTGATATCTATATCACTAACGGAAAGCTGAATACTAAAATTTATGATAAAAGGGATGATTTTTCATTTCCTATCGTTAATTATCCGTTTTTAGATGGTGACGTTCCCTTGTCACCATCTTACGGTGTTTATATATCTCAACTTGTACGATTCGCTCGTGTATGTAACAATGTTTTAGATTTTAACGAGAGAAATTTATGTATTACTGAAAAATTATTACACCAGGGTTTTCGATATCACAAACTAGTCAAAACATTTACTAAATTTTATCATCGGTATAAAGACATCATTCGTAAATATAGCTCAACATGCAGACTTTTTATACGTTCAGGTATTTCACATCCAATTTTTTATGGAAATATTCTTTATAAAGCACAAAGGTGTCAGTATTCACCTCATAAACTTACAAAACCTTTGAATAGACTTATTAAGAAGGGATATAATTACGATACTGTTGTCAAGTCATTAAAGATTGCATATTTTGGCGTTAATATTGAGTCACTGATAAGGTCTTTGCGTCGGAACTAAACACATTTATTCTAAAAACAGTTGTTGGCATGACACGGGTTATGTTCTTCTCATATATGTTATGATGGTATGATACTAAACCCCTTACGGGAAGGATTGTGCCTGATGTTCATATGATGAAATCATAATCTTTCAGTCAGTTTAATTGAAGTCTGGAGCTGGCATGTCAGTTAACTGCTAGTAGTCTGTTGTTATTTATGTATTATTGTCATTTTGTTTATTTTCTTTGGTTACATCTTCTGACATCAGACTCGGACTTCTCTTGAACTGAGTTTTAATGTGCGTATTGTTATGCTTTTACTTTTCTACACTGGTTAGAGGTATAGGGGGAGGGTTGAGATCTCACAAACATGTTTAACCCCGCCGCATTTTTGCGCCTGTCCCAAGTCAGGAGCCTCTGGCCTTTGTTAGTCTTGTATTATTTAAATTTTAGTTTCTTGTGTACAATTTGGAAATTAGTATGGCGTTCATTATCACTGAACTAGTATATATTTGTTTAGGGGCCAGCTGAAGGACGCCTCCGGGTGCGGGAATTTCTCGCTACATTGAAGACCTGTTGGTGACCTTCTGCTGTTGTGTTTTTTTATTTTGGTCGGGTTGTTGTCTCTTTGACACATTCCCCATTTCCATTCTCAATTTTAGATGTTGAAAACACTAAAATGGACAGTATTTGTTATATCAATAATGAATATTTTCTACCCAAACGTAAAATCCGTATTACAAATTATTTGTGACAGTCAATGTTAAAAGCAACTTTTCCATCTTAATATAAAATCATATCCAGCTTTGTTTTTATATACAATTGCACAATATACATATTTATTTCTCAATTGTCAGTGTTGAGCTTAAGACGCCGAACACCCACGTCTTTGAATCTCTGGTGGTTATATGTTTTATTGTCGATCATATTGCATGTCGTAATCTTAATATTAACCGTGAATTGTTTTGCTCATAATTTAATTGTATGATGAATGTCCTCAATTCATCAAATGTGATCAATATAATAATGTGAAATTTAAATTTCTTTACATTTTGGTGAAATACTCACAACTTACAATATACAAAACTATAATAATTCATCATACCAAATGAATTTATAATGTATCTTTAGGTGATTAAAGCTATAAAAAGTATTTCTCTAATTAGATACTTATTCTAATGATCGTCATTACAATCATGTTAACAAAGTAAATATTTTCCAGTTTATACAGTATTCTAATCATGGTTCTTAATGATATGATGCTGACAAGAAAGCTATTAAAACAAGGGTTCTAAAAAGAATGGTCACAAAGTAAAATAACATAAATATTCCGTGGAAAATTTGTAATGGAAAGTCCCTAAGCAAATGGCAAAATATTAGGGATAATAACTGGCTTATTCCTGATATAGTACAGGCGTTTTCTAATGTCAAACCTGGCTTTATTTGTAGTTTACAAATACATAATATACATGTATGTCCAACTGTTTGGTGGGGTTTGTGTTGCTAAGTCTTCAGTTTTCCATGTTGTCCCTTGTACTATTATTTGTCTGTTTGTCTTTTTTTTTTAGCCATGGCGTTGTTTATTTATTTTTTATCTATGAGTTTGACTCCCACTTTGGTATCTTTCATCCCCCTTTTCCATCTCAGAAAGTCATCAATTGTCATACGACCCCTGTTCACGATATCATAGAATGCAACTAGAGCAAAATCAACATGACAGGACCAATTGGTAAGCAGAAACAACTTAACATGAAATAAACAGCATTCAAACAGGTTTTATTGTATTTCAAGGGAAAATGGTTCAAAATCTACGAGACTTATCTAGTTCTTGTTTTGGGTTCGAATGTATTTACTTCATATCTTCTATAGAGATTGAAAACAAAAAATTCAAAATTTGATATCAATAATGAATGTCTAGATTTACTAATGCCTAAAACCCTGTTCAAGGTTTATATATTTATTTTTATTTAGAACCTAATTTGCTAAAGGATTGTGGTTTACTTAACGATTTGACCCATCAATTTACTAAAACATTTAAATATAATTTGTTTTTGTATTCTAAAACATATTTTGACTTGCTTGTTTTGTTGTCAGCTAGTTTGAAACCTTTTGCATGTTGTTTGTCCAAAACTATCTTTTTCTGGTAATTAATACTGATAGCGTTTGACATTTTCAGCCGAACAAATTTATCACTTTTACTTAACTTAATTATTGTATGCTGGTTCATATTCTGGACGCCAATCTATGCTCCTTTATTATGTAATTCACTAACAAAACAATTATGAAGCTAGGAAACGGAATAATACTAAATTCTAAACTAGTTCAAAGGGTATCTACACATCTCAATCTTCAAAATCGGTTATCTAAAAATACTACCATCGCAAACATTTTTAACAATAAAAATCGTGATTACCCTTCTATCGATAAGTGTCATGCCAAAAAATGACTTACATGTCCCCGTCTTTCCACCAACAATACGGTAAGTTCCACGTTTAATGGTCGCACATTTTCTTTAAATTTTGAAACTGATATTACTTGAAAAACAAACAGTATTATTTATTTACTCACATGAAACAAACCGGGATGTGGTATTCAGTACGTAGGAGAAACTGGAAGATATTTATCAAAACGCACTCAAGAACATCTGTATCGTTTTAAAAGACCTAATAAATTCAAAAGTATCATTTACCAACACCTTAAGAAACACAACCATCCTTTTAAATATTTAGCAGTTCAACCTTAAGAAGTAGTAAATAAGCAGCCTGGTGAATCGCATTCAAAGTTTGTACGATCACGGAAAATAATTGAATTAAATTGAATTAAAAAAATACAGACAGTTTACCCTCTCGGTCTAAATGATAATATCATGGGAATTGGTAATATATCTAGAACCAATTCCGTTAACATTTTGGATATTGTTTCTAAAACTGTTCGTAAAAACCGTTCTCACGGTTGTAGAACAAATCGCAATCAAAGAAAATTTCGGGCCAATCATACCAATATTTCGGACCTAATTTCTATTTAAAAAAACAACGGCAGACATTATCTGTTAACAAAACTCTGTTCGTTACCGGTTAATAAGTTAAATAAAATTTTGGAGGATTGCAACACAATTTCATATAGCAGTCCTAAGTATGAAATTGTTCAAATTATTATGGCATATTGTTATTCTAAATTATTTCCCAAAATTGATCGCCCTGAAGATCATAAAAAACATTTTATTAAAATTAAGTATGTCAATAAAGGCTTTGATTTTGTAAATATTGCCGGTATATTTAACGACCATTCTGTTAAAGAACAAATTCCTGGATATTTTGACAATACTGAGCTACCTCTTATTTGTTATATTTACAAGAAATCTACCCGGAAATTTGTGTTTAATTATAATCAATTGTGTAAAGATGTTAATATCAGTGAAAATACACCTACTTCATGTAATTGCAGTAATTCCGATTATATTTATGGACCCATTTCCCATGTTATAACAGGAGATCTTAACATCGTTCAAGACCGAGAGTTAAAATCATTTCTCAGTAAAGGACCTAAATATCGTCCCCCGTCAATTATTAATTGGAATGAGTGTCGTAATATCATCCACGACTCACTCCATACTTACTGTATGAAATGGATAAAATGGGAAAAAGCTGACAAAAAATCTTGGGACTCTTTTTTTAATTCAGTAATGAAGATAGTTGATATACGTATTCAACATTTTAAAGAACATTTTACTATTAACCATAACCACAATAAACCTATTTCTCGTATCAAACATAAACTAAAAGAACTAGCCAAGGAATTTGTTTTTGTCCCGGCCGATAAAGCTGCTAATAATATTATTATTGTTTGACGTAAATTTTACATTGAGGTTCTGAAAAAGGAAATCACCAATTCACCAACATTCCAACTGACTCCATTTTCAGAAAACGAAATCTGTAACAAACATAAACTTTTAGCCACCGCTTTACAAGCAGAGCCAAATACAATGAAAGTCCCAACTATGTATTGGCTTCCGAAGCTACACAAAACCCCTTACAAATATAGATTTATTTCGTCTTCAAGCCATTGTTCAACTACTAAATTGTCTATTATTCTTACCAGCACACTTGGTACAATTAAAAACCTTATAATAAATTGTTCAAATAAGGCCTTCGAAAATAGTGGAATAAATTTCTTTTGGAGTGTCAAGAACTCGTTGGAAGTACTTGATAAATTCCATGCTTATATTGGTGATTTTGAATCTGTTCAAAGTTTTGATTTTTCTACCCTGTATACCACATTGCCTCACATTCTCATTAAGAAAAAATTCACACACCTAATTAAATGGGCATTCAAAAAATAAGAATGTGAATATATATGTTCAAACTCTTTTAGGTCATTTTTTAGTAGCAATAAACAAAAAAACTATGTTAATTGGACATGCTTTGATGGTCATTGTTATAATATTGTTCGTTTCTCTTTGTGTTGCATTTTAACGTTGAGTCGTTTGTGTTTTCTCTTATTTTTGAGATATTGAGATAAGACGTGGCACGGTACTTGTCTATCCCAAATTCATGTATTTGGTTTTCATGTTACATTTGTTATTCTCGTGGTGTTTTGTCTGATGATTGGTCTGTTTCTGTGTGTGTTGCGTTTCGGTGTTGTGTCGTTGTTCTCCTCTTATATTTAATGCGTTTCGCTCGGTTTTGGTTTGTTACCCCGATTTTGTTTTTTGTCCATGGATTTATGAGTTTTGAACAGCGGTATACTACTGTTGCCTTTATTTTTGATACTATATATGCCCTTGAACTTTAACTAGATAACATTTTTGTTCCATTTGGGGATTCCGTAAATCGTCAGATTATTGGAATTCCAATGGGGACTAACTGTGCACCACTTATTGCGGACCTCTTTTTGTATTGTTACGAGTTACAATTTATGACAAAAATAAGCAAAGACCCATCAAAACAACATCTGATAAACAAATTTAATAATACTTTTAGATATTTGGATGATATTTTGGCTCTAAATAATGACGACTTTAGTGTATGTAACAATGTTTTAGATTTTAACGAGAGAAATTTATGTGTATTACTGAAAAATTATTACACCAGGGTTTTCGATATCACAAACTAGTCAAAACATTTACTAAATTTTATCATCGGTATAAAGACATCATTCGTAAATATAGCTCAACATGCAGACTTTTTATACGTTCAGGTATTTCACATCCAATTTTTTATGGAAATATTCTTTATAAAGCACAAAGGTGTCAGTAATCACCTCATAAACTTACAAAACCTTTGAATAGACTTATTAAGAAGGGATATAATTACGATACTGTTGTCAAGTCATTAAAGATTGCATAATTTGGCGTTAATATTGAGTCACTGATAAGGTCTTTGCGTCGGAACTAAACACATTAATTCTAAAAACAGTTGTTGGCATGACACGGGTTATTTTCTTCTCATATATGTTATGATGGTATGATACTAAACCCCTTACGGGATGGATTGTGCCTGATGTTCATATGATGAAATCATAATCTTTCAGTCAGTTTAATTGAAGTCTGGAGCTGGCATGTCAGTTAACTGCTAGTAGTCTGTTGTTATTTATGTATTATTGGCATTTTGTTTATTTTCTTTGGTTACATCTTCTGACATCAGACTCGGACTTCTCTTGAACTGAATTTTAATGTGCGTATTGTTATGCTTTTACTTTTCTACACTGGTTAGAGGTATAGGGGGAGGGTTGAGATCTCACAAACATGTTTAACCCGCCGCAGTTTTGCGCGCCTGTCCCAAGTCAGGAGCCTCTGGCCTTTGTTAGTCTTGTATTATTTAAATTTTAGTTTCTTGTGTACAATTTGGAAATTAGTATGGCGTTCATTATCACTGAACTAGTATATATTTGTTTAGGGGCCAGCTGAAGGACGCCTCCGGGTGCGGGAATTTCTCGCTACATTGAAGACCTGTTGGTGACCTTCTGCTGTTGTGTTTTTTTATTTTGGTCGGGTTGTTGTCTCTTTGACACATTCCCCATTTCCATTCTCAATTTTATACTAGTTCACATATGTACAGCATACTATCTTTTATATTGACAAACAATAAAAAAGACACGAACTCTAAAAATACATTACTCATGGTATTTTTTCTTTTCCTAATGTGCGTCTATTTTCTTAAGCACGATTTCGACATGAAAGTGGAGTTAGCCATAACTGTAAACAAATTGATTAAGTTGGCGAACAAATCTGTCATTGAATGACATTTATAGACTTTTACAGTAACATAAAGATTTTTACACCATAAATGTCAATTATTTCCTTCACTATAGCTCATCTTAAGTATATAAAATATATCCACTGAAAGCAATGTTAACCACAAATTAGTTCGATAATGTGTCTATATCCTTTTTTGTGCACTGACTTGACTCGTACAGTTCACTACGACTATTTTGCTTCAACAATATGTTTTTTTAATAATTTTGAAATGAAGTTGTTATGTATTTTTATCTTTTCTCCTTCGTGTTTAGTTGATATTTGCTAATAATGAAATATTTGTTTTATCATCCAATTAGTTCATAATTACTGTGAATTAGACGACGACTTTGTAAAAGCCGATTATAGGGATCAAAAACGAAAAATACTTATTACAGAATTTGACCTTTGCCAAACGAAATTGATGCCACCGAACATTTTTAATTACAACCATGCATTTCTTTCATAGTATTTGTGTCTATTCCTAATCAACAAAAGGTAGAAAGTTACAACGCTACAACAAAGAACCTTTAAAGAATAAAGAAAGCCAAAGTTGTCACAATTCCAACTTTGTAATTATTAATACATTTGTATATGTAACACTGTAGTTTTAAAATCTCACTTGACAAGTAAACGTTTGAGGATTGCAACAATGTCATTCCAAATTCTAATTTTGATTTTTCCGTAATTGCAACTTGGTACATTTGCAAGATGCTGTTTTGAAATTGGTATATTTGGGAAATGTACTGTCGTCATTTGTGAATTTGTGAGATAATTATTTTATATTTTCAATTTAGTTATATTTATTTGCATGTTCCATTTGTATTATTTGAAATATGTATTCTTTCTAATACTTTAATTGACATTTGACGTAGACATGATTGAAAAAAAGAAAAGTTAAGCCTTTTCCCCATTAATATTCAATAGTCACCACTTATTCATTTCTTTTGCCATCTTTTCCAAGCCTTGCGTCAACCACGCTGTTCTTACTAATCAACGGATGTGTAAATGTCGACATATATGTGTAATGCGCTATGTCAATTTCCAAACGATTTTGATAGAAGTAGAATATGAAAACGATAAACGTGTAAATTATTGAATAGTTTAATTGTTGATATTCAACCCCAATTTGTATCTAGTGTTAAATTATGTGCTTATATGACAGAACGTCTTGGTATTCCTAATAATTGGACGAATTTTATATACATAAGTAGTATACCTCAAACGACAAAGTTATTTTTTATTTACCTGTAGATATTGTTTAAACCGTTTTTTTCAAAAGTGATTATTTTTGAAGGGTTAGATATTTCGCGGTGATGTCTTGCCATGACTTTGTTTGGACTTGTTTATTTGGTTTTTGGCCTTGAATAGTTGTCCCTAATATTTTATTACCTGTGCATTTGCATTCAGGTATCACAGATCAAATTTATTCGTTTCTAGTGTGTTAATTTACGTTTGTAGATTGGTTTAAGCCTGCCAAGTGATATTTTATCGTGTGGTTTTCTATGTTGTGATGTTATGCTATTGTTTCAGAAAAATGGAGAAAGTTTGGTACCATTAAAACGTTTAATCCCGCTGCAATTGTTTGCTCCTGTCATAATTTAGGAATCTGATTTACAGTAGTTGTCGTTTGTTTATGTAATTTATACGTGTTTCTCGTTTCTCGTTTTTTATATAAATTAGACCGTTTGAATGGTTTTACACTAGTAATTTTATAGCATTTTGTTCGGTGTGAGCCAAGGCTCCGTGTTGAAGGCATTACACTGTCCTATAATGGCTTAATTTTATAAACTGTTATTGGGAAGGAGAGTTGTCTCATTGGCACTCACACCACATCTTCCTATATGTACAAACAGACTACAGCCCGATTAAAGAGTAGAAAACCGGCAAAGGCCACCAATAGGTCTTCAACACAGTGAGTACGAACTTTTTGTTTTATTACTTTCTAATCCAATACTACAGGCATGTTACCTCATTGCAAATCTTCTACGAAAATAGGTCTTTAGTGTTTAAGGTTAAAACTATTTAATGTCAATGAAGATCATGTGCTGCAATTGTTAATATTGCCATGGATATGTCTAATAAAAATAAAATTAAAAGAGAAAACTAATGCAGTTACAAATTGCAAAATAACGACCAACTTGATTACGCAGAGATGACTGATATAAAACTGAACTATAAATGTACGAGGAGACAAAAAAAGCACCGTACCAACCCGTCGTAGTCATGATCCTAAGATTGAAGCAAACAAAAATGAATAAAAATATGGTGAAAACCTATAAGCAATACAATTCTACGAAATTTATCAGAGTATTGCTCTCTTTCTATATATATACTTATATCTTATCGAAGATACGTGTTACTCCGTCCTCAACAACAAATAAAAACTGGCCACTAACTGTTATCCGATAGTCATCGATCGATAAAGCGAAATAAAATCTCGGTTACATCTAAAAACCGAGGAAAAGACATCAACCATAAATAAAGGCAACAGAAAAAAAACCAAATCCGGGTTTAAATTAAATCTGAGGAAAACACATCAAATATAAGGGGAGAACTACGACAAAACAGAAACACAACATTAAAATGTAACACACACAGAATTGAATTATAATATAACAATGACCATTTTTCCTGATTTGGTACAGGATATTGTAAGAAAAAGATGGTGGGTTAAACCTGTTTTTGTGGCATGTCGAACCACCTGCTTTTATGATAATGTTAAATATTACATTAAAGTGGCAACATTACATGACTACTATAAATATAAATGGGAGGACATATATGACAGATAAACACACGAATGATAGCTAACAAAAGGTACCAGGTTTAAAATTTATTACGCAAGACGCACGTTTCAATCACACAATACTAACCAGTGACGCTCTGGTGAAAAAAATTCGAAAGTACAAAGTTGTAGAGCATTGAGGACCAAAAAAGTTGTGCCTAATACGGCTAGGTTTTTTTTGCCATGGATAAGAACATCCGTATTATTTAGAACAATTCATACTTTTTCAAATAGTAATTTTTGATGAAATGACTATATACTAGTGAAAAATGACAAAAACGAAATGGTGACTAACAGGTGCCCCATTTCTATTTTATGGGTAGCCAAACCTCAAACTTTTATGCTTATACATAAATCTTAAAAAATATCGATGAAATGACAAAACGATAAGACTACGATACAAATAAAACAAGGAGATATAGAACAGAGAAATATATAAAAAAAAAATAATAGAAAATTATAACATGTAAACCACAGAATATCAACGGACACCTCCAATGTATTTGCCACAGTACAAAAAAACACTGCAAACGAATTGCAAACTGCCCTTTAAACGCTTTTAGTTATGTTAAACACCAACTAACAATTAATTATGCAATAAATATACAATTGTCAATATAATGTCAATTGGATATGCTTTGATACTATATATGCCCTTGAATTTTTACTAGATAACATTTTTGTTCGCTTTGGGGATTCCGTATATCGTCAGATTATCGGAATTCCAATGGGGACTTACTGTGCACCACTTATTGTGGACCTCTTTTTGTATTGTTATAAGTTACAATTTATGACAAAGATAAGCAAAGACCCATCAAAACAACATCTGATAATCAAATTTAATAATATTTTTAGATATTTGGATGATATTTAGGCTCTCAATAATGACGACTTCAGTATGTATATTAATTAAATTTATCCTGCTGAACTTACTTTAAATAAGCTAAAATTAACAACGACCACTGCCCTTTCCTCGATCTTGATATCTATATCACTAACGGAAAGCTGAATACTAAAATTTATGATAAAAGGGATGATTTTTCATTTCCAATCGTTAATTATCCGTTTTTAGATGGTGACGTTCCCGTGTCACCATCTTACGGTGTTTATATATCTCAACTTGTACGATTCGCTCGTGTAAGTAACAATGTTTTAGATTTTAACAAGAGAAATTTATGTATTACTGAAAAATTATTACACCAGGGTTTTCGATATCACAAACTAGTTAAAACATTTTCTAAATTTTATCATCGGTATAAAGACATCATTCGTAAATATAGCTCAACATGCAGACTTCTTATACGTTCAGGTATTGCACATCCAATTTTTTATGGAAATATTCTTTATAAAGCACAAAGGTGTCAGTATTCACCTCAGAAACTTACAAAACCTTTGAATAGAATTATTAAGAAGGGATATAATTACGATACTGTTGTCAAGTCATTAAAGATTGCATATTTGGGTGTTAATATTGAGTCACTGATAAGGTCTTTGCGTCGGAACTAAACACATTTATTCTTAAAACAGTTGTTGGCATGATACGGGTTATGTTCTTCTCATATATGGTATGATGGTATGATACTAAACCCCTAACGGAAAGGATTGTGCCTGATGTTCATATGATGAAATCATAATCTTTCAGTCAGTTTAATTGAAGTCTGGAGCTGGCATGTCAGTTAACTGCTTTTAGTCTGTGGTTATTTATGTATTATTGTCATTTTGTTTATTTTCTTTGGTTACATCTTCTGACATCAGACTCGGACTTCTCTTGAACTGAATTTTAATGAGCGTATTGTTATGCGTTTACTTTTTTACATTGGTTAGAGGTATAGGAGGAGGGTTGATATCTCACAAACATGTTTAACCCCGCCGCATTTTTGCGCCTATCCCAAGTCAGGAGCATCTGGCCTTTGTTAGTCTTGTGTTATTTTAATTTTAGTTTCTTGTGTACAATTTGGAATTAGTATGGCGTTCATTATCACTGAACTAGTATATATTTGTTTAGGGGCCAGCTGAAGGACGCCTCCGGGTGCGGGAATTTCTCGCTACATTGAAGACCTGTTGGTGACCTTCTGCTGTTGTTTTTTTATTTGGTCGGGTTGTTGTCTCTTTGACACATTTCCCATTTCCATTCTCAATTTTAATAATATGAAATATTAATTGGTTGAGCTTATTATTGACTCTGTTAAAGTCTGAGTGATCTAGAAGCGAAAGTTCAGACGGCGGAAACATTTTAAATCGTACTAAGAAATAAAAAATATTACCGCTTTATTTATGCCTTTCTTAGACTGAGTCTGATACCGATTTACAATTACTCAACTGTAGAATACACGATTCAAATAATAAAAAAAAACAAGACATCAATTGCCATTTTCTAAATTTTGAATTGCTAGTATATATATCACAAATGTACAAATTACCAAAGTAAGTATCAACAAGTAAAAAAATAGAACAAATGTACCATGTCGCAATTACAGCAAATGAAAATTAGAATTTTGAGTTACATAGTTTGCAAATCTCAATCGTTTAATTGTCGAATGTCTCTGTTACAAATGAGGTTTTTGCAAAGTAAAAAATTTAATATTACAGTAGTACATATACACAAGTAATGAATTACAAAGTTTGAACGGTGACATTGTTGTTTTTCTCAGAAGAAATACTATTGGGATCAGTTATAATATCTTTTTGAAACCCGTGAAAAAGATGATCGTACATAGTTCTACCTTTAAACAGTTATTTTCAACTTTTTTGGCCGAATTCAAGAAAAATGTTGGTCACAACTTTTCTACACTCTTCCAACCTAACTTCCACGCTGGTGCAATTGCACGGAACTTATTAATTGAAAGTGTTATCTATATTTTCATGACAATGAAACTGTCAGTTAATTTCCTAAAATAAAATTAACAAAGGAGTTTACCTCAAGATGTCGATTAGATTAGCACATAAAAAAATCTAAGTTTACATTAACTTTGATTTACTGCAAATTAGTAAAATTTAGGTTTTACTAATAATGTCATTTAATTTGGTTAATGCTGGTAATTGGCTGACACTTTAATGCCGTACAATCATCTGAAAAAAAATAATGCAATTTATACTTTTTCTTTTCAGCAGTGGTAGACAAAAGAGTAAAGCAAACGATACCAAAGGGATATCATAACTTATCACTCAATACAAACAGACAATGACATAGTAACAATACAACTTATTCGAGCGTCACTCATGCGTCTTTTGTTGTTTAATCTTTAGTTTTCTATGTTGTGTCATGTGTACTATTGTTTGTCTGTTTGTCTTTTTCATTTTAGCCATTGCGTTGTCAGTTTGTTATCGATTTATGAGTTTGACTGTCCCTCTGGTATCTTTCTTCCCTCTTTTGTAGACATCATTTACCAGTAAAAGACTGAAATTGCCTATATCTGTACTCGACTGTACTACTTTTTACTCAACCAGTCGGAATGGTCTGAATTTTACTCTACATTACTCGACCTCAGTCCGTACCATACTCGACTGAACTGATTTGTACTTGATCCGCATCTTTGTCATTGAAAATCGTCTGCACTATTACTCATTCAGTCTGAAACAGAACGTACAAAGTTAGGGATATTACAGTTTTTATATTTGTCTTCTGGCTGATTTAAGTGGAGCGTTTTATTTTTACAATGTTAATGGATTCATTAACGTTAATATCAATTTTCGTGGATTAAGGAAATTTTGCATTTTCATGGCTATGTGATGTCGAAGATTTGCCAAATTCTGCATACAATCTGAAACAAACGAAAACCACAACAATTGGTATCTAAACGAACTATAACGATTCCACAGTAAACAAAGAATTATACAATCTTCGAACAATATTTGTTATAATATTCAAAAATCTTCATTCGGAATATTTCATTAAAGAACTTGTTATGCGCAGCAATACTTAGATTTTGTAACTGCTATACACATAATTTGTTAAAATGGCATGCAACAACTGGTTACTGGCTAATGAATATGGCACCGGCACTTTCAGTTGAATATTACGGACGTCGTTTTTTAATTTTATATGTAATCAATATTCTAAATCTCCAGTACATACAGGTCATACAAAACAGATTGGGCATTGTGTCTATCAATTCCCTCTATCACATTATCCTACTTAATGAAACAGTTAAGATAAACAAAACTGCTACCAGCGGAGTAGCTATAAACTACTGTTTTCTATATAATAAGAGAATCGGTACTTGAAAATGATTAAATGACAGTGAAATACAAATCTTTGCTACTTTAAGAGCTTTATTCTATTTCTTGTTTTATTGACAAACATATCCTTCGCGAATCCAAAGAACTGTTTAATTAGTACAATAAAATTCCTTCAATTAACAGATTTCATACAATATCAGATATCAAGTATATATTTACGCCTACGCTGATGTATTACTTAACTAGCATTATAATGAATTAATGAAAAGTGACTTTGCTTTGTAGGTCATGTTTATTAGAAGAAGACTTACAGTTGAGTCAAGGTAATAAAAACACGTGCAAGTTGACATTATTAGATTCATAATGCAATCTAAACATGTTCAATAAAATATAACACACTGAAATACATAAACAGAGAGACAGAATTTTCCCTAGTCAGTTGAGGCTGTTAAAATACAGGGACCCCTAAGTATGCGACCTTGTGCTACTTTTGTTATTTATATCAGGAAATGATATTTGTTATCGTTAAAAAAAAAGTAAAAACTATATCACTGTTAATTTATTTTATAAAAAAAAAATTCTTTCAGTTTTTAAGTTGAGTTTACTTTTCACGTATTTTATGTGTTTTGAGATAAAATAAATGAATCATTAAAAACAATATTGTAATCAGTTACACGATGCAAATGGAAACGTTTTTTTAATTCATTATTCAAATCGGATTACTTTACATTATTTGTGAAATGACGCCTTTAATGAAATTGAAGAGTAATTGCAAATTTTATGGAGAGAGAATAAATCACTTTCAGTCCATCCTTGTCTTTTGTTTAAGTTTACGTAATGAAATATAATTAGGGTTGATAGTCGTTGTAATATATGTCATTAATTCCACATTTAGATAATCGATGATACGGTAATCAAATATATTAACCTCCAATCAAATGTAATCTAATAAAGTTCAATGATCTAACCTCCAATCAAATCTAATCTTATAAAGTTCAATGATCTAACAATCACTTCCATCCTCATTCAGTGATTACATGACAACTTAGCTTTTGCCAAATAATTTACTCATTTAGATGCTGATATCTTTAATTTCATTTAAGCCATTGTAGGCTATCATACATGAAGCTATTACCATACTGTGTAAGAATTCCTTCCTATATTGGAACAGTTTATTGAATCATTCTAAAAATCAGTTTATAAATTGAATTATTCAATTATTAAAGAGGGGATATGTATGTCAATATAACTGGACAACAGTATCCAAGATAAATACATCATTATATCGTAATTTTTATTTTTCCAACTGTTGGAGATGATATTCTCTAAGCTATAACTATTTGCTAACCATATCGGAGTTACTGTAATAGCATCTCAGTTGATGTATTCTTAATACTTACAACGTGTTTGGGTTACTTTTCCTTATGTTTATATCTAGATTTATTTCTTAAGAATTGAACAATAACGCTACTTGAGCTCTTGTTTTCCAGTGCCAAGAAGGTTCATTGCAGACAGGTATAATTTATTATAGGTAACACCTAAAAAGAAAAAGATTTATTCATTACTTATTTTTATCGGATGTGTTTTAACAAACAATTGGTGTTCCCTTGAGAACAAATATGCACCTCATATTACTAATTATATAAAAGTCTTACTTTATTCATATGGAGCTGACTTCATAAAGGAGCTAGATTATCCTTTGTTCTTGAGAAAAAAGGAAAATCACAAAAATACTGCACTCCGAGGAAAATTCAAAACGGAAGGTCCCTAATCAAATGGGAAAATTAAATGTCAAAGCACATCAAACGAATGAACAGAGAATTTAACTATAAAGCAATTATAATTCAATATCCATCAAAACGAACATTATGCGTTTATTTAGTTATAAAATTGTGTGGGATCTTCTATTACTCTTTAGAGAGAACTGCTAATACGTGGATTTTTTTATATTTGTAATAACAAAACAGGCATGCAACCATGCATCCGATATAGGCTGATAGGATCTGGCATTATTTTCAAAAAGTTGTAGAAACAAGTTTTAATTTTTTCTATTGATAATCAACCTGGACGTTAGAGGTTTCATGGCAACTTACTTGAATGACTAGATATTCAACAATATATTGTACAAATCGTATACCACCTAAGTTTTATTTCGTCTTGTTATTCATTAAGAATATGTGATCGGATTGCATTCATAGAAACAAAAACAATCTTACGCTAAATTAGTTGTAAACCTATTAGAAGCTTTGATAGAGACTAGCATTAGAACTACCTAAATATGAAATAGATGTGTGATGGAATTCAATAGAGCTTATATATGAGGAAATGTAGAGCATGTCGCTTATAGTTCCTTCTGGGAACTTTTGAGAATCAGGTGTACAATGTAGCTCGTTGTCAGGTTGGCAATCATACCACAATTCCCTTTTCTCACTTTCTATATTTTCTATGTGAAAACTATTCATGTTTACAATGTATACGTTTTAAATCTAATTCAATTAACGCTCGATGTAAATAAAGCAGAGTTCACTTTGTAATTTGGTTATAGTGCAGCTTGTTTATATTTACAAGTTCAGCAATGATTTAGTTGGTTAGGCTTTTTGTGAAGCATTTGTAGGTTTTTTAATGTTACGTTTATATGTTGTTTTCTTTTTATTGTTATGTACACGTTATTGTATATTCTTATTTGATGGACGGTTTCGATTGCCTTTGGTTTTTTATTGAACTTTTAGTAATACTGATAAGACGATAACTGTTTTAAAGGAGGTGTGGAGGTTTAAAGCAGATTACTTAATACGTATTATAGAAAAAGCTTTTAGCTATAAACATGTTTTTCTCACAAATTTCAAGGAATTACAAGATGAAATATTTATAGCCATATGTCAAATTATATTACAAACTACGATAAAATATCTCAAATACGGTTAATCTATTTCGTCAGTACATTTTGACATGAATTCATTGGGGACTTTCGAAAATATTTTCTATTAACCTTGAAATATATTTTTTTATAAAACAATAAAGTAATTCGTATTTCACCCTCTCTTTGTTTAATGACTTGTCAAAACGTTTACTTACAAGTAGAATTCAGAACTAGGTGTTTTTATTTGTTTTATATAAAGATATATACTTAAGTTATTATGTTTAAATAAATGTGTGTAGGTTGCTTTTCGAATATACTGCTCATTGGTCGAATTGGTGTCTCATTGGCACATTCACCATTTCCACTTCGAATTTTAATTTTACGAGTCCAAAATGAGTGCAGAAAGCTTGTATGAATAACTGCATTTTGCGTCTGACGACAAATGCTAGTGTGAACAACTACATAGTCTATATGGTCAATCTTGGCATTTTGCTAAATATTTTGTTTACAATGGAGAAACGTTCCAGGGAAAATTTCTCACTAAAGCTGAGTCAGACATTTGACTTTACAGAACGAGTAATGGATTGCCAGACTTATTATAGAACTGAAATAGCATCAATGCTTGTTAAAATATTTGGTATTGGATTTAAAAAGTTACATTAGCAACACATTGCACTAAGAACAAAGAACCTTATATCTCCTTATAGCATATTCGTTTAGAAGAAGTGCTATTTAATCTCGGTTTATCATAGGACAATGTATCCAAA
This sequence comes from Mytilus trossulus, assembly GCF_036588685.1. Classification (NCBI taxonomy): domain Eukaryota; kingdom Metazoa; phylum Mollusca; class Bivalvia; order Mytilida; family Mytilidae; genus Mytilus; species Mytilus trossulus. Next base: position 6,488,525 of record NW_026963290.1, on the reverse strand, counting down.
GTTTAAGGTTGACAATTACAAAACAAGTCTGGTATAATAAAGTGCTAAGTAGGGTTACCAGTATTATAACGCAACTCATTAACTGAAATTAACAAAAACAGAATTCAAAAAGATGGACACCAGTAGTTGTCAAAAGTTCATTAGCGTACATTTGCATTTTGAAAGTGTATCTTTATACATACTTACTTTCACAATTTTTCGGTTGAACCCTTGGTGTTAATGTGGTCAACACAAGTTTATTTCATTGACTAATGCTATTAGGTTATCATTAGTTTTAGTATGGTAAAAGAACAAATCAACTCCGACAGCTGATCTTCACTTCCGTTAACTAAGGCAAGACTATAAGACATTCTTAATGAAACAGGGAAATTGATAATCAAATATCTCCGTTTTATAATGATTCGTCTTTTATGGTTGTGACCTGTTATCTATTTCCTGCATGAAGAGATAAATTTCGTATTTCACTGAACATTGTTAAATATTGAATACGTGATGCGAAAAATCTGTGTAGCCTATCCTGTAATATGTCTAAAAATTGCAACAGTTCATTCGGTACTTCTTTGTGTCAAGACAGAGTTTGGATAACTTGCGATATGTAATTCTCATTCTATATGAAGCTTATAATACTATGTATGCATTTAAACTGTTCTTAAGCAGTTTAATATTTATACAACGCGCGTTGCTTACATCTTATATTTATATAATATATACACCAGTTACGAACTCTTGAACCTGATGGAGTCAATGAGAGAGACGAAAAAAGATTTAAATGAAAATCAAACTTTTATTCCAACTTAATGTAGTTGAAGCCACAAACATATTATATGCAACATTAATAAATATGTCACACTTTTCCTCAAATCTTGTATAGATTAAGCTACAAAAATTTTTTTTTGTCATGCATCCGATTTCATCTATATATATAATTAAGTGTTTGAATTTCTCTGTCAAAGACAATTCCGATGATGTCTTTGTTCTGAAAAAGAAAAAGAAATTGAACGTTGAGTACAAGACATTAAATCTCGAATGATCAAAAGAGTGGGAAAATATAAAAACATATAAACTGAGAACATCGTGAATTCTTTGTTGATTACTTTTTTTTTACTACTTCGTTGATGCTCTGAGACTCTTTCAATCAACAGAAGGTCTGCATTCAATTTAGATTTAAAATGACTTGCATACTTACATGTAGATCCTTATTGGAAAAGTTTGCAAGAAGGTTTTTCAACCGTTCCAAAAATTTTGTTAATTTATCAATTCACTCAAGCTATGTTAAAACACGTAAAAAATGTACAGATATCAAATAACTTAAGTCCCATTAAAACAGAATTTAAAAAACAACAAAAAAACTAAACAGAGTTTCTGTAAATTTTGTCAGTACAATCGTGTTTTTTTAAAAATCAATCTAAGAAACTGGAGTAACTACGTATTGATCCATGTTTCACTTTTCCTCTAGTATCTTTCGTCTTTTATGAATGTCAAGCAAACAATCATCATCATTTATAACACAATGTTAAAGTACATCTTAAATTCTACATTTTGTACTCAATTGTGATGTCTGTATTATTTGAAATGTAACATATTCAGTGTGAATCTTGAAGGAATGCTGGTGTTTGAATTTATTTGCACTGCTATTATACGTGTTATACCCCAACTTTTTGTTATGATAGTTCTCGAAGTACCAGGAGTATAATTTAGAACGCCAGACACGCGTTTCGTCTACATGAGACTCATCAGTGACGCTCGTAGCAAAATATTTTTAAAGTATGAGTCAGTGTATACACATCTAAGTAACCAGTATAAATTTTAACATCAAACATAGCCTTTTAACTACAAATTATTGCTGAACGTTCGATATTAACTTCTGGTCTACATAATTGACTTTTAACGAAAGACGAAACGACATTTCCTTATCGCTACAAGCTTTGGCTTAACATTTAATATGCCATATGATCCTCAAGCCCTTATGACATGTTTTTTTTTATGCAGAAATTGCTTTCTGTAAATATCTTAATGAATACTGAAGTTTAATAAGTTCATACGAAAGGCGGACAGGAAAGTTAAAAGTCAGGAAAATTAATATATTCTTAGATATATTGACAATATGGTGAAATAACTAGCTATTTAAGTGCCAGTCTGCCTACGAATCAGGCAGTGGTAAAAACATGATAAAAAACCCCACCCAATTTGACATTGATTTCAGTTCATAATATGAAGTTATGCACAAAAATAACATTCATTTCTGTTTTCTGTTCTGGTAATAGAAGAGAGAATTTGGTTGAAATGCACTAGAAATTAACGAATAAGGGGAGATAACTCTGTGATTTGCTATCATTCTAACCAATTTTCTAACCGAGTTATTTGATATTACCAGACACACACAAACGAAAGACTAATAATTTTTAACTCAGGATGATGGTTAGTATCAAATAGAATGATTAGCTCGTTGGGTGTTTTTCTGATCATGTTTTGATTTTTACCTAAATTGCCAAATTCTTACAAAGACCATAATTAAAGAAACAATGTGTATACGTAACTATAACCAATCATGACATTTATTCAAATATAAACCACTTCATTGATCAACTTATTATTAGTTGGAAAACCTTCCATTATTCATACAAAAAAAAATATCACCTAAAATACTATACAGAACAAAATATCGCACCAATCATCAACTGATGAACAAATCAAAATACAGTCAAGATAGCCTGAAATGGTAATGACACACAGTATTGTTAGTTTCAACGGATTGAATTGGCGAATAATTACCTCCTTATAAAACCGAGTATATCGTGATAGTATCCTTTGATGTTAAAACAGATAAGAAGTATTCAAAGGTTACATACATATTTAAAGTTGCAATAGTTCATCCACAACACCCCCAACACGCTATTGCAAACGAAATTTAACGTTAAAAGAGAATGGCACGCATCCTACAGGAGGTATCTGGAACGTTTCAAATTTATTTTTGACAATGAAGACTACATTTCTTTTGAAATATTACTGCATATTGTTTTCATGAACGTTTTCGTCTTTTGAGCTTTCGCTACGATTTGCTTCAGTTTATTGTATTTGATCAAAACATCTTTTGATGCAAACTTTTGTCAACAAAGACAGAGTGTGAAGACCGATGTGATGGTTTCTATAAGTGTAGATACAATGTAAACGATCATCGAATTAAAAAGATGATTATTGATACAGAACAGTTCATCGACAAAAACATCTATACAAACAAGGGTACTACATAATTGTTAAATATCGATTTATTTTACAAATTATATGTCGACAATAACCTAGTAATCGAATACGATTGTTATAGGAGGTTGAATACCATAGAAAGGCCAATCAGGTCAATCATTAAAAGATATATACCAACTACCTCTGGGAGATATGTCTTATGGTCGCCGATGAGGTGGAAGGAAATCTATAAGATTAAAAGAACATCATCTGATGATGTCTGGCCGTTTTCTTAATAAACATCAATAAAAAGCCCCAAAACTAAAAGTAAGGAACCAAATTTTCTGCAAGAAATGTTGAAAATTATCATGAAATTAACAGACATGTAAATATTATGAATAAAAATGTTTCAGTCTTCATTTTTTCAAAATCTTTCAAATGACATTTATTTACTTGTGGATGACACATGTTTCCGTTTGAACATTTGTCAATAAAAAAATACTTAAATCGGAAAGTTTGAAACATTTTGAATGCCAAATATATACGACGTTGGAGAGAAAATTAAAATCTCACAAAAAAGATAAAACGTTACATCCTGAGCCATTGACGTTCTGACATTCACTGGGGGAAAAGCGGCTGTTCGTAACTGATATCTCGAGAGTAGTGTACATAAGTTTTGACATTTGTGTTGTTCCACATATTACACAGACAATTACCAATTTTCTCTACCAACAATGCTTTTGATAAAAAAGTATTTAGAAGACATAAAATCTTATCGGTACTGTCATTTGCCATATTGGACCGGAAGTAACGGAAGTAATGCACATGCGCTTCCCCCCAGTGACATTCTACTGATCCGGATGAAGGTTATGTAACTAGAAGTAAATATACTGAACTAATACAGCAGCAATAAAAACACTGTTCCTTTCACGTAAAATTATTTTCCAATTTTAAATGACACATTGGACTCATTAACATCTACATCGTATTCCGTCCTATCTAATTTATAAAGTCATTTTAACACATGAGAAGTCTGTGACATTTATAATGACAACTAGTGATAAATCATGTTGTGCAATAAACACTTCAATTCTATCACACTAAACTGGATAGTCTTGTTATCTCTGACAGTCAGGATGTCTAGTACGTAAATATATACTTTCTGGTACGTAAATATGTACTTACGTTTCCACAAATATGACAGATGCTAGAATGGAATACAATATTTTTATCAATTAAGTCTAATGAATTATCTGAAGTGAACAATTTAAGACTGGACACTAAAATAATCGACACAATGATTTGTTAATTAAGCTGTCATTGCAAAGACGTATTTATACATTTTAGATATATCAATTAAAAAGATTTGTAATCTTTAACATACATCTGGATTGTGCTAGCATTATTTCAGTTTATTATTAAAATAAAAAAATGATCTACTCTTTTTTGAATTATGTATTTCAATTTATTTCCACTCTATCGAACCATATATCTATCTTTGTTATGTGTGTGGAGAGTTTTAAACATTGCATCAAAAGTGCAATAGTATAGAGAATAAAACGCAGAGATATCATATACATAATAAACCATACATATTGTCGGTAATAAGGATTATAAGGTATAGGGAAAAAGGTTGTATTCATTCTTCCATTGGCAACTAAACTGAAATTATCTCAACGGAAAACGTTTTACAATATAAACTCGGAAGAACTCCAATTTTTGATATCAGTATACTTTATTATACTGATTAAGTAAATGTAGTCAAATGGTAGCATGGCTATCTTCGGGTTTCTTAATATAAGCATTGGGTATACCAAAGTAGAGATGCATTATTGAATAGAGATATTGGTAACCTATACCAAATCATCCTATATCTACTTTGTTTATTCTAATTTGTTTCAATATTTTTTAATAAAATATCGCATTTATAATCATCTGTCGATGAAAACATGGACATGTAAGCATAGCTATGCATATTTGATTTGAAAGAAACGTTAGTGGTCCTTTTAAAACAATGGCAATTAAACATTTGTATATCTGTCAAATGGTAAGAAACAAATGACAACGTTATTTGTTTCTCCTTTTTTTCAGCATAATTCACTATGGTCGGGTTCCTTCCTATTTGAATACAGAGAGAATCATATGGGTTTTTTAAATAAATGTATTTCAGGTCAATTTGATTTTCTTGTCGTACATCTAGACAAGTTAAGTATACGGTAAGTGTCACATTATTAAAAGCTTATACAGTTTTGATAGCAATACCAGTTGTCTACACAGGACGTTTGTGCTCATCCTAATTTTACGCCATTGATTACATTGAGTGATGTTTTTAATCTTTGCAATGAAATGTGTACTTCAGTGAGCAAACATCAGTCTATATCAAATGGAATAATCTGTCAAAAGTCTGAAGTTTTCTCAGACAGTAATTGAAACGAATGTTCTAATAGATGTATAAAGATGCAAGATGGCTGTGTCTATAATAGCACTTTTAGTTTTAAATGTGTAGTGATAACTTGAAAATTAGCAATGTATTGTACTTTAAAACATTAAAATATTATGTGATAACTTATCTATGTCCAACTTTTTGTGGTCTACGTCGTTGGTGAGAAAGAAAAAACCAGATAACACCCCACACAATAAATCTTAAAAATACAATGATGTTCAGCAGATTTATTCCAAACCAAACAAAAGGTAGATTGAAAAGGGAAGGGGATTCTTTGTAAACATCTGTAGAATTAATAAATTATCTGTAAAAATGCAGTTTTTATTATGCTTTTTTCCAAAATATGATAAAACAAAAAGTATGGGTTAATACAGCCAACAATGATTTATAGGTAAACACGAGATATATTACATATACTGTGAAAGTACTTTTATTCGTGGGGTATCAATTTTCGTGGTTTTCGTGGATGACTTTATCCACGAATTTAAGTGTCCAACGAAATAAAACAACAATTATCAAATTCCAGACATGGAAAGATCCCATCGATAGGTTTGACTACTGATATAATCTAGAGAAAATATTGAATAACGCAAAATCTGAGAATACTTTAATAGCAGTCACAGAGCTACAACCGGATGCAGGATAATATACATTTAATCCTTCATGCTTTAAACTAAACTGTACAACTTTTGATCTTTTAATTCTCATAAAAAATATTTTTGATCGATGAAAGTCAGATTTCTGGTACTGATATACTTGTATGATAAAGTGTTCATTTTATATCCTCATAGTTCTCGTACATATGGGAAATAATAATTTCATGCTGGGGTTAATTTTTACAAAAAATATTTGACAATTCAAGATATGTTTATAGCATTTGTTTATGTTACTGTTTTCTTCAGGTGACATGTTTATGGCCTAATTAACACCTTTGATGGTCTTTAATCTGTTGATCACTTTATCATGGGTAAATTAGTGTTATCACTACGATTTACACGGGTCAATGTTTATTTTGCAATTTCCTTCAATTCAGGCTATTTGTAACCTTCGTTTCTAAAGGGTTTACCATTTTTTTATTTATTTTTATAGAAAACTAAAATCCACGAATTTAAAAATCCACGAACATGTAAATATTGCTCAAACCACGAAAATTAATACCCACGAATTAAAGTACTTTCACAGTAACTAAATACTAATCTCAAAATTTCACAAAAAGTCATTTAAATAAAATACACAATTGTAATCTGCTACTTCACAATTCAAGATGGAGAAAGACTTCTCAGCCACCTTTAAACAAAAAGGAGTCATTTAGGCTGAATGTTTTATTAAAATGATGTTTTTTTTTAAAAGGGTCCAAAAGAAACCAGAGGAACAAAATTCTCATATCTAAAATATGACACCTATATATATATACATATCTTGATTCTCTTTCAGCCAATGCATACCATCGGCACAGTGATAAAGCGAACTGTAGGTTCATTGATAAAATACTTACTATTGAAGATCCTGAAGACCTTGAAGACCTGTTGGTGACCTTCTGTTGTTGTGTTTTTTTCTATGGTCGGGTTGTTGTCTCTTTGACACATTCACCATTGCCATTCTGAATTTTATTACTACAGAAATGAAACAAAAACTATTGACAGGATACACCTACAACTACTAAGGTACTGCTGTCACCATGCTGCACATCAACTATGTATAAAGTAGTTTGACTGACTAACTACCAAGTCCACATTACAATGCTGCAAAACATTAGTCAATTTTCATATGTTGAAAATGGTAAATTAAACCTGGTTTTATAGCTAACAAAACATCTCAGTTGTAAACCGAAGCAACAATAATTAGACTAAATCAATGAATTTGAAATTAAAGATAAAGTTAATAAATATACATATGCTTCTGGTTAAAGACATATAACGTAACATTATTCAATGACAGTAGTTCATTTGTAGAGTAATAATAATCTCGAGAAATTTGCAACTAATATTTCTTTATGTTAGTGCAATAAAATATAACTAATATGTACTGTAGATTCAAAAATGTCTGCATTGCTAATTGCTGAGATGACAGAAACAATTATTTCCGGATTTGTAACAGGACTGAAATTAAAGCTCACTGAAGAAAAGTGCAGTTTGGCGATATCAGTATACCTGACATCAGTTTTTTGCATATTTGAAATATTTTTAAATCTTGGTTTTTATTATAATTAAGTGACGTTGTTTTCTTTGAAGACAATCATGCATTGCCATTTCTAAGCTTTTATTCACATTAACCTTTTATACGTTGTAAATCATTAGTTGCTATATGATAAATCAGTATTTGGTTATTATAAACTAGAAAACATATGCATTTCCATTTCCACTTCATTAATTGAGGTTAATTTTTTCCCGGTTTTTTTTTGTGTTTTTTTTCTAGAACAGACATTTTTTGCACAAGCAAACTTGTTTTTTTATTACTGTTCGTGTAAAATGTTTATTGACTACAAAATAAACAATTTTATCAAATTATTGGAAAGCTGAGGGAGAGAATATCAAGTTGCTTGAGAGGACAAAGTTTCATGGACTGTACTAACTCCTAAAATGTGTTTTTGTTCTAAAGAAGATTGATAATTAAAAAAACCGATGGACCAATAATCTGTGGTAAAACTGGTACAATTTAGCTGATGCCAATTGATCCATGTACTCTTTAAGTGTTTATAAATTGAAATGTAAAGGTTTCTTTTACATCAATCTTTATTTATAACTTGGAACAATCCTTTTAACTCGTATCCCAATTGACGTGAAGCAACCAACACTCTGTCAATCAATATTCTCCCATATTCGTGCAGACTATTGTTGTACATGTACTTGTAACCAAACGCTCAATCAATTCAACTGGAAAACAACTGTCTTATTGCAGAGATCAAATATCTCATTATGACAAAGTGTTAATCACCTCTTTAATATGGTTGATAGCTCTCTAATTAAAATTCTTATTTCCATACTTCGTCCGAGTAAATTAGTTTTGGAAACGTTAGTGTATACAAATATAATTATAGGACATAGCCTATGCAGAAGTCAATTACAAGACTACAACATGAAGTTCAAATGATTAAAGATTAACCAGCGATATTAACGGATTACGTCTGACCGAAACCCCCTTTGACTTGTCAAAGTATTGACAATGCATAAAACAACAGTTTCGAACTTTTAGGGTTTGGGTTACCATACTTCAAAACACTAGTGAATCCGCAAATGAAAATGAAGCTTAATATAAATGAACGTTTCAAACCAAACGTATTTGTTCTACATGTATCTTACTAATAAAAATATTGTATTTAGAAGAAATTATAACTAAAAAACGGCTGAAATTTAAAAACAAAGTTAGAGCTACATAAATATGCATATTCTACTTGTTAAAGATAAAGAACGTAAAAGCATGCACCTAAATTTCTAGATCAAGTGTAAGTTTATAACCTTCGATAACCTGTGTTTAATTAGTTATCAAAAGTACCAGGATTATAATTTAATACGCCAGACGCGCATTTGGCCTACATAAGACTCATCAGTGACGCTCAGATCAAAACAGTTAAATAGACAAACAAATACAAAATTGAAAAGCATTGATGACCCTTAATTCCAAAAAAGTTGTGCTAAATTCGGCTTAAGTTATTTCTCCTGGGGTAAGAAAATCCTTTGTTTTTCAAAAAAAACAAAGTTTTGGAAACATGAAATTTATAAAAATGACCATATAATAGATATTCATGTCAACACATTCATTTGCTGACTACTGGGCTGGTGATACCTTCGGGGACGAAAGGTCCACTAGCAGTGGCATCGACCCAGTGGTTTAATTAGTTATCAAAGGTACCAGGATTATAATCTAATACGCCTGACGCGAGTTTCGTCTACTTAAGACACAGCAGTGACGCTCAGATCAAAACAGTTTAAAAGCCAAACAAAGACAAAAATAACAAATCAAAAATTAATGTCTCGTGCTGTCAGTGTAAAATGAATATGATGTATATACAATGCAAATTTCAAATTGTCAGCATTGCAAATTAATGAGATGTCAGAAACAATTATTTCCGAATAAACAGCAGGACTGAAAAATAAGACTGACTTGGGATTTTCGTTTATAAGTGCAGTTCGATGAAAGCAGTATAATATACATGTACTTATATACAACCACTCATCAATACAGATGCTGACAGCTTAATAGTCAGTTAGTCTAAATTTTCGTGTTTTTGTTTTGCACCGTTGGCAACAAATGCTAGGTATTAAGTTATGAAGATTAAACAAAGCGGTAGCAATCTATTATAAAGTAGCCTTATTTTGTTTTGCATATTTTGAATGCTTCTGATTAAAGAAAATTAACATAAAGTTCTAAATTCAATATTTTTAAAAAAGCTTTGAGGTTTTTGGGGACAAAATATATTGTCATCCCTAAATTTTTACAGATCAAAAGATGATTTTATTATACGACAGGTTTATTTTCGTTATTTGATATTTGTCAAACAATATGGATCATATCAAAATGAAATACTAATGTGCGTTTAACACCATTAAAATTAATTTAGGTTCTCTTTCTTGTATTAAAATAAATACTGGTTTATTCCCTGAAGATAGAACATGTTATGACCTGTAATTTGAAAGATGATAGGCTATTACCCTCATGTATAGTTTCGTAATCATCATTATTCTATAGCTTTTAGAGTTATATTATAAAAGAGAAGACAAAACTAGAATAGAAGGATGCAAATATAAGCATTTTGCTTCTATCGGTTACCAACCATTTTAGGTCTGCGGGGAGGCGTAAATTAAACTATCTTAGAATACATGATTTTAAAATTCCGCATGCACATAAAATCATAGGAACTCAATTGATAGTGAAAATTCGTATATCATTTAAACTAAACTAGACAATAGAAATTCAAAAATCCAATACCACTTAAACATGTAATATTTGTTGGCTTAAAGTAAAGGCAGTGATAAAACTACTGGTGTGATAAATTAAACCCTGACCACATATGTCCAAATCATCAAGAGAAACTTCTATGAATGAATGTTCTAAATTAAATTAAAAAAAAAGAGGTTTTATTAGTTGAACTGGCAGTTTATTAGGGTATATTCCAAAATTGACCCAATCGTATTCATCAATATTCTTGCAGCCTATTTTTGTAATTCTTCTACATTTGTTTACATCTGAATAGTGTTAGGTGTTCTTAATTAAATAAAAATTCAAATCCTCTCTTTTGAGGGATTTCTCTTATTCAATGCATATTGTGCTACAGTTATGGCAAATACGGGTTAAATTTTGTAACATATATAAATAGTGTTTGTAATAATTAACCAGAATCTGGATGAATAAACTCATCATAGATACCAGGATTCAATTTTGTATTTACGCCAGACGCGCGTTTCTTCTACAAAAGACTTATCAGTGACGATCAAATGAAACATAGTTACATAAGTATCTGTCGTTTATACAAACATAAGTATTGAAAACAACTGCAGAATGATAGTAGAAAGTTTAAACAAACAAAACAAAAAGGTCAAATATTTTTAATGTGTATCGCATTGCTCAGTCTTAAAAGAAATGCAAAAGATATCAAAGGAAAAAAGTCTTACCCCATCAAAATCGGAGTGACTGCAGGTCATATGTTATATGTGAAGTATTTTTAATGCATGTCGTTTCTAGTTTTCTTTTACCAGGGAGTTGTCAATTTCTCTTTGATTTATGGTATCTGCATTTATATTTAAAACTATTTCTGCAATATATGGGGCTATACAATATCTGATACATTTTACAAATATAAAAACATATCAAACAGAAATAATCATGCATTGTGTAACTGCTTACATGTGTCTTCGTTTTCTAAAATTACTTTAGAGACACTTTTCATATCTATAGTATGCATTCGATAAATGTTATAAAAATCAAGAAATGTGCAAAATTATGAAAAAACAATCTGTTTACAAATTGTTAGAATATTAGAGACACTTATGCTTTTCTTCCCAAAAAATTAGACCGCATCAGCATTTATTATCACAATTTTTTTTATATGTAATGCTTTTCAACTATAATTTTCTGTTTAGCCTTCAAACTGTTTGAATTCGAGCACTTATAATGTATAAAATTGAGAATGGAAATGGGGAATGTATCAAAGAGACAACAACCCGACCATAGAAAAAACAACAGCGGAAGGTCACCAACAGGTCTTCAAAGTAACGAGAAATTCCCGCACCCGGAGGTGCCCTTCAGCTGGCCCCTAAACAAATATATACTACTTCAGTGATAATGAACGCTTTACTTATTTTAAAATTAAAATAATACAAGACTAACACAGACCAGAGGCTCCTAACTTGGGACAAGCGCAAAAAGGCGGCGGGGTTTAACATGTTAATGAGATCTCAACCCTCCCCCTATACCTCTAGACAATGACGAAAAGTAAACCCATAACAATACGTACATTCAAAAATCAATTCAAGAGAAGTCCGAGTCTGATGTCAGATGATGTAACCAAAGAAAATAAACAAAATGACAATTATACATAAATAACAACAGACTACTAGCAGTTAACTGACATGCCAGCTCCAGACTTCAATTAAACTGATTGAAAGATTATGATTTCATCATATGAATATCAGGCACAATCCTTCCAGTTAGGCGTTTAGTATCATACCATCATAACATATATGAGAAGAACATAACCCGTGTCATGCCAACAACTGTTTTTTGAATACATGTGTTAAGTTCCGACGCAAAGACCCTATAAGTGAATCAATATTAACGCCAAAATATGCAATCGTTAATGACCTGACAACAGTATCGTAACTATTTCCCTTCTTAATAAGTCTATTTAAAGGTTTTGTTAGTTTCTGTGGTAAATACTGACATTTTTGTGCTTTATAAAGAATATTTCCATAAAACATTGGATGTGAAATACCTAAACGTGTAAGACGTCTGCATGTTGCGCTGTATTTACGAATGATGTCCTTATACCGATGAACAAATTTAGTAAATGTTTTGACTAGTTTGTGATATCGAAAACCCTGGTGTAATAATTTTTCAGTAATACATAAATTCCTCTCGTTAAAAGCTAATACATTGTTACACACACGAGCGAATCGTACAAGTTGAGATATATAAACACCGTAAGATGGTGACAAGTGAACGTCACCATCTAAAAATGGATAATTGACGATAAATTTTAGTATTAAGCTTTTCGTTAGAGATATAGATATCAAGATCGAGGAAAGGGCGGTGGTCATTGTTAATATTAGCTTTATTTAAAGTAAGTTCAACAGGATAAATTTCTTTAGTATACATACTGAAGTCGTCATTATGGAGAGCCAAAATGTCATCCAAATATCTAAAAGTATTGTTAAATTGTTTATCAGATTTTGTTTCGATGCATGGGTCTTTTCTGATTTTTGTCATAAATTGTAACTCATAGCAATACAAAAACAGGTCCGCAATAAGTGGTACACAGTTAGTCCCCATTGGAATTCCGATAACCTGACGATATACGGAATCTCCAAAGCGAACAAAAATGTTATCTAGTAAAAATTCAAGCGCATATATAGTATCAAAGCATGTCAAATTGACATAGTTTTTTTGTTTATTGCTAAATTTAAAAAATGACCTAAAAGAGTTTGAACATATATATTCCCATTCTGACTTTTTAAATGCCCATTTCATTAGGTGGGTGATTTTTTTCTTACTTATGATACGTAGACAAATAAATAAATAGCTTGGTGTCTTTGATAGTTTTTGTACAAACACTGGAACAATGCCATTTCGAGTGGACTTGTTGTGCCCGATTGTTCCACGAGCTAACTGATTAACCTGTGGATTATTGTACAAACCACATATGATATGGTAATATTCTGGGTTTTTTTTTGGTTTTTTGTAAGTGTTGAATACTGATTTTACCATCCAGAGAATTCACTCCCCGAATCGTATTAGGCACGACTTTTATCAGTTTCCTGTATTCAAAACGCTTAAGCTTCGTATTCAATTTGTCTTTCTGACTGTTTTCGTTTAGATGGGACTGATAAGTTGAATGATGACGAAATGTGTGTCTGGTGGTGACCCATATAAGAAATCGAGTATTTTAAATGAGTTTTTATATAATAACATAATATAGTAATTGAAGTGCTCCAGTATACGTATATGTATTTATTACATATTTTAAAATCTAGTGATCCCTACTCAATAAAATGTTGGGATAAAACCTTTTGAATTAATAAAACATCTACCTTTCAGACTAAATTGATCAAATTACAAAATGTATAACGAAGTGACATAATAATAGATTATAGGAGGAAAAATAAGTATGGGTAATAAGACAGACAGAAATAATGAAGAGTCATTCATGCTTAATTAATTGTATATGGAGTGCTATAAATATAGATGCTATTTTCTAAGTTTTATGTTTTTGGTATTATTAATCGGTAATTTAGTCATAGGATGCATGTTGTGGATTGAAATGTCATTCAACATTGCAGAAAAATCTTAATAACTTGTCTGTCTTCTAATGAGACATCGATCCCTAACGACGATACTTTGATTTTTTTCTTGACTATCCAATGTCATCTGAATTTTAAGTAATTGTTACATAATTTATACCTGAATATACAAAATAGTTTCATCATTGTGAACATTTAATTTAAACAGAAACTAGAGTGTTCCTTTGGAATTTATACCTTTAATAGATATAAGAAGATGTGGTATGAGAACAAATGAGACAAATATCTTTTCACGTATAAAAGTAAATAAAGGCAACAGTAGTATACCGCTGTTCAAAACTCATAAATCCATGGACAAAAAACAAAATCGGGGTAACAAACTAAAACCGAGAGAAACGCATTAAATATAAGAGGAGAACAACGACATAATACCGAAACGTAACACACACAGAAACGGACCAAGCATCAGACAAAACACCAAGAGAATAACAAATATAACATGAAAACCAAATACATGAATTTGGGATAGACAAGTACCGTGCCACGTCTTATCTCAATATCTCAAAAATAAGAGAAAACACAAACGACTCAACGTTAAAATATAACACACACATAAACGAACAATAATATAACAATGGCCATCTTCCTGACTTGGTAAAGGACACTTTTAAGGTAGCACAATACAAAGATTTTTTGACTTCCAATCACTAACCTTTGAAATGCTGTAACTTTTTTATGAATGCAAAGAAAATAATAAAAGAGGTATATATAGATAGATAAAAGATTAATCTTTTAAATGAATGCAATATTTTTATTAAGCAACCATTATGTAATCAATTATTATGTAATAAGTGGCAAAATTTTAATCAACACATCATGGGCTTCAAAAGGGTGTCTCAGATTGTCTCTATGGTATTCCATTCTCTCATAAATCTCTAATTAGTGTAAACATCCTAACCACATAATGAAGATAATGTTTAATTAGGTGTAACATTTGTTCTATACATTCTATCTGAAATCTGAGACACCCTTTTGTAGATAATGGCCATAGGAACAACAAGTAATAAAATCAACCCTCTAGGTATACCTATGTAGAAGCTAATTTCATTTTAAATTCGAAATTTGGTGAAAAATATTTAAAACACAGTTAACATTATAATTGGTTACATAATTGTTGCATAATACTAACATTGCATTAATTTGAAAGATTAATCTGTTAGCTATCCAAAACTACCACTTTTATAAATTTTCAAGCATTATTAAGAAAGTTACAGCGTTTTAAAACTTAGGAGTTGGAGTCATAAAATCTTTGTATTGTGCTACCTTAAAAAGGAATAAAAGTGGTGGGTTGAACCTGGTTTTGAGGCATGCCAAACCTCGCACTTTAATGGCAAAGTTAAATATAACATTGAGAAGACAACATAATATTACAGGACTACAATACAAATAAATTGGAGAACATATTAGACAAAGAAAAATATGATTAATAGATAACAAAAAGCATCAGGTTTAAAATTCAATACGCCAAAAACGCGCCTTGTCCACACAAAAATCAACAGTGACGCCCAGATATAAAAGATCGAAAGTGAAAAAAGTACAAAGCTGTACGGCACTGAAGATCAAAAATTGAAAAGGTTTCGCCAAATACGGCATTGTTTTCATGCCCGGGATAAGACAATTCTTATTATATAGAACAATTCATGCTATTGCAAACAGTAAATTTTAACAAATGAATATGAAAGAGATATACATAATGAAACTGAAGTATTAACTAATTACAGAAAACTGAACCCGAATACATAATGCTATTCAAGTTTAACACAGAATAGACACATTCGAATCAGTCCAGGCGTCAACGTAATGAAACAAATGTGACGTCACATACGATGGCGAAACGGCACAAACGTTATGCCACATTTGAATTTATGAAATTTAGAAACATCATGACGTCACATTTGAAAAACTATCAAAGTGAGATAGAATTAGGATTGATTTAAGATTATATTAGAACTATGCTTAACCATTATAGGCCAAAATATGGTCTTCAACACAGAACCTTGGCTCACACCAAACAGCAGGCTTTAAAGGGCCCCATAGATAACTATTCAAACAGGGAAAACAACGGTCTAATCTATATAACTATACAAAACGACAAACGAGAAAAACTTATGTACCAAATAAAAAACGACAACTGTTGAACATCAAATTCCTGACTTCGAACAAGTGAAGTTGCTGCTGGTTTAAATATTAAAAGTTTAAATGGTACCAACCTTCACCCTTATCTGAAACAAAATTATGTCTGTTTAATTTGATGACATTTTTTTTCCATATAATGGAATTTTATGCGACTGTCATACAAGTGGAAGGTATGGCTAGCTTTAAAACCAGGTTTATTTAACCATTTTATACATAGGAAAATGTCTGTATCAATTCAGGAGCATGGCAGCTGGTATCCATTCGTAAGGTGTGTTTGAGCTTTTGAGTTTGCCATTTGATTAGGGACTTTCCTTTTTGGATTTTCAACATTTTTGTAATTTTACCTTTTGAAAGATTATAAACAATTAATTTCCATTGAATTTATTTTGACAGTTGTCTCATTTGCAGTCATCTACTTATTTTTCGTGAATTTGTTATCGCCATTTCATTTATATTAAAGTAAAGATGAGGCAATGACACAGTCACATGTTCATATCAATGTTCGTAGAAACAGATATTAGATTATTTTTTATTAAATTTGACATGTTTTGAAGATGAAACAATTCCTCTGAGCTTTTAAAAAATATGTTTACAAGATACACCATGTTCGTATAAACAAAAACTAAATTAGGAACTTTGTCTCGAGAGGAACAGATTTCTGTGATTATCATAGACCATAGCTCAATTGTAAATGAAATGTCGGTAGTAAATAAATCATTTTCTCATTCTCATTTTTGTTTTCATCATATGAAAAGGTAGTATTAATATTGTTTCCAATTCTTTGTATTCTGACATTTGATGTAGAAAAAACATACACAATTATACTGAATGTGAATTTGCATTGATATGCGGTGTCTCTCGGTGTTTTGTATATCCCACATTCATGAATTTTTTGATATTTCTGTGATGGTTTCGATTGGATGGATAATTTGTTATATCTTATCATATGTAGTCCAAATAATTATCAAATTGCATTTCCATACCATTAAAGTCATGCACATTGCTTGGATACAAATTGTAAACTAGTTGTAATAAGTTCGGGATTGCATGTTAGTTACGTAAGCGCGTCACTATTTTTAATACCTGGTGACGTTTATCATTGAAGGAATATGTTCGTTGTTGTTCTGTTATTTGCTTGTTGTGTCGCCTATTATATATTTACGATATAATTGTTCTTGCAGTTTCGCCGATATTATTGTGTATGTGTGTGTTTGTGTTGCGTTTTCGGTCACGTAGTGTTTTAACAACTTTTGTTAACATTGTCATAATGCGGGAGGTTTCGCCTTCCTGTAAACTAGGTTCAACCGACCATGTTTTCTTAACATGTCCTGTACCAATCCGGGAATATAACAGTTGTTCTCAAATACATGTAGTTCGTTTATGTGTGCCTTGATGATTGTTTTGTTGCACTTTGGTATTAATTGTGTTCCTTTGTTTTCCTCTTATACATGTTATAGTTGATGTGTTTCGATTTTGTTTTGTGACCCATATTTGTTTTTTCTCAAGCGATTAATGTTTTTGAACATCGGTATACTACTGTTTCTTTTATTTGTTTACCAACTAACATGTATTCATATCAAAATGAAACACTTATTTTCAGTCAACACCATTAAACTAATTGAGTTTCACTTTCTTTAACTGGTATTTAGATTATCAATGGGTTATTTCTTGGAGACAACCTATGTTGTGACCTGCATCTTGTATGATGAGAAGCTATAACTCGCACGTATAGTTTCGTTCTAGTGATTTTTTATAACGTTTAAAGTTTGAGAATAAAAGACAAGACATAATTAGAAGAGATGGCTGAAAATATAAGCTCACGGCTTCTATCAGTTACCAACCCATGAAGGGCTAAGGGTAGGCGAAAATTGAATTTAATTTGAAATCTATCTTGGAATATATGATTTTAATGTAAAACGCAGATCAAATCGTTAGAATGTATCATATAATATAAAATTCATAATTCAAATGAATCCAAAACAGGCAATGAAAATTTAAAATTCAAATACACCTGAATAGATCATAATTTATTGTTTAAAGGAAATGAAGTTATAAAATTGTTGATGTAGTTCATTGAACCCTGAAAACATATGTTCAAATCAAGAGACAGTTTTATGACGTCATGTTCTACATTAAATTAAAAAAAAACAAAAGCTTAATTAGATAAAACAAAACTGATTGTTTCATAAAGTTTATTCAGAAACTAAAACAATCGTATTCACCGACGTGCATGCAGCCTATTTTTGTACATTTTCTTACATCTGAATAGTGTTTAGAGTTTAAAACTATGGTAAATCTTCCAATTCTCTCGTGTATAGTATCCCTTATACAATGAATGATGTTCTTTATTCATTGTATACTAAAGTCAAAAATGCAGATATCACAGTAGAAAATCTTTTAAAAACAATTGAAGTTTTTTATGTGTTTTGCGTTGCCCAGTCTTACAAGAGATGCAAAAGACACTGAAACTCATAAGTCGTTACACTTCCAAATCCTGGGTTACTTCAGATGATAGAGGGGCAAAAGAAACCAGAGGGACAGTCAAATTCATAAACTGAAAATAAACTGACAAAGCCATGGTTAAAAAATATAAAGGCAAACAGACAAATTGATAAATATGATAAGTTTTGTCTGGTTTTTTTTTCACTAATCGTCGGTTCTCGTTTTAATCACTTGGAGTTGTCAGTTTTTCTTTGACTTATGAAATCTTAATGTCCCATTAATATCTGACACCTCATATTTTTACTGTTTTTGAACAATATGCGACCATAAAATGTCTTAGGTTATACATTTTACACCATAGCACGGTTCTTTAAATATTAAAAAGATCCAAAAACCAATAATGAATATGGTCAGAAAAAATTATAGCTGCTTACATGTTTTATTTTTTTTCTGAAACCACTTTAGATACACTCGTCATATCTAAAATATACAGTCTTGAAATGTTATAAAAATCAGGATATGGCAAATATATGAAGAAAATCTGTTTATAAATTGTTAAAATATTCGAGACACTAAATCTATGCTATCTAAAAAAAATTAGACCGCCTTAGCATTTATTATCTCAAATTTTCGGAACTTTGTTTATTTTTATAGTTTTTGAACATCATATTTTTTTTAATTTTTAAACTGTTTTGTTTGATCACCACTAATGGATCTTACGTAGACTTAACACACTATTTGCGTGGTTTATTTGAAATTGGTAAGTTGGTACGGGACCGATTTCATTGCTGGTGGGCTTGTTGTTCCCAACTGTTTCACGAGCCAAGTGATTATCCTGTCGTATTCGATTTGGGTTTCCGACTGTTCTCATCCAAATTGGACTGATATGAAACTTTCGTCTTGCGAACCAAATTGGGAATCTAATATATTTGATGAGTTTTTAAATAATAACATTATAATTATAACTATTTAGATCTGAGCGTAATTGATGAGTCTTTTGTAGACGAAACGCGCGTCTGTCGTATCAAATTATAATGCTGGTACCTTAGGTAACTATATGCAGTCATATACAACGGTGATACAACCCGAAAGTGATACTTGATGTGCTCTAGTATACGCATGTGTGTATGAAAATTTCTAAGATTTGTTTCTTAATTTTGTTTTAAAGTTTTGAACAAACGAATTTAACATAATTAAACATCTACCTTTAATACTTAATTCAATAAATTACAAAATATATTATGAAATGACATAAGTATTGATAATAGGAGAAAAAACAAGGAAGGGAAATAAAACAGACAGAATTAATGAAGAGTCATTCATACTTAATTAATTACGTATGAACTAAAAACGCCTTTTAAAAATGTAAAATATTTTGTATTCTAAATTAGTAACCCAGACATAGTAGGCATATGGTGTGGTTTGAAATGTCATTAGCCTTTGCAGAACACTCTTGGTAGTTGATTTGTCTCCTAATGATGCATTGCTCCTTAACGTTGACATATTGCTTGTGTTTCCTAACAATCCAATGTCATCCGAGTTATAACTAAATGATTCCTGAAAGTAATATTTTTGTCATTCTGAACATTGTTTAACAGAAACTATAGTGTCCATTTGGCTTTACATTTATACCTATAATGTCTGTTTGTTTTGTTCTTATATATCTTATACATGTTATAAATCCTGGTATCTGTGATACCTTTTTGTCAATGTAATGAAATATTTAGCGAATGTCATACAAGTGAGATGTTAAACCAGTGATAAAACCAGGTTTCATCCACCATTGTCTATACAAAGAAATGCCTTTACCAAGTCGGGAATATGAGAGTTTTCATCCATTCGTTTGGTATGTTTGAGAATTTGATGGTCAATGGGCAACATTTTTAAAGGCATTCAAATGGATAAAACCAAAGGATTCCGAAAATCTGACGAAAATTCCATACACGACAAGCAAACATCCTTAAACCAAAGCTGTGAAATATTCAACATGTATCTATAAACAGAAGTTTGATGTTTAATATAACAGCTGTTTACATATACATTATGTTAAATCATACTTTTTCACTTTTTTGGTCCTTTGGAAAATGTTGTTTGTGCTTTATTTAGATCCCTCTACAATGAAATTTGTTCTACATGCAAACGTATAAATATTACGGTTTTTATCCCACGCAATCATAAGTTTTAACGATGTTTTTAATTTAGATTGTATAAATAAATAAATATATATCATATTCTGAAAGGTCAGGTGCAGCTCATGATGTAACTTAAATTTGGCTTCATCGCATAAAGATCTGATATCGGTTTCATCGAGCTTGTGGGTTTAATCTACCGTTTTTACGTAAGAAAATTCCGGTACAAAGTTACGAATATTACAGTTATTATTCATTTGATTATTATGCTTGAGTTTTTTATTTTCCCATTTGCTTAGGGACTTTCCGTTTAGAAGTTCAGTAGGTTTAATAGTTTACTTTGTAATAGGGTTATGCCTTTCTCAATTTTATTATCAACATTAAGATAACTATAATGGAACGAATTATTATACATTTCAAATTGTCCCAATTCTGTATTTTTTCCTACATGATCACATAATAGCAGACAATATTCTTAACTACATTTCGTTGTATAGGATATGACCATCATGTAAAGTGCCTGCTATAAAAAGAAAGGGGTATGTAAATCATGCGCATGTGTTTGCAACTGTAAAATGCGTTATTGATGTGTAAATAGTCATACGAAATGATTATAAAGCTGTATATGTATGGTAATGAAAATGGGTTAATTTAAAGGAAATCAAATCCTACTTTGAAGGTTTCAATTTAAGTATACATGTTCGAATATTGTCTGAGATCTACGAACCTTAAAAAATGATAATGATTATATGCCCTCTAGCAGAATTGTACAGAGTAAAAATCGTACTATTAGTTCCAACAAACCTAGCACGTCATTAATATATTATTAGTTATAGATACTCTACGTCGTTTGAGTTAGCCGTAGGAATTGTTGTTCTAGGTGACCTTTTTCATCAATGATTTAAGGTTTGTACAGTGCATTTTTCAAGTCAATTTTTACAAAAAACATTCCTACGGTACCACTGGGCACAAAAAGTTTTGGACATCTTCTTCATTAATGATTAATTATTGTCCTATGCGACTTTTCTTACGTACATTTAATACCATAAGTTATTCTTGAGTATAGTTGTAGAAAATTGAAGAGTTCACAGTAGACTTATCGGTGAATGTTTATTACGTACTGTAGACTTGACGAAAATGATTTTTGATAATTTCAGTATTTGGCATATGACATAAAATTATTGAAAAGTTTCCATATTTTAAGACAAGCAACGAAATTCAAAAACGAAAACATGTTTTAATTTTTTTATTCATACATTTAATAGTGAACATCACATTAAAATATTATACAAATACAGTCTTTTTTTAGGTAAATATGTCGTTTTATTGACCTTTGAAAAACTGATATTCGTTGAGGCCAACAGCCAAAGTGAATATCAGTTTTCCAAAAGTCAATTTAAAAGTAAAATCACAAAAATACTGAACTAAGAGGAAAGTCATAATCACATGGCAAAATCAAATATCAAAACACATAAAAAAACGAATGGACAAGAACTGTCATATTCCTGACTTGGAGCAGGCATTTTCAAATGTAGAAAATGGTGAATTAAATATTTACCGAAACAAAAGACAGTAATTGTTTTATTCCATATTTCGAGAGAAATGTGTGTAATGGCAAATATTCACCAAAACCAATTGTACATCTGACGTTTTTACCAAAATTATGCACGTAAAAGCAAGCGACGTTTTGCACGGTGAATATTGTTTTTCCGCAGGTCAATATGCTTATTTATTCAAAATCCCGTTCATATAGAAAACCCTACTGATATTTTATCAACATTGAATAACTCTATTTATAACAGCATGTAACAACAAAGTGTTATAAGTATCTTCATTTCTGTATCGCTGCTACAGCTGGTGGAGTTTTGTGTTGACATAAATTATCATTACTATTTACAAAACGTTGAATGTTTGAAATACTGTGGCTTTTCTACCTAAGGAATAGATCACCTTAGCTGCATTTGGCAAAACATATTTGTGGGCCTCGATGCTCTTCAAATTTTTTTAGACTTTAACCTTGTACTTTATTTTGCATCTTTTTTTTCGATCGTCCCTGATGAATATTTTGGAGACGAGACGCCTGCCTGAAGCAAATACTACATTTCAACCCTGCTATTTATGATAAGTTTATATAATACTTTTATCCAGAACATATAACATTTAAATTGGAAGCTCCAGTAATAACATCCTTGTTCTGAAATGATTCAGGTTGAAAACTATCTTCGATTGTCTGAGACTGTAATAACCCATGCTGACTTAAGTCTTCTGTCTGCTTTGATATCATTATATAAAATAATGTACTTCAGTATTTCATGACATTGCTACGGTATATCATCAGAACTCTACATGCTACTTAAACCCACAAGAAATTATTCAAATGCCCGTGAACTATTTTTCCATAAACTGCGCATTATAAAAATGATTCTTTAAATAGCCATGTTAGACTTGTAGCGGAATTCTAAATTGACAAGGTTTTGTGAATTGAATTTCGATTATTACTTCCTGTTAAACTTCTATCTAAAAAAAATATTATACAAACAACATAATTTAAATTTTTTTTAACTTTAAACACAAATCACCGGTCGCAAGAAACAATTTGAAATAAAAAAAAAACAAAAAAACAAAATTTTATACGTTCAGGCAAAATGAAGTTATTTGAGTAAGCCGTTTAAATCAAATAGATCAAAATTACATTAATATTTAACGGTTAAGCATCAAAAAAACTAATTTATTCCTGCAAAAGTTAAGGTCTGTCCCATGTCCGGAATCCTATCAGTAATTGTCTGCTATTATCTTGTAATTATTTGTATAGCTGAAGAATTTTTGTGTTAATGATAATTATTGATAGTTTTCGTTAAATCTATTTGCGACTGTTTACACTCATAGTTATTTAAATCATGTTATGCATTATAGACAATCCTTTTTTGAAGACTGTATTTTGCCCTTTATAATCTATAATTATGTCTAATTGGTATATCTTAAGTTAATTGTCAACGGATTTGAAGAAGAAAAAATCTCTTGCAAAATAGTATCTTATTTATTTGATTTAGCTTATTCGGTTAAAGGAAGTACATTAATATTATGGTAAAGTAAATGTAAAATCCGTTTTTGTAAAAAGGGTTCGTAAGCAACATTGTTATATGAAAATATGACTGAACAGAGTGAAGTTTGGCTATAAATAAATAGATGTATAAACGTGTTTCAAAATTTCAAAACACCGTCTCATTCCGTATAGGTCTATTCCAAGTCAGAAACCTGTTTATCAGTAGTGGGCGTTTGTTGCTGCCTGTTGGATTTATTTAACGTTTACTGCTTTTTTAAATTAATCGGGTCGTTGGCTCCAATGTTGTTTGTTTTATCTTATAGCTTTATACACATTATAACGTATGCCGTATGCTGTCCTATAGTTGCTAACAACTAAATTTTCCGAAGGTACCAAGACCTTGTTGATATATATCAACTTCACAAAAAAATACATAATGGTCTAGTATTTTAAATATCGGTCTATTTCTGAACCAAGTCATGAATATGACAGTTGTTATCAATTCGTTTGATGTGTTTGAACTTTAGATTTTGCCATTTGATTGAGGACTTTTCTTTTTGAATTTTCCTCGGAGTTCAGTATTTTTGTGATTTTTCTTTTTGATGTATAGATTATGCGTACTGATGTTGTTTATCATCTAAATAGCGTGTTCTATTGTTCTTTCATTTTTCTTTGTTCTATTATTAATATTACTTTTACTGTTGGATTGTTTTATTTAATATTCGTTTGGTGTGGCTCAGTATTTTTTTAATTTATCTTTCATTTTTAGCTGGTGTGTGTTGTATTTGCGACTTTTTGTATTTCTT
Organism: Mytilus trossulus; assembly: GCF_036588685.1. Lineage (NCBI taxonomy): Eukaryota > Metazoa > Mollusca > Bivalvia > Mytilida > Mytilidae > Mytilus > Mytilus trossulus. The sequence goes on along the minus strand of NW_026963290.1, from coordinate 6,463,833 downwards.
TTATTCTTATAACGTGACTCTATACTTTGAAAGATCCCGTCAGTATGAAATTGGTCTATTATACGTCATTATGATATATTTCTTTTATGAATTAGACAAAAACGTTGAACTACAAACGTCAAAATTATTCAATCGCGTAGTGGGATGAACAATTTATTATTTTTTATAAATTCTATATAATTTTTTTGACTATTTTAAATCTTGGTCTATTTCTGAAATTAATTCTTACATACTTATTTGTAACGATATAAGTTATTGCATAGCGTGTATCTGTCTAGCACTGATATAAACGCACTAAAATATAGCTTCTTAGTCTTATCCGCAATAACTTTCAAATGTCAAGACAAACAGTAATTCTAAATCATCCACATAGGCGACAAAACTAGGCGACAAAACTAAAGTTCAAACAGGCAAGTTACAATTTCTCCTGATAAGGAATTCCGAGATACAATATGTTACCTAGTAACCTATTCTAGCATTATCGCCATATAACAGGGTATATGTGAAGAAAATGTGTGACAACTTTTAAAGATCCAAGTATCAGTAAAAAAAATGTTTTCGATTTGTTTCAGCTTTTGATTTTGCCCTTCTACAATATTTTTGAGATTTAACTTTTTATCGAGACCACACATCTTGTACGTGTTTAGTGGCATGTTTTTATATATTGTCTGATCTACATATAACCCAGTCTTGTGAGCATAATGTGACTCATAAAATGATAGAAACAATCATTATATAAAGTAAATGTCTTATATAATATTTTAATGTTGAATGTCTGGTTATCCTCGTCGTCGGTACTTTACATAAATGTAGAATTACATAAAATCATAACTATTGGTTAATATCATAAGGTGAAACTTCATGCATCAGTACAAAACGCTAACGTTTTTATATCATTTCTTTTCCGATATTCCTTAATTTTTCTTAATTTTTACCCTCGGGGAAAAATAAGTTACATAATAAAGTGCTTGAGAGTTCATTGTCTTCTGGTCATTGTTTGTGATCGATGATTTAATTCTGTTCAAGCCTCTGCATTTAAGGAAATCAAACATGCACTTGTGTAAGGTTCAATAATTGAAATTATCGTGTTGTTTTGTTTTTCCTGTACAATAATATGAATACATTTTTGAAGGCTTCGTCTATATAATCATAAATGAAAACACATATCCCCTGGATAATATTTCTATCAATGCAATCGTAGGAGTTCATGTCTTTAAATCGTGAAGAATTTATGTAAAATATATTCTTATTAAGATAGTATCCTTTTGTTTACATTCAAGAATATGACAGTTCTATTCATCCGTTTGGTGTGTTTGAGTGTCTGATTTTGCCATTTGATAAGGCACTTTCCTTTTTTAATTTTCCTTAGAGTTCAGGTTTATTTTGTGATTTTACTTTTTACATGTATTTATAAACAACGAATATCTATGCATTATATAACTCAAGTCGATACCGCTTCTGTGAGACTGTTAGTTCTGGCGGGTATTATCAAATCATTACCAATGTTTTTCGCACTAACATGATTCATAATGTAAAGTACAGCTCTTTACATACTGACTTAACAGCTACTACCTCTATGTATCAAACGGCCTTATCTCGGACTTCTCTGGAACTGAATTTTAATGTGCGTATTGTTATGCGTTTACTTTTCTACATGGTCTAGAGGTTTAGGGGGAGGGTTGAGATCTCATAAACATGTTTAACCCCGCCGAAATTTTGCGCCTGTCCAAAGTCAGGAGCCTCTGGCCTTTGTTAGTCTTTTATGATTTTTAATTTTAGTTTCTTGTTACAAATCGGAGTTTAGTATGACGTTCATTATCACTACTAGTATACATATTTTTTAGGGGCCAGTTGAAGGACACCTACGGGTGCGAGAATTCTCGCTACATTGAAGACCCATTGGTGGCCTCCAGCTGTTGTCTGTTCTATGGTCGGGTTGTTGTCGCTTTGACAGATTCAGCATTCCCTTTCTCAATTTTATTCAGTAATGAATAAAACACACATCGGATGACAAAAAATGGAAAACAACACGTTAATTAATTCATTGCGTCCGAAGCGCTTTCCTGGATTTACCTTCATCAGGAACGCTCAAAGCCAAACATTTGAAATCCGAAAATGGATAAGTACCGAAATCTTTAAAGAGCTATATGTCAAAAATACCTAAAATAAATAGCCAAATTCATCTAAAGCCAACTTTGTCTGTGGGAGTTGAAACCTTAGTTTTATGATAATTTTAAAATTTATAAACGGACAATTTAGTAGAGCTAGTTAAAGCATGTCAGGACTGAAGCACTTACTACTGAGCTGATGATACCATCGGGGAATGATAGTTCACCAGCAGAGGTGTCGACCCAGTGATGTAAAAAAGGGAAAACAACACGTTAAATAGTTTATTGCGTCCTAAACGCTTTTTCTGGATTTACCTTCACCAGGAACACTCTAAGCCAAACATTTAAAATCCAAAGATGGATAAATACCGAAAATCGTTGAAGAGCAATATGTCAAACATACCTTAAATAAATAGCCAAAACAGCCAAATGTTATACTTAATACTTGTGTGAACGCCGCAGAGTCTAAGGATTTTCTTACCCCAGGAGTAGATTACCTTAGCCGTATTCGGCACAACTTTTTGGAATTTTGGGTCCTCAATGCTCTTCAACTTTGTATTTGTTTGGCTTTTTAACTATTTTGATCTGAGCGTCACTGATGAGTCTTATGTAGACGAAACGCGCGTCTGGCGTATAAAATTATAATCCTGGTACTTTTGATAACTATTTACACCACTGGGTCGATGCCACTGCTGGTGGACGTTTCGTCCCCGAGGGTATCACCAGCCCAGTAGTCAGCACTTCGGTGTTGACATGAATATCAATTATATGGTCATTTTTATAAATTTTCTGTTTACAAAACTTTGAATTATTCGAAAAACTAAGGATTTTCTTACCCCAGGAGTAGATTACCTTAGCCGTATTCGGCACAACTTTTTGGAATTTTGAGTCCTCAATGCTCTTCAACTTTGTATTTGTTTGGCTTTTTAACTATTTTGATCTGAGCGTCACTGATGAGTCTTATGTAGACGAAACGCGCGTCTGGCGTATAAAATTATAATCCTGGTACTTTTGATAACTATTTACACCACTGGGTCGATGCCACTGCTGGTGGACGTTTCGTCCCCGAGGGTATCACCAGCCCAGTAGTCAGCACTTCGGTGTTGACATGAATATCAATTATATGGTCATTTTTATAAATTTTCTGTTTACAAAACTTTGAATTATTCGAAAAACTAAGGATTTTCTTACCCCAGGAGTAGATTACCTTAGCCGTATTCGGCACAACTTTTTGGAATTTTGGGTCCTCAATGCTCTTCAACTTTGTATTTGTTTGGCTTTTTAACTATTTTGATCTGAGCGTCACTGATGAGTCTTATGTAGACGAAACGCGCGTCTGGCGTATAAAATTATAATCCTGGTACTTTTGATAACTAACTAAACCTCGATGTGACTTTCAATTTTTTTTGTGAGATATAGAAATGTAAGATGTTTAGCAGAATCTATCAAGTTCGCCTCCCTTAAACAATATAAAGACATATGAAGACAATTTTCATTGCTTTGGACAGTAAGTTACATGATCACTTGTTGGGCTTTAAGATAACGAGGTATATGTTGTTAAGCAACCAATAGATATAAGAAATTGTGATATGGTTTAAGGCTTCATTTAATTCGTATTGTTATAATTTTATCTATAATAAAATAAAACGAACAATTTAAATTGTCTAGAAAGAAAACCAATATACCTATCTTAGAAGGACTTAGAAAAATGAAGAATTCTATATTCGAAATCTATATCATAGTAACAGTTTTAATAACGATTTCGTGATCGACAAAAACAGGTTTGTAAGGGAGTGTTGAGCTGTGATAAATATAGTTTATTACCGCAGAGTTTAGCAACCGTTACAAGTTGGGTCTCGTAACAGTGTTAATCCATTTACATGCCGTCATATCTTAATGATTTCTTACATATGTAGAATTATGTTTTTTATCATTGTTTGTGATTGTTTCTGTAAAATGTATTCGCGCCTTTTTTACTCTCGCGGGAATATTCTTCAGACACCTGTCAAAATATGAAGAGTGTCTGCTGCCTTTTGTAGGATTTTTTTGTTTTTGATTTGCTATCAAATTAGTATACACCACACATTATACATTTATTTACCATGACTGAGGGGGGTATGAAGATTTTTTCATCCAACAAAGTTTATTACGAGAGCATCGCCCGAGGAAAATATGTCTTTTCGAAGGTGGGAAAATCTTTTTATCTCCCTAACCTAAGGAAAATGAATGTTTTATTCCATGTGTGTACTTCCGGAACATAGAATGTTTAGAAACATAGTTTTTATTTCTTATTTAGATGTTTGTATAACTAATCAAGAAATTAACAACGATAGTCTTAAACATTATCCGTTCAATACGTTAAAAACATTATACACATTAACCGCGTATAATGTCATACATTGAAGTTCCGATGTTCAGAGAGAAATAGAATACTCAGAAGGGAATATGATACTCAGAGGGGAATATGATACTCAGAGGGAAATATGAACCTTTGTTCGACATCACGAGGGATAGTCCCAGACAGTCATATGTCGATTTCGCTATCAACATAAACATGTGCAGTGGAATAAAGAAAAAAATATCCAACTCGTTGTGCGACAACACAATAATTTACAAACGCACGAGTTGAATATTTTTCGGTATTTGATTTTTTTTGTTTAGTTATCATCCTTTTTATTACATTGGCAAATGGCTTTTTTTCTAAAATCAAGGTAGAAAATGTAAGAAACTCTTTCTTTTTCCTAAGCTTTCACAAATTTTTTTAGTTTAAACAAACAATATTTATTCAAAAAAGGTGCATGAAATATAATAATGCAATATAAATACAGGGATTCGGAAATAAGAAAAACTTATATAAATCCGTCTCCCTTTAAAAAGAAATGACAAAATTACATGTACATGTAAGTACCAGGATTATAATTTAATCCTAAATTCCGTTTTAAATCAGCGTAAATCATGAAATTACGTTGATGTGGTCATGGTCAAATGACAAAATAATGTCTATGATATGACATCCAAAATTATTTAACTATAACTCTATTTAGTTATTGTGGAGTTTAGTCCACTTTTAAACTAGTAATTTACAAAATTCATGAAATTAATTTGAAATTATCAAACGCAATTTAAGAACCTTGTGTTTCTTATTTATAACTGTATGAATAGTGTAAATCAGTAGCGGATTCAGAGTTTTTTTTCTGACAATCATTACAAATCTATGAATGGGAGATACAGTTTAAACCGACCTTTTTTACGAACAACCCGTTAGCCTGGGTGAGGAACCCCTTTTACAAAATTACCGAATCCGCCATTGAGTAAAAAATATTAAGATCAGATTAAGTATTGTCTGATAATCAATTTTGATTGTAGCGTGTAGCGAGCGAAGTAAATATCAGTTTTCAAAAATCAATAAAACCACATATTTACCGAAACAAAAGACAGTTATTGTTTATTCAATATTCCGAGAGAATTGAATGTAATGCAATTTATTTACTTAAACCAATTTTTCAAAAAAACGTGTTTTACCAAAGTTAAACACGCAAGAGATCGCTATGTTTTGCGCGGTGAATATACTTTTTTCCGCAGGTGAATATGCTTATTTATTAGAGAAAAAACATTTTTATAGAAAATCCTACTAAAGTTTTACCAATATGGAATAATAATTTTTATTCATTTTCTGAAAATTCCTCAGAGCTCAGTGAAGATCAACTGAGTTTAATGAATACTAGTATACAATTTTTTACAAACAAACAAATCTGAGCCACAAATAATAATAAGTTCAATGAAATCAATTGCGAATGTATGGTTTTACTACCAATTTCATCGTCAAACAGTGAACTAGACCGTTTGACATGAATTGCGTTAAAATGTTCAACTATTGCTCTATTTTCGATTATTCTAAGCTGGTTATCTCAGTACCAGGATATATGATAAACGAGACGACGTTTATGATTAATGACACTCATCTAAGTTACAATATACAAAACTCACCAGCCTGTGGGATCTTCATTTCCCAAATCATTCAGAGGTTCATTCAAATATACCAAGACCATGTTGATGAATATTCTATATCAACTTCCAAAACAGTGCATGAAGGTCTTCAAGTAAAGATTCTTGTTACTGATAATCATCTTTATTTGGGACTTTCCGTTTTGAATTTCCATTGGCGTTTAGTTTTTTTGTGATTTTACTTTGAACACGAGAAAATACCATGAAATATGATTTTATTTTATTTCGTTTGATATGTTTGGTTTTGATTTTGTCATTCAAAAGGGACTTTCTGTTTTAAATTTTCATTGAAGTTTTGTATGTTGTTTATTATACTTTTTTAACATAACCAAATGTATGACCACCAATATGTGTACAAGTACATTCATTTACCTTAATACAGGACTAGATATAAAATGTTTAAATGATATACAAGAATGTTACCAAGTTGATGATTATTATTTATTTGTCGAATTATGACATTTGGTACATGAGTCACCTTTGAATTCTGTGGTCAAGTCAATAACTGGTGTACTAAACCGGTTCTTATCATTTCATTTAAACTTAAATTCCGTGTTCCTATTCCATATCTATTCCATACCACCTGCTTCAACCTTGTACAATCACACGTAAACCTTACATTTGGAGTCTTAATTTATCTAACAAATTGAGAAGGTAAGTGATTGAATAGATTATTCGTTTAAAATGACTAATATGCATCCCAGGCTCTTAAATACTTCGGGCCTTCTGATCTTGATTCATCCGTGTTCCAATTCAAACTTTAACCATATTCCAACTGTAGAACAAAACTCAATAAACCAAAGTGCATGTGTTTCCTTCTTAAGCCTTTTCCTCGTGATGCTTCAATAGCATACAAGCTGTAAATTTGCAACAAAATCTATTTAGATGAATTTCGGGTTGGAAGGGCACAACAAACTGAAGGACAAAGCCTCCCCAACGGTTATATCATTTGCACGAACCTTCTTCCTTATAATGCTGACCGCAATACTGGTTTACGTATGGTACCTTCATTTGGCGTGAAATTGGCATTAATTGTTGTGTTCTTTGTTTCGTTAACAGCTCTAACAGTCGATGTTGAATTGCGCAATAGGGTTAGGCATAACATGTAATTGGTGTACATTGATAAATAAAGGTAACAGTAGTATAATTGGTAAATTATGTTACTAGCTAAAACTGTCTAGTGATTCTTTTGTTTTTGGACGGAAAATCTAATAAATGTGTATTCTATCTTTTTATCGATATTATGATGTAATTATTTAACTCTACGTGAATTTTGTATTACTCTGCATAAGCAAATGTATTCATTCAATTATTCATGAACACTCAATTATAAAAAAAAATAAAAAAAATTACAGAACACATTCCACATTTTCACTTCCATTTTCAAATTTATCTAATGCATTATAGTGTGAAATGCACTACAATGAGTATATCTGCTTTTGTGTCGTTGAGTAGCCGTCTGATTAGTATATACTCATCATTTCTGTCGCATCATACTACATTTTTGTAACAGTTACTAAAGTGTTCTTGTGTAATTCGTATATACGAGTTTAGCAAAATAATACCTATAATATGACAATAGTCATCAAAGGTACCAGGCTTATAATTTAATACGCAAATCGCGCGTTTCGTGTACATAAGACTCATCAGTTACGCTCAGGTCATAAAAGTTAGAAAGCCAAACAAGTACAAAGTTGGAGACCATTTATGAACCAAAGTTCAAAAAAATTGTTCTAAATACGGCTAATGTTATCTATGCCTGCTTTTGTAAACAACAAATTTATGAAAATGACCTTATAATTGAAATTCATGTATATGTTTGCGGCAATAAGTGAAATTAGGCATTAAGCTTAAATCCTAGGCAAAAAGCTAACGCCTAGGCATTAAGTTATTGCCTGAAATTTTCAGGCCATTAAGCTTAATAACTGAAATCTGATCATGATTATTCAGCCTATTGCCGAACTTAATTTTAGGCAATAAGTTAACTCTAGAAAATATTTTTATCTAGTGATTTATTTTTCATATAAAGTAATTTCTTAATAATACTCCTAATGTTATATGTATTACTATACATTCATTTGACAGATCTTTTAATTTTATTAAGAAATTTTAGTAGTTAACAAAAACAAATTAAGGATGTATTTTTCTGACGTTTCACTCTCGATGAATTTTCGATGAATGTGTATTTATTATAAAATATTTGAATACATGTAATAATTTTTCAAATATTTTATCAATCAAGTCAGTATTTTTAGCCAAATTGTTAGGAAACGGTTGTGTGGTACAAATGTATGAAACTATATTTTACCAGAAACATGAACAAATGTACATCACCTTTCGCTTTTCCTTTTCAAAATTCTTAGATATGAAATTTTTCAATAATTTAAAACAAAAATGCTGAAACTATATGCAATTTGTACTAAAACAGAGAACAATCACTAATTTACAAAATTTATTGACAGCATGGGAAATTTGACACGACAAAGCATCAAATTATGATAACACTTTTTTATATTAACACCTCCCTATAGTTTTTTTAAGTTAAATTTATTCAGATTGGTCCACTTCATGTCCTTTGAAAATATGAAAAAAAAAAACATGTTGGATAGTGATGTTGTACGATAATAGCCAAAAAATATGTAAAAATTGATGAAAATTTGAAAATATCCAGAATAGTTGATGCATAATAGTTTGTGATGATACTTAATTTTACTTCTATATTTTTTTTTTTTCAGATGACAAATTTAAAAGTTTTTCTACTTGTTCTATCAGCTGTTTGTGTTTCGTATGTATGGACATGCCGTGACAACTACGCACAAAGTCACCATAGTAAATGTTACTGCCCATGTGACGATACCTTTAATGCCTGTGAGACCAACTGTACAACAATGTACCATGACAAGCAACATCTGAGCCACTGCCAAATAAGGTGTACTGATGGTCTGGCCTGGTGCATTAATGCATGTAATCATGGATAAATATGTTGAATGTTTTATATAACGAGTTTTTAATGACTGAATAAAAAACTTACTATTGTGTGTTCCCCTTTTTATACGAATGTTTGATGTCAGATTATTTGATATGAAAGTGTTGTATGAAAACACACATGTAGTTTTGTGTAGTGTGTTTACAATCACACTTATCCGGCTTTAGAATGCAATGCTAAATGAGCTAATTTCAACATTCAAATAAACAGGATCTTTTATTATGATCCTATTTAAAACAAAACCCCAAAAAAACTTGACTTACATATAGAAATTGACAATAATGATCAATTAACAATTGCCATTACGACAAATGAGATAATTTTAACTTACTCATGGTAAACGCACAATTTCTCTGTAACATATTTTGTAATAAAGCAAAGGTGAGGTTACAATCAAGCTATTGAAAATAGCAATCCACTATAAATAAATATGTTCAAACAAATAGTTCTATATGGTTTATACAAAAGTTTAACGGAGGCTATCATGTTATGTTTGATCGCAATGGAAAAAATCTTTAAAGATATTTTTTTGTTTGTTATGTATTGTTTATTGGTTTGCACAATAAATCATGCCGTTGGCTCGTTTTAATTGATTTACATTTTTCATGTCGGGAATCCTATTTAAAAGTTATTGTAAAAACTGCCTTTTCTAGAGGTGGCGTAAATCAGATGCGGATACTTAAAAATTCCAAAGATCTTTTAGAATACATAAAATCTAACTCTCTTTCATCTTGTAATAGTATTAAAACATTTGACTTTTCTACACGTTACACAAGTATTCCACACCAAACTAAAAGACAAGTTGAACGAGTTGGTATTGCTTTGTTTCATAAAAAAGAATGAACAACGTAGATACAATAAAATTCAGAAAGGAAAGGGGGAATGTGACAAAGAGACAACAACCCGACCATAGTGCAGACAATAGCCGAAGGCCATCAATGGGTCTTCAATGTAGCGAGAAACTCCGTAGGGTTTTTTAGCTAGCATCTTAAAAATAAGTCTAGTAATACAGTGATAATGGATGTCATACTAAACTCCGAATTGTATAAAACAAGAAACTAAAATTAAAGAAGAGGGACGAAAGATACCAAAGGGACAATCAAACTTATAAATCTAAAACAAACTGACAACGCCATGGCTAAAAATGAAAAAGGCAAACTGACAAACAATAGTACACATAAAACAACATAGAAATCTAAAGAACAACACGAGCCTACCAATCTCAGGTGCTCCGGAAGGGTAAGCAGATCCTGCTCCACATGTGGCACCTGTCGTGTTGCTTACGTAATAAAAAAATCTGGTAAATAGTCTAGTTCGGTAGGTCACATTCATGAAAGGGAAGGGGATTGTTGAAATCATCAATTCGTAAATTTTACGGACGCAATCTTGAGTTGGTTGACTATTATGGAATAACCGTTTCACAAATGATATCGGATATGTTCTTTACGTCGTTACTACACACCCTTTCCCTTTCATGAATTTAACCACGAAATAAGACTATATACCGGATTTGTAATCACATAAGAAACGACGGGTGTCACATGTGGAGCAGGATCCGCTTACCCTTCTGGAGCACATGAGATCGTCCCTAGTTTTTGCTGGGGTTCGTGTTGTTTATTCTTAAGTTTTCAATGTTGTGTCATGTGTACTATGGTTTGTCTGTTTGCCTTTTTCATTTTTTTGCCATGGCGTTGTCAGTTTATTTTCGATTTATGAGTATGACTGTCCTTCTGGTATCTTTCGTCCCTCTTTTATACAGTTTTCTGTTCGGAATTGGTTTTTAGCCACTGTTGAATGCATCATTTATTGTAAATTACTTTATCATATGATCTCTGATGGAAAGTTGTCCTTTTGGATTACACATCTTATTATTTATTTTACATTTTAAAACATGGTAGTACGACGATTAAATGAACATGTTAGATATAATACTCATGCTCAAAAGTTCCTTTTGCAAATCAAAAACTAGCATATATAGTGTATAGTGTGTCTTTATAGGTACAAAGAACAGTAAAGCAATAACAGTGAATGGAAAAGAACTAGAACAAGTAAACTCATTTAATTATCTTGGTAGTAGAGTAAATGCAGAAGGAAATATTGAAGAAGAAGTTAACATCCGTATTGGCAAAGCAGCTTCTGCATTCAAAAACCTGAATAACATATGGAAAAACAACAAAATATCCAGAAAGACAAAGATCAGATTGTATGTGAGCAATGTAAGATCAGTTCTGTTGTACGGTTCAGAAACATGGAAAACAACCAAAAAAGTAGAAAGTCGAATTAGAGGATTCGAAGGACGCTGTTTGAGACGAATAATTAACATCAGATGGCCAAGTGTAATTTCAAACAGTGAACTATCAGAAAGAACAGGTGTGAAGAATATAGTGAATGAGATCATGAGAAGGCGGTGGAAATATATTGGACATATACTGCGAATGGATAACAACCGGCATGTGAAAAAGGTATTGACATGGACACCGCAAGGGAAAAGAAAGCCTGGAAGACCGAAAGGCACATGGAGGAGAGATATAGCAGCAGAGATAAAAAGACATGGATACACCTGGAAACAAATAGAAAGAATCGCGAAAGATAGAACAAGTTTGAGGTCCCTTGTTGATGCCTTATGTGTTCAAGAACATGAAGAGGATTAAGTAAGTAAGTAAGTGTGTCTTTGTTATAAAGAAAACTTTACGAAAGCATGTCCAACTTAACTAAAAAATGACAAAATCACTGTACATTAACGATCCTCGATATGAGGATGTTACTACCCCTGTTAGTATAGGACCGAACTGTTCGTCTTTAAAACGAAAGATTATTTAGTATGCCTTTGTATATATACCATATGTATATATTTAGACTTTTATTATCTACCTGAAATACATTCTCCTATAAATGTAAATTTAAGTATAGTTGACACCAATAGCAACTACATGTACGCCATAAATAACTAATCTATTCACCTTTTAAAGGAGTTAAATACACCTAAATCTTTATATCATAATAAATATACCCGGAAGATTTTAAAAAACAAACAAGTCAAGAGAAATGATGAGATTATTTGTTTACAATTCTTTTTTCACAGGTCAGTAATAAATAATAATAATTACAATGAAATGATACAATTATTTTTCTTTAATTGTTAATTATATAAAACTATAACTTTTGGGACTAAAGATGTACCGCTATTAAATAATTATGTTATTGTATATCTTGTTCTGATTTGCACACAAAAGTACATAAAATCACAAAGGCAAAAGAAAAGTGGATAAAAAGATTTATAATAACGGCATCTAGAATCAATAATAACTCAAAAACATATTGTATTTGATGTAAAGTTGACGTTGCATATTTATCGCTGATGTCTTTGTACTTTCCAATGGTTTTTTATGAGAAAAATATTTGTACTCCGACGCATAATAAATGCATTATTCTTTATTAAACTCATTTGAAATATCGATTAACATACACAAAAACAAAAAAAAGTAGTCTTCCCCTGAGAAATAAGCCAATATTATATTTTATGTCACTTTAATCAATTAGTTACTGTGTTCCGCGTGCACACGATATTAAATTATATGTCCGAAGTCTGCTCCGCGCATTTTAAAGCAGTTTCACTGTGTATCATCGCCACCGGAAATTGGGTACTAACGAAGCGGAGAGAAATAGAAAAAAAAGTAAACAAGTTAAGAATTCATTCAATTTAAAGCATTTCCACTCATTTGATGAGGGTGCCGCTTAAGAAATGATTTTCTGATATATAATTCTTTAAATTATTAGGCCGATAAGTACAAAATTTATACAAGATTTTGTGTAATACTCCAAAACTTGCCACTTAGTATCGGAAAATTTCGAGGTCGATCGTCCTCTGTCGCCCCATTCTCAAGATATTGAACTGTTTTTCATTATTTTTCCAGACACGTTTTGAGATTATTATAGTGTGGCATCATATTTACTGAAATTTGTTGTCAAAAACATGTATTTTAAAGAATATAGACCATAAAAAATAAAGTATAGGGTACGGCAACTTGCTCGTGTTGACAAATTTACTGTATGGCATTTTGTTTTCAACTGTATGGCAACTTGCTAATTTTAGAATAGTTATTTACCGTACTTTCAAAGAAAATAAAGTATTAAGTTCAAATATTTAAGGTGGGGGGAAGGGGGGGGGGGTACCCTTTTATGTTAAACTGTTTTTGTCCTTTTCAAGGTTTTAATTTGTTTAAAACTTTTATTTGACTGATAAATTTTAAAAACTGTTAACTGTTTTCGACCCATTGTCTGTAATCTGTTTCGTTAAAATTTGCAATGTTGTTAACTGTTTATTTGAAATTGAGATTCCTGTTATCTGTTACTTAATACTTAAAGTGTTCACTGTTTTTGACATTTGTTTCTCTGTTAACTGATCTTAACTGTTATTTACAAGAATCACATTAAAATTTTCTGTCCATCTCTTTCTTTACGTTGCTTCCGCAAAGAAGTGACATATTCAGCATATATGTAACTGTACATGTCTTTAAAAAATCTTTGAGTATAGAAAATCCTTGATAAAATTGAGAATGGAAATGAGGAAAATGTCAAAGAAACAGAAGCCCGACCAAATAGAAGAAACAACCCAACGCAACGAGAAAATTAAGCACTAGGGTGGGTGTCAATTCACAGATAGGAAAAAAACTTAGAATTGACACTCATAATTTTTTAACACCCTCTTCCTTCCTTCCTAACAAATAAGGCATACTATTTGAGTTATGCATGTGTATATTTATGGAAAGAGAATCGTCCATAGATTTGATTTCCAATAGTAATAATGGTGAAATAATCCTTTTTTTTGTGTAACCATGGCAACAATCAGCATTTATTTGATACCAAATATTGCAAAATAGGGGGTTGAACACGTCACAAAGATCTAAAAAATTTGGTCCAAAGGAAAATTTCAATTTTCCATCTATAAGAGTGATACCTTTCCTGAAACCATAGACATATATCTATCAAAAGGTAAAAAAAATCATATGCATTTCTGCTGTTTTTTCCATAAAATTGAATTGAAAAGATCGAGCGTCAAATCTTTGTTGAAAAACAATACAAAATTTCTAAATCTATGGCGGTACGGATAGGAATGTATGGACGTTCAAACTGAACAATGGCTTATAAAACATGCTAAAACAATCTAAATGTTCATATAAACCCACTAGGAAGGCTATATTATTATTCAACTATCTAAAAATCAATTCAATTGTACAAAAACTTTCATATTTAGAAAATTCACCACGGCTATAATGCGAAACTAAACTTGTAACTGTGTATTGATATACCTGAAGCTGTCTCCTAAGTGAGCAATCATTTAACTACAAAAAGGGGGTAGAAGTTCAATGTTTGTTTCTTGAAACATATAAATGAACCAAAATTTAAAAAATGAAATAAATATATACAAATGTAGCAAAGGTTACGGACTCAAGTTGGGTCATGCAGGTGCAACAAATGCGGCAGTGTTAAACATGTTTAGGGATGTCTCATGCCCCTCTATACGTCAAACCAATGTAGTTATATATGCCTTCTATTTGTAATGTATCCAAAACGTTAAAAGGAAAGGCCACTTCTTATCCAGCTAAAACCCTGGTCAGTCCTATGATGAAAATAATTCAGATGTATATGGAAGTAATATTGACCCAGAGTACCAGGACGGAATTGTGAAAAATACTTTTCAATTTGCAATTCGTAAAATAACTGAACAGTGTGGCCTGGTAGAAGAGGCCAAAAATGAGGACTTGGTTCTCAAATTGATGTCAAATTTGCTAGTCTACAGAAATGTAAAAATGGACCAAGGCTTTTTTTATATCAGCTCAGAGTTCTTAATTGTGACTTGAAGATGAAAGAGCGCTTCAATTTGTGACGCCTTACATGTTGCTTTCTGATTTATACACTGGTTTTGATGATTTAAAATAAAAATCAGTAAACCTTGTAATTCCTTTTAATAAAATCATGTAAGCAATGAGTCGTATGAATACCCTGACTGAGATATAACCATAATTTATAGGAGCCCCCGCCATAAAAAAAAAAATAATGTTCGTGCCCTATAGTAGTCACTCATTCTGGTTGTTACACTTTCCTACGTCATGACGATAACCCAAGTTTGCTACGACTGATTGACATAAAACATTTACTCAACAATATACATAACCAGAAGAACCCTCCCTTTTGCTGTTTGAAGCATTTTCGATTATTCATGACATAGTCCTTTTTCTTGGTGTCAATCACTCCGTCTGCTTTTCCATCTGTTCAATTGTCTGTCCATGTGTCAATAAAAAAATATGGTACTTGCGTGTGTCTTCTGAAAATTAGTCAGCTTTATAAAAGATTCCTTATGGAGCTTGGCATTTCTGCGACTTTGTACAGTGGTTTTCAAACTTTTGAATACATTGAAGATATGCACTTCCCCTTTTCATTGCTTTTGGGTTCGTTTGGAAAAAAGGGTAAATTAAAGTTGCTGTTAACTCTTATCAGCATTTAAAATTTGTTGTTAACTATTTTTGCCAAAATCGAGGTGTTGTTAACATGTTGTGGTAACCGTTGTCGTTTCTTCATCTCTATCTTATTTGTTGTTTTCATAAATTGTTTTGTTACACTGTATATATGAGTTAGGCCGTTAGTTTTCTTGTTGAGTCCTTCCACATTTTTCTGTCGGTGCTTTTTATAGCCGACTATAAGGTACGAGTTTTCGTTGTTGAAGGCCGTACGATACCATATAATTGCTTGCATACACTTTATTTTATCCTGATGGATAGTTATCTTATTTGCTATCATACCACATCTCCACTGTTTCTACCTAAAAAACAAAAAGCTAGCACCAAGAAAAGATGAATGGACGGTTTATTTTATTGAACTTACACAATTTCAATCTAACAACAAATAAGACCACAGTCGTTAGTAGTATAACGATATATAAATGTATTTAGGATAATATGGTTGAAAAAAAACTTTTTGTACAAAATCGAATAGCGGTACGCAACGAGGCCTTCTGAACTGAATTAACGGCATATATTTAATAATATTTGATAAGTAAGACATTTTGTATATTTGTAAGCCTGTAATGCTTTGATATCAACAAAATATCGTCACTTGATATTATCTAAACAGTGATTAATTTCCTCTTAAAATTATAATATATTGCAAGACGCCGTACAGACAAAAGTTGTTATTTTGCAATTCGCCGTACAACAAATAAACAATGTTTTTGTCCATATTCTTTAAAAAAACATGTTTTTGACAACAAATTTCAGTAAATATGATGCCACACTATAATAATCTCAAAACGTGTCTGGAAAAATAATGAAAAACAGTTCAATATCTTGAGAATGGGGCGACAGAGGACGATCGACATCGAAATTTTCCGGTACTAAGTGGCAAGTTTTGGAGTATTACACAAAATCGTGTATTAATTTTGTACTTATCGGCCTAACAATTTAAAGAATTATATATCAGAAAATCATTTCTTAAGCGGCACCCTCATCAAATGAGTGGAAATGCTTTAAATTGGATGAATTCTTAACTTGTTTACTTTTTTTTCTATTTCTCTCCGCTTCGTTAGTACCCAATTTCCGGTGGCGATGATACACAGTGAGTTTGAGTGTGCGTGACCTTCATAGGTTGAATGACTGGACATCGCTGTATTACAACCGTTAGTCTTAGGGAGCTATCATTTGATTTTTATGTGGGGGGAGGGGGGACTAGGATGAAATTTGAAAAAAAGACAGGACAGGAGTTGTGTGTCTAACAACTCCAAGAAGCTATAGCCTGTGTCACTCGCCTGATATTAGTATTTACAATTAATTCATGAAATAATGTAACCGTTATACTTTTGCTTTAGTTTCAGAGATATAAGTGAAAAACTGTATTTTCCCCTTATGTTCTATTTTTAGCCATGTCTGCAATGTTGGTTGGCAGACACATGTTTTGAACTACATACCCGTTTGCTTGAATTTGTCTCAGTTGTTTCAGTAGAAGACTATTGTAAAAGATTCCAAAACAAATGAAAAATTGTTAGATTTGACTTGTAAGGGCAACAACTCCTTATGGGGTCTATTGACCATTTTGGTCATGCTGACATATATGTAGATCTTACTTTGCTGAACATTATTGTTTACAGTTTAAATTACCTCTAACTGTAATAATATTCAAGATAAAAACAAAAAACTGCAAATTTCCCTTATATTATAATTACTAATTCAGGGGTAGCAACCATCAAAGCTTGTCAGATTCATTCAGGATAGCTTCAAAGGAGAAGATTTTGTAAGATTACAAAAATTACAAAATTTGTTAATTATTTACTTTGAAGGACAATTACTCCTCAAAAGGTCAATTGACCATTTTGGTCACGTTGACTTATGTGTAGATCTTACTTTGCTAAACATAATATTCACGATAATAACCAAGAACTGCTAAATCTCTTTAAAATTACCTCTTCAGGTGCAGCAACCCAATAACGGATTGTGCGAATTGTCTAAAAATTTCAGGACGAATAGATCTTGACCTGGTTTACAATGTATGCCCTTTTTGTCTCTAAATGCTTTGGGATATAAGCAAATATCTAAGTGTTACCCTATGTTCTATTTTTAGACATGGCGGCCATCTTGGTTGGTTGGTCGGGTCATCGGGCACATTTTTTAAACTAGATACCTCAATGATGATTGGTGTTCATGTTTGATAAAATTTTGCCCAGTGGGTTTAGAGGAGATGATTTTTGTAAAATTTCACGACAGACGACAGACGCCAAATGATGAGAAAAACACACTTGACCTTTCAGTTCAGTTGAGCTAAACATGCAGGATGAGCAACTTTGCAAAAAAAAAATGCTGGATGTTACTTTATGTAAATAAAAGTCCGGATAAACTACAATGTAATAAAAAAAAAGGCATGACCAAATAGAGTGAAAAATAGAACGGCTGAAAAAAACATTTCAGCTTGAATAAATAAAAGACCAATCTTCTATTCTAGACTTCTCCCTACCCCCCCCCCCTTTTCCCCCCTAACCAAACAACCCCTAAATTCAAATGATAGCTCCCTTATTCTGCCAATGGTTGTCAGCGATGCCCAAAGATTTGTTTTTTTAAAGAATAGAGTTTACAATCTTTCTGACCATGCCATATTCATGCATTTTTACAGGAGTTTTCGGTGTAATATTACAACCAAGTCCTGCATCTAATATCCAAAGATTCAATATACTGGTTTTGAACTGTTCTGTTGAAAAATCCTCGACAACCGTGGCATTTCATTAAGAAACTCTTAATATTGCTTTTTTCTTTAATAAGAGAAGCGAAGCGTGCAGGAATTATGCAGAACCTACACCTGGATTATATGAGACGAGTTGTGACTACAACTCCAGCACATTTTATTTGACTATCAACAATGTAACAGATACTTATGATGGAAAGCGTATTGAATGCATGAATAAAGAAGGACGTGCTAGAACGACAATCAATGTACAATGTAAGTATTTATTATAAAGTAGTTGTTTGAGTCAATCCCGATTCCTTCATATATTTAACTTTATGGGTTATATCAATACACGATATCGCGCTTAGAAAAAAATGCTTTACGAGGAGACGTGCTAAAAGATCCCATACACATTTGACGAATTGCTTGCCTCCGATGAACTTAATGTATTAGTATCATCCAACTTTGATTTTTCATTACCTTTCTACGCTCTAAACTTCATGTAAACCTGCACACAATCGTATTAACACTCTTTTTTGATAGAATGTTTTTTTTACATTTTCTGCAATCTTTTCTGGAGCCTTCTGTGGAAATTCCAATACTTAATATGCAAGATGTGTATTAACATGGATAACTTGAAATAAATTAAATTGATAGGTAAAGGACAATAGCAGATTTGTATTAGTATTGTTCTTAAAATAAACGAATGTTAATAGATCTTAACTAATGTAGATAGGAGTGACTTGTTCAAACGCACATAAAAATCCTGCCTTACCTACAATGAAGCGACTTTTTAGTGTTAGTTAGGTGTCACATATCACACCTCATACATTTTTAAAACAGAGACTAAAAATTACAATTCCCAATTTCTTGTCTGATAATTCATAAACATCTAACATGCAAGTCTTCTCTATTCTAATTCGTATATTTACTACATTTGAATTTAAAAGTTATGTATTGTTTATTCAAATGTACATTGACTTTTAAATGATAGTCTACTAATCAAAACAAATACTCAATATATAGACTGTATTCTCTGGATTTCGACATTACATAACATTCATACTTCTGGAGACTTCTTTAATTATAGCATATTCACTTTACATTGGTTTGGCTGTTTGACAGCATTTGTAGAAAACATATTGCAAACGGGATAGCACGTCGAATGCTTTATTTTACAGTGATGCTGTGTATAGAGCTGGTAAATTAAGATACAATCGTGGAAACTTATTGATTCTTCAAATAACTTATTCTAAACAACTATCCATTAATTAATAGAAAATTAGTCTTTCAAAATTGGTATAGATACTAATAGACACTAATTTACTTATTTAGTTATTTTATTTCTGCTTTTCCGTTAACATCTACAATTCGATTATACAGTTGAAAGCAGGTCACGGTTTGACCCCAAGTTTATCAGCAACAATAGAGTCACGTGACCGTGAAAATTCAGTAAAAAAACGGACGAGACAAACCTGATTTTAACTCGTTAAATATTATTGTCGTAATAAAAACTTATTGACCTAACTAATCTTGAGTATCCATACTTTATTCTCGTCAAAGCTCACACATCAAATCAAAGTCCTTTATTCTTTATTGTATCTGCAAACTTGGAGTTTGGGTGAAAATTGTCAAGTCTCCTGATCGAAAAATCTAAATATTTAGCAGGAAACTAAAAATGATGAGCTGAATTAAAATTTAATAAATCATCTAAATAAGACAAACACTCGATATGAATATCTCGGCAATAGAATGTTGGATACGCAAACGTCAAATTAATTTCAAAACGAAGCGGTGGTTTTATGCCGATTTGTGCAAGTGGTTATCTCTCCTTAATATCACCAGTCAAAAAAAAAACTCAGCAAAATGCATAAAAATTAAAAAAAGGAGTTTACTTTACAAAATTTAGAAAGAAATAAAAGTAACTCGATTTATAACTATGTTATGATAATATAAAGAAGAGATACTTCCCTATTTTTCAGAAAAGGACTAAATGTAAAAAAATTAAAAGACAAAATATTACTGTAGTCTAAAAAACAACAATTTAGAAATGTGGATAATGACACCTATATGTTAAATTCAAAACCTAGCTATTTTGAAAAAAATAAGATCTGACGGATGAAATATACTACATGTAATTTTTATATGTGGGATCATGCCTAGCAGATTTTCTGATTATATTTAATGCAATAAAACATAGTTTATACAATATTAATAATCATTCTGAAAATTGATATAATTATTAAATAAATAGTACTGATCATATATATTTTATTTCTATAAAGTGTGACCAAGAGTCACAACAAATTTCTTCAAATTAAGAGATCCTTTAAACTCAAGCCTGTTTCTTAGTTGAACAGTAAAATACAAAAAAGGGATTTGTAAGTTTTATACCAAAAATATTTACAGGAATTCTGTAAAAAAAATATGCTTTAAATTATTAGTGAAACAGAAAGTGACACAATTTTGAATTTCAGAATCATTATTATTGTAAAATTAAACTATTAGATAAGCTTGCACAGTAGCCCTTTGTCTTATTTCTCAGGGTATTTTAATAGATTATGAAAGTAAACTTTTTGGAAAAAATGGGGCTTCTTCTCTTGAACAGGTTGTTGTATCAGCTGCTTTAGTTAAATATTTCTGAACAAAGTATTGTATATATACTTTACCTGAATACTAGTAATAGGAAATTAAATGAAACTGGTGGGACAAATGTTGTGCATTTTACTTCAATAATGATCAATGATGCTTAAATTTGACAAGAATTTGCCATTTGAATAAATTCAATTTTGTAAGAACACATCTCTATGAATTAACTTCGTGTTTGTCTGACTTGGCTCTTATTACTATAAAATTGAGAATGGAAATATAGCTTACTAAGTAAAGAGATAATAATATAAGCAAGGTTTTATTAACTGACCTTCATTTCCCTTTTTCAAATGTTTTTTACCTACAGAATTTTCTTTGCAATGCATTTTCTATTGCTATTTTTGTGCTTTTGTCCATCCATACAGTGGGCTATCAATAATTTGTCAGATCTGTCAGAAGTTACCAAGACGTTTAGCTTTAAACGCAATTAAGAAGATCTTTGTTTGTTGTTTCACTTTTCCATGTGTAAATTCTTACTATGCACATGACCCTGACACATATTTTGTTATAAACGTTACATGACGTATGTTGGAAAAAGAAAACAATGTCACCGTCAATTTGTGTAGGGGATCAAAAGGTGTAGCTACTTTAAAATACAAGTATCGAATGGAATTGTGAAAATCCACAACTTTTAATCAAAATTTCTTTTATGTCTTTAATAAAATCAGTATTTTATAGCACTTTGAAACAGGTACAATGAAAAGAAGCTTAACTTCACTGTTTTGAAGTAGAAACGGAGCTAAACCAGATACAAATTGACATGGCTGGTGGTCACTAAAATTGATGTATAAAAGTAAAAAATGATGGCTTCAAAACAGTGTATAAATTAAAAATAGGGTTCCCGGTTTCATTTAAGATTATAACCGTTCTTTTCTGTATTTGGATACGCAAACGTCAAATTAGGAAAAATCGATTTTTTTTATAGAACGGACAGGACAAAGGAATAGATTAACAAGCTATTTTTGTGATGTTTGTATGTCGTAAAGAAATTATATTGGTCACAAAACCTACAAATTTTTAAATTTAATTATAATAAAGGCATGACAAGTTGCAAAAAATACTTTAAACGTCAATCTTTTAGCCGATTGATTTGGCGGACTTTTTGACGTTACGGACGACTGTAGCGCCACCTAACTAATCCCCCCTGCTATTGTTGCTGATAGAGCTTGACGACAACGGCCGTATCGAAGGACTTGCTTTCCAACTGTATTATATTCTGTTAATGCCTATTCACTGTGCTTAAACGGCCGTGGGTAACTTAAGTTACCCACAGCCCAAGATGGCGGACTCTAAACTCGTTGAGATGACAGTTGATACGAAATATACTTTTTGCAACGTTTTTCATGATCTATGTAAATATTGATAGGCTTTTTGAATAAAGAAATCACCTACCATCACTTCAAATTCGTAAATTTTGACTTCACTTTAGCGCAAGGCCAACTTTTAAAAAATGCATAAGATGTCCGTAACTTACAAGTTAAAAATAATCAGACTGTCCGTAACTTTATTTTCGGATGTGGGTAACTTTTTTTCAAAATTGTAAGATTAACATTTTCAACAGTTAAAGGACAATAAACACTATCAAACCCCTTAATCATTACATAGATTTATACAATAGCGATATGCTTCAAACTAAACAAGAGAAAAAGTAAACCAGAGTGTCACGGATATTCCGTTAAAGAAAAAAATATTCCCGGAATTAAACGGGATCTGACGGTACGGCGAAATTTATCTAACAGTCTTCTAGCTTTATAGATTGTTCACTGATGAGTCCTTGGATGAAAAAAAATGACATTCTTTCCTTTAAATTATTCTGAATTGTTAGCCAAAAAGGTATGGTCTTTACTATATCTAGTGTGATTTGTTGTTGATTGTGAGAAAAAAATGCCAATATCTTGGAGTACATTGAAGGCTATATTATTGAACATATGTCAGTTTATTATAGTAATAAAGGTAGATTTAAAATCTTCTTACAGTTTCATTGACCTCAGGGGTTCAATAAGATCGGGTATCAAATCATACATATCTTCTTTAGAGGTTTGGACTGATTCATCTGTATTTCTGCTAAGGATTGACCTCTTTGAAAGTTACTGACATCATGCTAAAGTTACGGACATCCCTATTGGTATAAGGAAAAAAGTTACGGACAAGTTGTTTTGAAGTTACGGACATCATAAGTGTTTTGGCAAATCGTGCTGTAATCGTTTATTTTGTAGTAACTAACCACGTTTTACATTGTAGAGTTTCCCTAAAAGATTTATATAACTTTTTAATTACTGAACATTTATTTTGTATTCATGGTATTGTAATTATATAGGAGCAAACTTCCTAACCGAAGCCAGGCGGCTCCATCTTGGGCTGTGGGTAACTTAAGTTACCCACGGCCGTTTAAGCACAGTGCTATTGTCGTTGGACAAGGTCATGTTTTTTCTTACTGTTTATGACGTCTATATTTATTGGTTGTCTACTGATTGATATTTTAGTCATAGAAAATTGAATTGTTCAGTATTTTTAATAGGCTTTCTACTAGCGTTCAGTAACTGCAAGAACTCTAACATATTAACTCGGTTTTAGTCCTTTTTGAGATTTGTGGTTCATTTGTTTTGAGTCGATCTGATGAGTGAAGTGTTTTTAAGTGATTGTTCATGTCATGTTTTGCCGTGCAACTTTTTGTCAGATCAGGTAAAGGCAAGTCATATTTAGCTCTGGTACTTCTTTTTGTGTCTGTCCTTAACTAGGAGCCTGTTATTTAGTTGTTTTCTAATTTGTTTACCTATTATTATTTTTTTTCGCTTAGTTCATGATTTTTTTTTGCATTTGTTATGTATAAAACTCTAACGTTACAAAATGTGTGTGTTTTAAATCAGTTAAACGAAGAGTGCGATCTATGGCGGAATAGGTTGTAATCAATAGACTGATCGATGTATGCAATGTCATTAAATAATAAAAACCATTGCACTCCCATTTTAATTTAGATTATATGAATTATTTAAGGAATGACTGTAATATTATTTTTCTGTCTATGAAGAAATAACATACAAAATTTGGTGCACACTGAATAACGCGGGTAGCGGGTTATTTAACAGTGTGCACCACATTTGTTATGTTATTTCTTATTTTGGAAAATTTAATTATTCTGCAATACATTTTTTCTAAATTTTGAAAAATAGATAATAAAAAAAAAAAAAAAAGCATCATGTCTTTAATTATAAAATTGTAACCATTATATATAAATCAAATTACATTCCTATATAATATAAACAGTAAGTGTAGTCAGCTGGGATCACCTTGGTGTGTTGGTACTTTTTTTTTTTTTTTATCTTAAAGATAACATATCTAATTTCAATAGTATTAATCGGAGGTTACATGTTCAATGTATATAATTTTCACTAATTATAAGAAAATAGTACCCGCTATCTTCACGTTATTGATCGCTAACACGAAGCGTCAATATATTTGTACAAATAACTGAATGATAATTTTTGTTTGTTTTAGATCCTCCAACATCATTTCCGTCACTCACACTGATACCTTCTGGTCCTGTTATACAAGGCAACAAGATAACTTTCATGTGTAACATTACCAGAGGAAATCTTCTTGCTACTATTGTCTGGCAGTGTATAGGATTTACATATGTCACACAAATTAGCAACAACTATACAGAAGTATCTGTAGTAGAACGAATCGTAACTAAAGAAGATAATGGAAAAGAATGCATATGTATAATACAACATCCCCTCTTGGAAACCGATAAGGAAGTTAGATCTACACTGAATGTTTACTGTAAGTTATAAGTAGAATACATATTTTAATATGGTAAACTTTATATCCTGTGTTAAATTGAATCTTTGAAAGACCTGGAAATAATTATCATT
Source organism: Mytilus trossulus (assembly GCF_036588685.1). Classification (NCBI taxonomy): domain Eukaryota; kingdom Metazoa; phylum Mollusca; class Bivalvia; order Mytilida; family Mytilidae; genus Mytilus; species Mytilus trossulus. Next base: position 6,439,003 of record NW_026963290.1, on the reverse strand, counting down.
TAAATAATTGATGGAATTTCTTTCGCGTTGCCTGACTTTGATCTTTATACTCATAAAAAATGCAGATATACTTAAAAGGAGTAAGTTCAGTAAGACCCCTTTTTGGGCCCAAAATATAGTAGATTTACAAAATTGGTACAATGTGAATTGTTAGTTATTCATTTGAAAGTCGAATTCTTCTGCTACATGAAATGGGCAATACAATGCACATACATGTATATCGAGTACTAGCATCATTAACTCATGCTAAATTACTGAAATCTTCGCAATTTTAGCATTTTAGTTAAGTTTTTGACGATTTCCGTCCAAATTGAAATTGGTCGCATTTGTGTTCGTTCTTAATATTGAAATGTTAGTTGTATTTGATGATAATACGTATACATAACATGAATAAAGGTTGAGGATGAACACGGATGCGACCACTTTCATTTTTGACAAAAAAAAACATTTGAAAAGTGACATATTTAAGAACCTTGAATCGAAGCGTTTTTAATGACTAAATCAGTAAAAATCTTTCACATACACTAATTGAATCAACTGAATAAGACATTAGTGTTTAAAAAGTGTCCAACATCTGTAGTCAGATGAACTTTAAATTTGATGCCAAAATCAGTTCTTACCGGAATTACTCCTTTCTTTACATTACTGAAGAACTCACAGCCTCTAAAACAACGCCACACAATATTTCATAATTATATTTGAGTACTATCAACATGAAACATGAAACATGAAACCTTAATTAAACGCCTATTTCTACATATACAATATGTATTCAATGACGTTGTACATAAATGACATATAAAATACAAAAATACTTTACAAAAAACAATATGTATGTACTATACCAAAAATTGAAAATATATACTGTGATATACAAGAAAAAAGTCAAAAAAGTTCAAAATAATTTTCGAAATACAATGTTTTCAACCGACATTTAAAAGTATCCAAAGATTCAGAGTTTCTTACATTTGTACCTAGTTCATTCCACAATTTTGGCCCAATAGTACTAAAGCTTCTATCTGAAAAAGTTTTCTTTTTGTTATATGGGACTACATAACAACCAATAGATGACTATGACGACCTTAATGAACGTTTCGACACTTGAGGATTTAACACATTGATCAAATATGACGGTGCATTACCTACATGACAGTTGTACATATATGTTAAGATTTTGAATGTAATTCTGGCTTTGATCAGAGCCAGTGTAAGTCAATTAATGCCTGCTTGGCACTATCATAATTAGAACGGGTTAACACAAGTTTGGCACACATATTCTGTATACGTTGCAATTTATATAAATCAGTTTGTGAAATTCCAAAAAGTATAACATTGCAATAATCTAAATGTGATATAACCAAAGATAAGACCAAAGTTTCAGTTGCTTCTTTCGATAGATAGGATCTTATGCACTTTATTTTTAGGTAGTTCATCATTGCTTTCTTACATTTTTTAGTAATATGGTCTTTGAAGTTTAGAGTCTCATTCAGAAAAGCTCCTAAGTACCGTATACATGTTTTTGATTTTATAACATCTCCACAAATGATTATTTCTTTTGTCTGCCAAAGATAATAAACTCTGTTTTCGCATTGTTCATTTTTAGTTTGTTACTGTTCATCCAGGTGTTTATATGAACAGCGTAGTCCTGTAAGTCACGAATTGCATCCATCTCATTCGTTAATGTTGGCACGTAACGTTTATTAGAAGTCGGCAAATCCGTACACAGTAATAGATGGTGGAATAATGTCGAATAGAGTTCCGGCGTAAATTAAATCGATCAAGGGACCTAAGCAACTTCCCTGTGGTAAGCTACACTCAAGTTGTCGCTCTGATGATGTTGTAGAGCTGACATTTACACGACAGGTTCGAGGTCTCAAATAGGAATCGATCCATTTAAGTGCGGTTCCATTTACACCGTACTGATATTCGAGTACTTTTATCAAAATACTATGATCTATAGTATCGAATGCTGCACTTAAATTAACGTCGATCATAGCGGTGACTTTTTGATGCTCCATCCCATCGAGTATGTCATTAACGAGTCGTAGAAGGGCCGATTCGCATGGAATTGACTATACGCAGATTGGTTTGTAGGAAGGAGATCATGATCTTTCACGTGTTCATTCAGTCTATATAGCGCACATTTTTCAATTAATTTAGACAGGAAAGACAAGTTGCTTACTTGGTCTATAATTTAAGTAAATTAGTTAAGACCAGCCTTTTTCAGCAGAGGCCTGATTACCGCTTGCTTCCATCTTAATGGGAAGACGCCTTGACTAAGAGACAAGTTAACTAACTTTGTGATAACAGGCAACATTTCACTAAGGAACGATTTAAGTACTTTCGTAGGCAAAATGTCAAGTTCGCATGATTTACATTGCAATTTATTTATGATGGTCTTAACTTCGTCTTCTGAAAAAATTTTAAATGATGTAAATAACGGAACGTCTTTGAACAATGGTTTGTAATCGTCAAAGTCTCTCAGAGAATCACGAATTGTTTTTATTTTGTTCATGAAGAAGTCCACAAATTTATCGGGAAGTTCATTTTCGTTTTCAACGGCTGGCATCGGATTTTCCGCCTTACTGCCTGTTAAGTCTTTTACGAATTTATATAGCTTTTTAGAATCACCTTTAAAAGAAAGTACTTTTTGACTAAGAATAGACTGTTTCTCATTTCTAAGTTCATGGTGGTATTTGTTCATGGATGATTTATAAATTTCGTAATCACACGGTTTTCGGTGTTTACGCCAGAGTCTTTCCGATTTCCGCATGATCTTTTCGTTGAACCAGGGCTTGGGTGCTCTACATATTTGTGTCTTTTCCGGCATTGGTGCATGAGTATTAAGTAAAGATTCGATAGTGTTCTCAAATTCGCCAACAAAGATTTCAACGTTATCGGAATCTAATGACAATTTTTGGAGATCTTCTGTGAACTTTTGTTTGTTTATATTTTTGAAGTTTCGAAATGAAATGGATTTACTGACAATGTTCTCTTTTTGTACCTTCGTTGTCACTTTTACGACGCAGTGGTCAGACAAAAACGGACCTGCTTCACATGAAACGAGATCGACTCCATTCGTGAATTCCGTGATAACAAAGTCTAGACTACGGCCGTGAATATGCGGTGGAAAGTCTGCATGTTGTATTGATCCGAGTGCATCGAGAGAGTTATTGAATTCCGAAATCGCATTACTGTTTTCCTCGATGTGCAAGTTAAAATCACCCATGATTATGAGATTTGAAAACGTAATGACTATATCTTATAGAAACTGACAGAATTCGTTCACAAATTGAGTTGGTGTCGCTAAGGATGGTGGTTTGTAAATACCAATGCAGTTTATTGTTATAGATTTAAATACTAGTTGCCATATTCCATACTCAAAACACGATTTTGTGCCGGAAAACAGTGTACGCATTTAAATACTGCTTCGACATGATAGGGCAACGATTCTATTTTGCCTGTTTGAAACGCTTATTTGGCACCCATTTTGATTAAGATCTGATGTTTCGAATTGATATTGCTTTTCATCGGAATACCAGGTTTCTCAGAATCGTGAATGATCTGTTGGAAAAATAGTAAAACATCATATAGCTTCCAACACTGAGTGGTATACTGACGGTCTATGCCTGTAAAAGATACCATTGGATATGAAAGCGTAATATGAAAGATGGAATCGAAATTTTATTTCCAAATTTTTCCAAAAATGTTTGCCAACAAACGAGCATCTACTTTAAAGTAGGACGAACTAATTTTCAACTAAAATGTACAAAATAGAACGTTATTTAAGTAGCTGCATCGTTTGACAATCGACTGAATGGCGAGACGTCACATGAAAGTTTCCTTTACACAATGATGAAAAAGTTAATTTTGTTTTTGTTAAAACAAATGAGTGTCCTATGTAAAAATCTAACGTGTAGGAATAAATCATCCAGTTAAAACGATGATATAATGAGAGCTGATACAAAAATTCGACGGTAAACCACTCAGAGCGTTATCATAGATGATTATTCTTTGGCAGATCGTGTTTGTCCATCGTTGGGTGCACCTAGCATTTACAACGCTGTTCGTTTAAAATACTAATAAATGCGATACAAAAAAAAACCAATTGACGATTTGGTGCCACGATATGTCAGTAGCTTCAGTTCGAATCCCATTCAGGAAAGAAACAAATGCATGACACCACATTATCTGCTAGAAAATGATTTTTGTACCAATAATTTACCATTATGATACAAGGACCAGATAAAAAAAAATATAATATCACTTTCAGATTCACCATCGAAACCTTCAATTATACAGACACCATCAGGTCCTGTAAATCCAGGTAACTTTATAACCATCACATGTGAAATACAAGGAGGTAATCCTCTAGCAGTTATATCATGGCAGTGTAAAGATTCCACACCAATTGCTCCTACAGAAAACCCGATTACCAATATTTCTGTTTCCAGTGTACGTCTAAAAGTCAAGATAGATGATAGTGGCGACGTGTGCATGTGCGTTGGGTCCCATCCCGCTTGGACTAAACAAAAGATTTATAATATAACTTTGTCAGTCAGGAGTAAGTAGATTAGAAAAGTAACATAACTGGAATGTAAAACTAAACCAGATCAAGTTAGATATTACAAGTTGGTAAAAGAATGGCTGTTAATTTTTTGTTACAATACTTCTTAATAAGAATATTTTTAAAATATGGATATTTGTGGCAGATTATATATTTTTTTTACCATGAACTTTCTTTGCTATTGTTACTGCTCACTTATAACAAATGAACAATAGCGATACATATTTCAAACAGAATTGTTCCATCGCTGATGTCACGTGACTTCATCGGAAATTATTTCACATTTACGAAGTTTTTGTCATATCTACTAGTATTTTTTCAAGTTTAATAAAATGTCATTTTTATGAAACTTTATACATTTTGTCATTTTGAATCCCGTTAGTATAGAAAGTCTATGCTTTGACTTTTTGCATACTTTCATATCATCTCAACAAATTGGATCTACCTGCAGTGTCGATCGATTTCATTTAAAACATATAAACTATGACGAAGGAAATCTAATCCACCGAAATATTTGTCTTGCTCCTTGAATATTGTTATCCTTTTTATATACTCATTGCACCAACATTTTTTTTCAAATCATCTAGCAGAATAATACCAGCTAAATTCCGATTTAAATAGGAAAACATATTCTAGATTAAAACGATGGTCAAATGTTTCCAGATTTGTTTATTTTTTTTATCAATTTAATGTAGTGAGTTGACTCACTCACAAAATGACTTGTTCAGAAATGATCCAGTGATACAATAGTTTTGACCGAACTGAAAACTACGATGGCCGAAGTAAGCCGACAAAAATACTATCCAAACTTTATACTGTACAGAAAGTTTGTACATAGTACTTTCTTGTTGTTTTACTTCCTGGTTAAAAGATAGTACTCTGTACAGAAAGTTGGTACATAGTACTATCTTGTAGTTTTACTTCCTTATTAAAAGATAGTACTCTGTACAGAAAGTTGGTACATCGTACTATCTTGTTGTTTTACTTCCTGGTAAAAAGATAGTACTCTGTACAGAAAGTTGGTACATAGTACTATCTCGTGTTTTACTTCCGGGTAAAAAGATAGTACTCTGTACAGAAAGTTGGTACATAGTACTATCTCGTGTTTTACTTCCGGGTAAAAAGATAGTACTCTGTACAGACAAGTTTGTACAGTGTACTATCAAATAATACATAACCACCATTTTTACATTAGTTGAACTTCCTTTTAAAAATGTCTTGAACTGTACAGAAAGTTTGTGTTCCTAGATATTATTGCTTTTTTATGAATGAAACACAAATCATTTGATTTATTTAAAAAAAAAAAAAGAATTGATATGTGTAATTGGACAAAATATGTATAAATTGAAAAAAGTCAATGTTTTTTCTTCGAAAAGTGACAAATAACATTTATACATATGCTATTTGTTTCTGGATAAGCTGCATAAAACAGAAGAACCTCTGATAAAAAGTGTTATACATTTTGTAAACACCAAAAATACATAAAATCAATCTAGAAATAATTAATGAGGCATTTCGAGATGGTCAAATAGTTGGAAACATAAACATTCCTTACCGACCAATCATCAATATTAAAGTGTAATTCTCCCACGAGAGACATTGAAAGGTTACTGGATCTAATTTTAAAACCATTATTGAAGAGGCATAACTTTTACATACAAGATACAAAAGACTTCATTAATAGAATAGAGTCACATGAGGTCAAGAAAGATTGCGTTCTTATTGCCTATGATGTAACGTCCATGTCACACAAATATGAACATTGATAACTTAGAAGAAACGGTTATCAATGCATAAGAATCAATTGACACACAAGAATATACTTTAAAAATTCCCAACAAAAAAGATTTAACGGCATTTGTTAAATTAATACTAAGAAACAATGATTTTGAATTCAATGGACAATTATACAAACAAATTATAGGGGCGCCTATGGGTGGTATATTTTCTCCGACATGCACAGATTTACATCTGTCTGTGCTATTAATAAATATTTTAGATAAGTTCAAATGGAGAGAAAACATCAAATTACACTGTCAAATCAGAGATGACGGTTTTATGGTCTTCACAGGCACATTAAAACAGGTTATAGATTTCTTTAATATAGCGAACAAAATTGACCCTCTACTTTAATTCACATTTGAGATGTCTAGTTCTAGTATGACCTATTTAGATACCAAAGTGTACAAAGGTGAAAGATTCCATCATAATGACATCTTTGATGTTAAATCACATATTAAAACAAGAGGCTGTCACAACGACAGCAAACCGGTTTTATTAACATTTATTTGTGTCCTTGCAATATCACAAGAACCATTACTGATGAATGGTGAAAGTGAAAATCGTCAATATCAAATTTGACCTCCATTTTGCATCAGTATCAACATATTAAAATCTTAAAAGCTTTGGTTGAACGGTTCATGAGTTAATGCACGGACAACATTTGATTGACGCCCGCCCGCCCGACCGCCCGCAAGGACCACCCGCCGTACATCCTTTAATTATAGGCAACAAACTTTCATTAAATGAAATTTAAAAAAAAAAACGTTGTAAAGTCTTGAGATTTATTACGTATGTTTGATTGATTGATTGATTGATTATCTTTATTTCCTTATAAATAAAACAGAGACATTAAATCAAATTAACGGTACTAATTTTCTTGCACCAGATGCGCATTTCGACAATACATGTCTCTTCAGTGATGCTCGTGACCAAAATATTTGAAATCCAAAGCTTATATAAAAGATGAAGAGCTATAATCCAAAAGGTCAAAAAAGTATAGCCAAATCCGTGAAAGAAATCAGAGCTTTGCACGAGGGAAATACCACAAGCAGAAAAAAACAACCTTATTGAAGGCCGATAGGACAAAGAATGTCCCACTCACTCGCATTACTAAATATAATCCAATGGTAAAAAACCTTGGTAAGGTTAAAGAAAAACATTGGAGCAATCTGCAAAAAGACAAACAATGTAGTGAAATCTTCACCCAAGTGCCTATCATAGCGTATAAACGTAACAAAAATATCAAAGAATACCTAGCTAAATCAAGTAAATAGTTGGAAGACTTTTGAAAAGGGACCCATAATATAAGAAAAAAATCCCGAAACACTGTTAGTTATAATTTTAATTATAGGCAACAAACTTTCATTAAATGAAATTTAAAAAAAAACCGTTGTAAAGTCTTGAGATTTATTACGTATGTTTGATTGATTGATTGATTGATTATCTTTATTTCCTCCATAATATGAAGATTTTACAATTTATATTATAAGAACAGAATCAAGAACATAGCACTAACATATTTACATATTCTAAACAACATCAAAGTATACAAACAGCAATAAAAAAGTCTATAGGTAGTTACATAATTACATATGAAATATAGTCAAAAACAAAACGTCTATAATTCACCAACGTCATACAAGAACAACATTAGTTAAGATCAAATATGTGACTATAAAGATCATTATTGAAGACCTGATATAGTTTATACATATAATCTGCTATGTGGCACATCAAGAGGCTCCATACATCAGCATTTATAGTTTGCATGGTATGATTCATACTTCCAAGTAACGACTCGATAATTTCGTCATCATCTTGATGATTAAAGAAACGAACGGAACCCTCTACGTCAAGAATATCAACAATTTTGTAGAACATGTCTGTCCGAATTTGTAAAAGAGATGAACAGCAGGGTATATAATGCATAAGTATATCCGTATTATATAAGTTACACAAGGAGCATTTGCCTGTTTGAATAGCTATGGCTCATAATTTCACAAGCGTCATAAATTTTGAATTTAGTGATGGATAAGTTACCGCTAGTCGTAACAAACGATGCTCCGTCAAACAAGTATGTATTTTATGGTACCGCTTAAGTTCTGGTCGCCGTTCAACTGAGTGTTTCCATTTGTTTTCTTCGTATATGTCTAAAGTCTGTTTTACAATTTTGCTCCACAGTAGCTTGTCTAGAAAAAAAAATTCAGCCACAAAGTTTTCAACAAAAACATCAAATTCATATTTCATCAAAATTTTGATATAATCGTAAGTCAATGAAATTTGACTGGCCTCACCGGTTAATATTTGTCCCATACGAAAATTAAACATCCGTTTATGTATTGTTGTCGATTTTGCACGACACAGTCTCCCAAAAAACAAAAGCTTCATTTTATCAGTATATCCTTCGACAGACCACAAACCAACATTACTAATACAAGATTCAGTCGGACTGTCATAGCGTATACACGTAACAAAAATATCAAAGAATACCTAGCTAAATCAAGTAAATAGTTGGAAGACTTTTGATAAGAAAAAAATCCCGAAACACTGCTAGTTATAATTTTAATTATAGCCAACAAACTTTCATTAAAGGAAATTTAAAAAAAAAAACGTTGTAAAGTCTTGAGATTTATTACGTATGTTTGATTGATTGATTGATTGATTATCTTTATTTCCTTCATTTTTGTCCTAAAAATCCGGTTAAAAACTGAAACGTATCAATATTTACCAATCACTAGTGCACATCCGAAACACACATTCACAAGTATTGCAGTGTGTGAATCTATACGTCATATTAGAAATAATAGTGACATCAATGAGTTAGATAACAAGATAAGTTAATTGAAAGACGATACTGTAAAAATAAAACAGAGACGTTAAATAAAATTAACGGTACTAATTTTCTTGCACCAGATGCGCATTTCGACAATACATGTCTCTTCAGTGATGCTCGTGGCCAAAATATTTGAAATCCAAAGCTTATATAAAAGATGAAGAGCTATAATCCAAAAGGTAAAAAAAGTATAGACAAATCCGTGAAAGAAATCAGAGTTTTGCACGAGGGAAATACCACAAGCAGAAACAACAACCTTATTGAAGGCCGATAGGACAAAGAATGTCCCACTCACTCGCATTACTAAATATAATCCAATGGTAAAAAACCTTGGTAAGGTTAAAGAAAAACATTGGAGCAATCTGCAAAAAGACAAACAATGTAGTGAAATCTTCACCCAAGTGCCTATCATAGCGTATAAACGTAACAAAAATATCAAAGAATACCTAGCTAAATCAAGTAAATAGTTTGAAGACTTTTGAAAAGGGACCCATAATATAAGAAAAAAATCCCGAAACACTGTTAGTTATAATTTTAATTATAGGCAACAAACTTTCATTAAATGAAATTTAAAAAAAAAACCACTTCAATCTTTTCGATTTTGAATGGAATATCGTTTTTACTTGAGATTATTAACGGGACTATGAAACGGTGAGAGAAGCACATTAACGGTTGTCGCTTTCATTGTCATCCTGTCGTCTTGATAGAGTTATTTAAACAATATGTAATATACCTCTATTTACATTAATTTTATATCACAGAACCAGTAACAAAGGTCATACTTACGCCAGCTAGTTTTAATAACGTCATCAGTGTTGAAGACGGAGAGAACAAAACATTCACATGTACTACAGATCTGAGTGATCTCACTGCCTTTATACAGTGGTACTTTGATGGACAGAATATAACTAATCAAGCTATACCACAACCGCCACTTATGAGAAGTGGTAAGTTTATATCATCTAGTAAACTTATTTATACGGGAAAAGAGGAAGATATCAACAAAACGATTTACTGTGAAGCTGTTAGTATTGAAGGAGAATATTCAGTCACATCCATAGTGCAGTCTATCTGTATACTCTGTAAGTATTTAATCTGTGATTATTGTAACATTCGTGTATATGCCTCTATGTGACAAGTCAGGAGCCTGTAATTCAGTGATTTGTTTATGTGGTACATATTTTATATAAATATGGCCGTTAGTTTTCTCGTTTGAATTGTTTTACATTATCATTTAGGGCCATTTATAGCTGACTATGCAGTATGGACTTTGTTTATTGTTGAAGGCCGTACAATTACCTATAATTATTATTTTCTGTGTCTGTTTGATCTCTTGTGGAAAGTTGTCTCATTGGCAATAATACAACATCTTCTTTTTTTATATTGTAATCTTTGACTAAACTAACTTAACCAGATGAAATAAATGATAATGTATGCAATACAATGCTAAAAAGTTTTAAAACGCTTTACATAAAAGAGGGACGAAAGTTACCAAATGGACAGGCAAACTAATAAATCTAAAATAAACGGACAACGCCATGGCTAAAAATGAAAAAGACAAACAGACAACAGTTCACATGACACAACATAGAAAACTTAAGAATAAACAACACGAACTTCACCAAAAACTAGGGATGATCCCAGGTGCTCCGGAAGGGTAAGCAGATTCTGCTCCACATTTAGCACCCGCATAACAATATGTATGAAGAACTTCACCAACGGTGTGTATATGATGTATGGCAGCTTCCAAATCCTATGGTTAATATGACCCTATTTCTTTCCTGACTTCTGGAGTGAGATGATTTGCCCAAGAGAAGTGCATAGAAAACAATCCCTAGCAATGTTATAACTATAATTGATAAAGGCAACAGTAGTATACTGCTGTTTGAAATTCATAAATCGATTGAGAAAAAAACTAATCCGGGTTACAAACTAAAACTGTTGGAAATACATCAAATGTAAGAGAACAACTACAACACAACCGAAACACAACATTAAAATGTGACGCACACACAAACGAACTATTATGTAAGAATGTCCATTTCCTGACTTGGCACACGACATTTTACGAAAAAAAAATGTTGGTTGAACCTGGTTTTGTGGCCAGACAAACCTCCCTATTGTATGTTAAATATAACATTTAAATGGCAACATTACATGCCAGGACTACAATACAAATAAACGAGAGAACATATAGGACAGTGAAACACACGAATAATAGCTAACAAAAGGCAATGTGCAAACCAGCTTTATTGGATTTGGAGCATGTTAGAATATGGTTTCGTGTCTTCATATTCAGAAGTGTTTCTTTTTGGCATTATATCACCTTATGAAAAACATGCTAATATGTGATATTTATATGCTCCTTCTGTTTTCGCTACAATTTACTTGTTTGCTTGTATTTTAATTCACCAATATATTTTTCATATATTCATATAGTCAGCAACCTTTCAATGTAATCTTGTACCTCCTTGTGTACAAAGTACAACCAACTACCCGTTGAGAAATGGTCATGATATTATTGTTCCATTTTGTAGACTTTCCCTTACAACTGAATCGTTTATTCCCTCTACTATACGTGAATGGAATAAACTTGATCCAAAAATTCGCAACCAACTACCCGTTGAGAAATGGTCATGATATTATTGTTCCATTTTGTAGACTTTCCCTTACAACTGAATCGTTTATTCCCTCTACTATACGTGAATGGAATAAACTTGATCCAAAAATTCGCAGTGTCGACTCTATTTCCAAATTTTAGAAAGAATTAAAAAACGATAGTATATTATGTTAATTGAAACGCTTTATTTGTACGGTCCAAGGAAATTAAATATTATCTTAACGCAATTGCGATGTTCCGCTTCATTCTTAAACAATGACCTATTTAGAGCTAACATTATAAATGATCCTTCTTGCCATTGTGGTCCGATATTGAGGATGTCTACCATTACTTCTTCGTTTGACCAAATTACACACTATGTAGAAAAACCTTATTCAATAACCTTAACTGGCTAACTCTGAAAACTTTGTCTTAGATACAAAACTATTAATTTGCGGACACTTGGAACTTTTGAACGAACAAAATATTCAAATTTTCAAACATGTTCAAAATTTCATTAAAAGGTCAAACAGATTTCTTATGCCTTGATAGAGCGTTATTATTACTGACACAAAACGTCATTGTTGTCATCAACTCACAAATCATCGTCACAGAATTATACGATTTTTCAAACATTCTTTTTCTCTTTTTACTTTCTCTCCTCCTTGTTTACCTATGAAAGCTAGTATTATATTGGATAAACTGTTTGTTTTATATGCATGTCCATATATATTATACTATTATTGTTACTTTATATTGTATTATGGAGAAGATTTCATAAGTATGATCTACTTGTGTCTAATCCATTTTGCTTTAATTCAGCAAATAAAATATGTTTAAACTAAACCTTTCAATCACTTATTATAATGCATATTTGAGTTAACGGTTCAAGACTTTACAAACAATAAGCAATTTTTTTTTAACACTATTTGCAAGATAAAATATGAGTAGCCAAATTCAACTAAAGACAACTTCAAATACAAATTGATTGTAGTCAAACATTATTTTTCTTTTTTTTTTCAGTTGGACCAAAAAGTATCAGTTTAAATCCGGCTGGCTATTTATATGTTGTAAGTGAAGACCATGGTATAAAGATGTCAATCATTTGTGCAGCAATATGCAGCCCAGACTGTAATTACACATGGATTGGGCCAAACGGTTTTAGAGAACATCATTTCAGTCTTGAATTAAACTCAGTCTATAGAAATCAAACGGGACAGTATATGTGTCAGGCTGAAAACGACTATGGTAGCCAAACATCGAATTATATCACTATTATTGTTAACTGTGAGTAGTATTATATGGAGTTATTTAAACATGCTGTCACACTTCTGTGACATATCTTAATGGTCCATTTACCATCGTTATATATTATCGTGATATAATATGAAATTAGGATAGGAAAATGTAATATTAATGCAATGCTACTTCTTACCAGAGAGCACATATTATATAAGGTAAAAATATAGATAGATTTCATTTTGGTGCTGTGTTCATTGTTCGTCGTGATATGACCTTCAATTAATGGTAATCTACTGTTTTTATTTTGCTTTAAATTTTGTGCAAGATAAAAAGTAATTACATAAATTAATTTGTATAGATACTGGTTGATAAGGCATATAAGACGAATATTTCACCGGGTATTGCCAAGTAGGAATACACATGGTGGTGCCCCTACCAGTTGTTTTGTTCTATCAATTTGTTTGTCTGTTGATTAGTAGCACGAGCTAAAACTAGAATATGCATTGTTTTTAAAATATGAGATGGGTTTTAATAAATGTGTGAACGTCTGAAAGGAAGTGTTATTATATTGCAATGCGATTGTCAGTTCTTAATTCGGTTTGGCAAAAAAAACCAATAGTATCAGTCAGAAAAATATATTTCGTTTCGAATAACGGGAAATAAACTATACTGAACGTTTTCCTTTAATAAATTGTTATTTGGATGGAGAGTTGTCTCATTTGTACTAATACCACATCTTTCTTTATCTATATACTGTTTATAAATGCAGCAAAAAGAGTTCACTGTTCTTATTGTCCCTATGTTACCCGAAATAAAGATTAGCATTGGGTTTACGATTAAATCTATTTACATAAATTTGATTATAAATATGATACTCTATTTAACATTTTCTCTTACCATACATCGAACTTCGCAATTGATTTATGGTTATCTTTAGTTGAGAAGAATGTACAAAAGAAGCGGAAGATATCAGGGAAACCTACCAAAATAAAAGAAAAGTAACAAAGCTACCCTAAAGGAAAGATTAGGAAATAAGTAACATGTACACAAAGGCAAACGGGATTCGGGAATTGTAATTTGAATATATCAGTGGTCATCCGTGGCACAGAATTTACATAAGTGACAGCAACTGTACTACTTGAAATCCTAGGTGTTATAGATTCTTTGTATTACATACCAACTTCAAGCTCTGCATTATTGTATCAACTGGGAGATATATACTGCATATGATTTTACTTCTACTATGTTGCACAGAAAGTGGAGGTTTATAATTGATAAGCTGAATTAATCCTTCTTGTCGAAAAGTTGTGTTCTCAACCGAACCTCATTGTCAATTTCGGAAGTAATACTTGTACCATCTTAGTAACTGACTTTAGATTGACCAACCCACTACTAACACTTACCCATCCCTTTTTTTCAAGAATATGACCTACTGGATTAGACTTATAGCTGGATTTGTACTAATTTAAACAACACAAAGGGTGCCACATTAGAGCAGGATATGCATACCTTTTCAGGAGCACCCGAGGTGACACCTGTTTTATGGGATTCGTATTGCTTAGTCTTCAGTTTTCTGTGCTGCGTTATGTGTACTTTTTTGTCGTTTAGTATTTTTTCTGGTTTAGCCATGACATTGACAGTGTTTTTCGACTTATGAGTTTGAATGTCATTTTAGTATCTTTAGGTATTTTTTGCTTCTTTTCTACATTTTTTAGGAATTGGGAATTCGTCACCTGGTGCTGTATCTAGTGATCGCTATATCAGTGTTTTCTACATTTATCTGGGAACATGTTTATAGATTTGATATTTCTTTCTTATTTTCAGATGCACCAACGATTCTTAGATTGCAGGCTTTGAACAGCAACACTGTTGATGAACACCAATCCGTTACCTTTCAATGTGAAGTTGACAGTTACCCGGCACCTGATATCACATGGGTACATTCTATAACTGGCACTCTATTGAAAAAAGTCAAAAAGGTATTCAAAAGCAACTTTACAATTCTGAAAACTGAGTGTCTACAAACTGGAACTTACCGTTGTCAGACTAGTAACGTTATTGGTGATATGTTAAAAACTGTATATGCTGAGATTGATTTGTTTGTTCTGTGTAAGTATAATGCATAAGTGTATATTTTCAGCATCGAATTTACAATTCGTTTGTCTGCTCGAAACTACATCCACTAGTATATATTTGTTTTTAAATACACAACTCTGATAATCAAACTTATTCTGTAGATTCTAAAGCCGATCAGCGGTTTATGTGTTACATATATATGATTAATTCAAATAAGATAAGTCAAACCAACAGAAGTACTACAACTGGTTATTGTCTAAGCGGGTATAAAACTGTTTTTAAATATATAACATTTGTATCCTCTACATTGCTTCAAAGAAAATTAAGCAGCATGTATTAAAAAAAAATACCAATTTTATTGAAAACTGACAATTTTATAGTGTAAAACTTGTAATTTTATGATTATATATGAAGTTTACATATAGCACCCTTCGAAGTTGATAGTGAATATACATAAGGAGAATACCGAATTTTTATCATGGACAAAGGACAAAAATCGCGTCAAAAGTGCATTGATTAAATAACACTGAGCAACATCAACCCGAACTCTTATCCTTGATAAGGCGAATAAAGATAGTTTTTTTGTAGATTTTACATTTAGGAAAAGAGGATGGGTAACCAGCTTGGTTTAATTGATATTCCATTATGGTCGAAACAATCAAAAAAGCGTTTTTGAATATTAAATCATCATCATTCTATTAAATAATACGTTAGATGCAGAGTATTTAAAAAAGGGGAGTATCCAAATATGATACAAAGCTTTGTTTCTATATTGAAAATAGAAAATTTCAGGCAGTGCACGCATGGACGAAAGACGTATTGAAGAACCGGGTTTTTTTGCAATTATGGAAAACGATGACTGGAATATTACAGTTTATCTCATAGCCTACCCTGAACCAATGATAAATTGGACAAGGAGAAATTCTGAAACAGGAATAATTTCAATAATGAACCTTTACAATTCGTTTACTAGTAATATTTCTGAACATAGTTCAACTCTAAGAATAAGAAAAATTTCAAAATCAGATTACGGCGTCTATACAATGAACGCCTCTAATAACATAGGTCTTCAGTATATAAAGTCATTCGAAGTGATACCACTAGGTAAGTACGTTTACGGATGTTCGCCTGTCATCTTTTGATTTTTTTGTCAGATTTTCGAAATCCTCTGGTTTCATCCATTTGAATGCCTTAAACAAATTCTTTACATGTATGATTATAAGTCATTTGTAAAAGTCTTATGCAATCTTATGTATTCTTTAATAGTTTTTGATAACTTTAACTTGTTAATGATAAAGCTATGAAAAATCAACAGAAAACATTTTCCCGCCAAATTTACAAAGCTATTATCTCGAAAACAAGTACATTGACCTATACATTTTTTGTTTGTTTGCTTATTTGATACCTTAATTAAACCCCTATCAATATTTACTAGTTTTATGTAAAAAAAAGTATTTTGAAACTGAGTAGCAGATTTTCTTAATGAGCATGTGTATTTAAGCTGAAGGTGTATCACTACTTAACATATGAATATAAGAATATGTAGGGTATACGCCAAATTGTATTTAGAACCAAGATCACACTCGCACAGATATTAATACACAACGTCAAAATCTTCAACAGTTACTGTAGTCAAGGGTCAATTAAATATGCAAGGCTCTTAAACCCTCGATCGAGCATAGAAACTTAATTAAAATGAAAGAGCTTCTAAACAATTATTCATATAAAAGCTATACAACAAATTGAAACTGGATGATACTCCTCAGTTGTAGATAGCCCTTACTTTTTCTGAAAAAAGGCATAGTCAAATTTACATTTTGGCGGAGTAAAAGAAAAGTCTGTCTGAGGAAATACATAGAAAATAAAACATTTCATAAATAAATGAAAAATACAGTTTAGGCATTCACTCAATAATTCCTGTACGGTTATTTATTCTAGTAAAACAATAGACCAAATCTATTTGTGACGCCCAGGAAAACTATAAAGACGTATAATGAAATATTGTGATAGCACAATACGATTGAACGAAGATACGAGATATGTATCAATGAACAAAAAATTACTGAGTAAAAAGGTTCTCGAATTTCAGATGTTCTTTAACGATAGCTTTAAATCTTACTGTGTTCAAGATCTACGTTTAGTAAATGAAAATCATATACATATACATGAGAATGGAAATGGGGAATGTGTCAAAGAGACAAAAACCTGACCATAGAGCAGACAACATCTAAAGGCCACCAATAGGTCTCCAATGTAGCGAAAAACACCTGCACCCGAGGTGTCCTTCAGCTGGTCCCTAAACACACTAACAAGTATATATTTGTATATTCATTATTATATAGATATAGGAAGATGTGGTGTGAGTTCCAATGAGACAACTCTCCATCCAAATAACAATTTCAAAAGTAAACCAGTATAGGTTAAAGTACGGCCTTCAACACGGAGCCTTGACCGTACAACAAGCTATAAAGAACCCAAAAATTACTAGTGTAAAACCATTCAAACGGGAAAACCAACGGTCTAATATATATAAACAAAACGAGAAACGAGAAACGAGAAACACGTATATATTACATAAACAAACGACAACTACTGAACATCAGATTCCTGACTTAGGACAGGTGCAAAGATTTGCAGCGGGATTAAACGTTTTAATGGATCCAAACCTTCTCCCTTTTTCTGAAACAATAGCATAACATCACAACATAGAAAAACACACGATAAAATATCAATTGGCAGACTTAACTCAATCAAAAAACGTATGATTACACAATGAAGGAACAAATTTGATCTGTGATATCTGAATACAAATGCACAGTTAATTAAATATTAGAGACAAACATTAATGACCAAAAAGCTAACAAACAAATTCAAAGAAAGCCATAGCAGGACATCACTGAGAAATATTTAACCAATCAATATTCACTTTAGAAAAAACCCGGTTTTAAAACAATAATTATAATCTTGAAGTTTATACAAATGTAGTAATAATAAGTGAAAATTTGAAGATATTACAAATAATCAAAGCTAGTGTACAGACAATATCCATATAAATAAAAAATAACAAAAAAGCATTATAAACAGTATCAACAGGTCGAATTAACAAGATATGAATGTTATCGATTTATATTTAAGATCCTCCAGATCAACCAACAGATATTTTCGTGGTCTGTGAGGTAACATCAATGATTGTGTCATGGAGGTCAGGATTCAATGGAGGCTCTCAACAAAAATTCAGAGTGGCTTGGCTGAATATAAGGACTCAAAATACAAAACATTCACCTAAGCTTATGGATTACGGCCAGGGACAGACTATACAATATATAAATAAGTCTTTGGAACCAAGCACATCGTACAACATATATGTAGAAGCTACAAATAAACAGGGAGTTGTCAAATCAGGAAACACGTATTGTACTACAGGATCAAGTACGTCAATAACTCTTTTTTTATAAATTTGTTGATATATGGCCATATAAGCTTCTAATTTTAAGCTTTTCTCATCACTTGGCGTCCGTCGTCCGTCGTCGTCCGTCGTCGTCGTCTGTCGTCGTTTACTTTTACTTTTTTAAATTTTGATTAATATCTTGAATGTTATTATAGATAGAGATAAACTGTAAACAGCAATAATGTTCAGCAAAGTAAGATTTACAAATCAGTCAACATGACCGAAATGGTCAGTTGACCCCTTTAGGAGTTATTGCCCTTGATAGTCATTTTTTAATCATTTTTCGTAGATCTTAGTAATCTTTTAGAAAAATCTTCTCCTCTGAAACTACTGGGCCAAATTTAACCAGACTTGGCCACAATCATCATTGGGGTATCTAATTTGAAAACTGTGTCCTATGACCGGGCCAACCATTCAATATGGCCGCCATGGCTAAAAATAGAACATAGAGGAAAAATGCAGTTTTGGCTTATAACTCAAAAACCAAAGCATTTAGAGCAAATCTGACATGGGGGTAAAATTGTTATTCAGGTCAAGATCTATCTGCTCTAAATTTTTCAGACGATTCGGACAACCTGTTGTTATGTTGCTGCCCTTGAATTGGTAATTTTAAGGAAATGTTGCTGTTTTTGGTTAATATCTTGAATATTATTATAGATAGAGATAAACTGTAAACAGCAATAATGTTCAGCTGAGTTAGATTTACAAATAAGTCAATATGACCAAAATGGTCAATTGTCCTAAGGAGTTATTGCCCTTTATAGTCAATTTGTAACAATTTTCATAAAATTTGTAAATTTACACTATCATTTTCCACTGAAACTAACTGGACCACGTTCATTATAGATACAGATAATTGTAAGCAGCAAGAATGTTTAGTAAAGTAAGATCTACATCACTATCACCAAAACACAATTGTGTCATGAATCCATCTGTGTCCTTTGTATAATATTCACATAGACCAAGGTGAGCGACACAGGCTCTTTAGAGCATCTAATTTAAATATTCACTTATGACAAATATATGTGTAACACTCACAAACGTGTCCTTCCCCCCAATCGTGTCCGATTCCCCAAAACGTGTCTTTTCTCCCTAAACGTGTCCGAAATGTACAATATTCCCCAAACGTGTCCAATTTCATAACCCCCAAACGTGTCCGGTAATTGTTATTCGCCAAAACGTGTCCAATATTTAACGCCAAAACGTCACACGTCTTTTAGCGCTAATACTTTACATGTATCTCCTAAATAAAATCGCTGATAACAATAATCAGATTTAGTAAGTACATTGAAGGTTTTAAATTATTATAATAATTGCAAAATTAATCTGTTATTATCAATTAATTTTGACTGAAATTGCTTATTGTCCAGTTGCAAGTATTTCGTATTCATTTAGAGGGCAAATGCACACAATTCTGGAGTTGAATTAATCGTTAACTTTGTTAATTATTTGTACTTTTTAACTCCAATGATACCTTTTATATTTATCCGAATATTGCATGGCGGGTTTTTAACAGCATTCCCCCTACTTTTGACAATAGTTTGTGCGTATTTCAAAAGCTCATCAAATCATAAACTGTTAATCCGATTTTTTTTAATAAATTTTAGGTTTCCAGCATCACAAAAGACACACGATGAAGAGAGATAACGTCCAGTGCCAAATATTTCATGCATTTAAGTTTTAATGTTTTTGCAGTTCTATTTACCTGTTTTTATTTTTTTTTAACATTTGAACATACATGTTTTAATGTTTTTACTGTTCTATTGTTAAGATAAACTTTAGACTATTGGATGCGTATTGTCCAGTTGCAAGTATTTCATGCATATTTAGAGAAAACATACAAGTTTTAATGTTTTTTTCAGTTCTACTGAATAAATTAACTTTAGACTGTTGATTTCGAATTGTCCAGTTGCCAGTATTTCATGCATATTTAGAGAAAACATACAAGTTTTAATGATTTTTCAGTTCTACTGAATAAATTAACTTTAGACTGTTGGTTGCGAATTGTCCAGTTGCATAATTAGATAGAACATTAACGTTTTAATGCACAGAGAAAGGGACACTTTAAACCGTTAATTGTACAGTTTAACTAAACATTCATGTATTTGCCTACAATTTACATGCAATGTAGCCGAAATGACGCCCCCACTTAAACCCAGTTTAATTCTGCCGATTTGAAAAAGTACTAACGTGTCTTATTTATATTTTTAATGAAATAGTAAAATTAGTATACGTTAATGAAATAGCAATAATCAAATAACGCTTGATATGCATGGACACGTTTTAGGGATTAGACACGTTTGGGGGTTAGTTGAGAAAAGGACACGTTTGGGCATTTATACAAATGACACGCTTTGGCGCCGTTTTCAACTAGACATGTTTATGGGAATCGGACACGTTTGGGGGGAAGGACACATTTCTGAGTGTTACATATGCACTATCAAATTAAAACCTGAGATAAAGAACTTATGACTCTTAAATAAATAGATGCGTCCAAAATATCAAAAAAATGTCTCGATTTACTTTTAAAACAATACTGAAATACAATGTTTAAGTGTTATTCTGAAAATGAACGTATTATTATAAAAATCTTGGCCCAACCTAAGACCTTCATCTGTAATAAATAAAAAGGATTTATAAGTACTGCTAAATTTTCCTGAGTTTGAACCATGATTATTTTTAAATACGAAAAAAATACTTCAGTTTTGAATACTTTGTTATTTTCATCTCCTCTGTTGTTAACTGTCAGTTTTGCTTTTCAGAACTAAACTCATCGAAGAATGCTAAAACGCTGCTTGCATTTGTTTGAAGTATACGACGTTAAAAGCAATAACAATAGACTCATTTTTGTAGGTTTAAGTCAATCGAACAATACTATTGCCATAAGTGTTGGCGCGAGTATTGGATCATCGATGCTGATTTTAATTATTGCAGTTCTTGTGGTTTTATTTCTAAGAAGGAGGCCATGCAAAAAAGAGGGTACGTAATACTGATCTCGATTGCATTAATCTTAATCAATGTCTGAATATGCATTAGAATATCTCCTTTTTCAAAGGTGTGTTGCACGATTTATCATTCCTGTAGTATCATTTTGTGATATTTACTTTAGAGACACATTCATAGTAAAAGAAAGCACTCTCATATTACTTCAGAAAAATTAAACGCTGCCTCTTTTATATAAAGTAAAAAGTTATCAAAAGTACCAGGATTATAATTTAATACGCCAAATGCGCGTTTCGTCTACACAAGACTCATCAGTGACCCTATGTTCAAAAAAGTTATGAAGCCAAATTAATACAAAGATGAAGAGCAATGAGGACCCAAAAAGTTGTGCCAAATAATGTTTGGGATAAGAAAAATCTTAGTATTTCGAAAAATTCAAAGTTTTGTAAACAGGAAATTTATACAATTGGTAAAAGTGAAGATAATGACAGATTATCTATATGTTTATTCTGACATGTTCTCAGGCACAAAATCTCAAAAAGTGTAAAATACATAATGCCCAGTCGCCTCAAATAAGATGATATGTTTACTAAAAAAAAGGTTAATATGTTTTGCATTATTTAAAGCGAAACAGTTTATAGCAGGTTCGTTGTCAATGATTGTGTTTAATTTTCTTATTTATATTTTAAAGAGAGTTCCGAGGTTACATGAGCTTGTAACGTTAACCTTGTTAGTTGCTGGTTCCTTATAGTCCGGCCGATTGGTGCAGTTATAGAGCAGAATTGCTCACTTGATGAGGAAAGCATGAAACTTTGCGCAGAAGTTCTTGATAGTATACCCTTTGATTTAAGCTATGAATCCACTCAGAAAAATCCAATATGGCTGCAATTTTTAAGATGGCGGAAAACGATATAAATATCAAGACTGTCCGCAAAGTATTTTAGATAATTTAGGAAATTTAAGTAATGATCCTTAAAAAATGGTCTTCGTGTTCTTGAATTTGTTTTTAAATAATTTTTAAATATGAATAAAATAGTCTGGTTATTTTTAGAACTATTACATTCGCAAATATGGCTGCATATACAAAAACAAATAGTAAAAATGAAAATGTTAATCAATATGTAAATTGCTTTTGTAGTTGTTCTTAAACCGCTTTCAGTTTTAATGGTTGGAATAAAATAGGTTGAAATGGGTCGATTGAACATTGATATTGAGGCGAATGTGACGATTGTCATATTACAAAATGGTGAACAGACAACTATTGCCATTCCCAACTAGTTAGCGGGTATGGTTCTTCAAATTTACATTGTTTGTTTTATGCAAATTTGCTGAGTTAAAATCTCACCCTACTGTTAACATATTCCGCATTTATGACATTGTTGTTGATGGTAAGTGTGGTAGCACTCAGATTTATCACTGCGCCGAATGTGTCCAAAATGTCTAGTCCACGTATAACATGGTCTGTACAGTTTACTCTATCAATGTCGATTCTTCATAATCTTCCAAGAAACCAGCTGTTCATCAAAACCACGTATCGTTACGGTCTCCGAATCTTCAATATCTACTGGAAATAATTACTCATTCATTAATATTACCATTGCTACAGTGTCCACTTAATGCTCGCTTTCTAGTCATATATAATATTTCGTACTGCAAGCATTTTTCTAATGGTAAGTCTTGTTTACAATATCGGACGAAGACGTGGGCATCTGTTCGGTTGTGTCATGAGGTGCTGTTTAATTGATCTTGTGATCTTCGACGATCATATTGATCAGAAGGCCCAAGGTTATATCGATTGGCCAATCCACGGTTACGCTGATCAGCATGACACCAGCTAGGTTTGACAATATGAGGGAGGTTACGCACCTCATTTTCAAAAGGACTGCTCAAATTCCCTTTATCGGTTGTTGATACTGCGCCATCACCAAAGAAAACTTGCCAATGGGCATAATTTGACTTTGTTGGACAAAATGACGCAATCTGGTTGGATATTGAGGTTTTCAATTGGTTAAACGCCTTGTTGATCGTTTCCGGGTTCCTTTATTTTACATAACTTTTACATAACTTACAGAATGTTTATCGTAACATCATCGGAGGAATGCTTCGGTTCCGATCTTGTATGAATGTCTTTCTTCCTGAGGCGCTCCCGTAATGGTTTTGTTATGGCCTTGAAATCATCATCTGTGTTTACCTTGTGAGAGTATTTAAAGGGAACATCAGCCATGCAATCTAAGAGACTGCACACTTCTTTTCTCTTTTCCCATTGTCTACTACCGGCAATCCGTTCAAATTGGTCAATTAGAGCCTCCCAAGTCATGGATCTTCTCCCATTGAATATTTGCATTTTTGGAAGCTATGGGCTTCGACTCTGGTCCCTTGCTCCAGAATTTTCCGGCCAGGGTGTATATTCTCTCTCCACAGAGGAGAAGAGCTGATGCAACTATCTTTTGGTTTCCATTGCCCTTTCCTGGATCGGTAAGTGGAGTAAGCTTACTGGTTTGACAAGTTTGTTAAAGCCCCAGGAGCTGATGATTTTGTCATAATTTGAGTAATAAGTGTGGGAGGAGAAGGATTTGCCATTGACTCGACAGGGATGATACTGTAAGTAGGCACTGCAGTCAGCATTGGAAAAAATTGATAGATCCAGCCAATTATTTCTGTAATTGTGTGCTGCTCTGAACCAAACATGATTGATTTGTAGTAGGTTGTAAGTGTAGGTAAGAAGATATATAAGCCATTTGCTTGTATCCTTGATCAGTACTACAGGTTTCTGTTCTTAAATGGAGATTGTTGTTGAATAATTTTAACTGTCTCATCAGGGCAAAGTTCCCTGACAAAGGACTTCTGACTTAGGGGAAGACACCAAATTTGCATTCAACAGAGTTGGTGCGGTTGATGATTCATGTGGACTAATTGGGGAAAGACATCAGGCAGGGAGTTTGTTATGTAATTTTGTTGTACTTGCGTTGTACTGGCTCAAATTCTGGCTTAGATGATGTGTCCATTGCAGGAATTTTTACTTATTTATTTACCTTCTCCACTTATTTACTAACAACAGCTGCAATTTTGGAAAGTATACGTACCATGCTGTTCAAATGCACTTTTAAATTGAACTGTGTCCCCTTCCTCAATTTCTGTCAGCTCGTCCATCCGTCTCACCACAGCATTGAATTTTTCATGGGTCTAACCGTCAATTCCGCCAAGCAGTAACCACTATCATTGTGGTCTATCCTCTGATCAGACTGATGACGATGCTGATAGATTGCTGTCATCTATTCATTATTAATATCCATTGCCTCTCTCTGTTCAGCTTGCATCGTGAAGAGACCAAAACATATTTTATCAATTCGCTCTTCGTTCTGTGTTATATAGCGGTCAATCTCAGTTGTTCTTTGGGCATTATAATTCATATCTGCTAAAAATTCTTGGTACAATTGTTGAATAGGCACTTCTGAGTTTTCCTCTGTTATAGTGTCTTCAACTTTGGGTTTTCTCCATATTCCCAAGTGATTCAGTTTCTGCCCTTTCTATGTTCTTGTCCTTCTTGTAATCAATTCCTGCCTTTTCACTGGTTTGTGGTTATACAATTCTCAAATCACAGAAATAAGATAGGCAATGAATAATATCTTACGGTAGATAAATCTCAAATCACAGCTTTTATGTGTAACCTACATGTGTATGACAAAACAAATATTTCAGCTTTCTATGAAAGTTACTAATTTGTATATGAAATAACGAGCCAGGGGATATCAAAAGGACAGAATTGGAACAGATCTTAAATGACAATACACTTTAATGAAATGATTAAATTCAGGTCATTTCTCAATAATGAATATTTGCATTTTTTTAAAGCGGTCATTTTGAATATAGCAGCCATTTTAAATTTCAAAAATAGATCAAAACTAAATCTTGCTAAGCACACCAAGTAATTAGCCGCCATATTGAATTTTGAGGGTGGATCCATAGCTAATTTTGCTCAGTACACCAAAATGTACCATCATGCAAAATTTGGTGCTTTCTTCATTCTTTGAGCAATTTTTTCACCGTTCGGCCGGACTATTCAGATTATCAAATCGTTTAGCAATTAATTATCAAATCTTTAAACAAGTAAGTATGACTCTTTTTGAAATGAGGTTGGTTTATCAAAGCTATGAGGCTGATGAATACATTAAATTCCTCTTTATATTATGTTTCCAGAAAACCCTCAATTGTATCAGTCGACATATCCGGATAAGAGGTAAGCCTATAATGTATGACACTAAAAAAAAAGTTAATTAAAACAAAAAAAAATAAATAAAATCGCAAGTAAAGGTGCAATTGAGATTTGGCATATCTTTATGAAAATTAGACCAGGCTATTAAAAGAGAGATAGTGTGTTACTTGATGCATAGTAATAATACAAAGGTATACTCTTTTTATTTGTTAGGAAAACGTTCACATTTACTTAGTCCTTTTTTTCAGCAGAAAGTATATGTTAGTTAATAACTCATATAATGAATGCCCAATACATTCATTTCTTTATATGAACATTTATCGTGCTGTCTGAAAACAATGTTGTTTTTGAGCGTTTGTTTATATGTTTGTTTAATATGATGTTTGTCACAACGATTTACTGTGTGATACGTTTTATAGTAATTCTTCTTTTTCTTGACAAATTGTTTCCAGTTTAAGTTCAGGACTACTGAATTACAATTCATATTATTTTCAATAACATGACGACATTTCATATAACAATAAAATAAGTAATGTAACACTTGTATTGCCCATATTTGATGTGAAGCAATCCATCCTGAGGTTCCGAGAATTGCAAATTGTTAAATTGAATACCAGTATATGCAATAAAAGAATGCATACATGCTTACATTCTAGATTGCAATAAAAATGTAGTACTACAAAAAATGCTTACATTTCATGTAAAACTCTCCATTCTGAAGTTACAAGACTAAATGGAACCAGATGTATTGATTCTAATAACTTTATTTTTTTTCAAATATGTTCACTTACAGGATTTGAACCATGATTACACATGCTTTCATTGATCTTAATACAATTTTTACTCATAAGACAAATTAGAGATTTAATGAAGATTGCTTCACGTTTTTCAATATATTTTTTGGTTCGGCTAACAGTTTCGTAAACATTTTATTTTAGTCGACAAAAGACAAACATCGATCAACACACTTATGATGAACTCCAAACAATAAAAAAAGGTACGTGAAAACTTACTTTCGTGTTCGTATTCGTATGAAACCAAGGAACTAAACAAAAGGTGTTGTTGAAATACACCTTATCGCTAGTTTGAAATTTGAGAACTTGTCCCGCTTAAACCGTTGACGTCATGGTTACACGCCATTATTCCGACAGCCCATTAGTCCAACAGCCCATTGGTCCGACAACCCATTATTCCGACAACCCAATAGTCCGACAACCCATTGCTCCGTCAACCCAATACTCCGACAACCCACAAGTCCGGCACTTCTCAAGTCAAGTATCAGGGTATCAGGGTCAAATAATTTTCTGTCTGTCTGTATTATGATATATTATTACGTTTTTTTAAGAAATAACTCCGTTTATATTACATAAGACTAAGGTAGTTCAAATACTTTCTATATTCTCAGTTCGAATTCTGTATATAGAATAGAACAGAAAAAAATATTTCATTTTTCAAATAACAGGGTCTATAAAGAGCATTTAAATCAAGACCAACCAGTGATGGTGCGAGCTACTGATGATACCCTGCCCAAATATTTCGGTGAAAAGAAAATTGTTGAGATGTTTATCTAAAAAAGCATCACACAGTTTAACTGAATTATATAAACCTTGAAACCAAATTTCAGAAATCATTGTATTGTAGTTTCTGAGAAAAATATGACGAAAATGTTCAACTTAGATCTCATGTAAAACGTGTTCGGTAAAAAGAAAGTTTTTGAGTTAAGAATCTGAAAATGCATCACACTATAAACCCGACTTCAATAAACCCTGAAACCAAATTTAAGAAATAGTTGTTATGTTGTTGATGAAAAAGATGCAACGAAAATTTTCACGGGGCGGACGGACGAATTTATAGACAGAGACAGAGGTAAAACAGTATACTCCCCACTTTTTCGAAGCGACGGTATCATGATTGGGTCAACATTAAGACATTACAATTCTAATATATACTAGTAAGTTATCTTTATTTCACCATAAGCCTCAGTCACAATCGGAGCCAAAACGAAATAGGCAAAAAAAGAACTAACACATTGATATCAAACAACAGTCAGTATCAAGACCTGTACTACATAATTCAAATGAACTAACAATACAATCATCATTTTCCAATAGTAGTTAAGTTTTCTTGTGTTAACATCGAAGATCAATCATGCTCATCTAACTTTTAAAAGTTCTGACAAGTGCTGAAAGAGTTCATCCCCCAAATAATTATGAAGGGAGTGTTCGATTGAAAAATGACGCTCATCCTCAACTTTATCAGCTGTACAATACGATTTTTTGAGTATCTGGCATTTTCAATTCCTAATGTAATGGGTGAGCACCGATTCTTAATTAACATATGCACTACCTTTCTTAAAATCAATGATATCTAAATATGTTTTTCCTTGAAACAATCTTTAAGGTGGTACCCAACACCTTCACAAAAACACAAAAATTAATTTGGCTCGTTTAATTTTCATCAAATTTTGACAAAATATATTTACTTTGACCCTTTGAGAAAAATTTAAAAAAATTTAAAAAAATTTAACCAACCGTTTTTTCAGAAAAAATACACTGGTTATATAGCAGTTTGACAAACACTATTTTTTATCATTGAGAAGCTCAATATTCGCATAACAACACAACGAAATTAAAACGTTTAGCTGATTGTAAAAAGTTATCCCCCTGTAGTGTTAGATACCACCTTAAATGAAAAATAAGTGTCAAGTATGCCACAAAACACATATTGTACTAAGTTTTTACAATTAGATAATTTGACAAAGACACAAGCGTGACAAGAATTTCACACATTGTCCAAGATTTTTTACTTGTTGTTATTGGCTTTTATACTGCACTCGTTATATGTAAGCAGTCAAATTGCGTTGACTGTTTGTTTCTTTGTCATACACAGTCACTGACCCGATATCACTTTTCCTATTGAATAGACAAATAGAAGTTGCCGAAATGTTCATGTCCGTCATATTTGTTTTTCGTAATAAGTTAACTGTTTTGTTGTAAATCATAAGTCCTGCACCTCCCCCAACCATTATAAAAGCGGCATATTTTTTTTTGATTTTAAAATAAGCTCGGGATATAAAATTAGTATCTCTAGTCTACAAATATATTGAGTGTCATCTCTGAGACTATGTCTGATCTATCGCTATTGGAAGTGCCTTGTAGTTGTCTCCGTATTTCGTGAATTCATATTCCCGAACATGATACTGTAACATATTCATAAAAAAAACCAAGCGCACTTTAACAGCACAGATTGACAGTTGACACACAAACGACGAAATATAAACAAATAAAATACCCAGACACGTAAAACGAAAGAGGATCGAAGCTTCAAAGTAAGGACTGAGCAGTTGCAATTAGTATGTGTACCAAGTCCAATATAACGGAAGACAATATCCCGCATGGAAAAAAAATAGGAATCAAAACGGACAACCCCAAATAACAACATGATCAAAGAGAACAGAGTTGGTATGTTTAAAGAAAATTTACCCATACACTACGCACAATACAGATGCATTGTCGGAGTATTGGGCTGTCGGAGTAATGGGTTGTCGGAATAGTGGGCTGTCGGAAAAGCGGGCTGTCGGAGTAATGGGCTGTCGGAATAATGGGCTGTCTGAGTAATGGACTGTCGGAATAATGGTTGTCGGACTAATAGGATGTCATCGGCTTCTCAATGCACATGATCGTTATTATCACACCACACACCCTTTTGACATTCTGTTCATTACAAGCATATACTTCATAACTACAACAATTGTTAAACCGATTTTTTTTTAAATAGCAACATGTCAAATATCCTTGTTCAGAATTTTTGTGTGTTTATGTCCTCGTATTAAGGCGCATTGGAAGTGATTACCATTACACCTTATTGCTATTTATCCGCCAGACATTACAAAAGTTCCGTCAAATTTTGACGTCCAAAATATTTGACACCACAATAGAAAAGTGATTGTTGTATGACGTCGGTTACACGCCATTATTCCGACAGCCCATTAGTCCGACAGCCCAAGACAACGGATTTTTTTTTAATTTCATTGCCGAAACTAATTGTCCGTATATATGTGGAAACAACTATACGTTAAAATATGATGGATATATCATTTTATTCTGGTATCACCTAAGTTGGAAAAAGATACACAAAGGTATACAGAAAAACACATTAGTTTACATTACATTGCATAAAATAAAAATGAATCAACATTCCAACTGGCCCTTAAACGTATGAAAGTAAAATGTATAAATTATCTGTCTGCTTTGATAGTTTTGAAGTTGCTATTCAAACGAATAATTATTGCCCAAGCAGTTAGTGTTTTTTATTAACCAGTTGACACTAGTATTATAAAACAAACAATAATTTAAAGCTTAATTTATCAATGAAGGCATTAACGAGTACATTTTCGTAGGACAAAATGTTGAATATATAATATTAAGATTATCGCATTAACGGTAACGTCCTGTTTTTAAACAGTTTATATTAGTTAGTTAAGGTTGTACCCAACACTTTAACTAAAATTAATTTGGCTCGCTTAATTTTCATAAAATTTTGACAAGGTATATCCTGAGACCCTTTGACAAAAATGTAAAAATCTCAAAAAATTTGAACAAACCAAATTTTCAGATAAATTACACTGGTTATATAGCAGTTTGACAAACACCAATTTTGATCACTGAGAAGCTTAATATTCCACAACGTAATAAAAACATTTAGCTGATTTTACAGAGTTATCTCCCTTTAGTTTTAGGTACCACCTTAAAGACATGTGTTAATATAAAAAGCATTGCATAATAAATAACTGTTCAGAAAAAGATCAGTATCATTTTTTTAAAAATTAAAATGATATCAATCCATATATTGGTATTGGTAGCCTTCGGCTGTTATCTGCTCTTTGGTCTGGTGGTTGTCTCTTTGACATATTCCATACTTCCATTCTCAATTGTATTTATAAAGGTTAATATATGTATATCTTTTACAGGCTCCAATCCAGAATATGAGCAAGTAAACAGGTATATGTATACGTTCTGGTAACTATGTGTTAATTCAAAGCCAGACGCCGTTGAACTTAACATTAGGTTCACTAACTCGTGCGATTATCGTTGAAATACTTTGTTACTTTCAATTTATCGTGCAGATTTCTAACGAAATATTATAGATAATTATCGGAATTGGTGGTTGGATGGCGTCTAGATCTGTCGTCAATTCCATTACAAATGCAAAAATGCAGTCGATGTTTTTTGTTTATTTCAAATGGGTTTTATCACGGCTGGTAATCTACACACGCAGAACATTTGGTCCTTTTCAAACCATTCAACAATGTCCAAAAACAGGTCGAATGCAATGTTGTTTTAATAAAGGAAAACGTCCACTAATGAAAAAAAAACAAAAAAAAACTTTCCCTTTTCCCTACGTCTGAGAGTTTATCTAAAGCACTTTGAAAAACTTTTTATTCTTCCTCAATGTCTTCCATGTGGTCTACTACGTGGTCGTCTTCTATGACTTCTTCTATGTCTAATACATGCTCTTCCTTATGGTCTTCCTCGAGATTATCTTGGCTTACATCGATGTTCGTGAATAATAAATTCTGTATATCTGCCTTTTTTGTTTCGAAAATTTCGTGATTTTGGGTGAACAGATTACGTCTAATATATATAGGTGTTGAAGTTTTGCTCGGCGATATACTTTTCTTAAATATATGTGGTGATCTCTGTGGCGTATATTTGACGACAGGACTACTCCAAGAGGATTTAGTTCGCTTCGAGGGCGGGGATAACTTCTATCTCCAAGGCTTTTTGTAGAGAGTCAACTTCAGTCTTCTTTCCTTTTTCCTTTGAATAATGGCATTTTCTGAATTTGAACAAACAATTTTAAATAGTTTGATTTCATTGAATCAGTGATCAGTTTACATCTATGAAAGCATGAGGACAAATCTGTGATTTTAAATCAGCATTGATCACATTTATTGAGTCAACAAAAGTCACAAAACCAAAGATTAAAAAAAATGTGTGTACTTCCCCTCACGCATTCACGATGTCCTCAATAAGAACCGATCCCCTCACGCATGACTTAATGACAAAATGTAGTTTTTGGAATTATTAAGACGTCTATCAACACCGGACAGCGTACACGCCGCCAAAAATAACATTTATACCCATCGCCCTAAAAAAAATGAATTTGAACTTGTAGGTCTGTAAATAGAACCATTTCAAAATTGAATTGTCACTTTTTAGGCGATATCTCGTGGGGCAACTGATTTTGTAAGAGTTCAACTCTACGTACAACAGTATATGATACATGTATCTCTTCGTTAAAGTATTCACCACAGCATAGATTTCTCTGATTTTCAATATTTTGATCAGTTGCCCAAGAAAATTGAGATTTAGAAATGTACATACCTTTTGAATCGGTGACTATCACTCCACTCAAGCACAACCGGAAAATCCTCCCACGGTTTTCATTGCAGAACCAAATGTTGTGCGTGTTTAGATAACCGGCCGTGTTATTTATTTATTTTACAAAAGGCTTTTCTTAATAATGTACCTTACCAGTTTATTGAAGTATGAGCAAAAGTTGCGACATGTGAAATGTGCCATAAAATAAAATCAACTAAGAAGCTATTAGATGTTGTTTCTAATTCTCTATTGAAAACAAGTGGCTTCATTAAAAACTACAAAAATCAAAATAAAGCTAGACAGACATTATTACATAATAATTCACAAATGGATATTTAAACCAATGTAAACCATGCAAAAATGCTTTATTGTATTTAAACAATGTCCTTATAGATCTTTATACGTTTGTTTTAATTTTTAAGCATATCTACTTATGAAGAAATTGGAATAGCAAACCCGGGATCACATTATCAAAATGCGAACAAAGACAACGAAGGTATTGCCTCATTCACATGTTATTTAGATTTGGGCTGCCTAACGATGAAACGTTGGACTTTTTCAAAATTTTGTCTGTTTAAGGTTTTAACTAGCCACCCCTTTTTTGCAATTACATAGCGTGTTGTATATTATGTTAAAACAAAAATTGAACGTGATGTAAAATTTAACTTCTACTACGATTACAATCATCATCATTCGACACTATATTTTCTTCAAACTTAGTCCCTTTGTTAGAATCCATGATGAACGCAACGCAAAAAAAAATGCTTTTCTTGTGACTGGAATAATTGTGTTAAGACACTGAGGTTCCAATTTGACCTAATCTTTGTCTTTATATTATATCCTCTAACAAAATAGAGGCGGGTTATACCAAAGGGACATTCAAATTCATAACTCGAAATGAACTGACAAAAAATAATATTACCGTACACGGAACACAACATAGAAAACTAAAGAGTTAGCAATACGAGGTTTCATTCACAAATCTCATACTGTTTTGTTTTAAATTTTGTATTTGTTAAAACATTTTTCTTTTTAATACTAGTAAGTATTACATTGTCAAATTGTTATTAAAACAGACAGAATTCTAAAATCAAAAGAAAGAGCGACAACATCCATAGACGGATCCAGGGTTTGGAGCCCTTTTTATGATCATTGCTTTTCAAAAGGGACATCAATTTTTACCCCCCTTTCTCCAGGGTTGGACCTCCTCTCCCTGTTTGTGAAAAATTGTTGGATCGGCCCCGGACACCACGAAAAAGACAAACAGCATACATTGTAAAATACACATAAAACAGCTTTATTTTGAAAATTGTATATTTCCTGGAAGCTTTAAAAAATGTATATCAGTATCAGTGATAAAAAAAGTTAACGTTTTTTAGAACAATTGATTATGTTATGTTAGATGTGTGATGTTTTAAGGATAGCTTCATGTCAATAGCAATATGTTTTTCTTCATCTTTGCAGAGTCAAAACAGCGACACGAAACAGCAACTGTATATGTAAATACACAAACATCAACTGTATATGTAAATACACAAACATAGATTGGACAGTGTGTGCAAATACACAAACATAGATTGGACAGTGTGTGCAAATACACAAACATAGATTGGACAGTGTGTGCAAATACACAAACATAGATTGGACAATGTGTATCTGTTGAATATTTACTACTTATCTGAATTTATTAAAGATTAATTCTTTGTTTTTAAAAGAAGCCTTTTGATATTACTATATACGTAGTAGGGGTAGGGTTATCTTTGATAAGTTTGGCTAAAAATTTGAGTCCCCAATGCTTCTTAACTTCTTTATTTTGTTTTAATTTTAACACTACTAGATAGTCTTTTGTGGAAGACACGTACGTCTAGTGAACAAAATATACGTCTGGTATATTCGATGATTTTATTTGTTACATTCATGATTGAAAACTTAAAGGTGTGAGAGCATAATATTGCTGCTTTCACAAACGATTTAAAACTTTCGAATTATAGGTTTTGATATTAAATCAATTTTTTGAAATTTTAAACTTTGAGTTCCTAATTGTGATGTTAACATCACCCTATCGAACATTTTATGGCCGTCATCACGAGATATCTGTTTCACAACTGACTATGGATAAGTTCTAACTGATGAAGCAACAATCCAATATTTTCGTGGTTTTATTTCCCCTGCTTTCTTTTCTTCAAGTCATCATGGTAGTATTGCAGCTTCGGATTATGGTAGTATTGTGGACAAAAATCATCACCAGAAAACAGGTATCTCAAAAATGATACATACTAACTTGTAATGTTGTTTTAAAAAAAACAAGGAAGTCTTAAGTACTAAGACATAAGTCCGAGTTCATTTTTTTGTAGTTTCTAAATAATTTTCTGATCAAAGGAAGACAACTCATTTTGTTTTCTTTTACTAATATAATGCTGTAAAGAGTTATGTGACCCTTTATAAGAATATTCATTAAACTGACAAAAGTAAGTTTATTTCGATCTTAGTGCACATCTGAAAGATAAATTACACGAACATTTACAATCTTTTAATGCTGCACTGAACGACCTGAAAGTTTATAAATGTGCTTTAAAAAGAAAACATAAATATTTGTTGGAGTCATTCTGTATACCAGATTTAAAGTGATAGTATTTCCTTAAAAAAATGATTATTTGGCTCATACACATATTTTCTAAACTAATTTTATTAATTCTAAATTTGGATTTGCATTTCAAAGAGTGGGTGTAAACTTGAGTTTCAATTGATAAACGTTCAAATAATGCATCTAAAGACGGTTTTGCAAATATAGTATGCACTTGGGTGGGAGGGGGGTGGGGGGACTTCTTTTCGTTTTGTTGTCTTTTATCTGTGTAACTACAGACTATGTTACAGTGTAGTAATTATTAAATTCTAACACTGTATTGGTTACATTTAACTTGATTTCGGCAAAACATGTA
This sequence comes from Mytilus trossulus, assembly GCF_036588685.1. Taxonomy (NCBI): domain Eukaryota; kingdom Metazoa; phylum Mollusca; class Bivalvia; order Mytilida; family Mytilidae; genus Mytilus; species Mytilus trossulus. Next base: position 6,403,978 of record NW_026963290.1, on the reverse strand, counting down.
TGATCTTTTTACAAACAGTAATGCATATCACAATTTAAAAAATTGGATATAAAATTACATTGATATTATTAAAAAAAATATCAAAATACGATACGCACCCATTAGTAAATTTAAATGTTGCATATTTGTATATCCATTAAGGAGGCATTGACCTGAGACTATTTCAAATTTAAAATTCAAACTAAAACATTTTTTTTTACAAACAACTGTAAAACAGAAACATTATTCTAAATTAAAAGTCACTTGTCATTGTTTTGTTTTTTTAATATGATGTTCAGTCGACGTGGTTCATAGTGTTTCTCGTTTTTTATATTGATTATACCGTTGGTTTCCCCGTTTGATTTGTTTTACACTAATAATTTTGACGGACCTTTACAGCTTACTCTACTGTTCAGCACAGGCTCCCCGTTGAAGACCGTACTTTGACCTATAATAGTTTAATTTTATAAATTGTGACTGCGATTGAGATTCGTCTCATTGGCACTCATCCGACATATTCTTATATCTACATACATACTAGTAGTTCTGGAGCCATGTCAACGAAACTGTCTCATGACTAGGACATGTGTTATGATGGCATTAGGACATGTCTTACAAATTTAGTCCGAATTCAAGTTAACGAAAGTCTTGAAAGATATGTCCTAACGTTGCATGGTTCTTACATTCGGATATATGCATATCAGACATTAGGTTGGTCCCTTCCGTAAAACATTCAGTATGTCTTCGGAATATACAAATATTAACGGTCGGTATGAGCTAATGATGGCCTTTAACTTTTCGGTTCCCGGTTTAAAGACGTCCACATACGGTACCAGTTAAAATGGCGTTAAACGTCAGACTGAAGTAATTTCTTGATCAGTTCTTGGAAACATCCCAAACTCATTCATTCTTGATTTTATAACAGGGGGGGGGGGGGTCATAATTATATTAAAGCAAAGGCTTTTTATCGGGCATCGGCAATGGAACTGCCCTTTTATGAGATTTGTCTCATTGGCTGTCATACCACATGTTGTTTTTACAAAGATAAATTACATTGAATTAAAAAGGTCAAAAATTTAACTGACAGTAAAATGTTAACAATTACAAAAAATGTGCATGTTCGATAGGGATACATGTTTTGCCTTGCAAAAGTCTGCCTTGAGTCACTAGCCCAATGTCTGAGTCTTGTACATGTAAATTAAAAATAGATACAAATTTTGTAAAATAATTTTTGAGGGTCTTATGAAGGAAAAATGGGGAAATTTCTGGTTGCCGTGCTGAAGGCATTAATATGTGCCCAACTGTTTTAGGGTCTGTATGACCGAATGATTTATTGTCGGACATTATTAGGGTCACAAAACGTTTGTGATACATTGCTGAAAGGCTTAAAAGCAAAATACAAATATAAAATCCTTTCAATACCTCATACTCATTTGGACTAGCAGCAAGCATCATCGGATACAGACAGCCTGAGAACCTTTACTAAATTTATTAATGTTTTTTATCTTAGGCTTTTACGTTTGTACTTCTTTCAAAAATTTCACTTGATGTAAATGTAGCTGTGTATGCCTCTATATTAATATGACATCCCCCTTTTTTTGGAGGGGGGATTAAAATATCATCACGAATCCGGGTCCACTATAAACCCAGGTCTTTAAGTTGTAGACATGTTTTGAGGATCACTGCTTCTCAAATTGCTTCTGTGTACGCCTTTTTGAGCCCCATTAGAAGCCGATTAATAATTGTTCAAAAAAATTATACCACACGAATCAGTGAGTTTGGCTATCTTACTTTCAATTTGGGCAACTTGAAATTACTCCACTCACCTGTATCGTGGCTTTCTGTAACCGACAACCATCTTGGAAGCGGCGAAGAGGAACAACAATGCGTAACTGCGCATGCTCGAGGTCGTTCATTTCAAATAGTAAAATTAGCCCATATAATACTGGACGGTAATGTCAAGAATTTCAATAACGGCCGGGAAACAGACTAATCAGACATCAGACTAGGACTTATTTTGAACTGAATTTTAATGTGCGTATTGTTATGCGTTTACTTTTCTTCATTGGCTAGAGGTATAGGGGGTGAGGGTGGGGGGATCTCATAAACATAAGCTCGCCGTATTTTTGTGCCTGTCCCAAGTCAGGAGCATCTGGTCTTTGTAAGTCTTGTATTATTTTTAATTTTAGTTTCTTGTGTACAATTTTGAGTTTAGTATGGCGTTCATTACCACTGAACTAGTAGATATATTTGTATAGGGGCAAACTGAAGGACGCCTCCGAGTGCGCGAATTTATCGCTGCATTGAAGACTGCGAGTGACCTTCGGCTGTTGTCTGTTCTCTGGTCGGGTTGTTTTTTCTTCTAGACACATTCCCCATTTCTATTCTCGATTTTATAGGTGTCCTAAGTTGAAATAAAAACAAAAATATTGCCTAGAGACGCAATAAAAACAACAAATATTGCCGGAGATATTCTGATTCTTTTAGCAGAAAACAAATTCCGATTACTGTACCTAAATATTAGGGATGTCATTTTTTTATGCAAGTACAATGACAAAGGCATCTTAGTAATACTCACTCGGAAATGTAAGACGTATTTAATTCTGTTATAATAGTTTTTTGAATTGATATGATTATGTTGCATCTAAAAACGCGGCAGGTGCGATCAAAATCGAGAAGAAAAAGTTTAAACTAAAATATTTTATTTCGTTTCAAAGATCAAAGAACAGGCCTTTTTTCATCACAACAGTTGATTCTGTCAAAATTCTTTCAAAGCTATTAACATTAAAAAAAAAATATATATATCAAATTAATATTTTTTTTATGCTTGAAATTATCAGATGATCTAGGATGATTATCGGTCATGTTTACTATCACTGCGCATGCTCAATCAATCTTGCTAATGAATGTTTCAAAATATCATGAGTTTGCAATTATGGTACTATATTTAAATTAACACCTTTTTTTTTCTGTCGACTAACTGTTGTAAATGAACTAGGCTTTGTTGTTTGTTAACGATGAAAAAAATCCTTGACCTTATTTGCTTTACACAATATATATATATGCATGACTTTACGTACTTTTCATACGTTTTTAATAACAATAAATGTTTCATATTAAGATTTAACGTAAATTTATATACAAATTATTCATCAGATTTTAACGGAAAATACACATTTAATAAGTCATATCGAGAAAGAAAAAGGTTACAAAATGTAGAAGAATACCTACAAAAAAAAAGATTGAGCGAAAGAAGAAATCATATGCAAGAAATACCGAGTTGTCAAAAAAAGATTAACGTAGAATCAACAGAAAACATTTGAAGCTCTATCGACAAAGAAAAAAAGCAAGAAAAGCAAGCTAAAAAAAAAAAAAGGTTTAAAATAAGCGAATGTCGTCTAAAAAAAGAATTAGTAGGGCTATTTCTAGAGCTTATAAAAATCACACTATCATTGGCGGATCCAAGGGGAGGGTTCTGGGGGTTGGAACCCCCCCTTTTTGGACGATCAATGCATTTGAAAAATCAATAAAACAAGGAAAACATAACACCTTTGACTTCCGCGGATGCCGAAATGAAATATGTCGGTCTTGAGCCGTCCAAATATAATACAATAGAACGTAAATTATAATTTCACAATGAGACTTTGCAAAAAAAAAAAACACTTGAAGGCTGTTGATCCCTGATTTAGTATGAATATTCAATTTGTTTCAAAATCAAATGATAGAGCCAGTTTCATTTAACTTTTTATATAAAATCTATTTTTAGTTTAAATAACATGTCAATATAGTCAGAAACCAGTAAAAGTTGTTGGCTGTAATTATTCAGCTTTCAGCGTTCCCTAAGAAGGTCGATCAAGAAAAGCGCTTTGATTGTAACTTTTAACGTTATGTTCTCATTTTCTTATTGATTATATGACGATCATAATTATATTGCCTTGTATCAATGATTTAAGTTAATATTTTTTTTGGTACGGTAGGAATACTGAATGCATGGTGTCCCAATTAAGGTTGTGCTAGTCTACCATGTGGGGTGTTATTGATATATAATGTATCTTATTTACGCCGAAATTAAGAGTACAAAGATCAAATATAAGTAGATTGGAGCCAAAATATACTGTTACAAGGTATACATAAACTCATCATAGATGAATTCCAGGATATAAATTTTGCCGGTTTTTGTGCCAGACGCGCGTTTCATCTACAAAAGACTTATCGGTGACGCTCGAATCAAATAAGTTTTAAAGGTAGATAAAGCCAAATAAAATTAAAAGGCCAAATAAAGTAAACGTTTATATCCAACTTATAGCTCTGGTTTTGTAAAAGTTGAAATCATTTATATCATATATATAAACGAATACCATAAACATTATTTTCAGCAGTTATTGTTATGTAATAGTGGCCGCTGTACTACATAAAACGCTTATCTACCATTTGTAGGTGTCGGCATTTTAAAAATTGAAAATTCTTTTCAAAAGTTTATATCAGCGATAATGTTAATCTTTTGGGGAATCCAATATATAGATAGTCACCTTTTCTTTACTTTGATACTTCCACGAGGGGCTCTGATAATGGTAATGAAAACAAAATATTCTGTGCAAGCAGAGGACAAGAGAAAAAAAATCTGAATCCAAATTTTCTCCATGCCTTATAGTGTTAAATTTTGATTCAGATAAATTGATTAATAGCGATGAAAAAACTTGTTAGCGCTTCGACAAAACTACCACACCCCACTTTTAAAGTTAAATGGTTGCTCCGTTATAGACAACGTTTTAACTGGTTATCAAATATACGTAGCTCAATTGGTCCGAGACCACCATTGTCGTCCCTTAATTTTTCGTTGATCAAAAATATAGCCCCTAGTGATGAGAGTGGATTACTAACCATTAATTTGTATACCCCTTCCAAATTTATTCTTCCATGTTTAATGCCTCTATCGTTATGCAATCGATAAAAAAAGAAAACAAAACGTTTAAAGTTACATGAGACCGAAGCGCTTTTTCTGGATCTACCTTAATCAGGAACGTCAAAAAGGCGAATACTACTATTTGGTTTACTGCGAGTTGGTGAGTGTTCACTGATTCTTCGAAATGTTGAGCACTGGGAACACCAAATAGCTCTGAATTATTTATCTCAAATGCTAACCTTATATAAGAGATTTAAATCAACTTATTTGGTTCCCGTTTAGATAGGTTTAATTATTTTTTTTTTGATAAATGCACAACCTTAAAATTTCAGGATACTGTTATCCCATGTGATGTCTTATATGTTTCATAAAAAAAACACGGCTTCTTCTTTTCATTATTTATTTTGTATAATTGAAATTATTTGATATATTTCGTGCTATTTATTTATAATTAAGACTGATTATTATCAAAGCCGTGTTTATTTTAATGTTTACAGCGGTACTCTCTTGCCGCTCCTTTTCTATTTTTGATATTTTAATCAAAAATTTAAAAAATCAAACTTTCAAAAAGTGAAAAAATCAAAATTGCACGTTAGGTTTAGTATTTTAAAAGTTTGATCAAATTCCTAAACTATCAAATTTATAAACGATATTTAGAATTTTAATATTTTAATAATTTGGTTAAAATTTCAAAATTTCAAAACTTTTACACAATTTGAAATTTTGATATTTTAAGATTTTGATCAAAATTTCAAAAATCTAAAATTTCAAAACTTTTTATAACTTTTAATTGATAAGTGTTACACGGACCTACAAGCGTGCATTCATCTCTGTAGACAAAAAGATAATTGATAACCTTGTCATTTAAAATGCTCTTTATAATTTTGATAAAAGAATAACAGCTGTCTGTATTTTTAATCGGTTATCTCGAGTTACTTCCCTTCTGCACCGTGACATTATTGATGAAGCGATACGTATAATTAGAATTTGTCTTAAATTACCTTAGTATCGTATTATGAAATTGATCAATTTATAGCAAAATGAAAAAGGATACTCATACATTGTGAGTTATTAGTATTTGCTGTTTAAATTTAAAACGAAAAAGGTATATACATTTTAGTTAATATGTAATTTGATCATAAATATGCGTGTTGGTGGTTATGTTCCGGACCATATGAGTATTTGGACCATACGCGTATGGTCATGACCATATGCGTATACTCATATGGTCCGACCATACGCGTATGGTCCGACCGTACGCGTATGGTCGGACCATATGAGTATTACATGTATACTCGTTTGGTTATTAACGGACTGGACCATATGAGTATTTGGACCATATAGGTATTTTTTCAAATATACAATAGAAATAATACAAATAACTTTATCTTAAAAATAAATGTGTTTACAAAAAAATGTATTAATTTTACATGTCAAAAGCTACATAAACATTAAATATTGATGCCACAGTCAGTTGATCTTAGTTTTCATCGCTAATTGTTTTCGTGTATGCTTTTGTATACTTCAAATGAAATTCACACGGTACCATACATGTAGTTTTTTCTGAGATTGCTTGTTTTGGCTGCGTGCAGTGATATCGACTCGGACAATTCCGATGTGTCTACGGTGTTTTTGAGAAACTCTAGATCTCCAATATCGTAAAATGAATTTCACAGATCAAATTACATAAAGACAGTGGCTTTATCATGGCTCTTAAATGCTATTTTACCGTCTTATAATTAAGATTAAATAGAAGTATAGAAACAAAGAATAGAAAAAATAAAGAAACATACACTTTTAATATTTTACTTTTAAAATGTCTTAAAAAATATCATGATCTTTAAAAAATATCATGATCCTTGCCGGTGATGTCACCTACTTAAAACAATAAAATTCCTTGTACAGTATGTTCATTTAATTTTGGCATCTTTTATAATTGTACTTACAAATAGTAAGAAATATTAACTGTGCGAAACTGTTTGTTTTAAATAAATTTTTTTTAATATACATAAAATGACATTTTAGTGACGTAACAATCAGAGGGGTCACACCTAATGAAGAGTTTAAAAGTATACGTGTTGATTACCCCGACCATACGCGTACGGTCCGACCATACGCGTATGGTCGGACCATATGAGTATATACCCATATGGTCATGACCATACGCGTATGGTCCAGATACTCATATGGTCCGGAACAGTTATATAATACTCTTTATAAAAACACTATATGAAAAACAGTCCTTGGTGCGTAGAAGAGGTCAAGAAGACTATTTTTAATGGGTTGACATGAAACGTAATATTAATTATTTCCAACTTTAAGGCTTTTGTATTAATCTTATCGTTAGAGTGTTTTTTTGTGAATTTAATTGTATTGGAAGCGAAAACATTGAATCTATCATAAAACTATTGCAATAATTCATTAGCTGTGTAATAGACCATCAACACAGGTCATGTCAATACGTCATCAAGACTGCGTAGACCAGCTGTTGTGTTTGATTCTGTCTGCCGTGTTTGGTTTTCTCTTAATTTTATTGTTCAAAGTATCGTAAAAGAAGAATGCGTCTGAGGTCACGAATGCCCCTGCTCAAGCTTTTTCGATTTTCCAAGTTTTAAAGGACCACAACTCCAAAACATAAATTGACTTACTGTCATAACTCGAGCTCTGCATTTGGTTATTAGCATTGTCTTCAAGTTTAATATAAATTGTAATAGTCAAAATGAAAAACAACAACTCCATATTATAAAGGGGGATGATTAAGTGACTCACAGCCAACATTCTGTCTGTGAGTTTAGTTATTTGTATTGTGTATGAGTTTCGTGAAATATTGATGATGTAAACTTAAGATAGTCTAGAGTGCAGAAACGAAAAAGGGATAGACGGAAGGACAGTCATGCAAGGTTAACATCAAATCCCCCATTGTCTACAGCGGGATATAAAAAAAGTCAAAGTTAACACTGAATCCGCCAACCCATTTGTCTACGGCGGGATAAAAAACTAGAGGCTCTAAAGAGCCTGTGTCGCTCACCTTGGTCTATGTGAATATTAAACAAAGGAAGCAGATTGAAAATTGACTACAAAGGTCAATAACTCCTAGAGGGTCAATTGACCATTTCGTTCATGTTGACTTATTTGTAGATCTTACTTTGCTGAACATTATTGCTGTTTACAGTTTACCTATATCTATAATAATATTCAATATAATAACCAAAAACAGCAAAATTTCCTTAAAATTACCAATTCAGGGGCCGCAACCCAAAAACAGGTTGTCCAATTCATCTGAAAATTTCAGGGCAGATAGATCTTGAGCTGATTAACAATTTTACTTCATGTCAGATTTTCTCTAAATTATTTGGTTTTTGAGTTATAAGCCAAAAACTGCATTTTACCCCTATGTTCTATTTTTAGCCGTGGCGGCCATCTTGGTTTGATGGCCAGGTCACCGGACACATTTTTTAAACAAGAAACCCCAAAGATGATTGTGGCCAAGTTTGGATCAATTTGGCACAGCAGTTTCAGAGAAGAAGATTTTAGTAAAAGATAAATAAAATTTACGAAAAATGGTTAAAAATTGACTTTAAAGGCCAATAACTCCTAAAGAGGTCAACTGACCATTTTGGTCATGTTGACTTATTTGTAAATCTGACCTTGCTGAACATTATTGCTGTTTACAGTTTACCTATATCTATAATAATATTCAATATAATAACCAAAAACAGCAAAATTTCCTTAAAATTACCAATTCAGGGGCCTCAACCCAAAAACAAGTTGTCCAATTCATCTGAAAATTTCAGGGCAGATAGATCTTTACCTAATTAACAATTTTACCCAATGTCAGATTTGCTCTAAATGCTTTGGTTTTTGAGTTATAAGCCAAAAACTGCATTTTACCCCTATGTTCTATTTATAGCCATGGCGGTCATCTTGGTTATTTGGCGGGGTCATCGGACACAATTTTTAAACTAGATATCCCAATGATGATTGTGGCCAAGTTTCAAATAATTTGGCCCAGCAGTTTCAGAAGAGAAGATTTTTCTAAAAGATTACTAAGATTTACGAAAAATGGTTAAAAATTGACTATAAAGGGCAATAACTCCTAAAGTGGTCAACTGATCATTTTGGTCATGTTGACTTATTTGTAGATCTTACTTTGCTGAACATTATTGCTGTTTACAGTTTATCTCTATCTAAAATAATATTCAAGATAATAACCAAAAACAACAAAATTTCCTTAAAACTACCAATTCAGGGGCAGCAACCTAACAACGGAATGTCAGATTCATCTGAAAATTTCAGGGCAGATAGATCTTAACCTGATTAACAATATTACCCATGTCAGATTTGCCCTAAATGCTTTGGTTTTTGAGTTATAAGCCAAAAACTGCATTTTACCCCTATGTTCTATTTTTAGCCGTGGCGGCCATCTTGGTTAGTTGGCGGGGTCACCGGACACAATTTTTAAACTAGATTCCCCAATGATGATTGTGGCCAAGTTTGGTTAAATTTGGCCCAGTAGTTTCAGAGGAGAAGATTTTTGTAAAAGTTAACGCAGGACGACGACGACGGACGACGACGACGGACGACGGACGACGACGACGGACGACGGACGCCGGACGCCAAGTGATGAGAAAAGCTCACTTTGCCCTTTGGGCCAGGTGAGCTAAAAAGGAAGATGGGTATGATTGCGAATGACACAACCTTACACCAGTAACCAAATGGCATAGAGGTTAACAACTTTATGTCATCGTACGACCTTCAACAATGAGGAAACCCCATATCGCGTAGTAAGCTATAATAATATCCGAAATGACACAGGTAAAATCTTAAAACGGACTGGTTATTTACAGAACAATAAACAAAACAAAAACTATCAATGATAAGCAGCAACAAACGTTAACCATCACTGAATTATAGACTCCTGACTTTGGACAGACATATAACATGTGGTGGGGTTAAACATTGTTCCTGGTTTCGGACAGTGGGATATTAGTACAACATACGAAATAATTATAAAATTCAGTTGACAAAGACTCATCTCATCAGAACGATACAAAGCAGAAGCATATTTAACAAAAACACAGATCGGACGTTGCTGGGAATGTATGGTAACAGATCTAGCTTTAGTTTCGATCCAGTGAAATGATTTTTGTCGCGGTTACGACCCTGGTGAATAGACAAACTATTCTAATGCACAGTTTAAACACTTTTTTATGTTATGCCGAATTCATTTCTTCAGGGATGTTCTCCTCTGTGATTCTTTTTTAGAAGTGTATTAGTTCATACCACCATTTTACTATTATTCGGAAGAAGTATACATGTAACTGTAAAGACTAGACTTTGTCAATCTTGTATGTTTTTTTTATATATAATATGATACGGCAGTTTAGAGTGACGCCAATTTCCAATCACTAGTACACGGCCAGCTGAAGGTGAAGACCCATTGGTGGCCTTGTGCTAAAATGTAGTTTCTGCTCTTTTGTCGGGTTGTTGTTTCTTTCTCACGTTCCCAATTTCCGTTCTCAATTTCATTTGTTGTAAAAAATAAAACTATGTCATTGTGGAAAATTCAACATCATGATAGCGTTATTCGGTGTCAAAATGTACTACTGTAACGATTGCTCTAGTTAAAGGACGACATCAAAAGATCGATGAAGGATAAAAAAAAAAACTTAAAACAAATAGTTAGGGGGTGGTAGGTTAACATTGCTGCAAGTTTTGTTAATTTAAAATCGATTTTACATATATGTAGTATCCATATAGATAAATCAATTTTTCCAAAATTAAGTTATGAAGGGGAGGGGGGGGGGGGGGGGGGATCAGTGAAAAAACTACTAGTATGTGAATTAAGTTTTTTTATCCTTCATTGAAGTTTTGATGTCGTACCTAAATAAGAATACATGTTTGTTCTTTGGTCGTAGGTGTATTACATGTATATCCACTGTGTATCATCGCCACCGGAAATTGGGTACTAACGAAGCGGAGAGAAATAGAAAAAAAAAGTAAACAAGTTAAGAATTCATTCAATTTAAAGCATTTCCTCTCATTTGATGAGGGTGCCGCTTAAGAAATGATTTGCTGATATATAATTCTTCAAATTATTAGGCAGATAAGTACAAAATTAATACAAGATTTTGTGTAATACTCCAAAACTTGCCACTTAGTACCGGAAAATTTCGAGGTCGATCGTCCTCTGTGGCCCTATTCTCAAGATATTGAACTGTTTTTCATTATTTTTCCAGACACGTTTTTAGATTATTATAGTCTGGCATCATATTTGCTGAAATTTGATGTCAAAAACATGTTTTTTAAAGAATATGGACAAAAACATTGTTTGTTTGTTGTACGGCGAATTGCAGGATGTTGTACGGCGAATTGCAAAATAACAATTTTTGTCAGTACGGCGTCTTGCAATATATTATAATTTTAAGAGGAAATTAATCACTGTTTAGATAATATCAAGTGACCATATATTGTTGATATCAAAGCTTTACAGGCTTACACATATACAAAATGACACATTTATACAAATATAAGTCGTTAATTTAGTTCAGAAGTCCTCGTTGCGTACCGCTTTTCGATTTTGTACAAGAAGTTTTTTTTCAACCATATTATCCTAAATACATTTATATATCGTTATACTACTAACGACTGTTGTCTTATTTGTTGTTAGGTTGAAATTGTGTAAGTTCATTAAAATAAATCGTCCATTCATCTTTTCTTGGTGCTAGGTTTTTTTTTTAGATAAAAACAGTGGAGATGTGGTATGATAGCAAATAAGATAACTATCCATCAGGATAAAATAAAGTGTATGCAAGCAATTATATGCTATCGTAAGGCCTTCAACAACGAAAACTCGTACCTTATAGTCGGCTATAAAAAGCACCGACAGAAAAATGTGGAATGACTCAACAAGAAAACTATCGGCCTAAATCATATACAGTGTAACAAAACAATTTATGAAATCAACCAATAAGATAGAGATGAAGAAACAACAACCACAGAACCACAGGATCGAGAATTCGGACAGAAAAAAATAAGAAAATACTTTGTTTTCATCGAAATTAAGGAGAAACAAATCGTGAATTGCCTTTCGAATTAATTTTCTTGTCAGTTTCTTTTTGAAAATATATAATTTGCATACATCTTAAATGCTGTCAAGCAAATGGTATTTCTATCTAATGCATTTTATCTAATGCATAATTAGATGGGGGAGGGGAGGGGGTCAGTTAACATGTTAACAACACCTCGACTTTGGCAAAAACAGTTAACAACAAATTTAAAATGCTGATAAGAGTTAACAGCAACTTTAATTTACCCTTTTTTCCAAACGAACCCAAAAGCAATGAAAAGGGGAAGTGCATATCTTCAATGTATTCAAAAACTTGAGAACCACTGTACAAAGTCGCAGAAATGCCAAGCTCCATAAGGAATCTTTTATAAAGCTGACTTATTTTCAGAAGACACACGCAAGTACCATATTTTTTTATTGACACATGGACAGACAATTGAACGGATGGAAAAGCAGACGGAGTAATTGACTCCAAGAAAAAGGACTATGTCATGAATAATCGAAAATGCTTCTAACAGCAAAAAGGAGGCTTCTTCTGGTTATGTATATTGTTGAGTAAACGTTTTATGTCAGTCAGTCGTAGCAAACTTGAGTTGTCGTCATGACGTAGGAAAGTGTAACAAACAGATAGAATGAGTGAATACTATAGGGCGCGAACATTATTTTTTTTATGGCGGGGGCTCTTATAAATTATGGTTACATCTCAGTCAGGGTATTCATACGACTCATTGCTTTCATGATTTTATTAGGAATTACGAAGGTTTATCTCCAAGTCCCAATTAAGAACTTTGAGCTGATATAAAAAAAGCATTGGTCCATCTTTACATTTCCGAAGTCTTAGACTAGCAAATTTGACATCAATTTGCGAACCAAGTCCTCATTTTCGGCCTCTTCTACCAGGCCACACTGTTCAGTTATTTTACGAATTGCAAATTGAAAAGGTACTTTATTTTTCACAATTCCGTCCAGGTACTCTGGGTCAATATAACTTATCAAACATTCCATATACATCTGAATTATTTTCATCATAGGTTAGCTGGATAAGAAGTGGTCTTTCCTTTTAACGTTTTGGATACATTACAAATAGAAGGCATATATAACTACATTGGTTAGACTTATAAAGAGGGGCATGAGATATCCCTAAACATGTTTAACACTGCTGCATTTGTTGCACCTGCATGACCCAACTTGAGTCCGTAACCTTTGCTACATTTGTATATAGTCTTGTATTTATTTCATTTTTTTAATTTTGGTTCATTTATATGTTTCAAGAAACAAACATTGAACTTTTACCCCCTTTTTGTAGTTAAATGAGTGCTCACGTAGGAGACAGCTTCAGGTATATCAATACACAGTTACAAGTTTAGTTTCGCATTATAGCCATGGTGAATTTTTTAAATATGAAAGTTTTTGTACAATTGAATTGATATTTAGGTAGTTGAATAATAATATAGCCTTCCTAGTTGGTTTATATTAACATTTAGATTTAGAAATTTTGTATTGTTTTTTCAACAAAGATTTGACGCTCGATCTTTTCAATTCAATTTATGGAAAAAAACAGCAGAAATGCATATGATTTTTTTTAACCTTTTGATAGATATTTGTCTATGGTTTCAGGAAAGGTATCACTCTTATTGATTGAAAATTGAAATTTTCCTTTGGACCAAATTTTTTAGATCTTTGTGACATGTTCAACCCCCTATTTTGCAATATTTGGTATCAAATAAATGCTGATTGTTGCCATGGTAACACAAAAAAAAAAGATTATATTTCACCATTATTACTATTGGAAATCGAATCTATGGACGATTCTCTTTCCATAAATATACACATGCATAACTCAAATAGTAAGCCTTATTTATTAGGAAGGAAGGGAAAGAGGGTGTTTAAAAATTATGAGTGTCAGTTCTAAGTTTTTTTCCTATCTGTGAATTCACATCCACCCTAGTGCATAATTTTCTCGTTGCGTTGGGATGTTTCTTCTATTTGGTTCGGCTTCTGTTTCTTTGACATTTTCCTCATTTCCATTCTCAATTTTATCAAGGATTTACTATACTCAATTTTTTTTTAAAAGACATGAACAGTTACATATATGCTGAATATGTCACTCCTTTGCAATATATTTTGAAAAAGAAACTGACAAGAAGCAACGTAAAGAAGGAGAGGGACAGCAAATTTTAAAATGATTCTTGTAAAAAAACAGTTAAGAGCAGTTAACGGAGAAAATAATGTCAAAAACAGTGAACATTTTAAGTATTTTAAAAGTAACAGATAATAGGAATCTCAATTTCAAATAAACAGTTAACAACATTGCAAAGTTTAACAAAACAGAAAATCTGATTACAGACAGTGGGTCGAAAACAGTTAACAGTTTTTAAAATTTATCAGTCAAATAAAAATTTTAAACAAAGTTAAATCTTGAAAATGACAAAAGCAGTTTAACTTAAAAGGGTACCTTTTAAATACTTTATTTTCTTTGAAAGGACGGTAAATAATTATTCTAAAATTAGCAAGTTGCCTTACAGTTGAAAACAAGTTGCCATACAGTAAATTTGTCAACACGAGCAAGTTGCCGTACCCTAGACTTTGTTTTTCATGGTCTATATTCTTTAAAATACATCTTTTTGACAACAAATTTCAGTAAATATGATGCCACACTATAATAATCTAAAAACGTGTCTGGAAAAATAATGAAAAACAGTTCAATATCTTGAGAATGGGGCCACAGAGGACGATCGACCTCGAAATTTTCCGGTACTAAGTGGCAAGTTTTGGAGTATTACACAAAATCTTGTATTAATTTTGTACTTATCTGCCTAATAATTTAAAGAATTATATATCAGAAAATCATTTTTTAAGCGGCACCCTCATCAAATGAGTGGAAATGCTTTAAATTGAATGAATTCTTAACTTGTTTACTTTTTTTTTCTATTTCTCTCCGCTTCGTTAGTACCCAATTTCCGGTGGCGATGATACACAGTGATATCGTGATGGGGAAAAGTAACTAATCATGCAATTTGTTTTTGTTCTCATATTTCTGTTATAACATTTTAATCACATCAGATAATAAACATAATATGCACTGTATATATAATGAAATGACGTAACTAACTAAAAATGTCTTGAATAACGATTAATGAAAAAAATCTGTCTTTATGTGTTGAGAGATGAGAAAAAAGGGGGATAATACAGTCACGAAATACGACTAAATTAATTTCTAAAATTTAAAAATGGTTACAAAATGTTACTTTTAAAGTTGAAATGTGAACAACGAACAACGAACATCAATAAGCACATAACATGTGATAGCACGCTGAAATCAATCACTCTGATAACACATTATACAATTTTGGCCAAAACAATATTTCTGAAACTTTTAAGAAGGTGTAAGTTTTTATACAAAATGTGATGTCTCGGTTTAATGTTGAAGTATCTAAATCTCCAAGAACTATGACGATGAGATGTTTTCTATGTTTTAAAGTTTGATGAAATGCTTTCTGGAACTCCATTTGACACCATTCACTTTTTGTAAAGTTTTCAGTCAAAACTACCAGCGTGTGTGTGCTCTCGTCAATACTTCTAATGATATTCTCAGCAATAGTAGCTCCCGGTACAAAATCTCGTTGATGAAGACACAACCTAATGCCGGGTATGTGTGATTCTAGGTTGTGAACTAAGGTATTGTAGATCCAGTGCTCATCCATGGAACTATAAGATATAAAAGCGTCATATATTGATTCAGCAGAATGAAACGTCGACTGAACCTCAAACGAATCTGTTTTCTTATTCTTACGGAAAATCCTACGTAAACATAATAATGACGAAGTAACTAAAGTTACAAAAGAGAAAAAGAAAATGAGACCTGAATATGCAATAAATTGCTGATTAGTATTTTCCGTATCCAAATCTATGTTACAGTTCTCAACACATGCGCTCTTGAGGTAGGAATAATTCTGTCCCCATGTTGTACGAAAAACTTGTTCGACGCTTAACGTTTTACATAAACATTTCATTTCTCTGTTACAACGTAAATTCACAATTACGTTTTTGTAATACAAATATTTCAACGAATGCAAATCAGCCTTTGTCAATAATCTAATGTTGTTGTTAGATAAATTCAACTCAAAATTGAGATTTTGTAGATACCTCTCTGTTGAGAGAAAATCAAGTTGAGTAATATTATTATTTGAAAAATCAAGCTGTCTCAAGTTTCCGAATTTTGTTGACCATGTCTCTAGACTTAGCACAGTTGGAAACGCTTTCAAACCATTCATGCTTAAATTAAGTGTTTTCAGTTGAGAAAATACAGATTTTGAAAATATATCATGAATGTGAGTATACGTAAAAGAATTTGGACAGGCTGATATTTCAAAATATTTCAGTTGTTTATAAGCGCATTCCCTCTTCTGCAAACTTACATTTTTCATTCTTTCTTTCATTTCATCCATTTGTTGAGAAGATATATCTTGCATGTCCATAATATACTTTGTTGAAATATTACGCAGGATAAATTCATTTAAGAAAACTGAGAACTCACATGTATGAATTAAACTATCACTATTTATCATTACACTTTTCCACATATCTGAGTCTTTGAACTCGAAAACGCTATTTCCTATTTTCAGACTTCTCAAGTAATTTATGTTATTCCTTATCTTTCTCGAACTCACTTCATAAAAGTTTTTAATATAACAGCTTTCAATATTAATAGAATGCATTCCTAGAACTTCGAGTGGACGATGAAGAGCAATGGATACTCCTGCAGAACAACTCACAGTCAAATAAAATTGTGAAATCGCGGGATAACACGACCTCCATTTTCCAAAATCGTTAAATGACCATTCCATATCCCGTTTGATATTGCAAAGCACGTCAGCCTGTTTCCCGCGTATTTTCCATTCACAAAGTCTGGTATACGTTAAGTTGATACTATGCTCACAATTTAACACGACATTTAAATGTAAGATAAGAATAAGATATATAGAAATCGTCATCTTTCAGTCGTGACTTCATAAATGAATCTAAGGTGTTAGATTGGCAGCATGTTGATAGCTCAACATAATATTGAATTGTAGTTTAATTGACAGGTAAAAATAAAAATGGATGGAAATCTGTATAACAAGCATATACCTTTCGATCATTTTTCGTGAATGGCAAGAGGGTACCGGTGTCACACAGGAATATAAATTTCTATATTTATTTAAATTGACTATCCAATCATAAAAAAGAAAAGAAAAACAGGTGGTCCATGTTTGGTAAAATTACATTGTTGTGTGATAACATTTAAATTACAAACTTTAATAATCGTAGAAATTATATTTCTTATTTCTTTTGCAGTGAATTAAAAACCTTATGTCAATACAAAAACATTTCAACAATTACAATCCTTTTCATAACTAAAAAGAGCAGCTGGTTTTCATAAAGTGATCTTAGCTGCGCGTATGGTCTGCAGCTGATGGTCGGTTTAATTTGCATCAATAGCAAACCTGTCCATAATTAATGTCCACATTATCAATGTTTTACAATTAGTTTAATGAAGCAACCAACTAATCAACAAAGAAACTGTATGCATTTTGTTTAGTTTATGTTATTGATATAGTATACTTAAAACACTCCTACATTAAAAGATTAAAAAATAAACATTAATTGAAGCCTTCACGCCTTAAACAGATGTCGCCAAATTTTGTTATGTCTTTTTAATAATATTTTTATCATTATCAAAATGCCCTAAATTTGCGGTCAAAAGTCTGACAAAACTACTGAAAATTGAGCACACGCATTTGTCTTGCAAATATGCATATATAGTGTTAAAATCGGTGTATGTATAAAGATAATATAGAGACCAAAGGTTATGAAATTAAGATTACTAGGTTAAATATATATGGGTTA
The DNA here is from genome assembly GCF_036588685.1 of Mytilus trossulus. Lineage (NCBI taxonomy): Eukaryota > Metazoa > Mollusca > Bivalvia > Mytilida > Mytilidae > Mytilus > Mytilus trossulus. The sequence goes on along the minus strand of NW_026963290.1, from coordinate 6,386,138 downwards.
TTTTCAAACAATTTTGAAAGATTAAAATTGAATCAAAGTAACTTATTCAAACAACCCTCGTCCTATTCAAATTAGGGCAAATAGTACTTTATATCGAACAACATATTAAAATATCCTATCTTGACAATGTCATACAAGAATATGTTCAAACAATTTTTGAAAGTTGGTGTTATATTAGTTACATCGTGTGCTAGTGACCTAATACGGTATATATGGAGTCAGTAAATTCCATATGGGGTGAGAGCGAATATCCATATTGAATTTACTGACCCCATATATACCGTATTAGGTCACTAGCACACTATGTAACGAATTTATCTTACAGACTATCTTAACGTGTGAAATTTAGACAAGTGACCAATCAAAATGAGCAAGTCTTCAATACTAGCTGTTAGCATTAATTCAAGGAACAACTTCCATTGATCCTACAAAAACAGATACCAACAATAAGAACTTGTTAGGTTTAATTGTGTTTTATAAATTCATTTCAATCTTAATCATCAATTTATTAGTCTGTTGAAACCTTTACGATTTTTTCTCAGTACCGTTTTGTTTTTATAAAGGGACGTAACACGTACCGTGTACACGATAAGCCCCGCCCCTACTAACCTAATATAAAATATACACTGTCTCCACGAGGGCACTTTTAACAAATCACATTCCTAGAAATGTGTAGGAGGTAAGATAAGATTTTGACTCTCCTATTATCATGTTCATAAGAATTTTCGGGTTATTAAAAAAATGTTTCGATAAAATTTTAAGATTTTTTCGTAGTCAATAAGGTGGTTTTCAAGAGTAAAATCTTTTATATAATTATTCTGTTAAATGATAGATTAATTGCATCAATGTTGTACTGCAAAATGCCTCTAAAAATTGGTTTACAAGGTTCATAAACATACTAGCCACCAGTAATGCAAGTGTAAGATAGCAATTCATAATGTTCAGCATTTCTTTCTCTTTTTCAAATAAGGAATTATTATTCACCCTTTTAACTTTTGAAAATCAAGTCTATGGAAAATACTGATTACATACATATGCACATGTACAACACAAACAGTCAGGTTAATGTATTATAAATCCGGGAATAGGAGATGATAATTGTGGCTCATTTTTAATTTTTGTTTCTAACTGTGGAGTGCTACCTTATGTGATAACAAATCCGGTAAATAGTCTTTAATTCGGTAGGTCACATTCATGAAAGGGAAGGGGAGTGTAGTAACGACGTAATGAACATATCCGATATCATTTGTGAAACGGTTATTCCATAACGGTCAATCAACTCGTGATGGCTTCCGTTGAAAATGATATCGACATAAAACAATTACACTATGACGAGATGCACAAGAACAGAGCCACGCCACATGTGTGAAGGAAACACGAAAAGGCACACATACAAATTAAAGAACACCAGCAAAATTTAAAGACAAGAATACAAAATATCATAAAACAACAACACAATGACGGGATGTTGAAGCACAAAGCCACACTGACCAAACACACGAATATCAACAAAAAACAGACCAAACAGTAAAAGTAATTTTTATAAAGACAGACAAAGGACACCATACGATTCCAATGAAAAAAGATGAGACGTTCTTCGATATACCCAGACACTGGTGATGTTTTGCAGAGTCTGAGCAGAAGCTGCAAGGTGAAGTAGGTAGATTGCTACTAAGGTGGGGGACATTGATAATTTCAAGATAAAGATCGTTTCGTTTGTCATAGATTCTGGTACCGGTATGATTGTGTATGTCAAATTCGAGGTATATGTCAAAATTAGGCGAAGGATTCCGTGTCTGTTTTTTTTTCTTTAATTTCTATATTTGTGGGATATATTATGGAACCCAATCAGAAAAAAATGGATTGTTAATGGAAAGAACATCATCAATACATGTGTATAAATAAAGGCAACAGTAGTATACCGCTGTTCAAAACTCATAAATCCATGGACAAAAAATCAAAATCGGGGTAACAAACTAAAACCGAGGGAAACGCATTAAATATAAGAGGAGAACAACGACACAACACCGAAACGCAACACACACAGAAACGGACCAAGCAACAGACAAAACACCACGCGAATAAGAAATATAACATCAAAACCAAATATGTGAATTTAGGATAGACAAGTACCGTGCCACGTCTTATCTCAATATCTCAAAATAAAGAGAAAACACAAACGACTCAACGTTTTATAACAATGGCCATCTTCTGTATATCTGTGTATATAATTGAATAACCAGCTGGCTTTTTTTATCTTCTTGTTTTTAACAATTTTCTGAAGAAACTCCAATTTACATGAAAATAAGAAGATGTCGACACGGAGAGGCACACAGTTTGTTCACATAGGAATGCCGATTATTTGTTAAAAAAAAGTCTACCGAGCGCTTCAACCATCCCATGACCTTGGACAGTTGGACATTGGTGTAACAGAACTATATAAAAACAAACCACGAAAATCAGTTAAAAACTTCACCCATCAGATCGTCACAAATGAAATTGAGAATGGAAATGGGGAATGTGTCAAAGAGACAGCAACCCGACCATAGAAAAAAAACAACAGCAGAAGGTCATCAACAGGTCTTCAATGTAACGAGCAATTCCCGCACCCGGAGGCGTCCTTCAGCTGGTCCCTAAACAAATATGTACTAGTTCAGCGATAATGAATGCTAAGCACACATGTAAATTAACAAAACAACGTAAGACACAAACTGTAGTGACTATGACATGTATGAGAATACTGGCTCGGAAAGGTCTGAAAAATGTCTCGGTGGATGCTCAATAAGAAAATGATAAAGGAGAAAAACAAAATCACGTTTTACAAATTTAACTTGGTTCACATTATCATATTCATATTTGTGATTTTGTCAGTTTAAATCATTTTCTTTTGTTACATCTCTATAGTTCACTGTATTCTAACATTACATCACTGATATAAGATCTCAGGATACCCTTCTACAATGTATGTAAAAACGTTTATTTTTTAACACTTGCGTAATTTGTTTCCAATTATTTTTCACGTTAGAATTTTAACGAAATTTCATGATAAATGCACACGTTTTCTATAGCTAGCTTCGGAGAAGATCTTATGTTCAAAGTGTGGATATATACCGTACTGAGAACATTACATAAAATGATCAACAATTCATGAGAAAAAAACTTAAGAGACCGAAACGTTTGTAACTTTAATACTGACAATAAAATCAAATGAAAAAAAAACGTAAATGCAAATGACATAATATTTTCGTACAATACTGGAAAGAAGTCTAGACTTCAATCTTCAAAATTGTTAGGAGGCCTTAAAAGAGTAAAATAAAATCATGTTTTACAAAATTATTTAAACTTGGTTCAAATTGTTATATTCAAATTCGTGGTTTCTTCAGTTTAATTCATTCCAACTATATATTTTTATATAAGTTTGTTTCCATCCATGAACAGAACTTGTTGTACACATAAAATATTTATCAGCTCTTCTCGTATTTCATTCCGTAAAATAAGAGATAATAAATGACCAGATATTTTTCAATTGTTAATAAAATAAAGTAAGTTCAATCATAATAAGGGGACATTTTGGTATATATGTCAACTGTGTAAAACAAATGCTTTCTAATCCAGAGTACGCCAATAAAGTTAAGTGACACATCAGCAATTTATAATAGGTTTTAGCTATCCTGTTACAGAATTGGGGCAATCCAGCTAAAGTTGCGACGGCATGTAAGCCTCAAATCTATGTCCGGCCTCAAATCTATGTCCTTTCTGCAAATCTATGTCCTTTTTGATATTGCATCATAGACGTTCCAAATCTATGTCCTTTATGGTCTCAAATCTATGTCCTTTCCGCAAATCTATGTTCTTTTATACATGTATATTGCGTCATAGACGTTCCAAATCTATGTCCTTTATGGTCTCAAATCTATGTCCTTTCCGCAAATCTTTGTTCTTTTATATATTGCGTCATAGACGTTCCAAATCTATGTCCTTTATGGTCTCAAATCTATGTCCTTTCCACAAATCTATGTCCTTTTTGATATTGCATCATAGACGTTCCAAATGTATGTCATGTATTGTCTCAAATCTAGGTCCTGTAAACAAGAAGATGTGGTTCGTTGATGTTGCAAACACATATTCTATACTTGAGCCCTTGCACACACATGGAGAACACATACCAACTTAATATCAAATTATGGGAACTGATTTATTTAAGCTTTCTCGCGAACGAACGAAAATTGCCCCAACTTAACGTTACTTGCCGGAAAGAGAAAAGAGGGAGCATTAATTTGTTTATTAATATTGGACTATCAGCTGTGTTATTCTTCACTTTGAAATGTCTTTTATTTTGAAAAAAATAATATATAAATATAACATGCTGTATTTTTAAGACCATGTTGAGTCGTATACATATCATATTGACTTGATATATATCATATAATATAGAATTTACGGTTCAATCATTGACAGTTCAAATGAACTGAAATATGTTTATAATGCAAACAAAAAAGACAATCCTTTCAACATCAGCCTTTCTCTACACCACCTTGAAGGTCACTCGATAGAGAAACAAACACGTTTGCAGACTGCGAGTCAGCTAAATGAATACGATATCATAGGAATACATCATAACTCGAAAAATAAAATTAATATTATCCATTTATTGTGATTTACAGGAATATAAAATTGTCTTGTTGTTACACATTAAATGAGCACACAACACTTATATAAAAAAACCTTACTAATGTATATTTCTTGTTTAGAACTACGGGTTAGAACTTGATTGGTACAGACATTTCCTTAGGCGGCAGAAAATGATGACTCGGTACAAAGGAAAATAAATACCGGAAATAAACTTCTCATAGATACCAGGATTGAAATTTGATATTTGCGCCTAATATTTACGCCAGACAGGCGTTTCGTCTACGAATAACTCATCAGTGACGCTCGAACAAAATGTTTAAAAGGCCAAAAACAAGTTGAAAAGCATTGATGAAATACAACTAATACCGGCGTCACACATCAGCGTATAGCTCCGGTGTGTTAAAAATCATTTATTATATACTTAGTAGTAAATACAGATAAATTGTATGTGTAATACAGTCAATGGCAAGCGTGCTGTATCAGCCACCCGTGATGATATCGATATCAGCACGGTTGCAAAAGCTTTATCACACCTTTAATCTGTATGACGTAACGTCATCGATTGCAGTCATCAAAATCCCTAATCTGTATGGCGTCATGTCCAACCTATAATCTGTATGACGTCATTTCAGACCTCCTTATCTGTACCTTTAAAAACCATCTACTTGAGGTATATGTATATAATAAAGTGTATATGATATGGCTTTTTCAATATCACACACCATGTCAACCCTCAACCAATATAATCCCTCGAGCAGAGCTTTTGGGATTATATTGGTGTCTCGGGTTGATACGGATGCGATATTAAAAAAGCCATATGATATTCTCTATTTACGCTGCCAATATGCTTTAAGCGTGTATTGGGCGTAGTAGAAGCGTACCTAAGGCTGAGCGTTTATCCGGCGTTCAAGAAACGTATGTTGGCGTATGTTGCGTGCTTTTTATGTTGCATTAAAAAAAATCCTCGGGTTGTAGCGTTCTTCAAGCATATTTACTTTCCTTCAGTGGCTAGAAGTATAGGGGTATGGTTGATATCTCATAAACAGTTTATCCTCTCCGCAATTTTGCGCTTGTCCTAAGTCAGGAGCCTGTGGCCTTTGTCAGTCTTATATGATTTTTAATTTTAGTTTTTTGTGTATATAATTCGGAGTTTATTATGACGTCCATTATCACTGTACTAGTATACATATTTTTTAAGGGGTCAGCTGAAGGACGCCTACGGTTGCGGGAGTTTCTCTCAACATTGAAGACCCACTGGTGGCCTTTGTCTGTTGCCTGTTCTATGGTCGGGTTGTTGTCGCTTTGACACATTCCCATTTCCTTTCTCAATTTTACATTTGTATTTCGACATACTTCAAACTTATGAAACGCGCTTTGAACGATTGCTAAGCGTTCTAATGGCGTGCAACTAACGTATACAGACTTTGTCAGTTTTCTCTGTACGTTTGGTGAACGCCGGTCTATCCGCCAATGTGTGACGCCGGCATAAAGTAATATATTCCTGATGTAGAAAAGCCTTAGTATTCCAAAGAAAACGCATGCATGGAGTTCAACCAGATGCATTGCAACACATGACAGATTCATAGATGTTACAGATTTTGAACAGACAAAAAAATGAGGCTGATTGGTAACTTGGCGTTAATAATAAATTCATGCGAATTCGAGCGGCCAATCAGTCCATACAACGCTTATTTGAAGTGACACACCTGTTTAATGAAATGCAGAGAAAAAAAAGTGCTCACCTGTATTGTAATTTTTTCGTCACAAGTACATCTCTTTTTTTCAATGTGAAAATATAAACTCAAGGTAATAAGACTATTGCCGTGGCTAAATAACTCTTAACTGACACGATTTAAATTGACCAACCCATTAGCAGACTGTATTCCCCTAATTCTATCATGGCTGATTTCCAAATTTTATAGTAGTTTGAAAGAAGGTAATTTTCTTGGGGTATATTGATTGAACCTTTTTATTGTTTAGAATATTCACAAGATGATCATATTGATAAATGTTTAGGAGACTTGATTTCCTTATTTTTTTCATAAAATGACACCCTTTAACATTTAAGGAATATTTAGTCACATGTTAGGATTTTTATGTTGTCACTTGTTCACTTATTATGTGCTATTGTAGACTAGTTATGTTTTATAACATTTTTTTTTGCGCTCAACCCTTCCACCGAAACCTAACTCTATAAAAAAAAAGTTGCGATGCTAAGGTATTATTTGTGATTTCAATTGCAACCAATTTTAACAAGAGTAAAACACCCTCTATGCAAAAACAGTATTTGATTTTATCCATAGCTTAGATAGTAAAAATGTTATCATAAAATGATATATGCCTCAGGGAACAGTTAGTATCTCAGGTACTGCTAATGTGCTTTCATCCTTGCAACCATTCAATAATAGTACAAACGTATGACATTCATGGAACCTATTTTTTTCAAGAAATTTAATGTATTAAATTGAACTAATTTAAAAGATTTACAAATTTAATGTTTTCATCAGATTTTATTAAGTTTTATTTGTTACATCAATAGATATAAACAATTCACCAAAGTTTCATGGACATTGGTGAAAGCCATTTTGAGTTATTGTCCAAAGTGTTAAAAATCCCCCTTTTTTTATGAATAAAGCCCCATAAATCCAAAACTTAAAATCTGAAATTACCAAAAACGAAAGAGAGCTTACATGTACATCAATTATAGATATAAACAATTCACCAAAGTTTCATGGACATTGGTGAAAGCCTTTTTGAGTTATTGTCCGAAGTGTTGAAAATCCCCCCTTTTTTTTATGAATAAATCCCAATAAATCCAAAACCTAAAATATGAAATTAGAAAAAAACGAATAGGAGCTTTCGTCAATAGATATAAACAATTCACCAAAGTTTCATGGACATTGGTGAAAGCCTTTTTGAGTTATTGTCCGAAGTATGGAAAATCCCCCCTTTTTTATGAATAAAGCCCCATAAATCCAAAAATTCAAATCTGAAATTAAAAAAAAACGAAAGGGAGCTTACGTCAATAGAAATAAACAATTCACTTAAGTTTCATGGACATTGGTGAAAGTGTTTTTGAGTTATTGTCCGAAGTGTGGACGACGGACGGACGGACAACGGTATACCATAATACGTCCCGTCCCGGGCGTTTAAAAACCACATACTTGCGCGACGCCTTTTCGTTTTACTTGAAATTGCGCAGGCTATGCATTTTTTTTTATGGTGGAAAATGTTCTATGATAGATATCATTTTGTCAGACACTTTTCTTTTTTTGATGTGATTCTCCTAATACGCCAAAAAATCTGTATATGAGACAATATCTGAAAAAGTCTACTTTCTATGTTCCCCACTTCGCCAGCTATTATTTTTTTATTCAACTATCTTTTTTTTGAAAATTTTAAGTTTCAGTATAAACTAAATTATATAATGCACCAACCCCTGCCAATTAAACACTCATTCTTGTATTTCTTCCAATAAAATATTGTAATTTAAATGTTCACCCCACCTAAAATCATGTTGTCCCCTGTGTTTTTTTGAAAACTAAATCATTCAAATAATATCCAAATTAATTCAACAGGCGTCCGAATCTCACATACAGGATATATTATATAATAAACTTGCCCCTAATTTGTCTTTTTATATTATAACTAGAGCATGTATTAAAATTTGCAAATTTTAAGAGAGAAAAAAATTGTCCCCAGGGGTGATTTCCCTTCTGTTACCACTTGGTTTTTTTACCTGTGGAAACGTTTACAAGACCAAGAGTTATTTTCCCATTATGTATTTTGAAGAGCATCATTTTCTAAATGCCTTATGTAGTACAAAGAAATAGATAGAAAGGCGGCCAGGTTTGAAAATTCAAGCCCATCCAAGGTACGAATTTATAGAAAAATACTTTATGGTTTTCCATCCTGTTATAGCCTTTTCTTACACTTTCTGAGAATAATTTTAAGTGTGCACCACAAAATTAAGTGTGTTTTGATATCATCTTTTTATATGTTATATGTCACAGGAAAATACTTACATTTAATGTGATAAAAAGGACAAAAACTATCGCGTAATTCCTTTCTGTTACGTTCTGTCATGTTACCTGATAAAAAGTAACAGCATAAACATCATTAGTAACAGGAAGGATGCTAAAGACAATTTCACTAAAGAATCGAAAAGTTTATCTACTATATGCCAACCATTTCATTTAATTTAAGTTATCACCACCTTATCAAATAAATTTCAAAATAATATACAGTATATTGAAAAAAAAATTAGGGTTTTCGACTTTGATAACAGCAGAGAACATTGTGCAATTCTAGTATAGTAGATAGTAACAGCAAGGAATTTATTTTAGAATTTTGCATTACCTAGGCAGACTTTTCATCTTGCAAATACAGTTTCAAATGATAAATGACATTGTTTGCTGTTATCTTCCAATTGTGACCAATCTAAAATGATGTATTTTTCTTAAACTTTAAAATAAAGTAGAAAAATCCTTTCTGTTACCAACTCTGTCCTGTTACCGTTGTCCTGTTACTCAAGATTTTTTCATGTTACCGAAATATCTGACTATATTTAAGTATATTTCTAAACCTTTTGTATTGCAAATGCTAAAATCAATAATTGGCATTTGATAAACTATTGCAGGATATACTAGTAAACCACAAATAGTGTCTTAAACTTATTTCTCATTCCCATTAGAAACTTTTTAAAATTGGTTCACTTTGGTAACAGGAAAGAACTGGATTTTTTTGTACCATTTTTAAAATAGCCTTTGCTTCCTTATTAAACAATTATTGTTTGAATTACAGACAACAGTTCCTAGATCCACAATGTATGTTCTTTGATTCGTGCTATTAAAATACCGGGTCTAAAGATTATTTTTTTTGTTTTTTCTTATTGCCAAAAAATCGACTTTTCAGATATTGTCTCATATTTAACAGAGTTTAACATTAAATTGTGAGTTTTACTCTTAACAGACGTATAACCAACCCGATTAACAGACCCACCGCCGATATAGCCGCATACTCAATATAGATTAACCGACCTATCTCTCGGTAAGCCGAGTATCGGCCGTGTAACTGTTGTCATATTTTCAAAGAAAATGTTTTAGCTATAATCCATTTTAAAAATATCTAAAACATGCTTTTTCATTCTGGTTGAATTATTTAACCGCATGATGATTCGTCGAAAAACTTTTAAAAAAAACCTATAAAATTACATCCCTGATCCTTTGTTCTAAGGCAGCAAACATTTAATTTTCGGGGGGGGGGGGGGGGATATGTTTTTTTTCTTCTGTGCAAACCTTTTTTTTCGCCTTCGGCGAAGAACAATCTATTTTTTAAGCGACAAACCGAAAACGTTTTTTCTTTCAATTTTAGCATTACATATAGTGGCAGCTGAGAGTAAAACAAACATATTTTTTTTCTCAGAATCCAAAACAAATTATTTTTTCACCAAAACCTGGAAGCAAACTTTTTTTTCCCCAAAAAAATACCATAGCCCCCTCCCCCCCAGAAAATCAAATGATTGCTGCCTAACAGGGGTGATCTGAGCCGGACCCCCTCTACCAGATCACCCCAATTTGAGTTTCTTTGTTATGCATGCTTTTATTCGGTAGGGTTTAAACCTGTTTTGTTAATAAGTTAGTTGTCATACTGATTGTTCAATTTGATTTTACACTTTTGTCGGTAAACAAGAGTGGGACGATTTTGTTTTAAAGTGTCGATATAGTGTTGGCCGATTGGCAAGTGGGGCGAGTGGACATTGTTTGATATCTACTCATTGTGTTCGGGGGTCACAAAGGGTATACATCATATAGTAATGTATAATAGTTGTGTGGTGTTCTAAACTCGATTTTATGAACTGTAAATGGTTTTTCGTCTAATCTAAAACAGCTGGGATGTAAAATAGTTATCCCACTCGGACTTGGTGTCACTGTAAGATCACCCTCTGGCCTCCGGCCATCGGGGTGATCTTACAATGACACACCGCGTCCTTGTGGGATAACTAGTTAAAGGTTCAGAATTTAAAAAAAATCAGGCCAAATTAGGCTAATACAGACCGTATTTAAATTGCATGAGTTATGCATGAACTCAAAAGCGCGGGAATACTAGGCCGACTATAAATAGATTTGTCATTATTTGAAACAATCCGTACGTGAGGATCGTGTAAATCGCCTGTACAGGTAAATGTGAAATAATTATTTATGAGAACAAAAAATTAAAAACCTTGAACCAATAACCAACCTCAACAAGATTAATGTTTAAGGTTTATGTACCCTTCTGTAGCCATTTATGTACGAATTTTTCAAACCTCAATTGTATCAAAACTACAGATATAATGAATAATAAAGATAGGCCATTTAGTACATATTCCAAGGGGAAACTTGATGCAAAGCATTATTTTTTACTGTTTCATTGCATTTGATAGAAAAGAGGACTTTGTGGCAAATAAATCATGATTTTTGTAGAAAATCCACAGCCTTTAATACAGAGATTTATGTTTTAAAATTTGAAACATAAATTACTCACTTGATTGTCTATGATGTGCTAGTGTTTATTCTTTACAAAAAGTTCTAAGCAACCTGTAAATTCCAAAACACCTCGTGCTGAGTCACTAAAGTCGAGCGCACCATAAAAGGTGTACTTAATTCTGGCCATACTTTTATTTGTTTTAATCAATAACTACATTTATAAACTTGTTTTAAGGAAATCAATGCTAGCACTGCATGAAATAATCCTATATCTATCAGTCATCAAATTGCCAAATAAGAGAGTACAAGGATAAAGGCTGTGGATTTTCTATAAAAATCTTGATTTATTTGCCACAAAGTCCTCTTTTTCTATTAAATGCAATGAAACAGTCAAAAATAATTCTTTGCATCAAGTTTCCCCTTGGAATATGTACAAAATGCTCTATCTCTATCATTCATTATAAAAAATTATCTGTAGTTTTGATACAATTGAAGTTTGAAAAGTTCGTACAAAAATGGCTACAGAAGGGTACATAAACCTTAAAGATAATAAAACACGCCTATTGTTCAATTGCTTCGATTAAAGTGAAAAGATTTTTCCCGTTCAAAATAAAGTTGTTTTTTTCCCTCCATTTTAAACATCTCAATAATTAGTAATTGCAATTGACATGTTGCACGTTGTATATGCCATTTCACTTTTACGGGGAAAAGTTGGTTAATGTTCATGTGGACCCTGTGGCTAATATGGCCGTATTTTCACCTCAAAATTTACTCTTCAGTACAGACAAACCTGCACATCTGTAAAAAAAATAAGGCATAGCATGCCCTAAATATATAAATTTCAAATATGTTTTATGTTTTAGAAAAATAAAAACTTACCATAATTTTGCCGTGCACTTTTTTTCATTCCTTTAGAAGGTGCCAAAATAAATCAAGTTGGGAAACGGGTTTGAGAACTTCCCCGCAGGTAATAATTAGTGAGCATTTTTAATTGACACGGACAATTGATGGACAATGACAAAGACAAGACCAGACAAAATATTTTATTTCCTCAGACACGAACGTGTACAATAGATACCTGACAATAATTGGTTAGTGAAACTGTGTATCTGAGTGGACCATAGCAAGGTAAACTCAACTGTTTGTTAATTTTATCATCTTCTGCAGGGACGAAAAAAGTGTACGGCAAAATCCAGTTAAGTTATGAATTTTCTAAATCATACAATGTATTTGTATTTTATTTATGTAGGGCATGCTATGCTTTTAAACTTTTCCAGATGCACAGGTTTGCCTGTACTCAGAGTAAATTTTGAGGTGAAAAAAACCGGCCATTTTAGCCACAGGGTCCACATGAACCTTAACGTTTCCTTCCGTATTTTACTTTATGTATGATGCCGTTTTAAAAGCAATATTTATATCATGTTGAAAGAGTTTTTAGTCCTTAATGTGCTTTGCGTTGTTTATAAGCTTTAATTTTTTTTCTTAAAAATTGTAAGCTAACGGTTTATGTTTGTATATTGATCGTTTGATTTTAAATAGTGGCAGGGCGCTTTACATTTCTTGTAGACAAAACAATATTTAAATATGGTGAACATTGATCTACACTGCTGTTGGGTTATCTTTTTTTGTCTAAATATAGTTTTTGTTCAAACCGTCTAGACTCTTGTAATTGTGATGTGGTGACTGAACGAGACAGAAAGACTGCAATACGTTTTTCTCAAAACTCACTCAGAAGGAAAACTTTGCACATATGTTACGTTTAAAGCAAATTTTGGTTGTGAAAAATATCTTGATATTGTTAAAAAATTTGAAGATAGACGAAGTCTAACAAGATTTCGCATATCTGCTCACCATTTACTTATAGAGAGAGGTAGATATAGTAATACTCCCCGACACAATAGAATATGTAAGAGATGTTGTAGTAATGAGGTCGAAGATGAAACACATTTTCTTTTTAACTGTGATAGTTTATCAGATCAAAGGAAAGACATGATAACAATGATAAATAATTGCTGCAAGAATTTTCAATATCTTGACCCTAAACAAAAACTGATATGGTTAATGAATAATGAAGATGAGAATTTATTATCAGAATTATGCATGTTCATTAAGAAATATGAAAAGTTTTAATGGGATTTATTTCCCTCTACTACTTGTAATTTGAACTTTATATTTTCTCCATAGTGAGTTCTAGAGCACCGTCCCTTGATGAATATTGTCCAGTAGCAATGTTAACCCTTGCTATTGTGCATTAGTCATGAGGAGAATCACTATTGGAGTAATCTCATGTATCTGTAGCTAGTTCTGAAGGATCCCCCCTTGATGACCTTTGCATTGTTGTGATGAAGTCCCTCACTACTGTGCACTGGTCATGAGGAGAACTACTGCAGATTGAGATACTATATTCCCGGTTCTATTTTTGCTATTTTTTAGTTTTTACGTATTTTAAAATAAACTTAATATCATATCCTTTTAATATTAAATCGGTCTCATTGCACTCAATGTCTCTTACTATAATTATATCCTACATTGCTCATATTATCAATTTATTATTTGTGTATTACTTATTGTGTATTTCACTAATGTTTATATAATCATTGTATTATGTTTTTGTATCTTGCCTGACAAGGGCCCATGATTGGAAAAATAAAATAATGTCTAATGTCTAATGTCTAACGTAGTCGAAGTGCGAGGGCTTAGGCAAAAGTACTTTGAGATAGGATTTGTTTTACGGCTCTGCCATTTTTTTAACTATTTTAGCGTTTTTGTTATGTTATTTGATATAGCTTAAATATACTAGAAATAACACGTTTTTAATATTTCAAGTTATCCGCACCGGTCACGCGTTATATACAAGAGATTTTTGAAAGAAGAAAAAAAGGGGGATCCTTAGAAATATTTCCTATACCTGGTTGTTAATCTTTGCGACACTCTCCCTGTATGATGTATCGTTTTATTGTGTCAAACTACAGCCTAGCAACACATGAATTCGCAATCTTATTACATTATTTGGCCTTTGTATGGTGATATTTCCTTTTTGGGGGATTTGCACGGAAACGTTTTTTTCCTATGGTCTATCTTCATAGGTTTTAAAGCAAATGAAATTGAAGTTGCAAGCAGGTTTAAACTGCAATTAAACTTTCTAATGTTGAATATTTTGGTAAAGTGCAATATAACTTCATGCCGTACATAACTAACAAAAACTGCAAATTACAATGAAGACAGAAATAGATATCAAAATATTTTAAGTAAAAAATCTCGAAACAAACGCAGCAAGAAAATAATGCCTCGATATCATATATATATATATATATGTGATACGAGTACGTATCAAACCGAACACCCCTCTTTATCATTTACATGTAGTTTCCGCAGGTTACCATAGTTCAAAACCTTCATCAACTCTGGGGTTTCATAAAATTGACGAAAGAATAAAAAAAAAGTCATGTTAAACTCTCTTTCATATTAATTTCTTACTATTCTAGTTCTTATGGACGACCATTTGATATATTGGAGAGGCCGGGAGGATGTTAATTTACTTCATTCTCATCGGTTGAGCATGAATTTTTTCCGCTACTTTGTCTTTCTTTTCGATTTATACAAATTGTGCACAATTATTTCTTGTATTAAGTGATGTATATAGTTATTGTTTTTTTTTATTATATGTGGGATAAACTATTAATGTTCATTATATCTGGGCTAAATTATTGATTTTCCTATCTTACCACGCCAACATAGTTTCTAAAATAAATCTCTTCTTCAACCTGGTTGCTGCCTAGGTGTTTGCAATCAAGGAATATTGTACAATGTAATTGATAGATTTGCCTCATTTGAATCTTGATTGACCTGAACCATGCTATTTCTATTCAAGTAAGGGAGCTACCATTTGATTTTAATCGGGGGGGGGGGGGGGGGGGGGGGGGCTAGGATGAAAAGTTTTGTCCTGCATTTTTTTTAGTTGTAATCTCTGTCCTGCCTTTTTATTTTTCACTCTATCCGGTCCTGTTTTTTTTTTTTCTTAGTTTATCCTGACTTTTTTTACATAAATTGACTTTTTTTTTTTGCAAGTGTCTCATCCTGCCTTTTTTCTTACTCAAAACTCCTGTCCTGCCTATTTTTTAAAAATTTCATCCTAGACCCCCCCCCCTAAAAATCAAATGGTAGCTCCCTAATGTCTAGTGGTGATGAAAAAAAACCAGTCACAACTGAAGAAGTTTTTACTCAATCTCTCAATCCAAGCTGGCAACGTGTTTATTTCGTCATTCAGTTGTTAATATATTATACTTTACCTTTATGTTACACATTCCTGTGTCTAAGTGTTATCATTAGGGCCATAAAAAAGAATAGGTGTGTTTATCCAAACGCTATAGCCACCTACCCAGAAAAAAGCTGCCTACTGAAATTCTTTTATTGTCCTGATTTGAAGAAGTTTTTTTTTTAATCAGATAGGCATGAAGACTAATTAACACCTGATATCAATTTCTGTTTTTGAAAAAAAAGAAAATGCCTACCTACCTTCCCACTGTCTAAACCTTTGTGTAGGGTTTGGACAAACCAAAATTGTTTTAATTATGGCCTAAATCTTGCAATTTTGTATGACATTTGTAAATAGTTTAATTTGATAACATATACTACGATTATATTATATGTCTATGGTACAGAAAGTCTTACAACAACACAACAGGATAAACTATTTTCATTCCTCTACATAACGTAATGGTTACTGTACATAAACCACCATTCTGCATCAAATGAACGTTATTCATCTTCCCACTTCAAGTATGGACTAAGTCCTACAATTGACCAACATGTATTTGTAACTTTTTTAATATCTAGTTCAGAATAAAGGTAAAATTGGTCTCTCTATTCTCAGTGCTGGTTCTGTAGGTTTTACAGTCGGATGTAGAACATACTTGGTTTTGCCAATTGCCGATCCAATCGCTCGCGGTGTTGATATATATTTCTTCAAATTACTAGAATGTTCCGTGTGTGTATCCGTCTCTGCGTGAATCTTGCATCCTTTTTTCAGATATGACAGGACAAAATCAAATCTTTGAAATGTATTCTTAAGGATTGATTTAATATGTCTTTCATACGGGAGTCGTTTGGATTCTCTGTTTATTCCATTTTCTAATGGTAAACAATTTATCTGCACAACTGAAATGCAAAAAAAACACAATATTTTACTCGCACTTAATATGTGGCACGTGATAAGATTGAGAATGGAAATTGGGAATATGCTAAATAAAAAACAACCCGACCAAAAAGCAGGGTTGGGTTCAATATCGTCGGCTACGTAGCTGCTATCAATATCTGTGTAACAACTAGTCTATAGCTACACGTTCAATAGTCAAAATCTAGGTAGCACTACGTAGCGGCTACGATATTGAACGCAGCCCAGATAACATCACAGGGTCACCAATGGGTCTTCAACGCAGCGAGCAATGGGTTTTAAACGCAAAAAATAGTGCAAACGGCGCAATATGGAATATGACGCCATACAAACACGGGCACTTGCCTATGAAAAAATCTACATACTTGAATGTAACGCACCACTTTTCTTTAAAAAAAAATATATGAATATATTTTTTTCCAGACTAGTGCATGTTCATATAAAGTGTTAAAAAACGGTCGCTTTATGCTCTTCAACTTTGTATTTATTTGGCTTTTTAACTATTTTGATCTGAGCGTCACTGATGAGTCTTATGTAGACGAAACGCGCGTCTGGCGTATAAAATTATAATCCTGGTACTTTTGATAACTATTTATCGTAATAAATACAAATTGTTACGAGTACTGGTCTCGCAAAATTTGTACTTAAAAAGCTTTCACAATCTGATATTATTTAAAATCAAAAGGATATTCTTGCTCTCAAGTATACACTTGTAAATATGTTTAGCAACCTACCACTTAAAACAAAAATAACAGATCCCGTCAACATGAAGTTCATTGTACAATTGAAATGATAATTGTGTTTATACAACTAATGTTTTTGTTATGTACAAGCCATGAAACAAAAGAAGATACAATTAACTTGTCATAATAAATTAAGCAAAAGATGTATATTTTAAATATATATTACTACATCAGTTTAACTTTGATCAATACAAGAAATGTTTATATAAACTTGTTATAAAGTATGGAAAATTGTCCGGTAGTTTATATAAAAATTGAAGATGTAGTATTTTGATTGCCTATTAGAAAACTCTTCGGAAGGTACCAAATGACATAGAAATTAACAACTATTGGTAAAAGTAAGGTCTTCAATAATGAGCAAAACCCATACTGCATTGTCGGATTTAAGGCCCAGAGCCCCGAAAATTAACGCGTATGCTATATCATAATTTGCCTATTTTGCTGAGATCTGAGACCAAACCGTGCCAACAATTTGATCATACTACTACAAAATGTACAAAGACAATTTTTAAAACAAATAAACTACTGCAAAATATCTTGCCCCCACACGATACCCTTCTCGTTGTATTTAGTATATATTTAGCTTTAGTGATCGATTACGCACTATTTTGTATAAGTAAATTAGGCATAATAGTTTTTGTTTTTGTTTGTTTTTTATATGCCCTCTCTATAAAGGATGGAGCATTTAGTCTTACCAATTTCTTTTCGTCCGTCCCGTCCCGTATTTTTGTTTATATTTGTTAGCTTATGTTGTATTTGTTTAGATTTCAGATTTACAATATGACAACTGGTGTTGCAGCTCTCCTTTTGCTTGTTTGTCTTTCTGGTAAGATATTTTATGTTTTTATGCCCCACCTACATTGTACGTAACCTACGAAAGTTAGGGCAATATGTTTTCTGGTCTGTGCGTCAGTTCGTTTGTTCGTCTGTCTGCTCGTTCTATTGTCCCGCTTCAGGTTTGAGCTTTTGGGTCAAGGTAAATTTTAATCCATCAACTTGAAACTTAGTACACATGCTCCCTATGACATGATATTTCTAATTTAAATGCCAATTATATTTTGACCCGAATTTCAAGGTCTACTGAACATTCAAAATGGTGGTTCCAGTTTCAGGGTAAAGTTTTTGGTCAAGGTAGTTTTTGATGAAGTTGTCTAATCAAAATAAACCTTAGTACACATGCGCTCTATGATATTATGGTCTTTTTAATTTACATGACAAATAAGATTTTGACCCCAATTACTGTCCACTGAACATACACAATGATATTTCCAGTTTCAGTGTAAAGTTTTTTGGTCAAGGTAGTTTTTGATGAAGTTGAAGTCCAATTAACTTGAAGGGTAGTAAACCTGCTCCCTATGATATGGTCTTTCTAATGTTAATGCAAAATTTTATTTTTTACCCCAATTTCACGGTCCACTGAACATAGTGCGCGAGTGGAGCATCCGTGTACTATGGACACATTCTTGTTTGAAAATAAATATTTGGCAGTTTATTCAATTGATTGACGACATGTCTAGACAATGAGCAATTTAGAAATTCATCACACTAACTTTTGGAAAAAGTCTATTTAATACCTCGCATAAAAGGCTAAAACTGCCATTCCGTAGCAGGTAAGAGTTCATCAGAAGTCATAGCCTATCGCGTTTTCATGAAACTTGGCCTTCATCGGACAATCCCACTGCACACAGCATCCAAAAAAGGATTCGTTTATCATACCAGATTATTAGTGATTTTATGTTTATTAGCTCTTAAAGTATAAATATGAGGATATGTGGGATGTTTGCCTATTGGACAACTATCCACCAAAGTTCAAATAAAGTGGATGTAAGCTATCATTGGGAACCGTATACATGTCAGGCAAAAAGTACAATGTTTTGTTGTTTTGTTGTTTTATTTTGTCGTTCTTTTCACTTTCCATGTGTAGAAAATATTGGATTAAACCTGGTTTTACATTATTTCAGGTTTGATGATTGATCAGACAGAAGGAGACTTTATGACCTACGCATGTGGTTGGGGAGGTTGTCCGTCGTCATTTCTCTGTCATCTTTGTTGTAACAAATTGCGAGGTGACTGTGATCGTGGAAAATGTAAAACATACGGGCCATGGTGGCGTGTCTCGTTCATATGCGAATGTAATGATTGCCAATAAGGTATAATGTATAGATTGTTAAACGAAATGGAAATGGTGAATGTGTCAAAGAGACAACAACCCGACCATAGAAAAGACAACATCAGAAGGTCACCAACAGGTTTTTAATGTAGCGAGAAATTCCTGCACCCGGAGGCGTCCTTCAGCTGACCCCTAAACAAATATATACTAGTTCAGTAGTAATGAACGCCTTACTAAACTCCAAATTGTACACAAGAAACTGTTAAACGAAGCATTACAAGCTAAACAATTTTATTTTTTATCTATTTCAAATCTCTTAATTTTTACATACATGGGATAGTGCGATCACTGTTTGTTTTATTTCTGTGCCAAAAATTTGTAGTACAAATAAAAGTAATCTAAAAGACATGGACCTAAATATTAATACAATAATTTTAAGGTAAAGAAATAATACTAATTTAAATATAAAAAGTAAATTTCAAGTACTACAGATTTTTAGAACAGAAATAGTACCTATTCAAAAGTAGCAGTGTAGATACAAGGACATGTATTATATTTAATAAAATATGTAAAGAGCAAATAATTTCTAGAATACTTTGATTCAAACCAAGCTTATGGAGCCAACATAAAAATTCATATAAATCGGTGTTCAAATTTAGTACACTAGATGCACATTTTGTCAAGATAAAGACTCATCAAGAGCATCCGAAAATCAAAACACGAAACCGTTTAAAGGCAACGTATAATACAAAGCTTTTACAAGTAAAAGGCAGGTCAGTTATACCATGTACGACTAAGGCAACATCCCCTTTGGAAAAGGAAAAAAAACTTGTTTTTAGAATTATTAAAATTTGCTCAGCATTAAATTTTATACTGATAATGATTTTTCAGTTGTATTTCCTCTTCAGAAGTCTCGTCATTGGCGCACGAACCAAAACTGTAAGAAGGCATGCGAAGTCGTGCTAGCCAGTTTTTGACACAATACGTGTTTATATAAGTCGGTTTCCTTTTTTGGACCATCTCGCCGACTTGTTTCTTCCACCGTAGGATGCAGAACTCAACCAAGGACTTCTTTGACTTGTGCGTTTTCAGTGCCCAAGTGAATGTCATGTAAGGTAGATGGGGTGTCTAAATTATAATCCATAGAATTTTCCAGTAATTTGCCAAAATGTAGTTTATACCCTGCTTGTTTAAAAACATTAATAAAAAGAATGGGTCACGGGACTTATTTTCACACTACAATATTGTCAGATTTTTCATGGATATGCATGGAAAACCCAATTTCCTCCATAAAAACGAAAACTGCACCATAGAATTTTGAGGCAAAATATGAGGAGATACTTAGCTCCAATAGTAAGCATTCAGATAAGAAAAAAAACGTACTTGTTTTTCTTGCTTCATAATAAAATGGGTAAATTCCTAACACATTTTATTGTAAAAGTAACACTATCTGAATTATCTGCTTAATATTTGAGTTGCCTCCCCTTATTTGGCAAAGTTGGAAAAAGTTGAATCAAACAAAATGCAACCATAAAAATGAATTAACATGGTATTTTCCATATTATAATGAACATTTTTACACATGAATTACCTACATATCTCAAAATTTGCACATTTTATCAAAGATCTAGACCTTGTTTTCTGGTATTTCAAAATCCATGATGAGAAAAACCCCATATCTACCTTAGTTCACATTTAGATAATCCATTCAATTTTAATGATACAAGATCCATAATGTTAAAGTGAGGAATCCGAGCATTTGATTTTTGTACAAACTATGTACCACAAGACATGAACTATTATCTTATTCTAACCGATATTGCAAATTGCTGATGAAAGTTTTCTTTTGTAGATGAGAGATGCATAAAGATGGTAACTAGATAACATGTCTAGCAAGAACGTCTACTTCTGCTCGGACCTCCTCCGTCACCAGTTGTTAACATCTGATCCTCTTTGGTTTCGTACAAATAAAAATGTAACTAAGACCAGTTAGTCCTTCATTTAGTCCTTGAAATGGCAAGTGTTCGTTATGTAACTAAGACCAGTTAGTCCTTCATTTAGTCATTGAAATGGCAAGTGTTCGTTATGTAACTAAGACCAGTTAGTCCTTCATTTAGTCATTGAAATGGCAAGTGTTCGTTATGTAACTAAGACCAGTTAGTCCTTCATTTAGTCATTGAAATGGCAAGTGTTCGTTATGTAACTAAGACCAGTTAGTCCTTCATTTAGTCATTGAAATGGCAAGTGTTCGTTATGTAACTAAGACCAGTTAGTCCTTCATTTAGTCCTTGAAATGGCAAGTGTTCGTTTTTTTATCTACATAAATTTGAAAGCTGTCAAGTGGCAAGTGTAAAACACCAAAGGAGAACAGAAATAGCAAAATCAACTCCCGACAAATAACCATCGACAATATTGATGGAGCCACCATTTGATTTTTTTTTTTTTTGGGGGGGGGGGGGAGTGGTTATGATGAAAAATTGACCTGAATTTGTATTTGTAATTTGTCATATAAAAAGGAAGATGTGATATGATAGCAAATGAGACAACTGTCCACAAGAGACCAAAATGACACAGACATTAACAACTATATGTCACCGTATGGCCTTCAACAATGAGCAAAGCCCATACCGCATAGTCGGCTAAAAAAGGTCTTGTCTTTTTTTCCTCTCTATTCGGCCCTGCATTTTTTATTAGTTTATCCTGACATAATTTTTCATTCCACTTGTATTTGTAGTATTTTTATTAATTTATCCTGATATAATTTGTCATTCCACTTGTATTTGTAGTATTTTTATCAGTTTTTCCTGACATAATTTGTCATCCCACTTGTATTGTAGTATTTTATCCATCTCATCAATTAAACCCTTTTCAACTGATTTTTATAGTTCGTTCTTATGTTTAATGTTTCGCCGAACACTGTCCGAGGTAAGTGTAGGGTTGGAATCCCACTAACATGTTCAACCCCGCTAAATTCTGTATGTATGTGTCTGTCCCCAGTCAGGAGCCTGTAATTCAGTGGTTTTCGGTTGTTTAAGTGTTAAATATTTGTGTTTTCGTTCTTTTTTTGTACATAAATCAGACCGCAAGTTTTCTCATTTGAATTGTTTTACATTGCCATTTCTGAGTCTTTTATAGCTGACTATGTGATATTGGCTTCGCGCTCATTGTTGAAGGCCGTACGCTCACCTATAGTTGTTAATTTCTGTGTTATTTGGTCTCTTATGGCGAGTTCTCGTTGGCAATCACATCACATCTTCTTTTTATATATCCTTAAAAGTTTCCCATCCTGCCTTAATTTACAAAACTCCTGTCCTGACTTTTTTTCAAATTTCATCATACCCCATCCCACACCCCTTTCATAAATCAAATGGTAGCTTCCCTAATCAACAGTATCCGACCTTTCCAAAAACCTATACACACAAAGATCTCGAATAGATACCGTCAAAACTATGTTGATGATAATGGCTAATAATTAATGCATATTCAGGACGAGAATAAATTCACAATACATACAAATGAAGGTTCTCCCCTGAAATATAGGCAGTCTTCACAATGCATACAAATGAAGGTCCTCCCCTAAAATATGGGCCGTCTTCACAAAAAATATAATGAAGGTTCTCCCCTGTAATATAGGCCGTCTTCACAATACATACAATGAAGGTTCTCCCCGATAATATAGGCCGTCTTCACAATACATACAATGAAGGTTCTCCCCCTCTAATATAGGCCGTCTTCACAATACATACAATGAAGGTTCTCCCATGTAATACGTCTTCTAAATCCATACAATGAAGGTTCTCCCCTTTAATATAGGCCGTCTTCACAATACATACAATGACGGTTCTCCCCTGTAATATAGGTCGTCTTCACAATACATACAAATGAAGATTCTCCCCTAAAATATAGGCCGTCTTCACAATAAATACAATGAAGGTTCTCCCCTGTAATATAGGTCGTCTTCACAATACATACAAATAAAGATTCTCCCCTGTAATATAGGTCGTCTTCACAATACATACAAATGAAGGTTCTCCCCTGTAATATAGGTCGTCTTCACAATACATACAAATGAAGGTTCTCCCCTGTAATATAGGTCGTCTTCACAATACATACAAATAAAGATTCTCCCCTGTAATATAGGTCGTCTTCACAATACATACAAATGAAGGTTCTCCCATGTAATATAGGCCGTCTTCACAATACATGTACATACAAATGAATGTTCTCCCCCTGTAATCTAGGCAGTCTTCACAATACATACAATGAAAGTTCTCCCCTGTAATATAGGCCGTCTTCACAATACATATAATGAAGGTTCTCTCCTGTAATATAGGCCGTCTTCACAATACATACAATGAAGGTTCTCCCATGTAATACGTCTTCTAAATCCATACAATGAAGGTTCTCCCCTGTAATATAGGCAGTCTTCACAATACATACAATGAAAGTTCTCCCCTGTAATATAGGCCGTCTTCACAATACATATAATGAAGGTTCTCTCCTGTAATATAGGCAGTCTTCACAATACATACAATGAAAGTTCTCCCCTGTAATATAGGCCGTCTTCACAATACATATAATGAAGGTTCTCTCCTGTAATATAGGCCGTCTTCACAATACATACAATAAAGGTTCTCCCCTGTGATATAGGCCGTCTTCACAATACATACAAATGAAGATT
Source organism: Mytilus trossulus (assembly GCF_036588685.1). Classification (NCBI taxonomy): domain Eukaryota; kingdom Metazoa; phylum Mollusca; class Bivalvia; order Mytilida; family Mytilidae; genus Mytilus; species Mytilus trossulus. The sequence continues at coordinate 6,362,332 of NW_026963290.1, read as the reverse complement.
CTCCCCTGTAATATAGGCCGTCTTCACAAAACATACAATGAAGGTTCTCCCCTGTGATATAGGCCGTCTTCACAATACATACAAATGAAGATTCTCCCCTGTAATATAGGCCGTCATCACAATACATACAATGAAGGTTCTCCCCTGTAATATAGGCCGTCTTCACAATACATACAAATGAAGATTCTCCCCTGTAATATAGGCCGTCTTCACAATACATACAAATTAAGGGTTCTCCCCTGTAATATAGGCCGTCTTCACAATACATACAAATGAAGGTTCTCCCCTGTAATATAGGCCGTCTTCACAATACATACAAATGAAGGTTCTCCCCTGTAATATAGGCCGTCTTCACAATGCATACAAATAAAGATTCTTCCCTGTAATATAGGTCGTCTTCACAAAACATACAAATAAAGATTCTCCCCTGTAATATAGGTCGTCTTCACAATACATACAAATGAAGGTTCTCCCCTGTAATATAGGTCGTCTTCACAATACATACAAATGAAGGTTCTCCCCTGTAATATAGGCCGTCTTCACAATAAATACAATGAAGGTTCTCCCCTGTAATATAGGCCGTCTTCACAATACATACTAATGAAGGTTCTCCCCTGTTATATAGGCCGTCTTCACAAAAAATATAATGAAGGTTCTCCCCTGTAATATAGGCCGTCGTCACAATACATACTAATGAAGGTTCTCCCCTGTAATATAGGCCGTCTTCACAATAATACAATGAAAGTTCTCCCTTGTGATATAGGCCGTGTTCACAATACATACAAATGAAGGTTCTCCCCTGTAATATAGGCCGTCTTCACAATACATACAATGAAGGTTCTCCCCTGTAATATAGGCCGTCTTCACAATACATACAAATGAAGGTTCTCCCCTGTAATATAGGCCGTCTTCACAATACATACAATGAAGGTTCTCCCTTGTGATATAGGCCGTCTTCACAATACATACTAATGAAGGTTCTCCCCTGTAATATAGGCCGTCTTCACAATACATACAATGAAGGTTCTCCCCTGTAATATAGGCCGTCTTCACAATACATACAAATGAAGGTTCTCCCCTGCAATATAGGCCGTCTTCACAATACATACAAATGAAGATTCTCCCCTGTAATATAGGCCGTCTTCACAATACATACAATGAAGGTTCTCCCCTGTAATATAGGTCGTCTTCACAATACATACAAATGAAGGTTCTCCCCTGTTATATAGGCCGTCTTCACAATACATACAAATTAAGATTCTCCCCTGTAATATAGGCCGTCTTCATAATACATACAAATGAAGGTTCTCCCCTGTAATATAGGCCGTCTTCACAATACATACAATGAAGGTTCTCCCCTGTAATATAGGCCGTCTTCACAATACATACAAATGAAGGTTCTCCCCTGTAATATAGGCCGTCTTCACAATACATACAAATGAAGATTCTCCCCTGTAATATAGGCCGTCTTCACAATACATACAATGAAGTTTCTCCCCTGTAATATAGGTCGTCTTCACAATACATACACATGAAGGTTCTCCCCTGTTATATAGGCCGTCTTCACAATACATACAAATGAAGATTCTCCCCTGTAATATAGGCCGTCTTCACAAAACATACTAATGAAGGTTCTCCCCTGTAATATAGGCCGTCTTCACAATACATACAAATGAAGGTTCTCCCCTGTAATATAGGCCGTCTTCACAATACATACAAATGAAGGTTCTCCCCTGTAATATAGGCCGTCTTCACAATACATACAAATGAAGGTTCTCCCCCTGTAATATAGGCCGTCTTCACAATACATACAATGAACATTCTCCCCTGTAATATAGGCCGTCTTCACAATGCATACAAATGAAGGTTCTTCCCTATAATATAGGCCGTCCGGTGTGCAGGTTGGATTTTAAATGCTACTAGAAAATAAGGGTAAAGCAGATGGCTTGTAACATGTCACTTAAAGGAAACTCCTCGGAACAAAACTTATTGACAAGAGTTATGAATTCAGCTTCCTAAAATTTTCCATCGCTATGTAGCCTGCATACGGAGTACATGTATATATCTCCCAATTGACACGATATTCTCGGGCTTTTATTCTTATCATGATTTCGTTGATAGAGCGTTGCTGTTCACAAGAAAGTTATTACAATTAATTTGCACAGCCGACTTCACGAGTTGGTTGACCGTTATGGAATATCCATTTCACAGATGATATCTGATATGTTCCTTAAGTTGCAACTACAATCCTGTTCTCTTTTCACGAATGTGACCTGTCGAATTACTATTTACTGGGTGTGTAATAACATTAGCAACACGACGAGTGCCACATGTGGAGCAGGATCTACTTTCCCTTCCGGTGCACCTGATATCAACCAGCAGTTTATGGTGGGTTCGTGTTGCTAAGTCTTCAGAATTCTATATTGTGCTTTCTGTACTATTGGTTGTCTTTTTTTTTGCCATGGCGTTGTCAGTAAAATATTCTATCTATGAGTTCGACTGTCTCTCTGGTATCTTTTGCCCCTCTTTTAGAATAGAGACGAGGTCCGTTAACAAGACACAACCTTTTTAAAGCCAAATTCTTGATTAAAGAAACCTGTCTAACAATTACCATAAAACATTATTTGATACAGGGGCGGATCCAGAAGGGGGGGGGGGGGGGTCCAGGGGTAAAGTGATTTGAGCAATTTTCAACACACCTCGATAATCGGTTTTCCATAATCAGTACAAATGGCCAATATGCCAGACTTTATCGAAAGCTTTTCAATTATGGATCAAGAAAAGCATGAAATGTTTTATATTTTTTAACCTCGAATAGAACAAATACTTTGTAAAGTAAAAAAATATCATCTGAAATGCCGCCTCAACCTCGCCTGAAATATTATTTACTTCTTAGTAAGTCATAGTAGATTTTTAATTTTTCTATGCCCCACCACCGATAGTAAAGAGGCATTATGTTTTCTGGTCTGTGAGTCCATTCGTCCTTCTGTCCGTCTATTTTTTCGTTCGTTCGTCCCGCTTCATGTTAAAGTTTTTGGTCAAGGTAGTTTTTCATGAAGTTGAAGTACAATCAACGTTAAACTTGGTATACATGTTCCCTAAGATATTATCTTTCTAATTTAATGTCTAATTCAAAGTTTTTACACCAATTTCACGGTCCACTAAACACAGAAAATAATAATGCGAGTGGGGTATCCGTGTACTATGGACACATTCTTGTTTTAAATATATCTTGTATATACACATTAGATGACACAGTTATCGCCCTATAATTAACAATATCATAGACCCACCACGCTTTGAGTATGTGGTTGAGGATGCCATTTTACCAATAAGTACGCGCTTTGAGTATGGGGTTGATGATGCCATTTTGCCAATAAGTACGCGCTTTGAGTATGGGATTGATGATGCCATTTTGCCAATAAGTACGCGCTTTTGAGTATGGGGTTGATGATGACATTTTGCCAATAAGTACGCGCTTTGAGTATGGGGTTGATGATGACATTTTGCCAATAAGTACGCGCTTTGAGTATGGGGTTGACGATTTTGCCAATAAGAACGTTCAGCTTTGAGTATGGGGTTGATGATTTTGCCAATAAGAACGTTCAGCTTTGAGTATGGGGTTGATGATTTTGCCAATAAGAACGTTCCGCTTTGAGTATGGGGTTGATGATTTTGCCAATAAGAACGTTCAGCTTTGAGTATGGGGTTGATGATTTTGACAATAAGAACGTTCAGCTTTGATATGGGGTTGATGGTTTTGCCAATAAGAACGTTCAGCTTTGAGTATGGGGTTGATGATTTTGCCAATAAGAACGTTCAGCTTTGAGTATGGGGTTGATGATTTTGCCAATAAGAACGTTCAGTCGTTTGAGTATGGGGTTGATGATTTTGCCAATAAGAACGTTCCGCTTTGAGTTCGGTAATAATAGTGAAGAGACCAACAATTGAATCCATAAGTACATCGCCACCAAACGATAAAAAAAATCATTGGGAATCTCATCGATATACTACTTGATTTGCTCGACTGAAGGTTTCTTATAATTATATCTATCTGCTCTCCTTTTTTTACTGAGATATGCAAGTCAGGAAAATCTTCATTTTTTCTATACTAGTCGAGAGAAATTCCGTAGCTTTATTTTGCATATTACGTTTTTAAAAAAAATCCGCCGAAAGACCGGAAATGGTGTCTCACAGCAGCATTTATGTCTTTTTCGTCCGTCAACAGTTCGGACGTACTCTTATGCTTGCATTCTAAAAGGTATCGGAAGCCTTCAACTCTATTGGAATCAATGACAGAACGCAACTTTTTAATAGCTTTTCAGAGCTTATCAGAATTAGTCAAAAGTTCCGTCTCGCTATTACAGTCACCTGGTTTGTCATGAACTCTGTGAAGACGGTTACTATCTTTTCTGTTGGTAATTAAATAGTAAAGCTTTTTGTCCCCCAGTCTACGATGGTTCTTAGATTTGTATGCTTTTTCGAGAGTGACATGGATACAAGGAAAATTCATTTCTTAAAACACTGCACAAAAACATTTATTCTATTGGTATAGCAATTAACATCAAATTCCATCACAAAATGTTACCACTCACTATCATTGGTAACGAAGTTACTATACCGGATGCAGATTTTTCCAGGTGTGAATTTACCTGAGACCGAGGTATAATTGCCGAATTGACTACAACCGCTATAAAATTTCAGATATTTTTATAAATTATGTATATAATAATTATAATTTTATCATTTTAAGAAGCAAATAGAGATGTCGCCCTTAGTTAAGACATGGATTCCCATTTCTAGAGAATTGACAAAGAAAATAGATGTAAACAAAAAATATGAGGTAAAATATATGTTTATTTATAGATTGATCTGTGTATTTAGTTATCGCGCTAGAAAAGTAATTTTACAGGAGATTCATCCATGACCTTGAGTCATGGGCACATAAAGCAAAATGTAAATATAATAAACACAACAAAACTAAAATTGATATAACCGAAATCCACACGCATCATTGATTTTTTGCTCAAAAGGGGGAAAACATTTTTACGAAATTTTATCAAGCTCCACAGAAAATTAATAAATGATTATTTTCTATCAAAAATTGAAAATATCCCGTTTGTGTTATTATAATAAATCATTTTAAAAGCATAAGAAAATGTACAACAGTGGGTCTTATAAATACGAGAGTTGTGTTCTTCTTGTACTTTGCAATTGTCCAAATTAGAAATTGTGTGTTACACGTCAAATAGTATTTATGTAATTTAAAGCGTTTTTTTTTTTAAATGCATGATTTTTTTTCGATATTTCCATTGACAATTATATATCTTTTAATGTATTTATCAAAATACAAATTAATGAATGGCGATAATTGCAATTTTGTTTTCTACTTTGCTGATTATTTTAAAAACTGTAATAAATAAAGAATAATTACAAACAATATACGAGTGAATCGCTGTATATGTTATGCACCTATACTGGGAGCTCTTGATGAGGAAAAAACATTGAAGAACTTCGTACTGTACCCGTGAATAAAATAGGATATATCTCCTGGCATAAATATGCGGTGGATAGACTCAATGCAATTTTCTGTTTTTTTCTATCAACTATTTGAAACACTGATTTTCTCGAGAGTCACGTCAGGTCAAATTCATTTTACATTCATTATATTTTACGTTTTGTTCACAAGTGAAATTTTGTGAAAGCGATTCTGGTAATAAAAATGATAACTAATTTTATTTCCCTGCAAGTGTACTTTTTATCTTTTGATTACTTTTGCTTTCTTTTGGCAGGAATGCGTTCAGACTTTAAATTCATTACAGAGCAATGAACAGACTCTAGAAAAGATCCAACAAGCGCGTGATAAAGATGCACCACTGTACGTTTCTAATATTATAAAATGGGCATCCAGAGTAGGAATGACCGTACGTAGATTTAGAATTTAGTGTTTGCGAACTTATCTATACATTTACATAACAAAAAAATATATTATACTATAGGAAATATGGCATTCGAAAAATCCGAGATATTTTTAAAAAATGTCAAAATAATTTGAAAAGAGCATGATATTATTCTCGAAAAATCTTTTTTTTTTCTTCAAAACTTACACTATTACACAGATGACATCAACCAAGGTTTAAGACATGTTTTGTTTATACTGCTTGTGTACCGATTATCAAGTCGAAAGGTCTATTTGAAAAAATAGAAAAGTTATCCTTCAGTAATATATTTTGCAAAATAAATATGCCCCATTCATTCATATCAACTGCGGATCAATAGATATGGTTAGCTTATTTATTTGACAAAGGACAATATAACATTGAGAATGGAATAGAGAATATAAAAGAGACATCAACCCGACCAAAGAGTAGACAACAGCCGAAGGCCACCAAAGGTCTTCAAAGTAACGGGACAATCACACACCCTGATGTGGTCCTCAGCCGGCCCATGTGGCCCTTAAATAAGAATATATGTACTAGTATATTGAAATTGGACGTCACACTTAACTCCAAAACTTATAGATGAACATATATATAATAAACTAAAAAACATACATGATTAACGAAGACCAGCTGTGGCTCCTGACTTGGGACAGGAAAAAATGTTGTGAGATCTTGTCAAAGGATCACGTGATCATAAGTATCAATTTTTTGGTTTAGTGGAATAAATCCCCAACTGGTCCATTTAGTTTGATTTAGAAGTAAACATGATTTTCTATTAATGGCTATATTAAAGGGGGAATTTGAAATTAGATGCAAGTTTAAAAGAGACAACAACCCAACACATAAAAAACAAGGACATTAGATTTTCAATTTCAGTTGGATGACGTTGATAGATTAAAGGTTATACATGTCAGTGGAACCAAAGGTAAAGGTTCAACATGTGCATACTGCGAGAGCATCCTACGACATCAGGGGTTCAAAACAGGATTTTACAGGTACATTATTTTATTTACCTTCAAATTTGATAACAGCACATGTTATTGAGTAAGAACTATACTTTTGTCACTTTTTATTCTTTTATGATTAATCTGATTTTATACTTGACACCTACCACGCGCACAATCTCTTTCCTAAGTTCTTTTCGTAACCTAACAATATACATTTGTCTGAAAAAAATGTAAAGCAAAACAATCTCTGCTTGGATGTATTTTTAATATAATCATATCATTATAATTAGGCTATTTCATACAATGATTACGATATAAAATAGATTCCAAAAATATGTATACAATTATGAAGCTTGAAATATTGATCTAATCCATAGGCTCTTCGCATTACATAAAAGGAAAAGGAACGGTTTTAAAATCAAATAACTTGAACACATCCGCGACCGCGCCAATGACTGAATTAAAGTACAAAGTACAATGTACCTACGCCTAATTTTTTTTATTAAAAATGAGAATGGAATGGGTAAATCAAAGCGACAATAACCCGACTATAGAGCAGATAACAGCCGAAGTCCACCAATGGGTCTTCAATGTAGCAAGAAACTCCCGCACCTGGAGGCATTCTTCAGCTGGCCCCTAATCAAATATGTATACTAGTTCAGTGATAATGAACGTCATATTTAACTCTGAATTATACACAAGAAACTAAATTTCAAAATCATACAAGACTAACAAAGACCAAAGGCTTCTGGCTTGGGATAAGCTAGAATGTTAACCACTGGAAGTATCTGCACTCTGTTTAACTTTAATCTTGAAATAAACATTTTTCAGTTCTCCTCATCTTGTCGAAGTGAGAGAGCGAATTCGAGTTAATGGACAGCCCCTTTCACATGAAAAATTTGTCTCTTATTTCTGGGATGTGTTCAACAAGCTAAAAGATACAAAGGTTTGTGTGTACATGATACTATGTATATCAGAGTCAAAGCTATATCGAAGTACTGGTTCAAATTATGTGTCTTTTCCTAAAATATGTGACCACTTGTCTATTCTAACCAGTGTCCGTGATACCAAACGATCACACGTTGTTCAAATAAAAACAATCAATAGGTCAGGAAAAGGATCAAGTGTGTTAGAATAAGAAAAATATTGATTCTACTTCTTATCGAGTATGCTACGATATTTATTCAGTTGAGACCGGGAAATTGTCTGATTTAAAAATGTTGAACATGTACAATTAATCGATTAGGCCAGAAAGGCCTTATAATTTTTGTTTAAACATATTAATTAAAGGACCTTTACACTCATGACCGAGTCATCAATAGACAGTACAGATGTTTTAAAACAACCTAGCATCATATTGCTAGTTGCGGGAGTAGCATTGTCGGGTAAATTTTGTGAATGGACGTATAATGCTTGGTTCAAATCGAAATATAATGCTTTTATCTCCCTATTACTAACATTGTACATAGAGGTGATACTTCTTTGAAAATTCCTTGTACATGAGAGTTGTCCGTCAAATCTTTATTCTACAAAGAATGAATTGCATAACAATGAACAGAGCTCAAAGCAAAGTACTTTAATAATACACTTAGAGACAGAGCTAAATCCAGTGATATTCTTTGTACTACAGGTCCTTCATGAACATCCAACGACCAAAACCATATCTCAATAACATGCCATACTACATGGTTTGATCAGAAGTCCTGAAAAAGACACTATTTTTTTTCGGATTTGAAGTATATATGAACAGGTTAAAACCTTATTGTAGTATAATCATTCAGTATCTAGCAACTATCAATTTGCTTCATGCACAATTTAATTTAAGTCAACTGATGAACAAACATCCAAAACTATAAAAAAAAGACTTGTTAGTGTCTTTTAACCATTGTCACTGAATCAGTGATATATATGTACACATACTTATATACATGTGAGACTAAAATTCAAAGTACATATATAAGACTAAAACTGACATCCGGTCTTTACTGACACCTTCATCCCCCAAGTCATTTTCAAATCTGACTTCATGATAAAATAAGGTACAACCAATGAAAATCAAATATTCCTCTTCTAATAGACTAGCATTGAAATCCCAGTTTTGTAAAATGGTAGCTAGGTGAAACCTCAAACTAAAAAATATTGAAACAATGTATCTTAAATATTTCAAATGCATGTACATATAATAATATAAATTCTCCAAAATTCGCAATATTTTTTTTTCTTCCGTTCGAGACTGTATATTGACCTCTAGATGTCTTTCAGTTTTGTGTGGGTTGCTGTTTGATTGTTGTACATATAACAACCAAAAGCTCTGCAGGGTGCAGCTTTATACGACCGCAGAGGTCGAACACGGAACAGTTGGGGAACCCGAAGAATTCAATTTTTAAAGAAATCTAAGTTCAGTTTTGAAACATTTTTACCTTAATGACGTAGACCAATTAAATAACATTATCAAGATTCTAAATACACGGTTAGATTCAGTATTTCAAGGAACTACAATAATTCAATTTTTGATGCAATCAAACAAAGTCTAATTCTAAACCCTTTTGGCCTCTATTTCCTAAACTTTTGGGACCAAAACTCCCAAAATCAATCACAACCTTCCTTTTTTAGTTATTAAACATGTATTTTTAAATGTCATTGATTTCTATTCACTTGCAGTAAAGTTATTGTGCAACAACCAAGAAAAATGCTCATTTGGGCCCTTTTAGTTTTAGGGCCCTTAATTCCTTAACTGTTCAGACCAAAACTCAAAAAATCAATCCTAACCTTCCTATTGTGGTCATAAACCTTGTGTTTAATTTTCATTGATTTCTATTCACTTATATCACTGAGATCACCCATAGTTTTTTGGTGGAGTTCGTGTTGTTTATTCTTTGGTTTTCTATGTTGTGTCATGTGTACTATTGTTTTTCTGTTTGTCTTTTTCCTTTATAGCCATGTTGTCAGTTTGTTTTAGATTTACGAGTTTGACTGTCCCTTTGGTATCTTTCGTCCCTCTTTTATACTTAAGTAATTGTGCGAAAACCAAGAAAAATGCTTATGTGGACTTTTTTTTGGCACGTAATTTCTAAACTATTGGGACCCAGCTTCCAAAATCAATCCCAACCTTCCTTTAGTTGTATTGAGCATTCTGTTTATAATTCATAAAATCCATTCACTAAAACTAAAACTAGTTATTGTCTGGAAACTAAACGTGTCTTCGGACGAAGAGACGACGACAACATCATACCATTCAATCATACCAAAAAGACATATGACGTCATTTGATCTCTGTTGGAGAGAGCTCTGTCATTGGCATTCATACCACATTGTCTTATACTATAGTCATATAATCATATAGTTATATATAACTAAGTAATAGACCACTTTCGAGTTCATCCGTCACCGGCAAAAACTCGTCAATTATACACGCCTTTATGACGTCATTTACCAGATAGAGGTGCTCGCCTGTATCTCTGCACTATTTACGTTCATCAAGCGTCTTAGTGATAGTCTTTGTGCAGGATAAACTAGAAATAATGGTTGCTCTGTAGGTACTTACTGACATTTCCCTAATGTCAGCAGTGTTGATTGTCAATTTTGAGAATTCAATTTGCCGAATAATTCGTACAATATAGAATTATACACTCGCTCAACATTGGAAGGAAGTGACGACGCCCCTAAACGCACAAATGACGATGATAAAGGCGCGTATAATTGACGAGTTTTTTCCGGTGACGGATGAACTCGAAAGTGGTCTATTATTATAATAATACATCAACATACCACTACGAATATATACATTATTTTTATATTTTGTTATTAGGAACAAAATAATGGTTCTATGCCGGCATACTTTGCGTTCCTTACCCTAATGGCATACTATACTTTTCTGCAAGAAGAAACAGATGTAGCTATCATAGAAGTTGGTATTGGAGGCCAGTATGATTATACTAATATGGTGAGGACACCAGTAGTTTGTGGAGTTACTTCCCTTGGAATTGATCATGTTTCTAATTTGGGAAACACTATTGAGAAGATTGCATGGCATAAAGCTGGTATTTTCAAAGTAAGTTCTTTTTCATTTTTTTTTTAATTTTCAAAAATTGATTTTGAACCATCTTTTTTTATTACATTGTATTCGAAATAAAATTCTCTCTATCATAATAGTTATCAAAAGTACCAGGATTATAATTTAGTACACCAGACGCGCGTTTCGTCTAAAACTCATCAGTGACGCTCATTTCAAAATAGTTATTAACCAATCAAATACAAAGTTGAAGATATTATCTCCTCAATTAACAGCAAAATGGGAAGTTTTTATTATTTTAGATATTTCCAAAGAGATTTAACGTCATGCTTCCATTTACAGTTTACAGTTTTGAAATTGTGTTTACAGAATGAAATAAAGAATTACATTTGTATTGGTTATGCAGTTTCTTGTACACTGAATAAACAAATTATCTTCCTTATGACTATTGTATTAATATACACTTCGATATCAAAAAACACATATAATTAATAAGATATATACCTCTTTTGTTTTCTTAATGTATACTTCACTTTAGTATGGTGTCCCAGCATACACATCTCCTCAGTGTCCTGAAGCACTAAAAGTTCTTTATGAAAGAGCAAAGGAAAGGGAGGTTAGTACATAAATAAGGCCGTTAGTTTTCTCGTTTGAATTGTTTTACATTGTCATATCGGGGCTTATTATAGCTGACTATGCATTATGGGATTTATTCATTGTTGAAGGTCATACGGTGTCCTATAATTGTTAATTTATGTGTACTTTGGGTCTGGTGTGGAGAGTTGTCTCGTTGGCAATCATACCACATCTTTTTTTTTAATATTTAGTACGTCTTGATTTCAATGCAGTTTCTTGTTTTTGATGTTAAATGGCCTTTAGAAACATTTCCTTTGTTAAAAGTTGTCAATACATTTTCTTTTAGCTACAGAAGTAACAAAAAAATAATATCCTTAACATTTTGATCCTATGATAAAGTTGTGTTGAAAGTATCTTTATCTGAAGGTTACCCCTGAATGTACATTTCAGACATACAGCTGACGATTGAGCACCAAAGGAGTGAACTTTATAGTTATTGAAATGCAGCTTTTTATTCCAGAAGGAAGAAGAGCTTTATACTTTGCTTTGTTTATGCATTTGCTTGAGTCTATTGTTTTTTTTAATTCTTTTAAGGGCCCAGTTTGACTTAACAGTATGTTTATAGGGTTTTGAGACTACCCTTATTTTGGGCACTTATCATAAAGTTTTTTTTTTTAGAATTTCGTCTACTAGAACCATCGACCAACATTTATTTATAATAAACACATAGCATAAACTGAACAAAATTAATTTAAAAGTTGATAAAAACTAACTTGAAACATAACGATTTCTGAAACTCATTCGATGATGCATTATCCGCTTATATTCATATATAGGGTCGTATGGTTTTATTGCTACTACACGTTCAGTTTCTGTAATGTTAGGGATGTATATCATCAGGATGATAGAGAAGATGGTAAAGTTTGTCATGTCGGTTCTATCACTAGCATGTTGCTTTTAAAATGCTTATAATTGAACTGCAGACATATTGTTTCAGTAAAGTAGTATGATTAAATCAAAGACATAAATATAATGTTTGCAGTTGAATTTACACACAGTACATAAATGTAGTATGTGTTTTCACTATAAAGTTTTAATTTAGTATAATATGAAGAAAATGGAAAAAAACAAAATAGAAACTGGAAAAATTTCTTGCGCCCGAATAGCACATCTTAACCTGTTTGACTATGAACGCTCAATGTCAATGTCGTTCGACCAAAAGAAACAGCATAGCACAAAGACATTTAATAAAAAAAAAACATTGTAGTTAATACAAATATACTCAACTTTAGCTCCTCGAATTTATAAATTATAACCATTTTGTATTATTTGTGAGGTATACAGTAAATATTTTATAAATTATGTCAGAGGATTTTACTTTAGAAGAAGGACTAGCTTTTTCTTTGACAAAACACTTAGTCTAGTTCATTTATTGTCTTGGCCAAACACCGCTGATGTTTTACAAAATCCGAGTAGTAGATGCAAGCACTTGAATGTTGTTAGATTGTAAGAGTTTAGAATTGTGTGCTCCGTACGCGGGTGAAGTTGGAATATTTATGTTAATTGGTTAATAGAAAGAACACCATCAATATACCATTATTGTAAAATTTCTTATGCATGAATTGTTTTATTTTTTTTTAATTTCTCCAAAACATTATATTCTATAAAAAGTAAAATCACAAACATACTGAACTCCGAGGAAAATAAAACCAGAAGGTATGCAACATTGTACATGTATGTACATGTAGGAAACTGTGAACAAATAAAGAGGTACGGAATTGGGTTCAGTTGAAGATCAATAACAATAAAACACTTGGCAGAGATATGAAGAATTTTAAGGCTCATCTAACGCTAACAGTATCTTACAGAGGGCGTTTTTACTTGTTCAAAAAAGGTTATTTCTACCCTGATAATGATTTCTAGATATTTTCATCCATATATAGAGTATATAAGTACAGTCATAGTTAATCCTCAGCAAAAAAAAAATCACCGGGCAAATAATTTGAAAAGCATCAACTTTGATTTTGCAGTGCCATCTGCAAGTTGTTCCCGACTTCACCTTCTACCAATTACCAGGTGAGAAGTTTAAGCTGGGTATAGCTGGAAAGATGCAGAAAGTCAACGCTTCGCTGGCTTTACAATTGACAAGGAAATGGATGGACACTCAGGGAGCTATACAAGGTGATGATAAATATTTAGTGAAATTACTTTTAGTGATCAGGTAATTGGATTAATGAAGACAGTAGTATACCGCTGTTCAAATGTAATACACAAATTGAAAAAAAAGACACTTTGATGTCAAGAACCCCCTTTTGTATGAAAAGTTTAAAAAAAAAAGTTCCATATATATATATGTACCTGTTTTGAAATGAGAATTGTCAGCCTAAAGTGTTATCTGTCAGAGATTATCAGACGACTTTGACTATACCTTTATTCTATCTACCTTTATCATCTATTTGATTTGTCACACCACCCTTTAGGATGTCATATTTACCTTGAGGCAAGATGTAAATGGTATAATTGCAAGACCTTATAAACACAGGTATATATATTATAGGTATGGTTTACCCGTTATATACGAAAGCTTTATCTGGTTGGTTGTTTTAGGAAAGTATATTAATGTGCAAGTTTGTCAAAATACGAAAGAACTACAGACACTTTGTTTAATATTGGTTTTGGACAGGAAAAAAATAAATGATTTATTGTTTTTCAAGCAAACGTATGTGACATTAATAGTAAAAAACAGAAAATACTTGAATATTAAATGTTATTTTAGTCTTGTACTTTCAAAATAATTACAGAGGAAGAATTAAATGGTACAGAAGCTGTCAAAGGACATGTTGATATAGAAGTAGCAAAGTCTTTCCGTTTGAAACAATCCTTGATAGACGGTCAGTAACTATAATTGACTTCACAATTTGATACAAAAATAAAAGCAGTAGTGGTATACTGCTAATTAATAGCCATAAATTAAACTGTTAAAAATCAGGTCGCAAACAAAAAACTGAGGAAAACATATCAACTATAAAATGGAAAAAAAACAAAAGAAAGAACATACACACAGATATGCGACATAAACAAACGCCAACATACATTTAAACGGATTATTTGATAACAACTGCCATATTACGTATAATATATTCTATATTTGAGAGCCTATTTAGGTGTTTGCTCTTGGTACTTTTCATTCACTTACCATGAGTTTATCAATACTGAGGTTCTGAATTTGAACCTTAGCGGTTTCAAAGTGCATTCGCCACTTATCTAAATTTCTTAGGATTGACAGTTCCCTTGAGAAAAATTATTGTTTTCTCCGGATATTTTAACACCTTTCATCAATTGCATGTCATATGCATTTAACAATATATATTTGTTTTATCAGTTAATGTGTATACAAGATAAAATTGAAAATTGAAATGGGGAATTTGTCAAAGAGACAAAAACCCGATCATAGAAAAAACAACAGCAGAAGGTCACCAATGTAGCGAGAAATTCCCGCGCCCGAAGGCGTCCTTCAGCTGGATGTATTTTTTACTTTATAACATTCTACTTACATTTATAAATAATCACAATAATCAAATATTTTTCTCCCTTATTTTCTGAAACAGGGGTTTAAATAATATCTTGTACAATTGTAATGTTCATTTTCTTTGCAATACCACAGACTACTTATACATATATACTGTAAATCAACTATTTTTTTTTATACACAAACACATGTTTAGAATAACTGCTAAAAAGCTGTATATTTTTAGAGGCGAAATTATATAATGTTTGCATCATGTAATTTCTAAATGAACTAAGCTTTGAATTCATTAAAGATAAAAGTAAAAGAAATATGAATGGAAATCTTTCTGAATAAGTACTTGGTATAATAATATGGTACTTGTAATTTTTTCTTCTATGTAATTTAAGGTTTAGTCGAATGCAAATGGCTATGTAGAAATCAGACCATTAAGAAAAACAAGTTAACATACTATTTAGATGGTGCACATACCGTTGAAAGTATTCAGGTAAGAAATCATCTGAATTCTTATGATTGCCTTATCAAAACAAAAACAATACCTAAATTTCAAATACAAATAGGGGAACTACAAATTCACAAATTAAACTCTATCAATCAACAGAATAGTTGAAAAATATCTCCATATTCATGACTTGGTGGAGGCATTTTACGAAGAAAATGGTGGATTAATCCATCCAAACTTTCTTAATCTCCAACTTTTGTGACAGTTTTTTTCTAGTTTCGTTATATTGACAACACAAAAGCTTAATATGACAGACAATAATTTGGATCCAGCAGCCAAAACTGTGTAAACATTTACGTTTGTATTATAAACATACAACACAACTGACTTGGAAAAACTAGAAGGTTATGTATTTTAAATCAATAACCTTTTTATAATTTGAAATCCGTCTACTATGAAGCGTTTGCATAAATTATATTTTTCTTTGACTGCAATAGTAACAGGAATTTTAACAAAGTGTAAATATAGAAGTTCAAACGGCTGGTGATAAATTAAATTGTATATTCCTCAATTTTCTCTATGCTAATTGTTCATTGTTAAAATACTGACAATATGATCAACATTGATCAATTGGCTCTTTTAACAATTTCAAAATGTTGGATGATATAATAAATAAAGGCAACAGTATTAAACCGCTGTTTGAAACTCATAAACCGATAGAGAAAAAGAAAAATTCGAGCCACCAACCAAAACCGAGGGAAACGCATCAAACACAAGAGAAACACGACACAACAGAAACACAACATCAAAACGCAACACACACAGAAACGAACTATAATATAACAATGGCCATTTCCCTGGCTTGGTACAGGGCATTTTAAGATTAAAAATGGTGGGATGAACCTGGTTTTATTAACAGTTACTTTTTTGACACAGTTATAAAATTGATTCAATATAACAAATTAGCTCCTCATAGATACCAAGTTTAAATTTTGTATTTACGCCAGACGCGTGTTTCAGCTTGATTCTCATTTTTTTCTAATTTATTCTGTCATAAACGCTGGGCTATTCCTACATTATTTATTTTTATTGTCACGGTTTAAACTAAAAAATCATACTCAAAATAAGCACATATTGCATACAACATGATGTACAATAAATAAAATTGAGAAAGGAAATGGTGAATATGTCAAAGCGACAACCACCCGACCGTAGAGCAAACAACAGCCGAAGGCAACCAATGGGTCTTCAATGTAGCGAGAATTCCTGCACCCGTAGGTGTCCTTCAGCTGGCCCCTAAAATATTCATAATAGTACAGTGATAATGGGGTCCAAATGAAAAAAAGTGTCTAAATCATCCATGAGTTTTATCTTCGGTCATTTTCTCTTATTAACTAATTCATCATAGATACCAGGATTAAAATTTATATAAGCGTATTGTAATAAAAGAGGGACGAAAGATAAATGAAAAATTAACTGACAACGTCATGGCTAAAAATGAAAAAAGACAAACAGACAAACAATAGTACACATGACCCAAAACAGAAAACTAAAGAAAAAGCAACACGAACCCCACCAAAAACTTGGGATGATCTCAGGTGCTTCGGAAGGGTTAGCAGATCCTGCTCAACATGTGGCACCCGTCGTGTTGTTTATATGATTACCAATCCGGTAAATAGTTGAATTTGGTAGGTTACATTCATGAAAGGGAAGGGGATTGTAGATACGACGTAAGGGCTTTGAATTTTTAAATTTGCCTATAGTAAAACTGAGGAGACATGTGTTATTAAAATGTGTATTTCGTGCAGTTAGATTGGTGCATATAAAAGATTTACAGATAAACTGGCTGGAATATATCAAGTTAAAGATCATTATCTATTGTATGAGTAATGAAGACTTTAAGTTTTATTTTATGTAGTTATAAAACTGTATCGAAAGATTTTTGTATGATTTATTCCTGTATTGTATAAAATGTTATTAGAAATATTGGCATTTTTAACATTGCAGCAGTGTGTTGATTGGTTCCAAAAACATTCCAAACGAGAAGCAAAAAGGATCGGGTAATATGATGCCTTAATTTAACTGACACTCAGGGTTATAACTTGTATGAGAGTAGGCAGAACAGAGAAAGAAAATACTAGAAATAAGTGATATTTCAAAATTCAATCTACGGCATGGGTGGTTGGAAGGTATTTCGCCCCCTAAGACAATATCCATATAATGTTCATTAGAAATTTTAAGGCACCGCGTTTTATTAAACCCCGCTGTATTAGTGATATAGGTGCCTTTCCATGTGTTTGTATTGGCTTTCATTTTTTGGTGGTTTGTTTTGTATAAGCAACTTTTTGTATTTCTTTTGTTCCTATAACGTGACTCTGTATTTCAAAAGATCCCGTCAATATGATATTGTTCTATTCTATGTCATTATGATGTATTTCTATTATGAATTACTATGTACGTTGAACCACAAACTTCAAAATCATTCAATCGTAAAGTGGAATTAACTATTTTTGGATTCTTATAAATTCTATATATAACTGTTGGACTAGTTTATATCTCGGTCTATTTCTGAAACTTATTCTTACATACTTTTGATTTTTTAACCCTGTATGCTAACATTGCCTATGTAAATGTTGAAATTGTTTGTATGTACATTGAACGACTAATTTATGTGACCTATAAAAAAATTCTGACGTCAGACACTCAAATCAATCAATGTGTAGATAGTAGATGTTTATGTGTTCTGTTAAATTGTTCCTTTTAAAATCATTATACGATTATGACTGATGTACCCATATTTTGACTTTTTTATTTATTGTGTCTGTATATTTAACGCATCAATGTAAATATAACGGAATTTAATGAGACTGTCATTAAAATGGGAGGGTTAGCGCTACAGAACCAGGTTTAATCCACCATTTTCTACATTTGAAAATGCCTGTACCAAGTCAGGAATATGACAGTTTTTCTCCATTCGTTTTTGATGCGTTTTGTTATTTGATTTTGCCATGTGATTATGGACTTTCCGAATTGATTTTCCTCTAAGTTCAGTATTTTTGTGATTTTACTTTTTTTCCAACCACCAATACAAATGTTTCAAATAAACAAATATGTATTCTGAACTTCTGCATTAGTGACTGGTTACACACGGCAAGCTTTTGCTAATTTTGACAAAGTTAGAACTCGTTTGGATAAATTAGTATCAAGTTAAAATCAACAACATAACAGACAGTAAAAAACCCCAACTTAAACAACAAAACAGACAGTAAAAACCCAAACTTAAACAACAGGTACAAGTACAAATATACACAAACAAAACAACAAAATGTTCTTAAATTCGTTAAACTTTGTTAAACGTATTGTGCATAGCTCAAGATAATGATAAATTTTCAAAGATATTATACATAACATTGATTTAAATCTCATGAAACCTCTGCTATGTTTGTAGTGGTAAAGTGGTTAAAATTTTGCTGTACAATACAAAAGGAGATAGAGATGTAACACGTCTCTTAAGACCACTCATGGTAAAGTATGATACTTCTTACTATACATAATCACTATACTCAGCAATATTGAACAATTGAAGGGGTCAAGTTGTGTTCGTTGAATTTCAAAATCGTTGAATTATGTGACATAGTGCCTATCAAAGTTATATTATCAGACAAAATCTAACAGAACCTTTGTATAATATCGAAACAGTTTTGAATCCTGACAAATTTAACAACCACTTTCTCGATGTTGTTATTCTATGTATGGAGTCTGGATAGTCAATTGGCTTAGTTGGTAGCCATTTTCCGTAATTGTTTTAATTTTAATGTTATGAGCTTAATCGGGCTGCTACTGTTTAATAATTGAATTTTATCACATTTGTTTTCATTTTCATATTAATTCAGAAACACTAAAATATATAATCAAATACACGAAAACTTTGACTAGAAACATATAACAGTCATATTTTGAAATCGTATATTGCAGAAGTAGTTATTTTAAGCTTTGTGTGTTAACACCGATTCAACTCGGTAAAAACGTGACCTGTTCCTGGCAGTGATTAGGAAAATACGATAAATGTCTCAACATACTGACTTTTAAGAAAGTTCAAATAAATGTTTACTGTTGAATTGTGCAATTGTTTAATAATTTTCAATAAAATAGTCTGATCAATAGTTTCGATCAAGGCATATCTCTGTATTGATGAACATGCGATATAACATCTAATAATTTTCATCAAAATCTGATTAAACTTTTTAGAATATATGAGCCAATATATGCGCATCCTACTTTTCGTTTACAATTGAAGTGTATATTTAACATGGTAGAAAATAAGTTTTAATGTTTTAGCAACATTTTAAATTGGTGTTGATATACCGTAGATAAGTCAAAATCTTTATTTGTTTTTCCATAGGCGGTTATGGTATTTTCCTGTAGCTCAGTCCATATCGTAAACTTGGACATGTATGATAGTTCTATTCAAAGCTGTGACATTTTTTCATATGTGGTTAAATTTTCGAAGGAGGAAGTGAGATGACTTTTACCTTTAATTAGCATACCCCATAAATCCTTTAGTGATGCGGCTCTTCACTGTAAAAAATACACTTTTTAACACAATAAGTTTTTTTGACAATTTAATACTTTGAACACATTTAATAGCTCATAGTTTTTACACAATTATTCTATGTTCCTCTTCTTTCCAAGTCAATAAAAATAGTTAAGCTCAGTCACATGTAAAACTTGTATCATTTCCAATATCACTACACAGGTATATTTTGTTTACACACACACTTTGGGTTCATCTTTTCAGGCGCATTAGGAAAATTAACCCATATTTACATAATATAATTTTAATAGTTTCACAATTATATATAATTCTGGTAATTTTAGTCATGTGAGTTTGATGCAGCAGTTTTCTGTCCAAACATATCATACACAACATCATCAGTGTCAGGTACATTTTGCACCATTGCCTAGCACTGAGTATATGTATACCAGCATTCACAAAAATATATAGGTCAATGTATATTTTTCATTGTCAAGGTCAAATGGTCGTTTTTCAGAATATATCTTTCTCGCTACTGAAATTGACTAAAAATACGGTGGAAATAAATTATTATTCAATAATAACTAATGGAAAATTAAAAAAAAATAAAGACTCACCAGTTTAGATGTGACTTACAAAAAATAGCTTGGACATTCCTTTAATGTTTATTATGCATTGAAAAAGGATTATACTGAGAAGTAAGTTACTTTTATGTCATTTGCAGTTATCTAGCACACCTTGCAAATCACGTTACATGTATCAAGTGTCTGCTTTTGTAAAAGGCTTGGTAAATGTTATATCTGCTTATTCTGTAACTGTTCCTGTAATAAGGGATCTTTTTCTATTTTATTAGTTGCTTTCCTTAGGAAGAGTATGAGTTTCATTGATAATGAGGAACATTTGATACCTAATATTGTATGTCAGCGTAAACGACAATTTTTCCAATTTTCCTTCCATTTTATCTTTTTCTTATGATAAATATTTGTTGGTGAGACAATAGTTATCCTTTTAAAATAAAAGATGGCTGAACGCTTAGATATAGAGCAATATATTGATAGAAGTATAGTCGTAGAAGATATATATAAAATTGTAAAGAAATAATATTTACACATCAGATTTTTAATTGCATTGCTAATTTTGTCGTTTACATTTATTCATTTAGTATACAAGTTATGTTTATTATGCATGAAGAAAGAATAATGACTTACATATAGAAATTGACAATGAGGGTTCGTGGAAAACAAAACTTTACGACAAAACAGATGATTTCAGATACTTGTGAACTTTCTATTTTTAAGTAGCAACATTCCAGCAGCACCTGCATACGGGGTATATATCTCCAGAATGATACGATATTCTTGTGCTTGCATTTCCTATCATGATTTTGTCTTGAGTGTTGCTGCTCACAATGAAGCTAAAACATGTAAACGAAGAGTTCCAAATGATGACGTTGAACAAATGTTGAAATATTCCCTTCTCAAATTTTACGGACGCCATCACGAGTTGGTTGACCGTTGTGAAATAACCGTTTCAAAAATGATATCGAGTATGTTCATTACGTCGTAACTACAATGTTATGAATACGGATGACATAGTAAAGTTGTTGTTTTTTATTTGTAGTTGAGTAAATAGTTCCGCTACTGAAAATTGAATGACTGTTTTACTTCCTTTTTTTTTCAAAAAAAAAATACAGTTTCAAAAGAAGATTGTCTTGAGGAAAAAAGTATTTCCTCTTTCAGACATTTCCCACATTACATTGTACATGCATGTCTGCTCAATAATTGAATGTCATCTTTTTTAGACACTACTAATATGAACTTCTCTAAGGAAACCCAACTACAAAAATGTCAGCATATTATGGAAACATGGAAGGAACTTTCTCGTTCAAAGACAAAGAATATTGAGATTGATCAATTTACAGAAGTTCAAAAAAGTACTACTTCAATGACAAATCCGGGATTGACAGCAGATTGTAACCTCAATAACTTTTCATCTTGCCATACTCAGTCCCATGAAAATGTGGACCAATCAAAACAGAATGATTACACTGCTTCATCTTCATCTTCAAGTGGTACAGATTTAACTGATGAATGCACACAGAAACATCTTGCTACTGACTGTGATGGCTTTGTCGTAAACTTTCCATGTATTTATGATGCCCTTCTATGGGCATCTCATGGCAGAGACGATAACTTGAAGGATGCTTGTATGTTTCCATCTCAGGTCCGTGGGGCCAATCATGTACAGATATTAGTAACAGGCGGTATGCATCTAGTAGGTGGAGTACTTGGAATTGTCAGTGACGATTACAAATAAATGTTATTGATTTATTGAATTGAATCTTTTATAATGCCATAACATTTATCAGGGGAATTTACACCATAACACAAAAAAAAATCCCTTTCAACTTTTTTCAAGTTTCTGCCTGTTTTTGTAATGTCTTGAATTGTAGTCCAAATAATTAGTTATTAAAATTCCTAAATGAAAATTGTATGTGCTCATCATTGATGGAAACATATATGCATTCAAACTAAAATTTTATTTGTTTACATTTTACGCATACATGATTATGGTTCAGTTGGAGTCTAAAAACTCCCGAATTGAAATATTCATTATGTTTGCAAAAGTACTGGCGAGGTGATAAGGTTATCTCAACGATTTTTACAATGTTCTTTCACTAAATAATTCAAGATTTGGTGACTATGTGGAACGCATTTAACCTATCGAACTAGAGATACAGGATACTACAGATACAGTTAAGTCGGCTTCATATCTTGACTTACATCTAAAAATTGACAATGAGGGTTGGTTGAAAACAAAACTTTACGAGAAAAGAGATGATTTCAACTTTTCAATAGTGAACTTTCCATTTCTAAGTAGCAACATTCCACCAGCACCTGCATACGGGGTATATATCTCCCAATTGATACGATATTCCCGTGCTTGCATTTCCTATCATGATTTTCTGCATAGAGGGTTGCTACTCACAAGGAAGCTATCAAACCAAGAGTTCCAAATGGGGAAGTTGAAATCATCCCTTCGTAAATTTCACGGACGCCATCACGAGTTGATTGACCGTAATGGAATAACCGTTTCACAAATGGTATCGGATATGTTCCTTACGTCGTAACTACAAACCCCCTCCCTCTCACGAATGTGACCTACCGAATTAGACTATTTCCTGGATTTGTTATCACATAAGCAACACGACGGGTGCCACATGTGAAGCAGGACCTGCTTATCCTTCCGGAGCACCTGATATCACCCCTGGTTTTTGGTGGGGTTCGTGTTGTTTATTCTGCAGTTTTCTTTGTTGTGTCATGTGTACTATTGTTTGTCTATTTGTCTTTTTCATTTTTAGCCATGGCGTTGTCAGTTTGTTTTATATTTATGAGTTTTTACTGTCCCTTTGGTATCTTTTGTCCCTCCTTTAGTTGTCTATTTTCTGTTTTGTGTACTTTTTTTTGTCTTTTTGTCTTTTTATTTTTTTAGTTATGGCGTTGTTGGTTTTTTTCTTCAGATTATGAGTTTGAATGTTCATCTGGTATCTTTTGCCTTTCTTCTAAGAAGAGGCTTTAAGCTACAATATGGTTATATGCTTGTCTATTATTTTACTCTGTTTAGTGTGAAACACAATACACTGACCCTTTTATTCATAAGATCTTCTGTTATACATACCTACATAAAAGTACGTTGGCTGGTACTAACACAAACTGGTTTACAAGACATATTTTATGTTTGGTTGTATTTCTTCAAGATAGACGAATTAGTAACCCTTTGCTGATTTCTTAATTTTAGGTAAATGTGCAAATATCCACAAAATTCATAAATCAAAACTATAAGAAAAACGTAAACAAAATTACGTAAAAAAATATTACTCCTAGGCCCTTCAAGCTACATAAAGAATTTTGAACACCAGTTTACTACCGTAACCTTTTATTATTAGACAGATTTAAATTAAATAAATAAATAAAATAGGACTATACGATCGAGCTGATCAAATCACACATGTAATGTCTTTAGTGTAAACACGTCATCAACAGCGCACAGAAGAGTACAGAAGAACAGGATGTAAACACATATAAGGTTCTGTATAGCCTTCAACAATGAACAAACCCATATAAAACTTAAAGAGGGCGAAATAGACCAATATAATTCAAATAAGTCAGTCGAAAATAAACTGACAACGATTTTCAAAAATAAATCAAAAGAGAAACAGTAGTATACAAAACACAACAAAGAAAAACATTAGATTGAGAAACACAAACCTTACTATATATTTATGATGTCAGAAAAAACAAGAAAGACAAAACAAACCCAATCATTTCCCTAATGCATGCGTCCGACGTGCTTTTCGGGATTTACCTTCAAAAGGAACACTCGAAGTCGAATACTAGAAAGTTTAAGATGTAGAGTGACCATTACAGTTAAAGAACAATATAACTAAAAAAGGACATACAAGTTATAGCCAAAATCTGCTGATGGTCAATCTTGCCGTAGAAGGTCAACGTTGCCTGAGGGAGCTCAAAACGCTAGTTTGTTTATGATTCATAAATATCTAAACGTGAAATTTAAGATAGGTTTGTAATAAACCATGTCAGCATCGAAGTATTGTCTACTGATCGAACTTTAATAGTCCATCACGAACCACGTACTGTGAAATTGAAAATAACACTTTATGAATTGCATGCGTACAAAGTGCTTATCTTGATAAACCGTTCATACAAATTAGAAAATACCAATAGTATAATTTATGATAAAACTTGAACTATGATAAGCTTAAATCTGTGTGAAGCTGATTAACCAACAATAATATTTTATTTTATAAAGACAAAGTGTAAGATTAGAAATATTCAAATTTTGAATATAAGTTTAATTTTTATTAATTGTTTAACTAACGTATTCATGTATTCTTGAAAGAATACGAAACACAGTTGTCACTATTTATTTATGAAAGCGCTAATGTAACGTTGAGCTCTTTTGAATAACACATTTTCCCGTTTCTGATATGACGTGCGTTTCATCGTATAGACTTTATTTGATTACACACGGATGCACATTTTATTAGACAGATTATAGTTAGTAAGAAACTTTTTATGTATACTATCTTTTTATAACATCAACACTTATTTAAAGAGAGAAAACATTGTATACTATTTATTAGAAATATGCGTTACTTTTTTTACTTATCATTTTAAACGTAATTTGACTTACGAGAGAACTTATGATACATACATGAAATGGTTTTTATTTATTTGTTTGTTTAGTTTAATGTGAAATCTTAAACATGTATCTTATTATAATTTTTGTATTTTTACTTATGTGAAATTATTCTTTATTTGTAGAGAATCGAATGTTAGCGACCATATGATTTAAGAATAAAAGATAGATACATGGTGCAAATAAACTCGCATACTCATCTCTTCGCCCTAAGTTAAACTTTATGTGATTCGTACACAAAGTATAGACTGTTACTGGTATATACATAATACAAATTGAAGAAATAAAAGAACTAAGAAGAACACTTAAAATGAGCAATACGAATACTTTAAACATAACTAGGGTAGCGTTGATCTTTGGTGTTTTGAAGACAATAACATCAACAGTTACAAATAATAAATAAAAACATCACGAACTCCACTAAAAACCGGGATTTAAAGTAGACTATGGTACATAGAATCTACATTGTTTAGAAACATTCATAGAACACTCAGTAATATGTAACTGTATGTCATTTAGGGCTTGTTATCTGCTTTAATCAGTAATTCGAGACGTTGAGATAAAGACTATTTCTTTTGTAAAAATCTCCAGTCATAAATCTAAAAATGAAAAGCTTGTTTGCATTATTTTGCATATTTCTGTTTGTATACGGTAAGTATCTTTTACTACATTATTTTTGTATTGTCATTGATATGCATGCTATGCACTTATTTTGATAGGCATTGTTAACGTTGAATGTCAAATATTATATAATATTAGGTCAGTGTTCCAGTTTGAAAATTATAATTATCTTTAAGTGTAAATATCACCTGAATGGATTTGGTTAAATTCTTCATGTGTTGACCTTACGGCATTATCAATTATCAAATTGACTTAGATATCGATTGTTATGCATCAAAGAACGTCTCGTTATTTTTCTAAAAGGTTCTGCAGAAGATACCAAGACCATATTGATAAATATTCCGTATCAACGTCAAAATCAATACACGATGGTTATGCAATATAGATTATGTGTACTGGCCATGTTTAGCACTTTAATAACATTCTATAGTATTATTTTTACTGCTTAGTTATTTGTTTTGGATGATACCCATTTGACGTGGCACAGTATTTATACATCTTGTCATTGTGTTTTGTACTATGGTTAATTTTTGTAATCTTGTCGTTAAATTTTTTAATGTGCTTTGTTTATATGCTTTTTATTGTATTTCTTTGTAATGCATGACGTGGCTCTGTTCTTATACCAACCGTCATTGTGTTATGGTCAGTTTTTGTTTTCTTGTCTTTTATTTTAAATACTTTATCTATATGCCTTTTTGTTTAACTTAATAACATATTTGTTTGTTTTTCTACTGATTAAGATTATAACACAATATTGGCTGATGTTCCCTAATTTTGACTTTCTACCTTATGGTTTCTGTTTGTTTTGTACCTACATCGTTGTCTAAATAATGGATTTGTTTGCGGCCGTCATACAAGTGAGAGGTTTCGTCATAATCAGTACTATGTAGAACTGACCAAATCAGTTCTAGGTTGATCTGTTATGATTAGGTCTAGGGTAGAACTGTATAACACTGTTTTAGGTAAAACTACCCAAATATGTTCTAGGCGTAGAACTGTCAGCAGAACTGAACACATCAGTTCTAACCGTGCGTAAAACTGTCAGCAGAACTGACTAAATACGTTCTAGCCGTTTGATGAAAAGTTGGAAGTGATCTCCACTGTACAAAATCAGATTGAATCCACTACGTTTTATATAAGAAACGGGGGTATAACAGTTGTTATCCATTCGTTTGATGTGTTTGAACTTTTGAATTTGCCTTTTGGTTAAGGACTTTCCGTTTTGAATTTCACCCTGAGTACGGTATTTTGGTGATATTCCTTTTTTCATTCTGTTTGACTCAAGTTAAAAAATCCATATCTTGGAAATGTGCATTTTTTAAGATTTGTATTATACCTTCCCCAGCAACGAAAAGGATTATTTATAGAATTGAGAATGGAAATAAGGAATGTGTCAAAGAGACAACAACCCGACCAAATAAAAAAACAACAGCAGAAGGTCACCAACAGGTCTTCAATGTAGCGAGAAATTCCCGCACCCGGAGTCGTTTGTTTGTTTTTAGTCATGAATAATTTGCTTACCTACTGTAGTTAGATAAGTTTTTTTTATTAGATGATTCCTTTCAAAAGTCGAACGATAATATATATGATGAAAGATTACCAATTACTAGTTTTATAATCTAAATACAAACAGCATAACAGTCACATTTGATGATTTGCATGTATTAAAGCCTTTATATTCTAGTACTTGATAGTCACAATATGTGTATGTATTAATGTATCTGTATTTTACATTAAAAACCAAAGGTTATAGTTGTTGTCATAGTGGATGGCATTATCACGCTGGGTCATGTTTTAAAATCTTTGGAGAACGAACAACATGGCGCACTGCTAGGGTAAGCAAATTAAATGGAAGATTTGATGAAAAGCAGAATCGAAATTTGCTTATTATTTGTAATACTATATCTTGTGAGAATTGATTTATTGCCTATACCATTACATGAATATGAGTATGACAGTTGAAGTCCACGTGGTTCATTTTGTTGATATAGATAGTGTTCGCTTTTATCAGGTTTGATTGATTTTTTCTGTTATAATTCACCTTAGAGGTTTTTGTTTATTATTTCTTCACATAATCTCTGTTTATAAGTTTATTTGTGTGTAACAAGAAAATATTTTGCTAAAAAAAAATGTAATTGCATCTGTCCAAATAAACCTGAAATACATGATAACAATGCTATAGTTAAATTTGCTTGATATCTTTTTTTACTTCTAGAACAGGACAATTTCAATCACTGAGCGTCTTTTGTAGACGAAACGCGCGTTTGGCGTATTAAATCATAATCCTGATGCCTTTGATAACTATTGATTACCTGAGAACAAAGTTTTGCGTCAATAAATTTTACGATGTGAAAATTTTCATTGCTAAACACACAAAATGTCAGTCACAGCTATATATTATGTGTACATGTATTCCCCAGGGTGATACGCTATGCAAGAGACATTGCGTTTGCTGTCTATTCCCTTGGTAGAGCGTCCCTTCTTATCCTGCTTAGAAATAGAGTTTTTGTATCAAGAATTTCAGATTGTAATGGAGGGGCGAAACACATATCAGAGAAACGGTAAAACTTATTGATCGAAAATAAACTGACAACGCCATAGCTAAAAAAGAAAAAAAGACGAAAGACAAATAATAGAACACATGACACGACATAGTTATATCAAGACTAAGCAACATGAATCAACCCAAGAACTGGGGTTGATTTCGGGAGCTGCAAAAGGGTAAGCAGATCTTGCTTCATACTGTACGGTATTGTTTTTCATCAGTATTGAAGGCCAAATAGGTGTCTTTGGTTGCCTACATCCACTTCATTTGAAGGTAAATATAGATAACAAAAAAAATATGGTTCAATCAAAACTAAAAACACAATACCATACTCCATCAAAGAAAGTTTGAACTGTTGATGAAAGCAAGCTTAAAGTACTTAGTATGAAATCATGCTTCCTGACATTCTGGTATATATAGTAATTGTTCATAGATTTTATATATAAACGTGATAAATATAGTAGGAAGATGTGCTACTCAACAAAGCCATTAAAAAAAGTAGCAGAGAGTATCAACCCAAGAAAAAGTGTATACTCGTGTTAGTTTTATGTAGATGTAGTTCACAGCAAATTTTAAGTACTTTACTTTTACCTTCTAGGACCGTTGTCTTCGTCTTGGGGCCGAATTAGCAGAGGACCACAGTCTTGATACTCACAGGTTTCTAGTCTGGTTCATTAAGAAAGATCACAGTAAGATCCTTATCAAAAAGAGAGACAAAACATACAAAAGTTATATTCGAACGAAATTTTATAAATTTCCTGTTTACAAAACTTTGAATTTTTCGAAAAAACAAGGATATTCCTATCCCAAGCATATAGTACCTTAGCCGTGTTTGTCACAACTTTTTGGATTTTGAGTCCTTAATGCTTTTCAACTTGTACTTTTTTGGCTTTATAACTTTTTCGATCTGGGCGTCACTGGCGGAGTCTTATGTAGACAAAACGCGCGTCAGGCGTATCAAATTATAATCCTGGTACCTTTGATTACTATTATGAGTAAAAAGGAAAACAAACCGACAAAGCCATGGCAAAAGAAAAAAGGATAATTGAATAACAACAGTATACAATATACATTATTGAATAATTTCAACTTAACAACAAGAACCCCACCAAATGCTGGTGTCATCTCATGTGATTTTATCAGGAAGGGAAAGCAGACACTGTTCTTCTAATGGCACTCGTCGTGATGATCATGTTAAACATGTAGCGCAGGACCATTTCACCATTCCGGAGCACCTTAGATCACCTTAAGGTTTTGTTGGTCTCGTGTTACTAAGTCTTTAGTTTTCTATGTTGTGTGATGTGTATTATTTGTATGTTTTTATGTTTATTTGTTAGCCATGGCGTTGTCAGTTTATTTTCTATCTATGAGTTGGACTGTCCCTCTGGTATCTAGTTAAATGTGTTCAAGTCAGCATTGATAACATATCGTATATAAAACGAATCAAGTAAATGCAAATTGTGAACTACAACCATTTATATTACCTCGAGTGTATTTACATGAGCAACACGAAGGATGTAATATGTAGAACAGGAATTCATAACTCTTCAAGAGAACATGAGATCCTTCCGCTTTTTATATGGTATCGATGTTACTCATCAGACATCAGTTTCTTTCCTGATGTTTGTCTTGTAGTAAGCTTTTTATACGGTGTAGAAGAGGGACGAAAGATACCAAAGGGACAGTCAAACTCATAAATCTAAAACAAACTGACAACGCCATGGCTAAAACTGAAAAAGACAAACAGAAAAACAATAGTACACATGACACAACATAGAAAACTAAAGAATAAACAACACGAACCCCACCAAAAACTAGGGGTGATCTCAGGTGCTCCGTAAGGGTAAGCAGATCCTGCTCCACATGCGGTGTCACATGTAGTTGTCAGTTTGTCATCACACGTGAATTTGAATGTCACTTAGGTTTCATATATATTTATCCATAGTGGATAGGGAAACAAGTTACTGAAATTATTCCTTCCACTTTTTAGTTGTAAGTGCTACTTTGAAGCGGCATTAGTCTATTCATTTTTCGAAATCTACAAGGCAATCTATACTGCTCTCTCTTTACACGGGCCTGCTTATTTTCGTCCCTTACCGCCGGACTTTCATCGTTTCATAACACCATACTTCGTAATGCTGTATAGGGAAAGCTGACAAATCAGTCCAATATTTTTATTCTAAGAACGCGTATCGAATCAGAAACCATTGTGTGTGTAGCCCGATGCGCTAACCACTACACCACGGTTCTCTTAGGTACCTGTGATAAGTATGCAGTACACATCATAAGAAGTTGATATAAACTATTGTAGGTCAACATAAATGTGTTCACCTTGTCAGTAATTGTAAAGACCAACATTAAATTTCTACTCTTTCGCTGGGGCAAAAATAATCACGAATATAATGACTACAGATGTTAGCTTGCATCAATATTTCACAAATGACTTTTTGATTAAAAAACAAATCAAAGAATTTGGAGGTAATTGTGAATGAGACCATAAAATCTATTCTAATGCAATTTAAAAACTAGGTCAAATATAAATGATCTAAAAAAAAAATTAGCCTTTTAAAATTTAAAAAAGAAAAAACGCACGACGTGCGCAGATACAAAAAATTAAACCTTGTACCTATGATGAGTTTATTTGCTCCGAGACAATTTATTTGTTAATATATTGATCATAGGTTTCCAAAATATCTTCTACAAACACCACAATAATTCTACAAAGCGTATACAATAACACAAAAGCTTTGTTTGTAAAAGTTCCTTTCTAGACAGACATATTAACATGAAGGAGGATTTAAGTATATTTTAAAAGCCGGCCTATACAATAAATTGTTAAGTCTGTATAATCAAATGTAATAAAAAAATAGAATGCTAAGTCTATATGAAAAACTGTAAAGAAATGAATCCTTTGATTGTAATATCAAAGAGTATATTGACAGGTTATGCAACTTCACATCCTATTGGGGACAACAAACCAATTTACTATCTTGGAGCAACTGACCACGATCTTGATTACGACTGGGTCTGGGAGAGTACGGGGAAAGTTGTTTACCCAGAGATGTTCGGCAAAGGTCAACCTGACCGACATGATAATCACCGTCAGGAGTGTTTATCAATCAATGTGAGAGACGACTGGGGTAAGTACACATAAAACATAGTTAGTATTGTCACTGGAGTAAATGTGATCTACGTAACTGCAGTTACGTATATCCAAAGATGGCGGACCATGTTACTGGTCAATATTGCTTTCGATAGTTCGTGTCTTATCTTAAGTATTACTAAGTTCGAAACTTAAATTCAAAGCTTCTTTTCATAGTTCAACCGCTTAATGGAGAAATTATCATTTAAAAAAATCCATCCCAAGAATATTGGTAACTGTATAGACTGATATCCATACATGTTCAGATAAGGTTATTCGAAACTGTTGAATTGTTTTGTTTCTGCTTCATTTATTTTCCTCGATTTAATATTTCAGACCATCTTTTATTTCGAAAAAAAAACTGTCATAAATTCGTCTAAATATATAAAATCATCGAGATCAAAAATAATCTGACCACCTTGTTATAACAACATAAGAAAAAATACGCTGTTTACAATAGACTTCTAAACACTTAATCCTTTGTATATTGGATGTGTAATTACTGATAAATTAGTCTTAGATGCATGATGTTTTTATTTATTTTGTTTGTTTGAATTTGATCTAACTTTTATTGCTTGCGACTACTCCCAGATTTTTATTTAGTGTCTGTTTGTTTTTAAGATGTACAAGTTCCCTCCCACCTTCACCTTTTTGGTGTACAATTTATTTTTATTTGTATCCACTTGAGCCTTTTCAACTAATTTTTTAATCTTTTCTTATGTTGTACTGTTGCACCACTGTCCCATGTAAGGGGAGAATTGGACGCCAGCTAACATGTTTAACATCGCTACATCCTGTAATTGCCTAAGCCTAAGACTAATCAGGAGCATGCATTTCAGTGGTTGTCTTTTGTTGCTGTGTTATTTTCGTTATTTATTGTTTTTGTCCTCTAAAAAGGCCATTGGTTGACTTGTTGAAATTAATTACAATTGTCCTTTCTGACCTTTAATAGCAGACTATGCGGTATTGGCATTGATCACTGTAAAATACCGTTTGATGATCAATAATATTAATATTCTGTGTCAGTTACACTCTTGTGGAAAGTGTCTCATTTACATTCGTTCCTCATTATTAATTTATTATTTATATTTGTATGACCAGTAAACATATAGATACAGTAGGTAAGTCTTGCATCAGATGCCGTCTTGGATGAAGGTCGAAGAAATTTAGACTACCACGGGAATGGCAGATTGCATAGGGCTGAAAGTTAGTCTTTGACATATGCTATTTATGGACCCATCAATGGGTTGTTACAAGGGTTATTAACGTAAAAAGATCACGGAATTCTCTCTTCACAAGGCATCTGATTTAACGTCCTCATCATGAAAGGGAAGGGGATTGCAGTTACGACGTAAGGAACATATCCGATATCATTTGTGAAACGGTTATTCCATAACGGTGAATCAACTCGTGATGGCGTCCGTAAAATTTACAAAGGGATGATTTCAACTTCCCCATTTGGAACTCTTGGTTTAATAGCTTCCTTGTGAGTAGCAACCCTCTATCCAGAAAATCATGATAGGAAATGCAAGCACGGGAATATCGTATCAATTGGGAGATATATACCCCGTATGCAGGTGCTGCTGGAATGTTGCTACTTAGATATGGAAAGTTCACTATTGAAAAGTTTAAATCATCTCTTTTCTCGTAAAGTTTTGTTTTCAACCAACCCTCATTGTCAATTTTTAGATGTAAGTCAAGATATGAAGCCGACTTAACTGTATCTGTAGTATCCTGTATCTCTAGTTCGATAGGATAAATGCGTTCAACATAGTCACCAAATCTTGAATTATTTAGTGAAAGAACATACCCAATATAGCGGAAAGTAGAATAAGATTTATTTGAGACCTCGGACGAATCACGAAAAGGATATTTTGACGAATAACGATAAGGATATTTTGACAAATCCCGATAAGGATATTTTCACAAATCACGATAAGGATATTTTGACGAATCTCGGTAAAATGTTACCAGTTTGACGATAGCTGAAAATAACCGCTTGATGTTAGACGGTGAATGGCATTCCTAGCCTCATGCATGTATATTAGGTGGTAGATATATAATAGTAAACATCAAATATAGTAAAATGAAAAGTTACAAAATGATAAAACGGCTGTTTATAGATCAAAATAACCAAATCCAGGTTCAACCCATCATTATTTCTTAAAATGTCCTGTACCACGTCAGGAAAATATCAGCTAATATCTTGAAGTTCGTTTCTCTGTGTGTTTCATTGTCATTTGGTGTTCTGTTGTACTTTAGTGTTTCTGTTCTGGGTTCTTCTCCTCATAAGATTGATCTGTATCCCTCGGTTTTAGTTTGTAACCCGGATCGTTTTCTCTCTCACTTGATATATGACTTTGAAACAACGGTTCACTACTGTTGCCTTTATTTACTGTACTTTCAACGATAGACAGATTCTATAGTCATAAGACAATCTGGAATGATTTTATTTTAGACAAATGGTGAATATATCTCAGCCTCTATCGATGTTTCTGATGTTAATATAAATACATTAGACAAGACATAAGTCGATAAACACCAAACAAGTTTATAAAATACAATAAGTCCGACGAATGTAATTGGTTACACATTCCTTAAAACCTTAAAATAATGTACACTATCAGAAATCATTTTTTTTTTATTATTAAGCATCGGTTTTAAATTTTTTAAATTTAACTTTGATCTTACTGACTGATAATTTCCTTTTTCAGCCAGTAGAG
Organism: Mytilus trossulus; assembly: GCF_036588685.1. Classification (NCBI taxonomy): domain Eukaryota; kingdom Metazoa; phylum Mollusca; class Bivalvia; order Mytilida; family Mytilidae; genus Mytilus; species Mytilus trossulus. The sequence continues at coordinate 6,328,102 of NW_026963290.1, read as the reverse complement.
TGATATAATTACCAACAATGATCTATAATTATTAGTGAAAAATGTCAAAATATTCCATCTTAATCAATACTCCTGTGGCTATTTTTGAGAACCATTGGTTTTATGGTGCTGTGGAACATGTGGTGACCACTTAAATGTTTATGTCCTTTATAAAATAACTTATTTGTGGACGTATCAGGCAAACTTCAACCCGATCTGACCTATTATAGCACCAACAGATGGCTTCGAAACCACTGTTAATCTTTCGGTATTTTTGGATCTCAGTCAATGTTTCTCTAAAACATATCCTTATTTGAACTGCTCCTGAAAGACTGGATTATAAATTATTAACGCGCATTTTTTGTACAAAAAATCCACCATTTTCTACATTTGAGAATGCCTGTACCAAGTCAGGAATATGACAGTTCTTGTCCATTCGTTTTTAATTTGTTTTGTTATTTGATTTTTGTGATTATGGACTTTACGAATTAATGATCCTCTTAGTTCAGTATTTTTTATCTTACTTTTTATAATCGTTGTATTTTTTATTAACTTTTTCAACTAACAAAAAGCTTGTCTGACGATTTCATATTGAAAGTTGAATGAACACTTTAGTAAAGAAAACTTACATTTGTCTGCCTATCGTCTGAAAATCGTTAAAGAAACAGTTTCCACACTAACATTTGTGCAATACGATATTCCTCTTGAGATTCAAGATCTCAGCTTCGAAATTGTTTATTATTTATATAGAGACAATTAAGAAAGAATTTTAACAAATCATACTAGAACCAATATTTTCACTACCGGGCTATACTTTCGGGGACTTTTAGTCCGAACAGCAGTAGTGTTGACATAATGCCAACTAATTAAAAATAACAGTATATGCATTGTATGCATCTGAATAGCATTCTTAATTTGTCTACATCAAGAACGCTTATTATCAAATATTTTAAAGGAAATGATTTAAATAAATGAAATTGCAAGATTTAACGCTATAAACATACAGAATACAAACTGATCTGTACTCGCGAAAAACCTGGATTTTTTTTATTGAGCCTGCTAGATTCTTACAGGTTCAGATAAGACAACAAATGTATTTTTACGGTTTTATTTTTTTTAAGACTCTGACAGTAATTGGGACGACGTGAAATGTGACTCTCCTAAAAACATGTATATCTGTGAGATGAAAGACTCCGGGTAAGTAGATATTATGTTATTCTTACGTACAGTTGGGTGCAGACCAAGCATTACATGTAGACGGGCCGAAAAAGTTAACGCGGCGTTTACTCGCGTGCACTTCATGTAAACGCCGCGTTAACTGTGCGTTAACTCCAAAATTGCAGTAGACATTAAAAGTAAACGGGCGTTTACTTTCGCGTTTACCTCCGCGTTAACGCAAAAACGGCGCGTCTTCTAATTTTTTAAAGAGTAAACGGGCGTTTACTTTCCCGTTTACCTCCGCGTTAACGTGGAAAACTGCGCGTCCTCTATTATAACTAAATAAGTAAACGCGCGTTTACTGTTTGTAGTAAACGCCCGTTAACGCAGATTGTCATCGTAACCTGGATACACTGACCTATAATATGAAATGATAAGGAACATCAAAATTAATTGACCAACTAGTCATTTCGGCTTGACATATTGACGATTACGGTTATTTAAAAATGTCACACATTTTTATTTAATTGAACAATAACTATATTAAATTTCTTGTTCTTCGCTAATAATAGTTTAAGTATGTTTCTTCAAATACATGTAATTTAATCCTCACCAAAATCAAACAGTTTTCTCATCTTAGACAGACTGACTCGAAAAACAAAATTATTTGATATCATTAACAAAAACTGACAATATTTACCCTTTAACAAGTTATCTTATTCTATATAGAAGTAATTCAGTTATATTTTTATGCCATAGTTGACCATAAAATACAATTGAAAGCAATTTTTGTACCAGTCTGAAGGCCATAACCTCTTTTTATTTAAAATATTGAATAGTAAACAAAATTCAGTAGTTTTCAAACATCATACTAACTCGTAATATATAATTATTTGTTCGCAACAACAAAAACTGACCATATAAGTAATTTATTATGTAAATCTATATAGCCGGCATAGTAAATGAGTTATATTTTGATATAACAATTGATCGTATAATAAAAAAGGTAGCAATATTTAAATGTTATGACTAAAAATTGTGTTCGCATCAACTAAGAGTGCCCGCATGTCCTTTTTTTATTCAAAATATTGAATCGTTAACAAAATTCAATAGTTTTCATATCTCAGACTGACTCATATAATAAAATTATTTGTCCCAACAACCAAAATGGACCATATAAGCATTTTATTATGTGAATCTATATAGCCGCATAGTAAATGAGTTATATTTTCATGTAAGGATTGATTGTATAATAAAATAGGTAGCAATATTTGAATATTATGACTAAAAAATTTTGTTCGCATCAATTTAGAGTGCCAGCATGTTCCTTTTTATTCAAAATATTGCATCGTAAACAAAATTCAGTAGTTTTCATACCTCAGACTGACTCATATAATAAAATTATTTGTCGCAACAACCAAAATGGACCATATAAGCATTTTATTATGTAAATCTATATAGCCGCATAGTAAATGAGTTATATTTTCATGTAAGGATTGATTGTATAATAAAATAGGTAGCAATATTTGAATATTATGACTTAAAAATTTTGTTTGCATCAATTTAGAGTGCCAGCATGTCCTTTTTTTATTCAAAATATTGAATCGTGAACAAAATTCAGTAGTTTTCACACTTCAGACTGACTCATATAATAAAATTATTTGTCACAACAACCAAAATGGACCATATAAGCATTTTATTATGTAAATCTATATAGCCGCATAGAAATGAGTTATATTTTCATGTAAGGATTGATTGTATAATAAAATAGGTAGCAATATTTGAATATTATGACTAAAAATTGTGTTCGCATCAACTAAGAGTGCCCGCATGTCCTTTTTTTATTCAAAATATTGAATCGTTAACAAAATTCAATAGTTTTCATATCTCAGGCTGACTCATATAATAAAATTATTTGTCGCAACAACCAAAATGGACCATATAAGCATTTTATTATGTAAATCTATATAGCCGCATAGTAAATGAGTTATATTTTCATGTAAGGATTGATTGTATAATAAAATAGGTAGCAATATTTGAATATTATGACTAAAAAATTTTGTTCGCATCAATTTAGAGTGCCAGCATGTCCCTTTTTATTCAAAATATTGCATCGTAAACAAAATTCAGTAGTTTTCATACCTCAGACTGACTCATATAATAAAATTATTTGTCGCAACAACCAAAATGGACCATATAAGCATTTTATTATGTAAATCTATATAGCCGCATAGTAAATGAGTTATATTTTCATGTAAGGATTGATTGTATAATAAAAAAGGTAGCAATATTTGAATATTATGACTAAAAAATTTTGTTTGCATCAATTTAGAGTGCCAGCATGTCCTTTTTTTATTCAAAATATTGAATCGTGAACAAAATTCAGTAGTTTTCACACTTCAGACTGACTCATATAATAAAATTATTTGTCGCAACAACCAAAATGGACCATATAAGCATTTTATTATGTAAATCTATATAGCTGCATTGAAATGATAAATATTTATGTAAGGATTGATTGTATAATAAAATAGGTAGCAATATTTGAATATTATGACTAAAAATTGTGTTCGCATCAACTAAGAGTGCCCGCATGTCCTTTTTTTATTCAAAATATTGAATCGTTAACAAAATTCAATAGTTTTCATATCTCAGGCTGACTCATATAATAAAATTATTTGTCGCAACAACCAAAATGGACCATATAAGCATTTTATTATGTAAATCTATATAGCCGCATAGTAAATGAGTTATATTTTCATGTAAGGATTGATTGTATAATAAAATAGGTAGCAATATTTGAATATTATGACTAAAAAATTTTGTTCGCATCAATTTAGAGTGCCAGCATGTCCCTTTTTATTCAAAATATTGCATCCAAAACAAAATTCAGTAGTTTTCATACCTCAGACTGACTCATATATATAAAATTATTTGTCGCAACAACCAAAATGGACCATATAAGCATTTTATTATGTAAATCTATATAGCCGCATAGTAAATGAGTTATATTTTCATGTAAGGATTGATTGTATAATAAAATAGGTAGCAATATTTGAATATTATGACTAAAAAATTTTGTTTGCATCAATTTAGAGTGCCAGCATGTCCTTTTTTTATTCAAAATATTGAATCGTGAACAAAATTCAGTAGTTTTCACACTTCAGACTGACTCATATAATAAAATCATTTGTCGCAACAACCAAAATGGACCATATAAGAATTTTATTATGTAAATCTATATAGCCGCATAGAAATGAGTTATATTTTCATGTAAGGATTGATTGTATAATAAAATAGGTAGCAATATTTGAATATTATGACTAAAAAAATTTGTTCGCATCAATTTAGAGTGCCAGCATGTCCCTTTTTTATTCAAAATATTGCATCGTAAACAAAATTCAGTAGTTTTCATACCTCAGACTGACTCATATATATAAAATTATTTGTCAGCAACAACCAAAACTGACCATATAAACATTCTATCATGTAAATCTTTATAGCCATATGGTAAATGAGTTATATTTTTATGTAAGGATTGATTGTATTATATAAAAGGTAGCAAAATTTGAATATTATGACTACAAAAAATTGGTTCCCATCAATTAAGAGTGCCAGCATGTACTTTTTTATACAAATTATTGAATTGTAAACCAATTTGTGTAGTTTTCATACCTCAGACTGACTCATATAATAAAATTATTTGTCCGCAACAACCAAAACTTTCCATATACGCACTTTATTATATAAGTCTATATAGCCATATGGTAAATTAGTTATATTTTCATGTAATAATTGATTGTATTATATAAAAGGTAGCAATATGTGATTATTATGACTAAAAAAAATTGGTTTGAATCAATTTAGAGTGACAGCATGTACTTTTTTATACAAATTATTGAATCATAAACCAATTTAAGTAGTTTTCATACCTCAGACTGACTCATATAATAAAATTATTTGTCGCAACAACCAAAATGGACCATATAAGCATTTTATTATGTAAATCTATATAGTCACATAGTAAATGAGTTATATTTTCATGTTAGGATTGATTGTATTATATAAAAGGTAGCAAAATTTGAATATTATGACTAAAACAAATGTGTTTGCATCAATTTAGAGTGCCAGCATGTACTTTTTTATACAAATTATTGAATCGTTAACCAATTTAAGTAGTTTTCATACCTCAGACTGACTCTCATTATAAAATTATTTGTTTAGCAACAATCAAAGCTGACCATATTAGCATTTTATTATGTAAATCTATATAGTCACATAGTAATTGAGTTATAAGAATTGATTGTATAATACAAAAGATAGCAATATTTAAATATTATAACTAAAAAGTTTTGTTCTCATCAATTTAGAGTTCCAGCATGTCCTTTTTTTATTCAAAATATTGAATTGTAAACAAAATTCAGTAGTTTTCATACCTCAGACAGACTCATATAATAAATTATTTGTTCGCAACAACCAAAATTTACCATATAAGCACTTTATTATATAAGTCTATATAGCAATATGGTAAATGAGTTATATTTTCATGTAAGGATTGATTGTATTATATGAAAAGTAGCAATATTTGAATATTATGACTATAAAAAATTTGGTTCTCATCAATTTAGATGTACTTTTTTATACAAATTATTGAATCGTAAACCAATTTGAGTAGTTTTCATACCTAATACTGACTCATATTATAAATCCATTTGTTTCGCAACAACAAAAACTGACCGTATTAGCATTTTATTATGTAAATCTATAAAGCCACATAGTAAATGAGTTATATTTTCATGTAAGGATTGATTGTATTATATAAAAGGTAGCAATATTTGAATACAAATTAAAAAAATTTAATTCGCATCAATTTAGAGTGCCAGCATGTACTTTTTTATACAAATTATTGAATCGTAAACCAATTTAAGTAGTTTTCATACCTCAGACTGACTCGTATTATAAAATTAGTTGTCCGCATCAACCAAAACTGACCATATAAGCACTTTATAATGTAAATCTATATAGTGGCATAGTAAAGACGTTGTATTTTCATGTAAAGATTGATTGTATAAATTAAACGGTAGCAATATTGGAACAGTATGAATAAAAAAATGGGTTCGCATCAATTTAGAGTGCCACACTGTATTTTTTTTTATTCAAAATAATGAATTGTAAACAAAACTCAGTATTTTTCATACCTCAGACTGATTCATATAATAAAATTATTTGTCCCCAACAACCATAACTGACCATATTAGCACTTTTTTTATGTAAATCTATATAGCTGCCTGCATAGTAAATGAGTTATATTTTAATTTAATGATTGATTGTATTATATAAAACTGAAAGGTAGCAATTTTTGATTAGCTATGACTAAAAAAAATTGTTGGTATCAATCATGTCAATTTAGAGTTTCAGCATGTCCTTTTTGGATTCAAACTATTGAATTGAAACAAATTTCAGTAGTTTTCACACGACTGACTCGTATTATAAAATTATTTGTCGGGAACAACCAACACAGACCATATTAGCACTCTATATAGCTGAATAGTAAATCAGTTATAAATCCATGCAAAGGATCGCAATATTTGAACATTTAAATTGACGGATTGGTACGAATGACGTACATACTTATGTTACACTTTATTATTACCCCTGTACAATTTACGTTTGATTATTTGTCAAAACTGAAGCTTAAATCATGTTAATCCAAGACAAACGAGGGGAATTTCAATTAAAAATTATGTATTAAATGCACCGAGTTAAAGTTAGGAATTCGAAGAGACAATTAAAAATGGGGAAAGAAACAACGTAAACCATGATGTGTATATCCCATCATATAAAAATATGTTTCCGATGTCTCGGATAACCTTTCTTTCCGTATCGATATTTGTACATGTAATTTTTGAAAAGAAAATATAGAAAATCTGCTAATAAGTAAAAATAATGGACTTAATGGAACTGATTGTGTGTGATTGAAAAAAAAATAATATTCGAATTAAAAGAGTTTTTTTAATTGTTCTGGTTTAAAACACATATACGTAAAATACAAAGACTAAAGGTCGTTTTTATAAAATAAATAAGCAAATTAACTTGAAGTTTATTTCTAAATTTAGCTAATCAGTTAACGCGAAAAGTAAACGCGCGTTTACTTTCAAGTGCACGTAAAAATACACTTTTAAAATCTGTAGTAAACGCCCGTTTACTTTTAAGTGCACGTGAAAATGAAGTAAACGCCCGTTTACTACTGACTAAACGGACACAAAGTAAACGCCCGTTTACTCGGGTAGACATTAGAAATTTCCATTTTGACCGCGTTAACGTAATTATAGTAAACGGGCGTTTACTAGTAAACGGGAAATTTGAAGTTAACTAACGAAATATGTGCACGCGGCGTTAACTTGCGTTTACTTTATGTAATGCCTGCACCCAACTGTAACTATTGAAGTGATCAACAAAATCATTAAATTCATTAATATACGAAGTAGCAGCATTAGTGTTGATTACGTTGTCTATCCAACGCGTCAGCGCGGCAGTGAAGGAAAACAGTATTAAGGTTCCTTATACGTTTTGCATATGTCAATGAAACATGTGAATAAAAAAGGACTTCATTTTGTCTGTGAGACACTAACAAATATTTCCTAGGTCTTACCAAATTATACATAACCTCTGCTTTTAAGTAAAACATACTGACCAATTCGCCGTATTTTGTGTCGAACACCATCTCTGCTTCATGTTATGATCTTCTATGTCTTAATGACGAGCTGCAAAACCATGCATCAATGAAAGTATCTGAATGATGGCTTCTCTTTTTAATTTCACTATTAATAGACATTTCAAATAACTTTCTGCATCGATTAATGACAAAAAGATGAATTGGAGGATCTTATAATTTCAAACAATATGATATTCACGTCAAAAGTGTTTGTGTTAGTTTGCTACTGTATAGCACGTTGACAAAGTGTCATACTAATTCTTTTATGATCATTCAAGTGTTCTCCTATATTTTCAGACACAGTGGGTCTCATCTTATAGGATGACCAGATGCAGTCAATAGGTTTATAGAAATAAAATGATAAGATTAAGATTGACCTTCTGCGACATTGAATGAGACCTCATTAATAAAATTGCTAATGAGCAGGGTTTCCGCTGGCGGTCGCCATTTTCGCAATTTGCGAAAAAATAATAATTTTGGCGATTACAATTCGTCATTGGCGAAAGAATTTGGCGAAAGAAATATATATAACGATTTATTTTCACCCATCTTGTTTATTTACTTTTTTCGGGTTTCTCTGACTTTACCGATCAAACAATACTCGGAATTCACCTTGAACTCGTTAAGATTTTGACAGAAAATCAATAATCAGCTGATTGCATTCATAGCTATCGACATCAAAGGACTAATTAATAAAGGTGTTGTGATTGTATGATATGACAAAATGATAGGGTTAAATGGCTTCTGTCACATGTCACAATAGGGATTTTATTAACCACTTTGCGACGCACGTGTTTGAAGCAATATTTTTACGCTTCCTCTCCTTCTTTTAATGAAAGTCCAGAAAAGAAAATTGTTGTTATGACGAAAAATGTTCAAAAGCAAGAAAGGTCTCTGATTTAAAACTTTATTATTCAACTTTCATTAGATCTTTGATTTGAGTGGGTATTTCAACGTCGTTTCAGTGACACACGTGTTTCAATCGTATAGTTTTACTTATTTACGATGGTCTAGAAAAGAAAACTCGTTATGCAGAATTCTATTCAAAAGGTTGGCATGAGAGCAAGCCTTAAATGTAATGACTACACCTTACACGAGGGATCAATTCCAAGTGATAAGATGCTTTTGTTATAAAAAAAAAACACTTCTTATTAAGGAGGGGGGGGGGGGGGGCTGGAAAAAAAAGAAAATTTTAAAAAATATATATTTTTGTGTTACTTGGCGAAAAAAATTATAAAGTGGCGAAAAATATATTGTTTTGGCGAAAGAGGTGGCGAAAAAAATAATTGACCCAGAGGAAACCCTGCTAATGAGTATCTAGTTTTTGAACCAAAGTTTATGATATGTGGAATGTATATTATTCCTTATTGTGGCTTTTACTTGCAAAGGATGTTTTGTTGGGTCCTCTTTATCGGGTTTGCATTCCTTCTTTGACTCAATATGCTAGAGTTTTACATTATATTCTTAGATTTCAATGAACGTATTACAATGTTATATTCACAGCAAAATATCAAAACACGAACATAGATACATTTGCCATTCATGCTACTTTCAAAATGTGTATGACTTGACTTTTTGGGGATCGAAAAAAATTCAGACTTTTAACAGTTATTGTTTTAAGGTTTTTGCTGGATTTAAATTAAATCGTTGGTTAATGAAATCTTCTTTATAGTACCATTATAAGAACAGAAAAAATAAATAACACAAATAGCGAACTCAGAGGAATATTCTAAACGAAAAGTACCTACGCAAATGGCAAAATCAAAAGCTAAAACAATCAAACGAATGAATGACAACTGTCATATATATTTCTGACTTCAAATACGTATTTTCGAATGTAAAAAATTAAGGATTAAACCTGGTTTTTTTTTGCTAATAAAACTATCAGGCAAAGAGACAACAACCTGACCTTAGAGCATAAATAAAGGCAACAGTAGTATACCCCTGTTCGAAATTTATAAATATATTTAAAAAAAAAACCTAATCCGGGTTACACACTAAAATTTAGGGAAACGCATCAAATATAAAAGACAAACTACGACACAACAGAAACACTACATTAAAATGTAACACACACCAGAAACGAACTGTTTATAGCAATGGCCATTTTCCTGACTTGGTACAGGACATTTTAAGAAAAAAAATGATGGGTTGAACCTGGTTTTGTGGCATGCCAAACCTACCGCTTTAATGGCAATTTTAAATATAACTCTGAAATGACAGCATTACATGCCAAGATTACAATTATAAATTGGAGAAATATATAGGACAGAGAAACACACGAATAATAGCTAACAAAAGGTAGCAGGTTTAAAATTTAATACGTGATACGTGCGTTTCGTCCACATAAGACTTTCCAGTGACGATCAGATGAAGCAAGTACAAAGTTGAAGAGCATTGCTGACCAAATGTTCCAAAAAGTTTTCTGCCTGGGTAAGGAACCTCCTTATAATTTGGAATAATTCATACTTTTGCAAACAGTAAATTTTATAAAATGACTATATAATAGATACACATGACAAAACCGAAGTGATGACTAACTACAGAATAAAAACGGATACATAACATGAAACAACTTAAACCAGCACATCAGCCGACTTAGCCAAAGTCACATTTGAATTTCTAAAAACATTTCCCAAAAGTAACATAGAATAAAACAGCTCAAGGCCACCGATGAAATTCTCTTATCACATGGCAAAATCAAAAGCTAGCTGAAACACATCGAACGAATGATAGCAACCCTCATATTTGACACTTGCAGTTGGTACAGTCAATTCTTTACGTAGATAATGGTTGAATCTAATCTTGTTTCTGATGATGTTTGACCTGTCACTTGTATCATATTCGCATAAAATGTCATGATATTGAAAACATTGTGTGAACAAAACAAACAGACATTATATGTAAACTTGTCAAAATTTGAATACAGCAATCAACATTGTGTAATAATCTCTATAAAACAAACAAATATGTCACCAGGAAAAAGTAAATGCCACATAAACACAATGAAAGACACGAATACACAAATTTACTACAACACAATAATAAAATAACAGGAAGTACCGACTCACGCCAAAAAAGAAGCATTGAAGGAATGACTGTAATATTTTTTTCTGCCAATGACATGAATGAAGAACTAACAAAAAAAAAACGTGGTGCACAGTGAATAATATACCTATCGGGTTATTTAACAGTGTGCATCACATTTTTTATTTTTTATTTCGAATAGACTGACACAATATTACAGTTATTCCTTATATTTTAATTCTGAATTCCATATAAAACCAGAGTAAATCATTAAAAAACGTTGATGACGTCATAGTCAAATGCCAAAATTGTGTCTATGATATGATTAACAAAACGACGTTAGCCAATCAGAAGACTCGTTACATCTAAAATTAAATTATCAAACTGTAAAAAAGTAATAACTTTACAAAGAACAATAAAAGAACAGCATAACATGGTATTAAGATGAAAAACAACGTAAGTACCTAGTATTTATATTTCAAAACCATCGTGTATGAATTGTGAAGTTTATACGGAATAGTTATCAAACAAAGTCTTCTTATTTTCTGATGAAAAAAAAAAGAATAAAGCCGTTTTTCTTAACCCAGGTTTTTCAACTTATTGCGCAGACACTGGTATCGTCTTAAAAAGTCTTAATAGCAGCCGCTAACTCTTGAATACCGCATGTGTAGGAAACAATATCTCATATGCAGGTTATGATTGAATATTGCTACTAAGGTTGGAATCGTTTAGTTTGTCAAAGATTCTGGTTAGTATTTAATCTCTCAGGTCAAGTTTGAGGTTTAAATCTGAAAATGAGGAAAAAGCCGTGTCTGCTGCTTCTTTAGTGTCTAGTTCTGGATTATATATTAATGGTGCCAAGCAGAACAGGTAGTTTTTTTTAATAAAAAAGTAATATCAATATACCTTAATGTGAAATCAAATGATCCGGCTTTCTTTGATTTTCTCGTTTTCGACAAATGTCTGAAGAAACTCTGAAGCATATGAAAATAGACAAAAAGACAAGGTAAGGCGCAAAATTCGTTCCCATGGGAATGCCGACAAATTGTTCGAAAAGTCTACCTCAGACTTCAATAAATATGAAAATGTAGTCCATAAGAAACTCCAGAATACTGATAACTTGTTCCTCTGGATAGCATGTTTTGTTTCTTTGTTTACTTATAGCAAGAGCATTTTTCAATTTCTTATGGGGAATGGTGTTATACATGGTTGAAAATCAAAAGTTTTGAAATAAATAATTTAGAAAAAGAGGTTTGATGGACAGGAGTTTTAAAAGCATCTCAAACTGAAATGCTTGTCAGACTAGCGCTAACACCTTTCCTTTCATCAGGTCAGTTTTTGGGCGGTTAACCAACCTCCTAGATTGTGTAGCATTGTGCTTGCCAGTAGTGATTGAAATCCTAGTTTTGACCCTTTTCTGGTCAAATGAAATACATAAAAATTGTCATTTTCTGCAACTCTGCTAATCATGTTGCATCTAGAAATAAGAGATCATATCCAATCAGAATAAAATGTCACCGATTTTTGTTTTCAAGGTTTTCATAATTGTTTTTAATTGTTGTAAAACAAATGAGACAGTTGGGTTTTCTTTGTTTTCATTTCAGAGTGTTTCATGTTTTAGTTTACGGTACGAATTTCATTAATCATGTGTATCAGTGACCTGTAAATAGTATAAATACCACAAAAAGATGTGGAATGATTGCCAACTCTCCCACAAGAGACCACGTGACACATAAATCAACAAGTATATGTCACTAGTACGGTCTTAAACCATGAGTAAAACCCATATCGCAAAGTCAGCTATAAAAGGCCCCGAAATGACAAAAGTAAAACCATTCAAACGAGAAAACTAGCGGCTTATTTATATTAATAACAAAAAACAAATATTCAACACATCAACGAACGACAACCACTGATTAACAGGCTCCTGGCTTGAGACAAGCACATACACAGAGCATGTGGCGGGGTTAAACATTTAAGCGGGATCCCAACCCAGCCTTTTACCTGGGACAGTGGTGTAACAGTACAACCTAAGAACGAACTACAAAACTCTTATCTATTTTGTATTATCTTTAAACGATAAATGTGTTATTATAAACATCTTCTTATCTTTATAGTGCAATATTTAAAAACAAAAAGTGCATATAGAAATATATAATTACAACTACGAGAATCAGCACCATATAACAAAATCTTCTCATGTTCATGCTGACGTCATTTTTGTACACGTACAAGACTTATCCATGTGTTGAAATCGTTGATATAAAATTACTGACGTGGTTCGACAGGTGTCTCCGTCAAAACCATACAACATCTTCTTAAATATATATTGTCTTTGAAAAAATACGAGAGTCTCCAAGGTACAAATGTATAGTGAAGAAAATTCATAAACACAAACTAAAGAAAGACTAAGGATTTTAAAAAATCACCACTTGTATTGCCTCTCTCTCTCTCTGCTATGTGAATATTTCAACTAATCAATATTCTAGTTTATTTTTTATTAATAAAATGAACATATTGACCAAATCATTAGCAATTAATGTCCCCATTTATAAAAGACTGGAGATCAGAAATCTCTGAAAAAGAAAGGAGAAAACAACTTTGTAACAAACAATTTATAAACAACAATTTAACATCGCACTTTACATAATGTATCTCTATTTTGTAAACTTTGTAGCGAGTTCAGTGAACCTCGGTGATTTATAATTTTAGTTTTTTTTTTTATAAATTCTGAAGTTTAGTATGACGTCCATTATCACTGAACTAGTGCATATTTTTGTTCATTAGCCAAGCCTCCGAGTGCGAAATTTTCTCTCAGTTTTGAAGACAATGGCTGTTTTCTGCTCTTTGGTCGGGTTGTTGTCTCTTTGACACATTTCCTATTTCCAATCTTAATTTTACATGCACGTCGATGAACAGCAAGACTAACAAATAATGCATGTTAAACTGGAAAACGATAAAAAAAAATGTGCAGTTTCCATTGCCTGAATTTACTTTCACAAGGAATGCAATGCTCAAGCTGAAGATTGATTGATTGATTGTTAGTGTTTAAACGCCCCTTTTAAGGTAGATACATGGTATACCGCCATTTTGGATTGTATAATCACAGTAAAAAATCGGTCTAGTTATTTGACTAAATCTGCAAATTTGGAGACAAACTTGCAATTTAAAGGTTAGACTGTTTGATAATATAAAGAAAAGTTGGTAATGTATTGTATTATATAGTCCAAAATATTTAAACAAATATATATGTTTTTGCTTTTAGAATCATTTTTTTCAAATGAGCCATTTAAGGGAAGATAACTCTTTTAGTAAAAAAAATATACTTATAGCAAGAAAACGAGTTCGGTGACACCATTTTTTATTTTTATTTTGTTAACTTTAGTACAAAAACAAAAAAGTATCTTTTCACAATTAATTTCAAAATTCTATCTCATAGATTTTTTTTATGCACACACATGTGTTTTTCCATTAACAATCTAACCAAATTTAGGCAATTTTCAACGACAAATAGCTTGACCCATACTTTTTACATATCTGAAAAGAGCATAGTAACATCTTCATTTTGGCTAAATATAAGGAAATTCTGTCTCACAAAATATTTACTTATGATATACCTTAAGCGCCACTTTTGAGCTCCCAAGCTAAAGAGATTGGAAATATTGGAATATGAGTTAAGACTTACTCGAAGACAAACTGCCAACCCCATATCAAAACTCGAACAATAAACGACGAATAGTCAACAAAAGGCAACAACAATTCTAACAGTTGACAACAGCACCAAGACCAAGGGTGATATTGGGTGCTGTGGTAAAATACACTCTGCCCTTTAGTGGATCGTTTACACATTATCATTTGATAGATTAAGCACGTGTGTCTTCATTGCTCTCGTAGCTTCTGATACAAAATCCTTTTGTTTATATTTTGGTGAGTTGTTCGTTCGGTTGATGTAGCGTTGAAATACACACTGCTTTTATTCGAAAAATGGTCATTTCTTTTGTTATCCTATATCAACATGTATAAAGTTTGTTGCATTGGATCTCTTTTTGTTTTTGTTTTGTCGTAATTATAATCATATTACTTACCATAAGTTTTCAATTTCTCTGTCTGCCATTTATTTTTTCCCTTCAAATTGCACTTAAAAACTGCGCATTTCTTCCTTTTGTGTATCTTAAAGTAGCTTCCCTCTCCAACGCAGTCGTTTAGATTTTTGTTCTCCGAATTATCTATCTTTAACAGTTCACCGCCTTTTATACTGCAGCCTAAAATTTAAAACTTACTATTATGTATTTGAACCATATCAAACACAATATATCCTAAACTGAGTTCTACATTTATTTATATAAATCTATAAGATATGGTCGACAATAAAAATTGTTCGTTGATTATTGGTCGAAAATTTTTACTATACAGGAACTTTTGTGTTTTTGTTGCCGCCTTTTACCGATCGTGAACTTTATAAAAAACATTCGAAAAAATAAAACGCAGTCTCACTGGGAACACACAAACGTGAGATGATAGATCAAAGTGTATTTGGATTTTTGTGTATTATAAACATTGTCATTTCCGTGTTTTGTTTGGTTTTTCATCCTTTTTACTGTCAGAATTGGTAAATACTATCATATTACTTCCTTTTCTTTTTGTGCTTTTTAAAATCGTAGGTTTTCCGTTTGTCTATGTTCTTTGGTGTAGGTAAATTTCTATAGAAATAGTCGTGGCTATTGGTCTTGTAGTTTTTATAAAAAGAAACTAGCTGCAAATTCGGGTACGGGAAGTCAGTAATCAAAGCAGTCGCAGTATCAACAACTATGATAAAATAAAGATTTTTCATTTACCAACTTTCGGTACTTAGCCCTGTGGGTATATCAAACATTTGAAACTTTTGTTTGCATTAACGTATAGAATCAAATGATTATATAACTATTTTTCTAAAGAACTCAAAAAGAGAAAAAAAGAAAAAAAGAATATCAAAAAGATAATGTTCAAGTCATGTCTTAAACTCTTATTAGTAATACACAGCGGAAATATATTTCACTTTTGATATTAAAACAAGAATGTGTCCATAGAACTTGGATGTCACTATCGCACTATCATTTCCTATGCTGAGTGGACCATGAAATATAAATAAAACTCTAATTTAGTACTACAATTTAAAAGATCATATAATGAACATGAGTACTAAGTTTCAAGTTGACTGAACTTCAACTTCATCAAAAACTACCTAGACAATAAACTTTAACCAGAAGCGAGACAGGCGGAGCAACAGACAGACGGACGAACGAATGGACGCACAGACAAGAAAATACAAAGCCGATAAATGGGGCATAAAAATATAAAACAAAATCATATATCTGACTGTATTCTATTGTAGACTGCTCAAGTAAACAAAATGAATAAAACTAATGCAAGCTAACATAAATTTATAACCTATTTTTCCTTTTTTCTTCATCTGTGAAGTGTCCTTCCCATTCTTCTTAAAGATTTCACATTGATATTGCATACACGATTTAACCACCCTTATTTCTCCTTCTGGTACACAATCATCTTTCCATCGACATTCTATTATATAAAATAAACAAAAATCAACTAATCTGATAACACTTTTAACTGATTTGTTTCTGTTTTCTGTTTTCTGTTCTCAAATTTAGAAAGAAGATTGCTGCAAGTCTGTATGATATGTGACGCATGTTAATCACATGGAACCCATTAGTATAATTAATTCCATGACCACGCATCACAGGTATATTTTGGAATATGTAAATCAGGCATGCTTGTATGTATTTTAAAATGTAAATGACCCACAACGTAATCATAGAAGGAGATTTTAAATTCAATACCATTCTTGTAGTTATAATCATAATGACAGATATAACGGTAAGTGGAGCATGATCTCGCTACTCTTCCAAATCACACGAGATCATTCTAGTTTTTGATGGTTTCATGATGCTCAGTCTGTAGTTATCAAAGGTACTAGGATTAAAATTTAGTACGCCAGACGCGCGTTTCGTCTACAGAAGACTCATCAATGACGCTCAAATCAAAATATTTATAAAACCAAACAAGTACAAAGTTGAAGAGCATTGAGGATCCAACATTCCACAACTTGTGCCAAATACGGCTAAGGTAATCTATGTCTGGGATAAGAAAATCCTTAGTTTTTCGAAAAATTCAAAGTTTTGTAAACAGGAAATTTATAAAAATGACCACGTTATTGATATTCATGTCAACACCGAAGTGTTGATTACTAGGCTGGTGATACCCTCGGGGACGAAACGTCCACCAGCAGTGGCATCGACCCAGTGGTGTTAATAGTTATCAAAGCTACCAGGATTATAATTTAGTACGCCAGACGCGCGTATGGATTATAATTTAGTACGCTATGACTGCTATGAGTGTATTGTGGATTGGCAGTTTTCTTGTCGTCGTCGTTTTATTTAGCAATAGATTTTAATTTTCTCTTCGACTGAAGAGTTATGAACTTTAAACCCCTTCGTACCTGACAAGTCTTCTAAAAAAAAACTTTAATAGAAAAAAATATTTTCTGGACAAACCTTGGTTCATTTCTTAATCAAGCATTGATAAATATCCAGAAAAACGAAACATAATAAACACTTCACTTAAAAATCGGACAGATCGACAGACTAAACCGAAGACAGTTAAATATGAAAGTATATTACGTAAACTCGACTCAAATTTCCAACTGTTGCTGTCTTTATCCACTGTACAAGTTTTAATGGCACATCCTTCTTTTGTTTTCCAACCATCTTCAACACATTCGTCTGTTCCGCCATTTTGATAATTACACTCTAGAAACGGGTATTAACAGAAATTATGATATATTCTAATATGATGAAAGAAACACAAAACACATGAAAACGACAAAGGTAAAATCCATCCCGTATACTGAATAGCTATTAGGTTATAAAAAAAGTATAAATTCATGTAGAAAAAAACGTTTTGCATATTTTCTATGTATTGTAAACTGTTTTGAACTTGCTGTCAGAAACTGCGAGTACTCTCAGATCTGTACTTATTGTCTTATTGTTGTTGGGATAAACAAGTACCGGACCACGTCCACTATTTGTAGTATTACATTTTTTATTTCTATTTGTATCCTTCTGATGGGTTAAGCTTTTCAACTGATTTTCATAGTTCGTTCTTATGTTGTAATGTTGCACCACTGTACAAGTTTGGGGGAGGGTTGGGCTCCCACTTACATGTTTTCCCCCGCCATATTCTGTATGTAGGTGCCTGTTCCAAGTCAGGAGCCTGTTATTCAATGGTTTTCGTTTGTTGATGTGTTACATATTGTTTTGCATTCATTTTTTGTACATAAATAAGGCCGTTAGTTTTTCTCGTTTGAATTTATATACATTTGTCATTTCAAGTCCTTTTATAGCTGACTATGCAGTATTGGCTTTGTTTATTGTTGAAGGCCTAAATATGTTAATTTCTGTGTCTTTTGGTATCTTCTGGAGAGTTGTCTTATTGGCAAGTGAACCAAATCTTTTTTTTTTTGTGTCTACGGCGCGTATCAGGACTAGCCACTGGCGATTGAGAATAACCAGATTTATGTGTGCAGTGTACGAAATGTTGACATTTTTACAGTTATTGACAAACATAACTTGTGAATTTAAAAAATAAATAAGTACTTTCAGAAAATAAGAATTTATTTAAAAAAAAACAGAAACTTAAGCCCACATTTTTTGACAAAATTTCAAAGCACATGTATGAGATGGCCACAGTATAACACTTGATCTTTTAATTTGAACTGATCTTAACCTTTAAATTAATCTTAATCATTGATAAGTCAAATTATGTGATAGTCATCAATTATAAGATCAGAGGAACAGCATTGTGACTTATGCATACGGATCATTTCAATGAATTTGTCTGATGTTCGTAAATATTTCAAAGTTATAATTTGAATAATTAATTCGGTATTCTAATTGCCGATCGGAACCTTTGACAACTTTGTTTGCTTCCTCTGAAAGAAGGTATTGTATAAGAAATAGTTGTACAATTTATTCTGTGACTGACCATTTTGAAATTATTAGAACTTAATTTGAAAGATCATGAGTGGCGACATTCAAACTTCTTTGAAATTGAGTTTTACTGTGCGTATTGCTATGTGTTTCTGAATTCAATTTTGGTAAGAGGTATAGTATAGGAGAGTGTTGATATCTTACAAAACATGGTCAGCTCCGTCGCATTTCTGCGCCTGCCCCAATTCAGGAGCATCTGGGGCTTTGTTAGTCTTTAGTTATATTTTTGGAGTTAAGTATGACGTCTATTTTCATTGAACTACAATGTAGTACAAATTTATATTTAGGGGCCAGCTGGGGCATACCTCCAGGTCCTGGATTTTCTCGCTGTATTGAAGACACATTGTTTACCTTAGGCTGAATCTGTTCTGTGGTCGGATGGTTGTCTCTTTGAAATATTCCTCATTTCCATTCTCCATTTTATTTGTTTAACCTGAATACATCACAATTTAAATATTTGGAAGACTTCACCTGTTCGTTTTGTGGGGTTACGATTATTTAAAGATATACTAGATACGAATACAAAATCTTACTGATGTCTGTTATTGCAACTGAATATTTCGTTTTCCCGACAGGCATACAACTCTCACTCTGAACTTGGCACCCTGAAATGATTGTAAAAAAATGTTTTAACTTTGTTATCAATTTTTGAAAATAAAGTGTGTTTATCCTTTTTCCGCATGTATACTCATTTTGTTTAATATGTACAATTCCCAAATTATAGAATTATAATATCGTTTGTTTTGCACGAAGTACTCTTGGGTTGGTGTTCGGACTTTTGTTGTTAAAAATTGGCTGTCTTGTTTCAACTTTTACTGTAATATATCTATTCTTTTTTTTATTTGACACATTACGTTTCGGTAAAATAGTCCTATCAAATTCTGAATTTCAGTAGATACATGTAGATCAACAACTAAATCATGTATTATGAAAATCGTTATACACAAGGATATTTGCAGTGAAACACGCATGAGTATACGTTTTAAAACATTCTTGATATTTTTTCTTGAATTTTGTATACGATAAAGCCATGATCACTTGAAAGGTATCAACCACCGATCTTGAAATGGGGACTTACAGAATATGACTGGCTCAGAAAAGAACGACTATGTTCATTTCATTGTCCCAATAATAACCATTCCTCTTGTTTTCGACTTTTATTAGCAAATGCTAATTTTCAACATCTTTTTGTTTGCAAAGAGTTACACGAAGGATGACACTTTTTGGGCAAATAAGAAATGCCTACTCTTTTAGAGTACTAAAGCGAATTTTGTAAGAAGGGTCTACATTGACCTTTTTTTGTTTAATTTTGTTGGTTGTTTATTCAGTGTTCTAGTACACTGTTCGTCCTTCGGTTGGCCATGATGTTTCTTTTTTACCTGGAGGCTCGAGGGTATACAAATTTGAAAAAAAATTAAACATTTGTTTTTCATTACAAATTTTATTTGTTACCTTTTGAAGTTGTTACTTTATCATATGGTACACAAATCATTCAAAACAATCACTTCGTATTGGTCCCAGATGACTTTTAAAATGTATACATCATTGAAAAAGTTCCAAATTATCTCCCTTTGATGGAAAAATGCCATTTTTTAGCTTTCAAATTGAAATATCTTTTTCAACTCATCGGTGACCTATATTTCTTAATAAAATTTCCATATAAACTGTACTTAAACTAAATTATTGTAAAATTTGAGCGATTTCTGTAATAAATTTCTTTTTTTATTTCGATATTAACTTCATTTTTCCTATTACTTCAACAGAAAAAAACATTTTTTACAAAAATGTATGCTTCTTTCGAAGGCAGATTGTGAGCGCAAATGAACGGGGACCCCACTTTTTAAATTTATTTTTCTATTAACTACAAGATACAGATCAGACAGAAGCTAGCGAACAATAGCTAGCGAACAATAAGCCAGCGAACAATAAGGCGATATATCGAGAAACCAAAAAACAGAATAAGACAACAACGGCCGTTAAATAAAAAAAATATTCAAAAAGGCAGAAAATCAGTTAAAATATAGCAATTTTAACTCAATTTTGAAATGGTTTTTATCCAATCTATTGATTTAACAAGTCGCATAACTTGTTATGCTAATATTTAGTACCACAATAACTCTGCATCTATCAACGGATTATTTGTAGGTGTAGGGCCACCTATGCACCCTCTTCAATTTAGACCGTATGTAAAAGTAGTCCTACCCTGTAAAATATAGCACCTTTTATGTCATTGTTTAATTTAAAGCTCAAAATTTGAAAAAAATGTCAAAAAATTAGGGGGGTCGGCCTATTCCAGGGCTTCTAGAGAAAAATAATGAGGGGTGTCACGGGAAATGACTTTAGAGGTCTTGTAGAGGAGAAACAGGCGCTTCTTTTGTGCTAGATATCGAAGGGCGCTATGTTCAAAAATCTGAAACTAGAGCTCAAAATTTGAAAAAAATGTCAAAAAATTAGGGGGGTCGGCCTATTCTAGGGCTTCTAGAGAAAAAAAATGAGGGGTGTCACTGGAAATGACTATATAGGTCTTGTAGAGGAGAAACAGGCGCTTTTTTTGCGCTAGGTATCAAAGGGCGCTATGTTCAAAAATCTGAAACTAGAGCTCAAAATTCGAAAAAAATGTCGAAAAAATGGGGGTAGGGTCGGCCTATTCCAGGAGTTCTAGAGAAAAATAATGAGGAGTGTCACGGGGTATGACTATATAGGTCTTGTAGAGAAAAAACAGGCGCTTCTTTTGCACTAGGTATCAAAGGGCGCTATGTTCAAAAATCTGAAACTAGAGCTCAAAATTCGAAAAAAATGTCAAAAAAGGGGGGTAGGGTCGGCCTATTCCAGGAGTTTTAGAGAAAAGTACTGAGGGGTGTCACGGGGTATGACTATATAGGTCTTGTAGAAGAGAATCAGGCGCTTTTTTTGCACTAGGTATCAAAGGGCGCTATGTTCAAAAATCTGAAACTAGAGCTCAAAATTCGAAAAAAATGTCAAAAAAATGGGGGTAGGATCGGCCTATTCCAGGAGTTCTAGAGAAAAATAATGGGGGATGTCACGGGGTATGACTATATAGGTCTTGTAGAGGAGAAACAGGCGCTTCTTTTGCACTAGGTATCAAAGGGCGCTATGTTCAAAAATCTGAAACTAGAGCTCAAAATTCGAAAAAAATGTAAAAAAAATGGGGGTAGGGTCGGCCTATTCCAGGAGTTTTAGAGAAAAGTACTGAGAGGTGTCACGGGGTATGACTATATAGGTCTTGTAGAGGAGAAACAGGCGCTTCTTTTGCACTAGGTATCAAAGAGCGCTATGTTCAAAAATCTGAAACTAGAGCTCAAAATTCGAAAAAAATGTAAAAAAAATGGGGGTAGGGTCGGCCTATTCAAGGAGTTCTAGAGAAAAATAATGGGGGGTGTCACGGGGTATGACTATATAGGTCTTGTAGAGGAGAAACAGGCGCTTCTTTTGCGCTAGGTATCAAAGGGCGCTATGTTCAAAAATCTGAAACTAGAGCTCAAAATTTGAAAAAAATGTCAAAAAGTTAGGGGGGTCGGCCTATTCGAGGGCTTCTAGAGAAAAATAATGAGGGGTGTCACGGGGAATGACTATATAGGTCTTGTTGAGGAGAAACAGGCGCGCTTCTTTTGTGCTAGGTATCGAAGGGCGCTATGTTAAAAAATCTGAATCTACAGCTCAAAATTTGAAAAAAATGTCAAAAAATTAGGGGGGTCGGCCTATTCTAGGGCTTCTACAGAAAAATAATGAGGGGTGTCACGGGGAATGACTATAAAGTTCTTGTAGAGGAGAAACAGGCGCTTCTTTTGCGCTAGGTATTGAAGGGCGCTATGTTCAAAAATCTGAAATTAGAGCTCAAAATTCGAAAAAAATGTCAAAAAAATAGGGGTAGGGTCGGCCTATTCCAGGAGTTACAGAGAAAAATAATGAGGGGTGTCACGTGGTATGACTATATAGGTCTTGTAGAGGAGAAACAGGCACTTCTTTTGCACTAGGTATCAAAGGGCGCTATGTTCAAAAATCTGAAACTAGAGCTCAAAATTCGAAAAAAATGTAAAAAAAATGGGGGTAGGGTTGGCCTATTCCAGGAGCTCTAGAGAAAAATAATGAGGGGTTTCACGGGGTATGACTATATAGGTCTTGTAGAAAAGAAACAGGCGCTTCTTTTGCGCTAGGTATCGAAGGGCGCTATGTTAAAAAATCTGAAACTAGAGCTCAAAATTTGAAAAAAATGTCAAAAAATTAGGGGGGTCAGCCTATGCTAGGGCTTCTAGAGAAAAATAATGAGGGGTGTCACGGGGTATGACTATATAGGTCTTGTAGAGGAGAAACAGGCGCTTCTTTTGCACTAGGTATCAAAGGGCGCTATGTTAAAAAATCTGAAACTAGAGCTCAAAATTCGAAAAAAATGTAAAAAAAATGGGGGTAGGGTCGGCCTATTCCAGGAGTTCTATAGACAAATAATGGGGGGTGTCACGGGATATGACTATATAGGTCTTGTAGAAGAGACACAGGCGCTTCCTTTGCGCTAGGTCTCAAAGGGCGCTATGTTCAAAAATCTGAAATTAGAGCTCAAAATTTGAAATAAATGTCAAAAAATTAGTGGGGTTGGCCTATTCCAGGGCTTCTAGAGAAAAATAATGAGGGGTGTCACGGGGAATGATTATATAGGTCTTGTAGAGGAGAAATAGGCGCTTCTTTTGCGCTAGGTATCAAAGGGGCACTATGTTCAAAAATCTAAAAAATTGAGCTCAAAATTTGAAAAAAATGTCAAAAAATTAGGGGGGTCGGCCTATTCTAGGGCTTCTAGAAAAAAATAATGAGGGCTGTCACGGGGAATGACTATATAGGTCTTGTAGAGGAGAAACAGGTGCTTCTTTCGCGCTAGGTATCAAAGGGCGCTATGTTCAAAAATCTGAAATGAGAGCTCAAAATTTGAAAAAAATGTAAAAAAAATGGGGGTAGGGTCGGCCTATTCCAGGAGTTCTAGAGAAAAATAATGAGGGGTGTCACGGGGTATGACTATATAGGTCTTGTAGAAAAGAAACAGGCGCTTCTTTTGCACTAGGTATCAAAGGGCGCTATGTTCAAAAATCTGAAACTAGAGCTCAAAATTCAAAAAAAATGTCAAAAAAATGGGGGTAGGGTCGGCCTATTCCAGGAGTTCTATAGACAAATAATGGGGGGTGTCACGGGATATGACTATATAGGTCTTGCAGAAGAGAAACAGGCGCTTCCTTTGCGCTAGGTCTCAAAGGGCGCTATGTTCAAAAATCTGAAATTAGAGCTCAAAATTTGAAATAAATGTCAAAAAAATAGTGGGGTTGGCCTATTCCAGGGCTTCTAGAGAAAAATAATGAGGGGTGTCACGGGGAATGATTATATAGGTCTTGTAGAGGAGAAACAGGCGCTTCTTTTGCACTAGGTATCAAAGAGCGCTATGTTCAAAAATCTGAAACTAGAGCTCAAAATTCGAAAAAAATGTAAAAAAAATGGGGGTAGGATCGGCCTATTCAAGGAGTTCTAGAGAAAAATATTGGGGGTGTCACGGGGTATGACTATATAGGTCTTGTAGAGGAGAAACAGGCGCTTCTTTTACGCTAGGTATCAAAGGGCGCTATGTTCAAAAATCTGAAACTAGAGCTCAAAATTTGAAAAAAATGTCAAAAAGTTAGGGGGGTCGGCCTATTCGAGGGCTTCTAGAGAAAAATAATGAGGGGTGTCACGGGGAATGACTATATAGGTCTTGTTGAGGAGAAACAGGCGCGCTTCTTTTGTGCTAGGTATCGAAGGGCGCTATGTTAAAAAATCTGAATCTACAGCTCAAAATTTGAAAAAAATGTCAAAAAATTAGGGGGGTCGGCCTATTCTAGGGCTTCTACAGAAAAATAATGAGGGGTGTCACGGGGAATGACTATAAAGTTCTTGTAGAGGAGAAACAGGCGCTTCTTTTGCGCTAGGTATTGAAGGGCGCTATGTTCAAAAATCTGAAATTAGAGCTCAAAATTCGAAAAAAATGTCAAAAAAATAGGGGTAGGGTCGGCCTATTCCAGGAGTTACAGAGAAAAATAATGAGGGGTGTCACGTGGTATGACTATATAGGTCTTGTAGAGGAGAAACAGGCACTTCTTTTGCACTAGGTATCAAAGGGCGCTATGTTCAAAAATCTGAAACTAGAGCTCAAAATTCGAAAAAAATGTAAAAAAAATGGGGGTAGGGTTGGCCTATTCCAGGAGCTCTAGAGAAAAATAATGAGGGGTTTCACGGGGTATGACTATATAGGTCTTGTAGAAAAGAAACAGGCGCTTCGTTTGCGCTAGGTATCGAAGGGCGCTATGTTAAAAAATCTGAAACTAGAGCTCAAAATTTGAAAAAAATGTCAAAAAATTAGGGGGGTCAGCCTATGCTAGGGCTTCTAGAGAAAAATAATGAGGGGTGTCACGGGGTATGACTATATAGGTCTTGTAGAGGAGAAACAGGCGCTTCTTTTGCACTAGGTATCAAAGGGCGCTATGTTAAAAAATCTGAAACTAGAGCTCAAAATTCGAAAAAAATGTAAAAAAAATGGGGGTAGGGTCGGCCTATTCCAGGAGTTCTATAGACAAATAATGGGGGGTGTCACGGGATATGACTATATAGGTCTTGTAGAAGAGACACAGGCGCTTCCTTTGCGCTAGGTCTCAAAGGGCGCTATGTTCAAAAATCTGAAATTAGAGCTCAAAATTTGAAATAAATGTCAAAAAATTAGTGGGGTTGGCCTATTCCAGGGCTTCTAGAGAAAAATAATGAGGGGTGTCACGGGGAATGATTATATAGGTCTTGTAGAGGAGAAATAGGCGCTTCTTTTGCGCTAGGTATCAAAGGGGCACTATGTTCAAAAATCTAAAAAATTGAGCTCAAAATTTGAAAAAAATGTCAAAAAATTAGGGGGGTCGGCCTATTCTAGGGCTTCTAGAAAAAAATAATGAGGGCTGTCACGGGGAATGACTATATAGGTCTTGTAGAGGAGAAACAGGTGCTTCTTTCGCGCTAGGTATCAAAGGGCGCTATGTTCAAAAATCTGAAATTAGAGCTCAAAATTCGAAAAAAATGTCAAAAAAATAGGGGTAGGGTCGGCCTATTCCAGGAGTTACAGAGAAAAATAATGAGGGGTGTCACGTGGTATGACTATATAGGTCTTGTAGAGGAGAAACAGGCACTTCTTTTGCACTAGGTATCAAAGGGCGCTATGTTCAAAAATCTGAAACTAGAGCTCAAAATTCGAAAAAAATGTAAAAAAAATGGGGGTAGGGTTGGCCTATTCCAGGAGCTCTAGAGAAAAATAATGAGGGGTTTCACGGGGTATGACTATATAGGTCTTGTAGAAAAGAAACAGGCGCTTCTTTTGCGCTAGGTATCGAAGGGCGCTATGTTAAAAAATCTGAAACTAGAGCTCAAAATTTGAAAAAAATGTCAAAAAATTAGGGGGGTCAGCCTATGCTAGGGCTTCTAAAGAAAAATAATGAGGGGTGTCACGGGGTATGACTATATAGGTCTTGTAGAGGAGAAACAGGCGCTTCTTTTGCACTAGGTATCAAAGGGCGCTATGTTAAAAAATCTGAAACTAGAGCTCAAAATTCGAAAAAAATGTAAAAAAAATGGGGGTAGGGTCGGCCTATTCCAGGAGTTCTATAGACAAATAATGGGGGGTGTCACGGGATATGACTATATAGGTCTTGTAGAAGAGACACAGGCGCTTCCTTTGCGCTAGGTCTCAAAGGGCGCTATGTTCAAAAATCTGAAATTAGAGCTCAAAATTTGAAATAAATGTCAAAAAATTAGTGGGGTTGGCCTATTCCAGGGCTTCTAGAGAAAAATAATGAGGGGTGTCACGGGGAATGATTATATAGGTCTTGTAGAGGAGAAATAGGCGCTTCTTTTGCGCTAGGTATCAAAGGGGCACTATGTTCAAAAATCTAAAAAATTGAGCTCAAAATTTGAAAAAAATGTCAAAAAATTAGGGGGGTCGGCCTATTCTAGGGCTTCTAGAAAAAAATAATGAGGGCTGTCACGGGGAATGACTATATAGGTCTTGTAGAGGAGAAACAGGTGCTTCTTTCGCGCTAGGTATCAAAGGGCGCTATGTTCAAAAATCTGAAATGAGAGCTCAAAATTTGAAAAAAATGTAAAAAAAATGGGGGTAGGGTCGGCCTATTCCAGGAGTTCTAGAGAAAAATAATGAGGGGTGTCACGGGGTATGACTATATAGGTCTTGTAGAAAAGAAACAGGCGCTTCTTTTGCACTAGGTATCAAAGGGCGCTATGTTCAAAAATCTGAAACTAGAGCTCAAAATTCAAAAAAAATGTCAAAAAAATGGGGGTAGGGTCGGCCTATTCCAGGAGTTCTATAGACAAATAATGGGGGGTGTCACGGGATATGACTATATAGGTCTTGCAGAAGAGAAACAGGCGCTTCCTTTGCGCTAGGTCTCAAAGGGCGCTATGTTCAAAAATCTGAAATTAGAGCTCAAAATTTGAAATAAATGTCAAAAAAATAGTGGGGTTGGCCTATTCCAGGGCTTCTAGAGAAAAATAATGAGGGGTGTCACGGGGAATGATTATATAGGTCTTGTAGAGGAGAAACAGGCGCTTATTTTGCGCTAGGTATCAAAGGGGCACTATGTTCATAAATCTAAAAAATTGAGCTCAAAATTTGAAAAAAATGTCAAAAAATTAGGGGGGTCGGCCTATTCTAGGGCTTCTAGAAAAAAATAATGAGGGCTGTCACGGGGAATGACTATATAGGTCTTTTTTGAGGAGAAACAGGTGCTTCTTTCGCGCTAGGTATCAAAGGGCGCTATGTTCAAAAATCTGAAATGAGAGCTCAAAATTTGAAAAAAATGTAAAAAAAATGGGGGTAGGGTCGGCCTATTCCAGGAGTTCTAGAGAAAAATAATGAGGGGTGTCACGGGGTATGACTATATAGGTCTTGTAGAGGAGAAACAGGCACTTCTTTTGCACTAGGTATCAATGGCGCTATGTTCAAAAATCTGAAACTTGAGCTCAAAATTCGAAAAAAATGTAAAAAAAATGGGGGTAGGGTCAGCCTATTCCAGGAGTTTTAGAGAAAAATAATGGGGGGTGTCACGGGATATGACTATATAGGTCTTGTAGAGGAGAAACAGGCGCTTCTTTTGCGGTAGGTGTCAAAGGGCGCTATGTTCAAAAATCTGAAATTAGAGCTCAAAATTCGAAAAAAATGTCAAAAAAATGGGGGTAGGGTCGGCCTATTCCACGACTTCTAGAGAAAAATAATGAGGGGTGTCACGGGAAATGACTATATAGGTCTTGTAGAGGAGAAACAAGCGCTCTTTTTGCGCTAGGTATCAGAGGGAGCTATGTTCAAAAATCTGAAATTAGAGCTCAAAATTCGAAAAAAATGTCGAAAAAATGGGGGTAGGGTCGGCCTATTCCAGGAGTTCTAGAGAAAAATAATGAGGAGTGTCACGGGGTATGACTATATAGGTCTTGTAGAGGACAAACAGGCACTTCTTTTGCACTAGGTATCAAAGGGCGCTATGTTCAAAAATCTGAAACTAGAGCTCAAAATTCGAAAAAAATGTCAAAAAAATGGGGGTAGGGTCGGCCTATTCCAGGAGTTTTAGAGAAAAGTACTGAGGGGTGTCAAGGGGTATGACTATATAGGTCTTGTAGAGGAGAAACAGGCGCCTCTTTTGCACTAGGTATCAAAGGGCGCTATGTTCAAAAATCTGAAACTAGAGCTCAAAATTCGAAAAAAATGTCAAAAAAATGGGGGTAGGGTCGGCATATTCCAGGAGTTCTAGAGAAAAATAATGGATGTGTCACGGGATATGACTATAAAGGTCTTGTAGAGGAGAAACAGGCGCCTCTTTTGCGCTAGGTATCAAAGGGCGCTATGTTCAAAAATCTGAAACTAGAGCTCAAAATTTGAAAAAAATGTCAAAAAGATAGGGGGGTCGGCCTATTCGAGGGCTTCTAGAGAAAAATAATGAGGGGTGTCACGGGGTATGACTATATAGGTTTTGTAGAGGAGAAACAGGCACTTCTTTTGCACTAGGTATCAATGGCGCTATGTTCAAAAATCTGAAACTAGAGCTCAAAATTCGAAAAAAATGTTAAAAAAAATGGGGGTAGGGTCGGCCTATTCCAGGAGTTTTAGAGAAAAATAATGGGGGTATCACGGGATATGACTATATAGGTCTTGTAGAGGAGAAACAGGCGCTTCTTTTGCGCTAGGTGTCAAAGGGTGCTATGTTCAAAAATCTAAATTTAGAGCTCAAAATTCGAAAAAAAATGTCAAAAAAATTGAGGTGGGGTCGGCCTATTCCACGACTTCTAGAGAAAAATAATGAGGGGTGTCACGGAGAATGACTATATAGGTCTTGTAGAAGAGAAACAGGCGTTTCTTTTGCGCTAGGTATCGAAGGGCGCTTTGTTCAAAAATCTGAAACTAGAGCTCAAAATTTGAAAAAAATGTCAAAAAATTAGGGGGGTCGGCCTATTCTAGGGCTTCTAGAGAAAAATAATGAGGGGTGTCACGGGAAATGACTATATAGATCTTGTAGAGGAGAAACAGGCGCTTCTTTTGCGCTAGGTATCAAAGGGCGCTATGTTCAAAAATCTGAAATTAGAGCTCAAACTTCGAAAAAAATGTCGAAAAAATGGGGGTAGGGTCGGCCTATTCCAGGATTTCTAGAGAAAAATAATGAGGGGTGTCACAGGGTATGACTATATAGGTCTTGTAGAAGAGAAACAGGCACTTCTTTTGCATTAGGTATCAAAGGGCGCTATGTTCAAAAATCTGAAACTACAGCTCAAAATTCGAAAAAAAGGTAAAAAAAATGTGGGTAGGGTCGGCTTATTCCAGGAGTTCTAGAGAAAAATAATGAGGGGTGTCACGGGGTATGACTATATAGGTCTTGTAAAGAAGAAACAGGCGCTTCTTTTGCACTAGGTATCAAAGGGCGCTATGTTCAAAAATCTGAAACTAGAGCTCAAAATTCGAAAAAAATGTCAAAAAAATGGGGGTAGGGTCGGCCTATTCCAGGAGTTTTAGAGAAAAATAATGAGGAGTGTCACGGGGTATGACTATATAGGTCTTGTAGAAGAGAAACAGGCGCTTCTTTTGCACTAGGTATCAAAGGGCGCTATGTTCAAAAATCTGAAACTAGAGCTCAAAATTCGAAAAAAATGTCAAAAAAATGGGGGTAGGGTCGGACTATTCCAGGACTTCTAGAGAAAAATAATGAGGGGTGTCACGGGATATGACTATATAGGTCTTGTAGAGGAGAAACAGGCGCTTCTTTTGCGGTAGGTGTCAAAGGGCGCTATGTTCACAAATCTGAAACTACAGCTCAAAATTCGAAAAAAAGGTAAAAAAAATGTGGGTAGGGTCGGCTTATTCCAGGAGTTCTAGAGAAAAATAATGAGGGGTGTCACGGGGTATGACTATATAGGTCTTGTAAAGAAGAAACAGGTCCTTCTTTTGCACTAGGTATCAAAGGGCGCTATGTTCAAAAATCTGAAACTAGAGCTCAAAATTCGAAAAAAATGTCAAAAAAATGGGGGTAGGGTCGGCCTATTCCAGGACTTCTAGAGAAAAATAATGAGGGGTGTCACGGGATATGACTATATAGGTCTTGTAGAGAGAAACAGGCGCTTCTTTTGCGGTAGGTGTCAAAGGGCGCTATGTTCACAAATCTGAAACTACAGCTCAAAATTCGAAAAAAAGGTAAAAAAAATTGGGGTAGGGTCGGCCTATTCCAGGAGTTCTAGAGAAAAATAATGAGGAGTGTCACGGGGTATGACTATATAGGTCTTGTAGAAAAGAAACAGGCGCTTCTTTTTCACTAGGTGTCAAAGGGCGCTATGTTCAAAAATCTGAAATTAGAGCTCAAAATTCGAAAAAAATGTCAAAAAAATGGGGGTAGGGTCGGCCTATTCCAGGACTTCTAGAGAAAAATAATGAGGGGTGTCACGGGATATGACTTTATAGGTCTTGTAGAGGAGAAACAGGCGCTTCTTTTGCGGTAGGTGTCAAAGGGCACTATGTTTACAAATCTGAAACTACAGCTCAAAATTCGAAAAAAAGGTAAAAAAAATTAGGGTAGGGTCGGCCTATTCCAGGAGTTCTAGAGAAAAATAATGAGGAGTGTCACGGGGTATGACTATATAGGTCTTGTAGAGGAGAAACAGGCGCTTCTTTTGCACTAGGTATCAAAGGGCGCTATGTTCAAAAATCTTAAACTAAAGCTCAAAATTCGAAAAAAATGTCAAAAAAATGGGGGTAGGGTCGGCCTATTCCAGGAGTTCTAGAGAAAAATAATGGGGGGTGTCACGGAATATGACTATATAGGTCTTGTAGAAGAGAAACAGGCGCTTCTTTTGCACTAGGTATCAAAGGGTGCTAAGTTCAAAAATCTGAAACTAGAGCTCAAAATTTGAAAAAAATGTCAAAAAATTAGGGGGGTCGGCCTATTCCAGGGCTTCTAGAGAAAAATAATGAGGTGTGTCACGGGGAATGACTATATAAGTCTTGTTGAAGAGCAACAGGCGCTCCTTTTGCGCTAGGTATCGAAGGGTGCTATGTTCAAAAATCTGAAACTAGAGCTCAAAATTCGAAAAAAATGTCAAAAATTAGGGGGGTCGGCCTATTCCAGGGCTTCTAGAGAAAAATAATGAGGGGTGTCACGGGGAATGACTATATAGGTCATATAGAGGATAAACAGGCGCTTCTTTTGCGCTAGGTATCGGAGGGCGCTATGTTCAAAAATCTGAAACTAGACCTCAAAATTTAAAAAAAAAATGTCAAAAAATTAGGGGGATCAGACGGCAGCTGCATAACACAAGAAAACTCATCATAAATACCAGACGCGCGTTTCATATACAAGACTCATTAGTGACGTTATAATCAAAATAATGCTTGAAAGGCCAAAATAAAGGATGAAGTTGAAGAACATTGAGAACATAACATTCCTAGCAGTTTTGCCAAATACAGGTAAGGCAGTCTATTCCTGGTGTAGAAAAACCTTAGTTTTTTCAAAAATTCAAAGTGATGTTAATTTATACGATTATATCAATGATAAGCAAAGTCAACACAAGTGCTGACTACTGGGCTGGTGATACCTTCGGGGAAATTAATCTCTACCAGCAGTGGCGTCGACTCAGTGGTTGCATTTTAAGTTTTAACTCATCATAGAGACCAGTATTTAAATTTTAAATTTTATATTTACGCCAGACGCGAATTTCGTCTACAATATATCAGTGAATGTCCTGTGAAGGGAAAACAGGCGCATCGTTTGCGTAAGACTTCAAAGGGTGCTATGTTCAATTTTATCGAAAGGAACTAAAAAAAATTAATAAAAAACTCAACTGTCAGACAAGAACGCGAAAACCAAAAAAAAACACCATATAGTCAGCAAAGACTAATTTTCAATTTCTTGTCATATAAAGTCATAATTTTCCCATCCGAATAACATGATAAAAGAGTTTGTAAAATCTGTTATGTAAATACTGATAAAAAGAATGCTGATTACTGGCTGATTTTCTTTTTCAAGGGTATGTCGAAAAGAAAACGACGAAGATAAAAGTACTTTAGTGCGAATGCCAGCCAATTGGAATTGAAATTAAAAAAACACTCTTTATTTTTTTCTGAAATAATTTGTCAAAATAGAACTAGTTAAACACTATTTAAATATCACCTGAGTTTGATCAATAACTATCGACTCGATAAGTTCTTATCTGCACATGCAGCTCCTGTACCCGTACACAGCAAAACATGTGTTTCATCCTCATTGTTTTCAACACTTTAAATAACCAAGTTTATAAAGTTATGTGATTGACACCTTGAAATAGGTCCTCCACAACTCATAACAGCAGCAAGATGGCAGATTATCAGCATGAGAGTGGCAGGAATGTCGCTGTGACAATTGCACGTATTGTTGGTCATCACTTTTCCACTTTAAGTCGTTTAGAGAATAAAAATTAGGCAATACACGATATAAAAGACTATCCGAGATAAAAAAAAAAAAAAAAAAGACCCCCTATGCCACCCGCTAAGGAAAATCAAGCATGATGAGGCTCATACGTGAGCTTTTTAACAATAATTGTTCGAGATTGAATCATCTCTACTGGCCATTTCAGGGACGTTTGCTTACGAACAGACACACATTGTATCCGTATCCAATGTAGTGCAGAGCTCGCCAAAATTGGAAATTAGCATCGTGGAGGAAGATCCAATGTTCAAATGGAATTCGGTTCATCTTCCTTGGCCTGATCGTAGCCCGGATTTGAACCATATCGAGCATATTTGGGACACTAATGGGCGGAAAGTGCACAAAAGGACAGACCAGTCCAAACACGTGATGAAATAAACAATGCCCTTCATCAGAAAGAATCAAAAGACGTTTAGATGCGGTAAGGTAATTCGTTTGATTGGAGGCTGCACACAAAGTACTAATTCTTTGGCGTATAAAGATTAACCATGATGCGAGCAATCATCTTAAGATTATTTGAAATACCTGACATTGTAAAGTCGACTACAGTAAAAGTTGAAAAATGCAGTTTTTGAACAAAAAACACTACATTTTGTTATTAAAATTGTGGTTGCCAATGTTATCATAAACTATGTTTCAATAATATCATACACATATTTTATTATATTTCATCTAAAAAAAAAAGGCTGATTTTTTCAAGTTTTATAAAATCAAGGTGTTGCAATACTTTTTTCCATGTGTATATATAATCCAGCCGTGCGTAAGATGGGTTCATTAGGATTGTTAACTAAGCGTATTTTTGAAATAAGTCACTCGCCTATTGCAAATAAGCAGTCGATGCTCAACATAAGAATACAACGACTCGCAACTATGTGAGTTAAAGAACATGGGTTGTTAACTATGCACTATATAACCGACTTCATCTAGTCAGCCGTTAAACAAACCTCATCTTCACAAAAGTACAAATCGGTATAGGTATCGCTATAGAAAAGTTTGTTAAACGGATAAAATATTTCGACGTAAATTCGAGAAACGATGCTTGATCGTTGTTCGTTTGAGTGAAACTTGGATTACAGTTCTGTTTCAACAGAATAAAGCATTCACGTGTATTCTTGGCATCATTTATGTTTTACTTGCCAATATGACTAAGTGCCGCCCAAGACCAAGAAGTTGTGATGATCCAGGTTGCTTTTCATACCATATTCAAGTCAAGCATTTTCATAAAACTATGGACGGAAAAGATTACCGAATTCAACAACAAAGAGATCAAAGTACTATGTATAAAACACTGCTTTGATGTCTACTCTATCGACAAAGGATCGATCCCGTAAGATTTGAGGAAACTCGAGTTTTTCTCGACCACTGAGATCATACCATGATGGGGAAGGTGAACAAATACTTTAAAGCCAAATATATTCGCACTTGTGTGATTGGTACTTTAGATGATCTCATTAACCAACAAAAACACCACCAAACAGAGATCGACTTAGGACATGTGGCCGCAACTTATAAGAAATATGAAAGATAATAAGGTAAAGTGTAACTTGTATGCAGACATACTAACTATAAAGCAGGGTCAGTTCCGCGTGATTACTAATTCCAGAATTTTAACAATGAGGAAAAACAGGGTTCCCGAACTTCTGAATACCGCGTATCGCATCTATAATCGTATACTTGGGGTGATGTAAATGATCTCTTGGAGGAATGGAAAGGTATTCTCAGTCATTTATTTCTTGGTTCAAACAATAAGACATTGAGTCACAACCTCTATTTTGAAACACAAAGGTTCGTGGTTCCATTTCCGTGTCTGGGAGACAATTTTATGGACCACATTTTCGGCTCTTCCTTCACACCATTTGCGAGTATTATCTTCTGGAACAACGATAGTCTGTCGGAAGGATACGCGACTGATCACGTGTTAAAAGAGAGTCATACCACTTGCACGTAAAAGACAACTTGTTAGCTTCCAAAAAAGAGCAGGCTAATGGCGCTACAAGGCAGCACTCGCACAATAAAAGTAGAAAGGGGTATGATTAATTTAACTCATAATAACTTGTTTCCAAATATTTATGCTTAAACTGACATCTCACAAGGTCTATATTCTTGATGATTCTCCAAGACTGTAAAGGTTATGAGAATGTAAAGGTTACTTCTTGTAACCAATGATTCAGCGGTTTTCTCTGATAAATCAGAGTAACTACTATGAATATATGCTGCATTCTATAAAAAAAGAGATGTCGACGTGCATCAATTTAATTGGCGTGCCGGTGCTATTGAGAGGAGTGACTTGCGGGTACACATTGTCTGTAGGTGAAATTATGATATGTATTGGTGTATTAGAGGCAGTAACATGGCTACCTTAAAAAACGATAGTATTGACGGGTAAGTTATAAATAGATGATTGTGAGGATTGAATACAAAAAATCTAATTTGACGGATTTCTTAATCTTAACGAACATTTACTGATTTGTTTGCTAAATCTCTTCCACCACCTTTTTATACGAGCAATCTTCTGCAATTTTATCATGATGACCTATATAAATATCATTTGTTTGTGAGTATGAATCTAAAATTTCTCAATTTTTATATCGAAACTATCCAGTGATGTATCCAAAATTATTCTTAAGTCTTGTAAGTGCTCGTTCATTTCCGGAACAAATGGCTTTAAGCTTTGTATTACTTTTCCTTTCTTAAAATAGAAATAAAGGACTTCTTAACTATGTGAGAGATGTATCAATCAAAGAAAGATGTCAAAGTGACGTGACATTACATTGAGTGCGGCACATAGTAAACGCTATGTTTGTGGTATTTACGAGAGGTATGAGTATGATGCAACATATTACCCTCATTTTTTAAGGTTTCGATATCTACTCTAGTTTGTCTCAAAACATCTCACTCCGTGAATCTATTCAATTTTTCTTTCTTGTTCTTCTTATTTTGCTTACCAAACATTCATCACCTGGATCTCAGCTGCCTTTTTATTTTCGTGAAGTTAACAAATCAATGGTTCTGCATGTTTGAATTTGTGGTCATACTTGTCCAGCTTGTTCATTATTATTTCTCACGTTCTTTTATTGCTGCATCATATTCTATTTGCATCCATTTTATATCCGTTTCATACGTGCTTTTGAATGAACCAACATTTCATTACAGCATCCGAAATGGCCCTCAGAGCTTTCAGGATGGTGATATTGTGGTCATTCATGTTCCAGTATCTGAAGAAACTACACTTGATCGTCCCTTTTTATCAATGACCCTTTCTGTTGTTATTTTCCCCGAAAAGTGTTATTCAAGTTGGATGACCGTTTCCGATAGATTTGGGCTCTTTTTGGTGAGTCGTCCAAGTTCGTCCCAAAGATGTCCCATTGGCGATAATCTGAAGACAATACTGGCCACGGCAACAATCGAATGCGATTATTCTCCAAAACTCATTAAAATGTGTTTACAACGGGCGTTTTCTGTTAAAAATGTAGTTTAACGATGCTTTCGGAGAAACGGGAGAACTAGTGGAGCCAGAATTTCGTTCCTATACCTTTTTGCATTTAGGTTTCCTTCACTAATTGTCAGATCGGGGCGTTCCTGGTAGGGTATCCATCCCATACCATTAATTCGCCACCCTAAAGCCAATTTGTTTCCTGTACGCACGCATCAAAAAGCATGCCTTGCACCTGCGGCAGACCATGTCTCTGCCATCGATAAATGTCAAGTTGAATTTGGATTCAGCAGTAAAAAGGATTAGTCTCCATGTTAGTGTATGTCATCGAATCCGTACCCTCTCCATTTAACTCGCGACATCCTTTGATTCTGCGTAAGGATAGCTCACTTCAACGAACGACGAACTCATAGGCTGCCTAGATGAAGTCGGTTACAAACTGTTTTCGCATATAGCCTATTTTTGTTTCTTCCATGAGTTTCTCCAAATTGATTACGGAGATGAATAATGCGGATTTGCCAATCTTCACATAACTTCGTTTCACGTGAGTTGCAACCTCGGGGACGTTAAAATGTTGTACCAGTATCTCTAAGACGATTCTTTAGCGCCTTTCAAAGTCATTCGAGAGACATTGAATAGTGCTCGATACATTTAATGATCGAAAGGACAACTCAGTTCCATCTCTATAAAGG
Organism: Mytilus trossulus; assembly: GCF_036588685.1. Lineage (NCBI taxonomy): Eukaryota > Metazoa > Mollusca > Bivalvia > Mytilida > Mytilidae > Mytilus > Mytilus trossulus. The sequence goes on along the minus strand of NW_026963290.1, from coordinate 6,291,038 downwards.
TAAATGGTTGAAAAAAAGGCGTATTTGTTTGATATCGGAAAATAGCGTAAAGTTATGTTCGAATTTAAAAAAAAAAACTAAATGATCATGAATAGATTATTCAGGTCATTAGTTTTAATCGTGAAAATATTACAAACTAATATATTAAATATATTTTACTTAAAAAGCAAAGTAATCTTTCTTTTTTATATATACACATGGAAAAAAGTATTGCAAAATATTGATTATTTAAAACTTGAATAATCAACCTTTTATTTTGGATGGAATATGAAAAAATATTTGTAAAATAATATTGAAACATAGTTTATGAAAACATTGGCATTTTAACGAACAAAAAATGTTTGAAAAAAAAATTATTTATCTAACCACAATTCTAAAACCAAAAGGAGGTGTTTTTTTGTACAAAAAACTGCATTTTACAACTTTTACTGTAGTCGAACTTTACAATGTCAGACATTTCGAAATTATTCTTAAGATGATTGTTCACATCATGGTTAATCTGTATACGCCAAAGAAATAGTACTATGTGCGCAGTCTCCATTTAAACGGTCAACCGCCACTTAACGTCTTATGATTTCTGCCATAAATCGACTAATTTGTTGCTTAGGTAGCAGCAACCATTTCTGATGAAGGGCATTGTTTATTTCATCACGTGTTTGGACTGGGGTGTCCTTTTGTGCAAATTACGCCCAATGGTGTCTCATACATCCTTGATATGGTTCAAATCCAGGCTATGATTAGACCAAGGAAGATAAACAGAATTCTATTTGAACAATGGATCTTCCTCCACGATGCTTATTTCCAATTTTGGCGAGCTCTGCACTACATTGGATACGGATAACTGTGTGTCTGTTCGTAAGCAAACGTCCCTGAAATGGTCTTATCGCACAATAACCAGAAAGGATGATTCAATCTCGAACAATTTTGTTAAAATGCTGCTGTATGTCCACCTCTGTCTTTTAAGGATTATATTGTATGCAATGGGTTTCTTTCTGACTAAGCTTCATCATGCTTGATTTTCCTTAGCAGGTGGCATAGGGGGTCTTTTTGATCTCGGATAGTCTTTTATATCGTGTATTGCCTGATTTTTATTCTCTAAACGACTCATAGTGGAAAAGTGATGACCGACAATACGTACAGTTGTCACAGCGACATTCCTGCCTCTCTCATGCTGATAATCTGCCATCTTGCTGCGGTTAAGAGTTGTGGAGGACCTATTGCAAGGTGTCAATCACATAACTTTATAAACTTGATTATTTAAAGTGTTGAAAACAATGAGGATAAAAGCACATGTTTTGCTGTGTACGGGTACAGGAGCTGCAAGTGCAGATAAGAACTTATCGAGGCGATAATTATTGATCAAACTCAGGTGATATTTTTAAAAATAGTGTTTAACTTGTTCTATTTTAACAAATTATATCAGAAAAAAAAATAAAGAGTGTTTAATTTCAATTCCAATTTGGTTATATACCAGCTGGCATTCGCACTAAAGTTCTTTCATCTTCGTCGTTTTCTTTTCGACATACCCTTGAAAAAGAAAATCAGCCAGTAATCAGCATTTTTTTATCAGTATTTACATAACACATTTTACAAAATACTTTTGTCCATGTGTATACATCTATTTTTATCAGACAACACCCGCACGTGGACGAGGGTACTTATACCGTCTTTAAGGTTGTTGCGCTTGTATTGTCATTGATAAAGTTAACCTGTCTGTATGTAGTTTTACTATCATACTTTTCAACAATGCGGTACTCTTTGCTGATTTTGGTTATCTGGTACAAAACCTCTGTCTATTAAGTCTGTTAGTGTATATAGAACTTTAGGTTAAATACCAGCTGGCATTCGCACTGACGTTCTTTTATCTTCGTCGGTTTCTTTTCGACCTTCCCTTGAAAAAGAAAATCAGCCAGTATCTTTTATCATGTTATTCGGGTGGGGAAATTATGACTTTACAAGACAAGATTTGAAAATTAGTTTTTACTGACTCTGATATGTTGTTGTTTTTTGGTTTTCGCGTTCTTGTCTGACAATTGAGTTTTTCCTTAAATTGTTTTAGTTACTTTCGACAAAATTGAACATAGCACCTTTTGAAGTCTGACGCAAACGATGCGCCTATTTTCCCTTCACAGGACATTCACTGATATATTGTAGACGAAACGCGTGTCTGGCGTAAATACAAAATTAAAATACTGGTATCTATGATGAGTTAAAACTTAAAATGCAACCACTGAGTCGATGCCACTGCTGGTAGAGATTTATTTCCCCAAGGGTATCACCATCCCAGTAGGCAGCACTTGTGTTGACTTTGCTTATCATTAATACAATGCCGTATTTGGCAAAACCTTTTCAACTTTTGATCTTCAGTGCTGTACAACTTTGTACCTTTTTCACTTTCGATCTTTTATATCTTGGCGTTATGTATTCGGGTTTAGTTTTCTGTAATTAGTTAATACCTCAGTTTCTTTATGTTAACTCTTTCATATACATTTGATAAAATTTACTGTTTGCAATAGCATGAATTGTTCTATATAATCATGATAATAAGAATGTTCTTATCCCGGGCATAAAAACAATGCCGTATTTGGCGAAACCTTTTCAACTTTTGATCTTCAGTGCTGTACAACTTTGTACTTTTTTCACTTTCGATCTTTTATATCTGGGCGTCACTGTTGATTTTTGTGTGGACAAGGCGCGTTTTTGGCGTATTGAATTTTAAACCTGATGCTTTTTGTTATCTATTAATCATGTTTTTCTTTGTCTAATATGTTCTCCTATTTATCTGTATTGTAGTCCTGTAATTTTATGTTGTCATCTCAATGTTATATTCAACTTTGCCATTAAAGTGCGAGGTTTGGCATGCCACAAAACCAGGTTCAACCCACCACTTTTATTCCCCTTTAAAAGTGTCCTGTACCAAGTCAGGAAGATGGCCATTGTTATATTATTGTTCGTTTATGTGTGTGTTGCATTTTAACGTTGAGTTGTTTGTGTTTTCTCTTATTTTTGAGATATTGAGATAAGACGTGGCACGGTACTTGTCTATCCCGAATTCATGTATTTGGTTTTCATGTTATATTTGTTATTCTCGTGGTGTTTTGTCTGATGCTTGGTCCGTTTCTGTGTGTGTTACGTTTCGGTGTTATGTCGTTGTTCTCCTCTTATATTTAATGCGTTTCCCTCGGTTTTAGTTTGATACCCCGATTTTGTTTTTTGTCCATGGATTTATGAGTTTTGAACAGCGGTATACTACTGTTGCCTTTATTTATTAAGTAACACCGCTTTGAATTTTTGAAAAAGCTAAGGTTTTTCTACACCAGGAATAAACTGTCTGTATTTGGCAAAACTGCTAGGAATGTTTGGTTCTCAATGATCTTCAACTTCGTCCTTTATTTTGGCCTTTCAACCATCATTTTGATTCGAGCGTCACTAATGAGTCTTTTGTAGACGAAACGCGCGTCTGGTATTTATGATGAGTTTTTTTTTTGTTATGGCGCTGCTGGCTGACCCACCTAATTTTTTGACATTTTTTTCAAATTTTGAGGTCTTGTTTCAGATTTTTGAACATAGAGCCCTTCGATACCTAGTGCAAAAGAAGCGCCTGTTTCTTCTCTACAAGACCTATATAGTCATACCCCGTGACACCCCTCATTATTTTTCTCTAGAACTCCTGGAATATGCTGACCCTACCCCCATTTATTTTTTAGACATATTTGTCGAATTTTGAGCTCTAATTTCAGATTTTTGAACATAGCGCCCTTCGATACCTAGCGCAAAAGAAGCGCCTTTTTCTCCCTACAAGACCTATATAGTCATTCCCCGTGACACCCCCCATTATTTTTCTCTAGAAGCCCTAGAATAGGCCGACCCCCCTAATTTTTTGACATTTTTTTCAAATTTTGAGCTTTAGTTTCATATTTTTGAACATAGCGCCCTTTGATACCTAGCGCAAAAGAAACGCCTGCTTCTCCTCTACACGACCTATATAGTCATTCCCCGTGACACCCCTCATTATTTTTCTCTAGAAGCCCTGGAATAGGCCGACCCCCCTAATTTTTTGACATTTTTTTCAAATTTTGAGCTCTAGTTTCATATTTTTGAACATAGCGCCCTTTGATACCTAGCGCAAAAGAGGTGCCTGCTTCTCCTCTACAAGACCTATATAGTCATTCTCCGTGACAACCCTCATTATTTTTCTCTAGAACTCCTGGAATAGGCCGACCCTACCCCCATTTTTTTGACATTTTTTTCGAATTTTGAGCTCTAGTTTAAGATTTTTGAACATAGCGCCCTTCGATACCTAGCGCAAAAGAAGCGCCTGTTTTTCTTCTACAAGACCTATATAGTCATATCCCGTGACACACCACCCCCCATTATTTTTCTCTAGAACTCCTGGAATAGGCCGACTCTACCCCCATTTTTTTGACATTTGTTTCAAATTTTGAGCTCTAGTTTCAGATTTTTGAACATAGCGCCCTTTGAAACCTAGTGCAAAAGAAGGGCCTGTTTCTCCTCTACAAGACCTATATAGTCATACCCCGTGACACCCCTCATTATTTTTCTCTAGAAGCCCTTGAATAGGCCGACCCCCCTAATTTTTGGACATTTTTTTCGAATTTTGAGCTCTAGTTTCAGATTTTTGAACATAGCGCCCTTTGATACCTAGCGCAAAAAGAAGCGCCTGTTTCTCCTCTACAAGATCTATATAGTCATTCCCCGTGACACCCCCCATTATTTTTCTCTAGAAGCCCTGGAATAGGTCGACCCCCCTAATTTTTTGACATTTTTTTCAAATTTTGAGCTCTAGTTTAAGATTTTTGAACATAGCGCCCTTTGATACCTAGCGCAAAAGAAGTGCCTGTTTCTCCTCTACAAGACCTATATAGTCATATCCCGTGACACCCCCCATTATTTTTTCTCTAGAAGCCCTGGAATAGGCCGACCCCCCTAATTTTTTGACATTTTTTTCAAATTTTGAGCTCTAGTTTAAGATTTTTGAACATAGCGCCCTTTGGTACCTAGCGCAAAAGAAGCGCCGGTTTCTCTTCTACAAGACCTATATAGTCATATCCCGTGACACCCCCCATTATTTTTCTCTAGAACTCCTGGAATAGGCCGACCCTACCCCCATTTTTTTGACAATTTTTTCGAATTTTGAGCTCTAGTTTAAGATTTTTGAACATAGCGCCCTTTGATACCTAGCGCAAAAGAAGCGCCTGTTTCTCCTCTACAAGACCTATATAGTCATATCCCGTGACACCCCCTATTATTTTTCTCTAGAACTCCTGGAATAGGCCGACCCTACCCCCATTTTTTTGACATTTTTTTCGAATTTTGAGCTCTAGTTTAAGATTTTTGAACATAGCGCCCTTTGATACCTAGTGCAAAAGAAGAGCCTGTTTCTCTTCTACAAGATCTATATAGTCATATCCCGTGACACCCCTCATTTTTTTTCTCTAGAAGTCCTGGAATAGGCCGACCCTACCCCCATTTTTTTGACATGTTTTTCGAATTTTGAGCTCTAGTTTAAGATTTTTAAACATAGCGCCCTTTGGTACCTAGTGCAAAAGAAGGGCCTGTTTCTCCTCTACAAGACCTATATAGTCATACCCCGTGACACCCCTCATTATTTTTCTCTAGAACTCCTGGAATAGGCTGACCCTACCCCCATTTTTTTGACATATTTTTCGAGTTTTGAGCTCTCATTTCAGATTTTTGAACATAGCGCCCTTCGATACCTAGCGCAAAAGAAGCGCCTGTTTCTCCTCTACAAGACCTATATAGTCATTCCCCGTGAAACCCCTCATTATTTTTTTCTAGAAGCCCTTGAATAGGCCGACCCCCCTAATTTTTTTACATTTTTTTCAAATTTTGAGCTCTAGTTTCAGATTTTTGAACATAGCGCCCTTTGATACCTAGCGCAAAAGAAGCGCCTGTTTCTCCTCTACAAGACCTATATAGTCATTCCCCGTGACACCCCCCATTATTTTTCTCTAGAAGCCCTGGAATAGGCCGACCCCCCTAATTTTTTTACATTTTTTTCAAATTTTGAGCTCTAGTTTCAGATTTTTGAACATAGCGCCCTTAGATACCTAGCTCAAAAGAAGCGCCTGTTTCTTTTCTACAAGACCTATATAGTCATACCCCGTGACACCCCTCATTATTTTTCTCTAGAAGCCCTGGAATAGGTCGACCCCCCTAATTTTTTGACATTTTTTTCAAATTTTGAGCTCTAGTTTCAGATTATTGAACATAGCGCCCTTTGATACCTAGCGCAAAAGAAGCGCCTGTTTCTCTTCTACAAGACCTATATAGTCATATCCCGTGACACACCACCCCCCATTATTTTTCTCTAGAACCCCTGGAATAGGCCGACTCTACCCCCATTTTTTTGACATTTGTTTCAAATTTTGAGCTCTAGTTTCAAATTTTTGAACATAGCGCCCTTTGAAACCTAGTGCAAAAGAAGGGCCTGTTTCTCCTCTACAAGACCTATATAGTCATACCCCGTGACACCCCTCATTATTTTTCTCTAGAACTCCTGGAATAGGCCGACCCTACCCCCATTTTTTTGACATATTTTTCGAGTTTTGAGCTCTAATTTCAGATTTTTTAACATAGCGCCCTTCGATACCTAGCGCAAAAGAAGCGCCTGTTTCTCCTCTACAAGACCTTTATAGTCATTTCCCGTGACACCCCTCATTATTTTTCTCTAGAAGCCCTTGAATAGGCCGACCCCCCTAATTTTTTGACATTTTTTTCAAATTTTGAGCTCTAGTTTCAGATTTTTGAACATAGCGCCCTTTGATACCTAGCGCAAAAAGAAGCGCCTGTTTCTCCTCTACAAGACCTATATAGTCATTCCCCGTGACACCCCCCATTATTTTTCTCTAGAAGCCCTGGAATAGGTCGACCCCCCTAATTTTTTGACAATTTTTTCAAATTTTGAGCTCTAGTTTAAGATTTGTGAACATAGCGCCCTTTGATACCTAGCGCAAAAGAAGCGAATGTTTCTCCTCTACAAGACCTATATAGTCAAATCCCGTGACACCCCCCATTATTTTTCTCTAGAAGCCCTGGAATAGGCCGACCCCCCTAATTTTTTGACATTTTTTTTCAAATTTTGAGCTCTAGTTTAAGATTTTTGAACATAGCGCCCTTTGGTACCTAGCGCAAAAGAAGCGCCGGTTTCTCTTCTACAAGACCTATATAGTCATATCCCGTGACACCCCCCATTATTTTTCTCTAGAACTCCTGGAATAGGCCGACCCTACCCCCATTTTTTTGACATTTTTTTCGAATTTTGAGCTCTAGTTTAAGATTTTTGAACATAGCGCCCTTTGATACCTAGCGCAAAAGAAGCGCCTGTTTCTCCTCTACAAGACCTATATAGTCATATCCCGTGACACCCCCTATTATTTTTCTCTAGAACTCCTGGAATAGGCCGACCCTACCCCCATTTTTTTGACATTTTTTTCGAATTTTGAGCTCTAGTTTAAGATTTTTGAACATAGCGCCCTTTGATACCTAGTGCAAAAGAAGGGCCTGTTTCTCTTCTACAAGACCTATATAGTCATATCCCGTGACACTCCTCATTTTTTTTCTCTAGAAGTCCTGGAATAGGCCGACCCTACCCCCATTTTTTTGACATGTTTTTCGAATTTTGAGCTCTAGTTTAAGATTTTTGAACATAGCGCCCTTTGATACCTAGTGCAAAAGAAGGGCCTGTTTCTCCTCTACAAGACCTATATAGTCATACCCCGTGACACCCCTCATTATTTTTCTCTAGAACTCCTGGAATAGGCTGACCCTACCCCCATTTTTTTTACATATTTTTCGAGTTTTGAGCTCTAATTTCAGATTTTTGAACATAGCGCCCTTTGATACCTTGTGCAAAAGTAGCGCCTGTTTATCCTCTACAAGACCTATATAGTCATTCCCCGTGAAAACCCTCATTATTTTTCTCTAGAAGCCCTTGAATAGGCCGACCCCCCTAATTTTTTGACATTTTTTTCAAATTTTGAGCTCTAGTTTCAGATTTTTGAACATAGCGCCCTTTGATACCTAGCGCAAAAGAAGCGCCTGTTTCTCCTCTACAAGACCTATATAGTCATTCCCCGTGACATCCCCCATTATTTTTCTCTAGAAGCCCTGGAATAGGCCGACCCCCCTAATTTTTTGACATTTTTTTCAAATTTTGAGCTCTAGTTTAAGATTTTTGAACATAGCGCCCTTTGATACCTAGCGCAAAAGAAGCGCCTGTTTCTCCTTTACAAGACCTATATAGTCATATCCCGTGACACCCCCCATTATTTTTCTCTAGAAGCCCTGGAATAGGCCAACCCCCCTAATTTTTTGACATTTTTTTCAAATTTTGAGCTCTAGTTTAAGATTTTTGAACATAGCGCCCTTTGATACCTAGCGCAAAAGAAGCGCCTGTTTCTCCTCTACAAGACCTATATAGTCATATCCCGTGACACTCCCTATTATTTTTCTCTAGAACTCCTGGAATAGGCCGACCCTACCCCCATTTTTTTGACATTTTTTTCGAATTTTGAGCTCTAGTTTCAGATTTTTGAACATAGCGCCCTTTGATACCTAGCGCAAAAGAAGCGCCTGTTTCTCCTCTACAAGACCTATATAGTCATATCCCGTGACACCCCCTATTATTTTTCTCTAGAACTCCTGGAATAGGCCGACCCTACCCCAATTTTTTTGACATTTTTTTTCGAATTTTGAGCTCTAGTTTAAGATTTTTGAACATAGCGCCCTTTGATACCTAGTGCAAAAGAAGGGCCTGTTTCTCTTCTACAAGACCTATATAGTCATATCCCGTGACACTCCTCATTTTTTTTCTCTAGAAGTCCTGGAATAGGCCGACCCTACCCCCATTTTTTTTACATGTTTTTCGAATTTTGAGCTCTAGTTTAAGATTTTTGAACATAGCGCCCTTTGATACCTAGTGCAAAAGAAGGGCCTGTTTCTCCTCTACAAGACCTATATAGTCATACCCCGTGACACCCCTCATTATTTTTCTCTAGAACTCCTGGAATAGGCTGACCCTACCCCCATTTTTTTGACATATTTTTCGAGTTTTGAGCTCTAATTTCAGATTTTTGAACATAGCGCCCTTTGATACCTAGTGCAAAAGTAGCGCCTGTTTCTCCTCTACAAGACCTATATAGTCATTCTCCGTGAAAACCCTCATTATTTTTCTCTAGAAGCCCTTGAATAGGCCGACCCCCCTAATTTTTTGACATTTTTTTCAAATTTTGAGCTCTAGTTTCAGATTTTTGAACATAGCGCCCTTTGATACCTAGCGCAAAAGAAGCGCCTGTTTCTCCTCTACAAGACCTATATAGTCATTTCCCGTGACACCCCCCATTATTTTTCTCTAGAAGCCCTGGAATAGGCCGACCCCCCTAATTTTTTGACATTTTTTTCAAATTTTGAGCTCTAGTTTAAGATTTTTGAACATAGCGCCCTTTGATACCTAGCGCAAAAGAAGCGCCTGTTTCTCCTTTACAAGACCTATATAGTCATATCCCGTGACACCCCCCATTATTTTTCTCTAGAAGCCCTGGAATAGGCCGACCCCCCTAATTTTTTGACATTTTTTTCAAATTTTGAGCTCTAGTTTAAGATTTTTGAACATAGCGCCCTTTGATACCTAGTGCAAAAGAAGGGCCTGTGTCTCTTCTACAAGACCTATATAGTCATATCCCGTGACACCCCTCATTATTTTTCTCTAGAAGTCCTGGAATAGGCCGACCCTACCCCCATTTTTTTGACATTTTTTTCGAATTTTGAGCTCTAGTTTAAGATTTTTGAACATAGCGCCCTTTGATACCTAGTGCAAAAGAAGGGCATGTTTCTCCTCTACAAGACCTATATAGTCATACCCCGTGACACCCCTCATTATTTTTCTCTAGAACTCCTGGAATAGGCTGACCCTACCCCCATTTTTTTGACATATTTTTCGAGTTTTGAGCTCTAATTTCAGATTTTTGAACATAGCGCCTTTCGATACCTAGCGCAAAAGAAGCGCCTGTTTCTCCTCTACAACACCTTTATAGTCATTCCCCGTGACACCCCTCATTATTTTTCTCTAGAAGCCCTTGAATAGGCCGATCCCCCTAATTTTTTGACATTTTTCTCAAATTTTGAGCTCTAGTTTCAGATTTTTGAACATAGCGCCCTTTGATACCTAGCGCAAAAGAAGCGCCTGTTTCTCCTCTACAAGACCTATATAGTCATTCCCCGTGACACCCCCCATTATTTTTCTCTAGAAGCCCTGGAATAGGCCGACCCCCCTAATTTTTTGACATTTTTTTCAAATTTTGAGCTCTAGTTTCAGATTTTTGAACATAGCGCCCTTTGATACCTAGCGCAAAAGAAGCGCCTGTTTCTCCTCTACAAGACCTATATAGTCATATCCCGTGACACCCCCCATTATTTTTCTCTAGAACTCCTGGAATAGGCCGACCCTTCCCCCATTTTTTTGACATTTTTTTCAAATTTTGAGCTCTAGTTTCAGATTTTTGAACATAGCGCCCTTTGATACCTAGTGCAAAAGAAGGGCCTGTTTCACTTCTACAAGACCTATATAGTCATATCCCGTGACACCCCTCATTATTTTTCTCTAGAAGTCCTGGAATAGGCCGACCCTACCCCCATTTTTTTGACATTTTTTTCGAGTTTTGAGCTCTAATTTCAGATTTTTGAACATAGCGCCCTTCGATACCTAGCGCAAAAGAAGCGCCTGTTTCTCCTCTACAAGACCTATATAGTCATTCCCCGTGAAACCCCTCATTATTTTTCTCTAGAAGCCCTTGAATAGGCCGACCCCCCTAATTTTTTGACATTTTTTTCAAATTTTGAGCTCTAGTTTCAGATTTTTGAACATAGCGCCCTTTGATACCTAGCGCAAAAGAAGCGCCTGTTTCTCCTCTACAAGACCTATATAGTCATTCCCCGTGACACCCCCCATTATTTTTCTCTAGAAGCCCTGGAATAGGCCGACCCCCCAATTTTTTTGACATTTTTTCCAAATTTTGAGCTCTAGTTTAAGATTTTTGAACATAGCGCCCTTTGATACCTAGCGCAAAAGAAGCGCCTGTTTCTCCTCTACAAGACCTATATAGTCATATCCCGTGACACCCCCCATTATTTTTCTCTAGAAGCCCTGGAATAGGCCGACCCCCCTAATTTTTTGACATTTTTTTCAAATTTTGAGCTCTAGTTTAAGATTTTTGAACATAGCGCCCTTTGATACCTAGCGCAAAAAAAGCGCCTGTTTCTCCTCTACAAGACCTATATAGTCATATCCCGTGACACCCCCCATTATTTTTCTCTAGAACTCCTGGAATAGGCCGACCCTACCCCCATTTTTTTGACATTTTTTTCGAATTTTGAGCTCTAGTTTCAGATTTTTGAACATAGCGCCCTTTGATACCTAGCGCAAAAGAAGCGCCTGTTTCTCCTCTACAACACCTATGTAGTCATATCCCGTGACACCCCCTATTATTTTTCTCTAGAACTCCTGGAATAGGCCGACCCTACCCCCATTTATTTGACATTTTTTTTCGAATTTTGAGCTCTAGTTTAAGATTGTTGAACATAGCGCCCTTTGATACCTAGTGCAAAAGAAGCGCCTGTTTCTCTTATACAAGACCTATATAGTCATATCCCGTGACACCACTCATTATTTTTCTCTAGAAGTCCTGGAAAAGGCCGACCCTACCCCCATTTTTTTGACATTTTTTTCGAATTTTGAGCTCTAGTTTAAGATTTTTGAACATAGCGCCCTTTGATACCTAGTGCAAAAGAAGGGTCTGTTTCTCCTCTACAAGATCTATATAGTCATACCCCGTGACACCCCTCATTTTTTTTCTCTAGAACTCCTGGAATAGGCTGACCCTACCCCCATTTTTTTGACATATTTTTCGAGTTTTGAGCTCTAATTTCAGATTTTTGAACATAGCGCCTTTCGATACCTAGCGCAAAAGAAGCGCCTGTTTCTCCTCTACAAGACCTTTATAGTCATTCCCCGTGACACCCCTCATTATTTTTCTCTAGAAGCCCTTGAATAGGCCGATCCCCCTAATTTTTTGACATTTTTTTCAAATTTTGAGCTCTAGTTTCAGATTTTTGAACATAGCGCCCTTTGATACCTAGCGCAAAAGAAGCGCCTGTTTCTCCTCTACAAGACCTATGTAGTCATATCCCGTGACACCCCCTATTATTTTTCTCTAGAACTCCTGGAATAGGCCGACCCTACCCCCATTTTTTTGACATTTTTTTCGAATTTTGAGCTCTAGTTTAAGATTTTTGAACATAGCGCCCTTTGATACCTAGTGCAAAAGAAGGGTCTGTTTCTCCTCTACAAGACCTATATAGTCATACCCCGTGACACCCCTCATATTTTTTCTCTAGAACTCCTGGAATAGGCTGACCCTACCCCCATTTTTTTGACATATTTTTCGAGTTTTGAGCTCTAATTTCAGATTTTTGAACATAGCGCCTTTCGATACCTAGCGCAAAAGAAGCGCCTGTTTCTCCTCTACAAGACCTATATAGTCATTCCCCGTGACACCCCTCATTATTTTTCTCTAGAAGCCCTTGAATAGGCCGATCCCCCTAATTTTTTGACATTTTTTTCAAATTTTGAGCTCTAGTTTCAGATTTTTGAACATAGCGCCCTTTGATACCTAGCGCAAAAGAAGCGCCTGTTTCTCCTCTACAAGACCTATGTAGTCATATCCCGTGACACCCCCTATTATTTTTCTCTAGAACTCCTGGAATAGGCCGACCCTACCTCCATTTGTTTGACATTTTTTTCGAATTTTGAGCTCTAGTTTAAGATTTTTGAACATAGCGCCCTTTGATACCTAGTGCAAAAGAAGGGTCTGTTTCTCCTCTACAAGACCTATATAGTCATACCCCGTGACACCCCTCATATTTTTTCTCTAGAACTCCTGGAATAGGCTGACCCTACCCCCATTTTTTTGACATATTTTTCGAGTTTTGAGCTCTAATTTCAGATTTTTGAACATAGCGCCTTTCGATACCTAGCGCAAAAAGAAGCGCCTGTTTCTCCTCTACAAGACCTTTATAGTCATTCCCCGTGACACCCCTCATTATTTTTCTCTAGAAGCTCTTGAATAGGCCGATCCCCCTAATTTTTTGACATTTTTTTCAAATTTTGAGCTCTAGTTTCAGATTTTTGAACATAGCGCCCTTTGATACCTAGCGCAAAAGAAGCGCCTGTTTCTCCTCTACAAGACCTATATAGTCATTCCCCGTGACACCCCCCATTATTTTTCTCTAGAAGCCCTGGAATAGGCCGACCCCCCTAATTTTTTGACATTTTTTTCAAATTTTGAGCTCTTGTTTAAGATTTTTGAACATAGCGCCCTTTGATACCTAGCGCAAAAGAAGCGCCTGTTTCTCCTCTACAAGACCTATATAGTCATATCCCGTGACACCCCCCCCCCCCCCCCCCATTATTTTTCTCTAGAACTCCTGGAATAGGCCGACCCTACCCCCATTTTTTTGACATTTTTTTCAAATTTTGAGCTCTAGTTTCAGATTTTTGAACATAGCGCCCTTTGATACCTAGTGCAAAAGAAGGGCCTGTTTCACTTCTACAAGACCTATATAGTCATATCCCGTGACACCCCTCATTATTTTTCTCTAAAAGTCCTGGAATAGGCCGACCCTACCCCCATTTTTTTGACATTTTTTTCGAATTTTGAGCTCTAGTTTAAGATTTTTGAACATAGCGCCCTTTGATACCTAGTGCAAAAGAAGGGTCTGTTTCTCCTCTACAAGACCTATATAGTCATACCCCGTGACACCCCTCATTTTTTTTCTCTAGAACTCCTGGAATAGGCTGACCCTACCCCCATTTTTTTGACATATTTTTCGAGTTTTGAGCTCTAATTTCAGATTTTTGAACATAGCGCCTTTCGATACCTAGCGCAAAAGAAGCGCCTGTTTCTCCTCTACAAGACCTTTATAGTCATTCCCCGTGACACCCCTCATTATTTTTCTCTAGAAGCCCTTGAATAGGCCGATCCCCCTAATTTTTTGACATTTTTTTCAAATTTTGAGCTCTAGTTTCAGATTTTTGAACATAGCGCCCTTTGATACCTAGCGCAAAAGAAGCGCCTGTTTCTCCTCTACAAGACCTATGTAGTCATATCCCGTGACACCCCCTATTATTTTTCTCTAGAACTCCTGGAATAGGCCGACCCTACCCCCATTTTTTTGACATTTTTTTCGAATTTTGAGCTCTAGTTTAAGATTTTTGAACATAGCGCCCTTTGATACCTAGTGCAAAAGAAGGGTCTGTTTCTCCTCTACAAGACCTATATAGTCATACCCCGTGACACCCCTCATTTTTTTTCTCTAGAACTCCTGGAATAGGCTGACCCTACCCCCATTTTTTTGACATATTTTTCGAGTTTTGAGCTCTAATTTCAGATTTTTGAACATAGCGCCTTTCGATACCTAGCGCAAAAAGAAGCGCCTGTTTCTCCTCTACAAGACCTTTATAGTCATTCCCCGTGACACCCCTCATTATTTTTCTCTAGAAGCCCTTGAATAGGCCGATCCCCCTAATTTTTTGACATTTTTTTCAAATTTTGAGCTCTAGTTTCAGATTTTTGAACATAGCGCCCTTTGATACCTAGCGCAAAAGAAGCGCCTGTTTCTCCTCTACAAGACCTATATAGTCATTCCCCGTGACACCCCCCATTATTTTTCTCTAGAAGCCCTGGAATAGGCCGACCCCCCTAATTTTTTGACATTTTTTTCAAATTTTGAGCTCTTGTTTAAGATTTTTGAACATAGCGCCCTTTGATACCTAGCGCAAAAGAAGCGCCTGTTTCTCCTCTACAAGACCTATATAGTCATATCCCGTGACACCCCCCATTATTTTTCTCTAGAAGCCCTGGAATAGGCCGACCCCCCTAATTTTTTGACATTTTTTTCAAATTTTGAGCTCTAGTTTAAGATTTTTGAACATAGCGCCCTTTGATACCTAGCGCAAAAAAAGCGCCTGTTTCTCCTCTACAAGACCTATATAGTCATATCCCGTGACACCCCCATTATTTTTCTCTAGAACTCCTGGAATAGGCCGACCCTACCCCCATTTTTTTGACATTTTTTTCGAATTTTGAGCTCTAGTTTCAGATTTTTGAACATAGCGCCCTTTGATACCTAGCGCAAAAGAAGCGCCTGTTTCTCCTCTACAACACCTATGTAGTCATATACCGTGACACCCCCTATTATTTTTCTCTAGAACTCCTGGAATAGGCCGACCCTACCCCCATTTATTTGACATTTTTTTTCGAATTTTGAGCTCTAGTTTAAGATTGTTGAACATAGCGCCCTTTGATACCTAGTGCAAAAGAAGCGCCTGTTTCTCTTATACAAGACCTATATAGTCATATCCCGTGACACCACTCATTATTTTTCTCTAGAAGTCCTGGAAAAGGCCGACCCTACCCCCATTTTTTTGACATTTTTTTCGAATTTTGAGCTCTAGTTTAAGATTTTTGAACATAGCGCCCTTTGATACCTAGTGCAAAAGAAGGGTCTGTTTCTCCTCTACAAGATCTATATAGTCATACCCCGTGACACCCCTCATTTTTTTTCTCTAGAACTCCTGGAATAGGCTGACCCTACCCCCATTTTTTTGACATATTTTTCGAGTTTTGAGCTCTAATTTCAGATTTTTGAACATAGCGCCTTTCGATACCTAGCGCAAAAGAAGCGCCTGTTTCTCCTCTACAAGACCTTTATAGTCATTCCCCGTGACACCCCTCATTATTTTTCTCTAGAAGCCCTGGAATAGGCCGATCCCCCTAATTTTTTGACATTTTTTTCAAATTTTGAGCTCTAGTTTCAGATTTTTGAACATAGCGCCCTTTGATACCTAGCGCAAAAGAAGCGCCTGTTTCTCCTCTACAAGACCTATGTAGTCATATCCCGTGACACCCCCTATTATTTTTCTCTAGAACTCCTGGAATAGGCCGACCCTACCCCCATTTGTTTGACATTTTTTTCGAATTTTGAGCTCTAGTTTAAGATTTTTGAACATAGCGCCCTTTGATACCTAGTGCAAAAGAAGGGTCTGTTTCTCCTCTACAAGACCTATATAGTCATACCCCGTGACACCCCTCATTTTTTTTCTCTAGAACTCCTGGAATAGGCTGACCCTACCCCCATTTTTTTGACATATTTTTCGAGTTTTGAGCTCTAATTTCAGATTTTTGAACATAGCGCCTTTCGATACCTAGCGCAAAAAGAAGCGCCTGTTTCTCCTCTACAAGACCTTTATAGTCATTCCCCGTGACACCCCTCATTATTTTTCTCTAGAAGCCCTTGAATAGGCCGATCCCCCTAATTTTTTGACATTTTTTTCAAATTTTGAGCTCTAGTTTCAGATTTTTGAACATAGCGCCCTTTGATACCTAGCGTAAAAGAAGCGCCTGTTTCTCCTCTACAAGACCTATATAGTCATTCCCCGTGACACCCCCCATTATTTTTCTCTAGAAGCCCTGGAATAGGCCGACCCCCCTAATTTTTTGACATTTTTTTCAAATTTTGAGCTCTTGTTTAAGATTTTTGAACATAGCGCCCTTTGATACCTAGCGCAAAAGAAGCGCCTGTTTCTCCTCTACAAGACCTATATAGTCATATCCCGTGACACCCCCCCATCCCCCATTATTTTTCTCTAGAACTCCTGGAATAGGCCGACCCTACCCCCATTTTTTTGACATTTTTTTCAAATTTTGAGCTCTAGTTTCAGATTTTTGAACATAGCGCCCTTTGATACCTAGTGCAAAAGAAGGGCCTGTTTCACTTCTACAAGACCTATATAGTCATATCCCGTGACACCCCTCATTATTTTTCTCGAAAAGTCCTGGAATAGGCCGACCCTACCCCCATTTTTTTGACATTTTTTTCGAATTTTGAGCTCTAGTTTAAGATTTTTGAACATAGCGCCCTTTGATACCTAGTGCAAAAGAAGGGCCTGTTTCTCCTCTACAAGACCTATATAGTCATACCCCGTGACACCCCTCATTATTTTTCTCTAGAACTCCTAGAATAGGCTGACCCTACCCCCATTTTTTTGACATATTTTTCGAGTTTTGAGCTCTAATTTCAGATTTTTGAACAGAGCGCCCTTCGATACCTAGCGCAAAAGAAGCGCCTGTTTCTCCTCTACAAGACCTATATAGTCTTTTCCCGTGACACCCCTCATTATTTTTCTTTAGAAGCCCTAGAATAGGCCGACCCCCCTAATTTTTTGACATTTTTTTCAAATTTTGAGCTCTAGTTTCAGATTTTTAAACATAGCGCCCTTTGATACCTAGCGCAAAAGAAGCGCCTGTTTCTCCTCTACAAGATCTATATAGTCATTCCCCGTGACACCCCTCATTATTTTTCTCTAGAAGCCCTGGAATAGGCCGAGCCCCCTAATTTTTTGACATTTTTTTCAAATTTTGAGCTTTAAATTAAACAATGACATAAAAGGTGCTATATTTTACAGGGTAGGACTACTTTTACATACGTTCTAAATTGAAGAGGGTGCATAGGTGGCCCTACATCTACAAATAATTCGTTGATAGATGCAGAGTTATTGTGGTACTGAATATTAGCGTAACAAGTTAGGCGACTTGTTAAATCAATAGATTGGATAAAACCCTTTCAAAATTGAGTTAAAATTGCTATATTTTAACTGATTTTCTGCCTTTTTGAATATTTTTTTATTTAACGGCCGTTGTTGTCTTATTCTGTTTTTTGGTTTCTCGATATATCGCCTTATTGCTCGCTGGCTTATTGTTCGCTAGCTATTGTTCGCTAGCTTCAGCCTGGTGATAAAGTTCATTTGTGGAAAAATATAGAGAAATCCTATATAAACGATTTAGACCCGCGAACCCCCTGTTAATTCGAATTGTTCCTTTATATCTTCTTGCTCTTTTTAATGCCATCACATTTGGCCTACGAACTGACTGGCCAAATACTCTGTACAATATTTTTTTTATAGTAGCCTTAACCTAAAGTACAATTTTTACTACACTGAGTTTTGTATTTAAAAGTTGGGTTTTGAAATAGAATTCGTTTGTACCAAGTTTTAATATAGTGAAGGTCAAAAATCCAATCAACCAATTTTTATGCCATTCTGTTAACCAACATTTTTTTGCGGATGCTTTATTTTGTGTTTATCACTTTTATTATTTCAAACGTACTTTGCGATTCTCAAATCTGCTTGATAAGACAATACAAAAAATAGTAATATCCACTACGATTTATATTCGCGTTATTTTTTTACTCATGAAAAATCGCGAAATCAAATCACACGTAATCGTTAGATGTTTTATAATATGTCTCTTGTCTTACAAATTTCACATCACCTTCCAATAGATTGCAGTTATCTTTAAAGTACCGGAAGTGTTCTTACCATCGGGCAATGCCTTACTATTGTTTTGATAACATGTCATAGTAAAGCAGTTTTCCTCCCATATTTCACCGACCTTCCTGTCTATACCATTATGCTTACATACTCCTGAAACATAATAATGATCAATAAAAACAACATTTGATCAAACATCGAGAAGAAAAGAGTGTTACACTAAAACAAACTTTAAAATATGTTTACATTCTCCTAAAATTTATAAGTAAAACTATTAGACAATCTCTATATTGAATGATCGCATACTCCTTGTTTTTTAGTCTAATAGGATTCTTAAACTTTTGGTCTGTATTTTGCATGTGTACGTATGCACCATACATTTATTATAAGTACATGTATATAGTACTATTAGGAAATGTCCCTCAATGCTTTATCATTAGAAATAGTACCAAACGAATCCATATAATTTCGAACGTAGATCTGTCAATTTGAAATGTCGGGTTTTCATTTCTTTTTCTTTTCTTTTTTTTTAGGGGGGGTGCTATTTTCGGGGAAGCACTTAAACTTTATTTACAATTTAAAACCAATAATACTTGATAAATGAGAAAATGTGGTATGAGTACCAATGAGAAATCATGGTGTATAAAAAGTTAACAATTGTAATATAAATGACCCCAACATGACTACTGTTTAAGAATTCAAACAGGAAAACCAACGGCCTTATCTATATAAAAAACCAGAAACGGAAAACAGTTGTGAAGCACATTTACAAATGACAACTCTCGAACAACAGGCCCCAACAAAAATGTAACGATTCTAAATACCACAACAAGGTGTAAACCTGCACCGATCCCGGAACAGCAGTGCAACACCACAACATAAAAAGACACACCATAAGATATCAATTAAAATGGCCAAACTCGACTCAAAAGATGCTCAAACAAAGCACGCATAGAACAATTAAGTCCGATCCATAATGGTTACACAAACAAAAACGATTCAGAAACTACGGTTTGGAAAAAGGGCTAACACATTTTTTTTTATTGAAAATAAAGACAGCAGGGAAAAAAATTAAATATCAATTTCTCATAAATAGTTGCACTTACCTGTTGTCAATGGAGAAGACAATTTCACTCCAGCAATTTTAGAATGTGTTTCATTTATAGAACATGTGTACTTATAGTCACCCTCTGTCCAAGACTCTCCTTCAGTATAACATTTATCCAGGCTTTTGCATTCTGAAACATAACAACTAAATCAATTACCACTATGAATGAGAGATGTATATAACTATCGTTAGAAACTTGGCCTTAGTAGGGAGTGGGGAAATGGGGGAGATATGTTGAAATATTTAACAGCTTTTCCGGTATCAATACGGATCAAAAAAGAAGATGTGATATGATTGCCAATTAGACAACTCTATACAAGAGACCAAATGACACAGAAATTAATAGCTTTGGGTCACTGTACTGCCTTCAACAATAGACAATGCCCATACCGCATAATCAGCTATAAAAGGCCCACAAACATGACAAATGCCAGATGTAAAACAATTCAACGAACGAGAAAAGCGTGTTACTCAATGAAATACTCCAGCCCTAGTTAAGTTCTAAAACACGGTGATAAAGATATTTTTAAAAATATGTTTTAATCTACTGTGATTAAATTCTAACAACATTGCAAAAAACAAATGATATGTATTTTATCAGTTATCAACAAATTAGTATAACGTGTTGTTGTTTTTTTTCTTTTTTGTAGAAATTGCCTGTTGATACTTTTTGTTACTTTTAATAATAATCATAATTTTCATGAAAAAAAAAGCAAGCATTCTACATTTATGCAACTCACCCTCGTTTATTCTAACGACAGTGATTGTTTTCTACTTCATTCCTATCGACAAACTTTGCAGAATCTACTTAAATTGATTTCTTGTTTATTGATTCCCTTACCGAATATGTATGAAATAGTTGCCACTGGAGGTTTAACAAAAAACAATCGATCGATAAAATTCGTAAGTAAAAAAGGGAAAATATGGGGAGGGGGGAAGAAACTGTATTATCGAAACAAGATTTAAAAACGATATCCATTCCTTTTTTTATTATTATTATTTTTGTTGTTTAAACTAAGACTTTCACGTCGGGTAAAAATAAAACTTCGGAAAAAAAAACTGTTTTACAATATGTTGTTCAATGAATAATGTTAAATTTAGTCTAATGTCATAATTTGTTATTCTTTTTTTTTATCAAGTTGTTTTGATCTACATGTGTATTTTATCAATACGAAATAATCATGAAAATTGAAACTGTTAATTTTTAATATATATTTACGCTGTTCCAAAACGTCCGTGGTTCCTTTATCGCATGTATATTTTGTACATTCCTCGATCCATATTTGACCCGATGGCTTACATTGACCATCTACACTGCAACCTTTGAATATAAATATCAAGTTATTGCGTAACAAATGATTTTTCATTCAGGTATTATTCAACGTGTATCATCCTTTTCGATTAAATCAAGCTCATTTTTATATACCAGAACTCAGAATTAGAAATGGATACTTCAGGCAGTTGGTTAATTGACCATGTTAACAATCAATTTTCGAGCTATATTTTATTAGCACCATTATTTCAATTACATAGATACAGTGAAGATCACTTCTAACCTCTCATTAGAACTGTCAGAATAATCTGTCATAGAACTGTTCTAACCTGTCCTAGAACAGTTCAAGCTAGAACAGTTCTACCCTAGAACTGTTCTAGGTAGAACTGTCAGGATCAGTTCTAGGTAGAACTGACTAAATCAGTTCTAGGTAGAACTGTCAGGATCAGTTCTAGGGTAGAACTGTCAGGATCAGTTCTAGGTAGAACTGACCAAATCAGTTCTAACCGTAGAACTGTCAGCAGAACTGACCAACTCAGTCAGGACTGAAGAACAGTTCTAAATGACGTCACTGCAGAAAGGGCACTTTAGAATTTAGAAGAAAAAATCAGTTCCAATTACTTTACTATATTTAATAGCAGATTTTTCTATATTATTTACTGATCAAAAGTTACATGTACAAATATCGAAGTGAATAGGAGGTTATCCAAATCATCGGAGAAATATTTTTATAAGATTGCAAATGGAACATCATTGTTTACGTTTATTCGTTCCCCGTTTTTAACAGTCTCTTCGTAAATATATTACTGCATTTAATTCAAGGAAATTTAATCTTAATTTAAATTACCTTGTTTGCTTTGAATTTACATTCATGATTTAGGATTCTGTTTTGACAAATGTTCAAACGAAAATCTTACAGTGGATGAATTATGGGATTAATGAAAACAGTGTTGTTAAACGTAAAAAAACTATGTACATTTGCATTATATCGTTGCCAAACTTATCCATATGATAACGATTATCATGATTATGAATAATATCTTGTAGTCTGGAACGTCCGAAAAATATAACTCGATCTGAACATGAATGAAATATTTGCCACTGGACGTTAGGCTACAAACAAAACCAATCATAATTCATGGTCCTTTTTCAAATTATATTAACAGTATAGTCAGTATACTATTCCAAGAAGAGAACTTCTCATAATCATACGTTTTTTGATTGAGTTAAGTCTGCTAATTGATATTTTATCGTATGTATTTATATGTTGTGATGTTATGCTATTGTTTCAGAAAAAGGGAGAAGGTTTGGGCCCATTAAAACGTTTAATCCCGCTGCAAATGTTTGCACCTGTCCTAAGTCAGGAATCTGATGTACAGTAGTTGTCGTTTGTTTATGTAATATATACGTGTTTCTCGTTTCTCGTTTTGTTTATATAGATTAGACCGTTGGTTTTCCCGTTTGAATGGTTTTACACTAGTAATTTTGGGGCCCTTTATAGCTTGTTGTTCGGTGTGAGCAAAGGCTCCGTGTTGAAGGCCGTACTTTAACCTATAATGGTTTAATTTTTAAATTGTTATTTGGATGGAGAGTTGTCTCATTGGCACTCACACCACATCTTCCTATATCTACTTTTCATTTTAAAATAAAGTATATGAATCAGTCATGTGAGAGTTGGATGATGCCGTTAAATAGTTTTGTTAAAAAGTCACTATTGTGACGGTTCATTATTTAATAATTCAATTTTGGATGTAATGGGTCTTTTGACCATGTTTGACGTTATTTTGTTATCAGCGACCCATAAACATAAGTTAGTCATGTGACCGTAACGTCATCAACGTTTTTTCATGGTTTGCCAAGGTTTAACATGTTTAAACATTTTGCTAAAATGGAAATTAGAATTAAATTATAAGAAATGACTGTAATATTTTTTTCTGTCTATTCAAAATAACATAAAAAATGTGGTGCACACTGTTAAAAAACCGCTACACACTGTGAACTAATGAACATCACCACATTCATACATGTATTAAAAAGTCTGCATCTACGTCACGCGTTTTCACACGCTTTTTGACATGTCATGTCATGGCATGATTTTCTAGTGTCAGAGGTTGGCAAGTATGTACACACATTTTTCAGTGTGCACCAAATTTTTTATGTTATTTCTTCATAGACAGAAAAATATTACAGTCATTCCTTAAAAATGATAATATCGATACAGAGAGGAAATAGTGGCACTCTAAATTGATGTGGACAAAATTTGGTGTCCTCTTTTTGAGGTCATTGTTTTCCAATATTGCTGTAACTTGTATATTACAGTCCCTCTTGACCTAAAATTATAACTGAATGACTGTGCAGCTATATAGATTTGCAGAAAGAAAGAGCAAATAAGGTCAGTTTAGATTGATGCAATCAAAGGATTTTATTACACGACTCAGTCTGAAGTATGAAAACTACTGATATTTGTTTACGATTCAATACTTTGGATAAAAAGAGGACATACTGACACTATAAATTCATGCGAACAAAATTTTGAGGTCAGTGTTTTCCAATATTGCTGTAACTTGTATATTACAGTCCCTTTTGACCTAAAATTATAGCTGAATTACTGTACAGCTATATAGATTTGCAGAAAGAAAGAGCAAATAAGGTCAGTTTAAATTGATGCGGTCAAAATATTTTATTACACGACTCGGTCTGAAGTATGAAAACTACTGATTTTTGTTTACGATTCAATACTTCGAATAAAAAGAGGTCATTCTGGCACTTTAAATTCATGCGAACAAAATTTTGAAAATTAAATTAAATCATTAATGTTTTCCAATATAATTGGTATCCTTGTCTAAAAATAAACTGGATTCCTGCAGTGTGCAGCTAAATGTATAGAGCGGTGAGGGGGACCCCCTTTATTTTGACGGTCAATGCATTTGAATAAGGACATTTAGTTGGACCCCCCCCCCCCCTTTTCCTGGGTTGGGACCCCCTTCTTTTTTAAACTGCTGGATCCGTCCCTGGTGGTTTGGGCAGGAATAACATATTACATTAAGGTCAGAAAAACGAGCCATTCTGACTCCCCGAATGACAAATGTAAAACAATTGCATGATAATGCCCCCCCCCCCCCCCCCGCTATTAATGGCTTAATTTATGTTAAAAACATGAAAGAAAAACAAATAATTTATGTAACACATCAACAAAAGAAATCACTGAATAACAGGCTCCTGACTTGGAACAGTCAAATACATGCAGAATATGGCGAGTTAAACATGATCTCTTACCGACGAAACATTTGAAATAAAACCGGCAAAATAGCAAAACTCTTTATAATATCAATCGCTATTTTGCCGAAGCCTTTATATTTAGACAGAGTTCTTAAAACTTATAAATCAATTCTAGACGTAGAATTTATAAATCAATTTTAGCCGTAGGAATTATAAATCAATTTTAGCCGTAGAATTTATAAATCAATTCTAGCCGTAGAATTTATAAATCAATTCTAGCCGTAGAATTTGTAGTCAATTCTAACCGCAGAACTGTTCTAGAAGTAGAACTGACTAAAACTGTTCTAGGGTAGAACTGTCAGGATCAGTTCTAGGTAGAAATGTCCAAATCAGTTCTAGGGTAGAACTGTCAGGATCAGTTCTAGATAGAACTGTCCAAATCAGTTCTAGGTTAGAACTGTCAGGATCAGTTCTAGGTAGAACTGTCCAAATCAGTTCTAGGTAGAACTGACCAAATCAGTTCTAGCTAGAACAGTTCTAACCTAGAACTGACTAAAAGGTGTCAGGCTGACAGTTCTACGTACTGTTCTAGAACAGTTCTCCTGACAGATTCTGACAGATTTAATGAGAGGTTAGAAGTGATCTCCACTGTATAAGGAGATGTGATATAAGTGCCAATGAGAAAACCCTCCATCCAAGTAACAATTTATAAAAGACGTAATCCATTGTTAATAGATACCTATAATGTCTATATAAATACCCGTGTATGCTTGGCATAGTTGCCTGGAAATCTATTCTAGGTAGACATTATTGTTCTAAATCTTGACCGTGGCTTATTACTTTCATAAAATATGCCGTGGAACAACACTTTGTGATGCTATATTTAAAGATCTTAACAACCGAATAGAAATTTCAACTTTTCTGATGGTACCCTATCGACCTATGATGACATATTTAACAGAGTTCTTATTTCTTTGACCTTCGACGGAAAGAGGTTTCACTTCGTCTAGTCAACATATATAGTAATTACATAGGAAAGTTACTGTAAAAGTATACAAATATATACTATAAAATAAGTACGAATACCATGAACAACGGTGCTGTAAAAGAGAGGTGTCTTTCCTTGATATACATGTAGCTTTTAAGTACAATACAAGATAATTCTAAGTAAATATACTTTTTTCAAATGTACCTGAATCTACAAGTTCTGCTGTATGGTTTCCATCGACTTTTGAACACTTATACTTAAAACAATCAACTTCAAATTCTTGTCCAAGATCATAACAGGTTCCATTTATTTTACATTCTTTAAAAGACAAAGACATTGTCGAATTATATAATTAAAAAATAAACGAATTCAAAGTGACATAAACTAATGATTCAATGCATGACATTTTGGAAATGTTGAAAATGTAATACAGGTAGGTGACTTTTACAGCGTCCAAGTTATAAGAAGAATGTCACATGTTTGTTAATTATACTTGAACAAGAATGTGTCCATAGTACACGGATGCCTCACTTACACTATCATTTTCTATGTTTAATGGACCATGAAATGGGGGTAAAAAACCTCTAATTTGGCATTTAAATTAGAAAGATCATTATCATAAGGAACATGTGTATAAAGTTTCAAGTTGATTGGACTTCAACTTTATCAAAAACTTCCTTGACCAAATTTTTAACCTTAAGTGGGACAGAAGGACGGACGCACAGACCAGAAAACATAATGCCCCTCTACTATCGTAGGTGGGGCATACACATAAATGTCAACATGAACAGATACATTGTTTCTTGTTTCACATCTCAACACGTTAGTTATGTGTGCACTTTCAAATTTCTTTCAGCTACATGAATAAAATATATACAAAGAATCGTTCATAATGTTTGTGAAAATGTTTCCATAATTAACTTATGTATCTTATACTACGACAATGGGTTTGTTTCTCAATATCAAACGAATCTTAATCCTTCCATTTCTTTATTGTAACTATATATATTTTTACTGTTCAATTTGACTATTTATAAAATCATATAAGGCGTGTACTGTAACTTAATAGCTTTTTTTAGCAATAAAGATTTGACGCTACAATTTGTAAACATGAACTAAGACCAGATAATATTTTGAATAGACCCGGAAAAAAAACAAAATCACAACTGCATTAACTTGTATTATCTGGCCTGTTTCTTATTCCTAAAGTATCTCAGATAAACTGATTAAGGATTGTTGAATTCAAACTAATAAAATTTGGGTTTTGTTTTAATATCCTTTTTTTTAAGACTGTAAAAAATGCGTTATAGTAAAATTGTCAATAGGGCAACTATCGGACTGTGAATTTAAGCAACTATAAATAATCGGAAGCCCTTCAACAATTAGCAACACTCATGGTGGAATATGCGCTATAAAAAAAATCCAACAAAGCAAAAAACAAAAATAAAAATCAGAAAAAGGCCTGATCTATGTTTAAAATCAATAAGCAAAATACAAATTTTGCAGACGGCAACTAACGACAACTATACTGACGTACATGTACAGGCTTTTGACCTGGCAAATAGCTCATACAAAATGACATGGTTGAACATACAAATGTATGTACGACTGTTCCACCCTCCTCTAACCTAAAACAGTGGTGTTACAGCCCTATCCTGGTTCCCGGGACTACGTTCAAGGTACTAGCTATTAGCATACTCTCTCACAGTATATGTGCAACATACTTAATATTGCGATCGAGAACCAGTCTATTACAGCACTAACTTACTTTCGTCAACTAATTTTAATCCATATGTTTTGTTTGTCTCCGTGCATTCATACGTGAGACAGTCAGACTTGCTGCTCTTAAAAGGTTGACCGATATCCATACATTTTCCATTGTAGAGGCAACCTGGAATACATTTGTTAAATAGATAATCTTAAAACACAGACTTCCTGCTCATTATTTTATTTTTACTCGGTTCAGTTAACAACTGTGATACATTGTTGTTGAAATAGACGTCGTTAGACAGGATTTCAATAGTTTCGCGTTTTGCACGACGAAAACGTTTACTTATCGAAAATATCATCATAAATTAAGTGGATCTCTACTATGCGTCTAAATCATGGACAAGAACAATTAAAAAAACCACTAGCTAACAGGTTTTGGATCTTAAAATCGTAAAAACTTAATTTTCTTAAAAAAACACAAAAAAAAACACCCGTTTCAATCAGAGTATTTGAAGAAATGTAAATCCTTTCTGAGTTCTGTTCTGTTCATTTAGGCGTTGGTCTGTTATAGTGTATGATAATACGCCATTTTGATGATTGTTATTACATCCTCATTTCAACAGCATTATTTGTTACGTATGCGGTAAGAAATGTGGTACATCAATGATTGTCAAGAGTCAACAATCCACCAAAACCATATCACGTCATTATACAACGTATGTCATCGTTCGGTCATCAACAAGGAGCAACATGCATACCACATAAACAAGAACCGTGTAAGTTTATTGTATGCATAATATATTTACGTCGTGAACTGTACATTCATGAATAAGTACCGACACAATAAAACACACATGAAACAGACCTCTGTGTTAAATATAAGATATAGCCGGTTGTGCATGATATTGGAATACGACACAAATCAGTACCTGCTTTTAAAAGATATTCCTCTGCCGTGTGTTCACTTGTTACCCTGCAACCAATAGTAAAACAAGTATTCCATTCCCACGTTGTTCCACCAGGATGACAAACATTGTTGCTATCTGTACAACCTGTATTTGGAAGTAAAATGAATATAGATGATTATAAAAGTTTCAAAAACGTACAAATGTCACCTCGACATGCTTGCTACCAGGCCTCACGGTCATAAAATTTTTCGAGCATGATTTTTGTACTCTGACTCGAAAATCAACCAATCAAATTGCTGAATTTCATGTTTCGAGCATGATTTTTGTGCTCAGACCACAGAGCAAAGTGTTATGCCTTCAAGGCCTGATACTCTCTTGTACATAACAAAACTGTCCAAAGTTTAAAAAACAAGATTAAATACTTAACTTTACTTTATTCATTACTATTCCAAGTGATTAAATTGAACGGAAACAAGTGTCCATTGTTTTTTTCCATATTGCAATCTTCTGTAGCAGCAAACCAACATTTGTAATTCATACTCATGCATTTAGATAAATCTTCGGTATGTAGTACTCTTTTTAGTTATCAAAGGTATCAGGATCATAATTTAGTACTCCAGTCTACATAAGACTCATCAGTAAAGCTCATGTCAAAATATTTATAAAGCCAAACCAATAGAAAGTTAGAGGACATTGAGGATCCAAAATTCCAAATTGTTAGGCAAATACGGCTAAGGTAATATATGCCTGGGATAAGAAACTCCTTGGTTTTTTTTCGAAAATTCAAAGTATTGTTAACAGGAAATTTGTAAAAATGACAACATTATTGATATTCATGTAACCACCGAAATGGGCTGTTGATACCCTCGGGAACGAAACGTCCAACAGCAGTGGTATCGACCCAGTGGTGTAACTAGTTATCAAAGGTACCAGGGGCCGTATGCATAAAACATCTTTACTTAAGTATTTCTTAAACTTAGATTTCACTAAGTATTTCCTTAGTTAAGTAAAATTCTTAAGCGGTATGCATAAACTTACTTAAGTCTTCACTTAACTAAGGAATACTTAAATCGGAACCTTTCTCTAATTACCATCTGATATATACTAGCTCATCACATGTACGCATCCGTGTAAAAGTTTGTTATGATCATTTAAATTTATTGATCAATGCATGCTTTTATTTTAAAGAGCTTGGGTTAAATTGATATTGGTATGTAAAACAATGCAATAGACCGTATAAACATAGTATAATGATGAACAATAGGCGCATACAAGACAACGCTTTTTAAGGTTGATTTTTTTTACGGATGAGCATTGGAAGAAAAATATTTCGGTAATCCAAGACTTTCCTCTACTTAATCTTTAATCATCTTTTAATGGGTGTAATAATTTCTGGATACAACAATATGTTTTAAACTTTAACAAAACATTATCAATGTGTCAGTGGCGTAGCACAAGACTAAGGGTAGCATTGTAAGCAAATCATTTTACAAAACACATTTTTCAATAAAATAATTACTAATAGTTCAGCTTATTATGCACTGACATCTCCCTTTCCACCCTCTTACTTACATTTGCTTTTGGTTTGAAAAAATCTATTTTGATGTGAAATTAACATTTTTAGTTTCCCTTTCATAACAAAAAAAAAGGGGGGAGGTAGAAAGTTTTGTCCACAATCCAAATACAAACTAGGGCATTTTTCAAAAGTCCTACGTGAATCTTATTAATAGCTAAAATAAATTATAAAAGTAAGCATATTCTCAACATCTTAACGTAAATTTTCGAAACCGCAATATATCTCAATGAATATATATAAGGAAATATAAAAAACAATTTAAACATGTAAGGTATCATGAATCTTATATAAACATCTAATTTTTAGTTTCCCTTTTACAGAAAAAGGGAGAGGGTAGAAATTTTTGTCCACGAATCCAAATACAAACTAGGACATTTTGTCTGTCCCTGTAAGTGAAATATCCAACATCTTTCGAATAAAACTAAATTAAAAATTCAAATCCCCCCCGGCCCCCAAAAAAGTAAATAAAAAAAACAACAAACACACACATGATATAAAAAATTATACCCGCGCTGTGTATTTTTAAAATTTCAAAAATGTGCACGTACAGAGTAAACAAAAGAAAAATAGAACCACGAATTACACGAGTATAAAAACTGAGTACTTTTCGGTATACACACGAGATGTGAGAAATAGTATATAACTACCCACTGTTATCTCTTGATTTGTTGATTATACGTGATTTGAAGAAAATTACGATGATCGTTAACATTTGGCAACAAATAAACGAATAATTATTATTTTATTATTGATAAAGTTATTTCATTAACTTAACTGTAAGTAACCTATTAATGTTCTGCAAAAAACGCATACTTTCGATTGATTTTTAACCATTTTTGAAAACTTAAGGAAGCTCTGTAGATACCTTAGACTTAAGTGTTATCTCAGGCGTTTCCTTAGTATATGGAGTTTTATGCATACCACTTAAGTTTTGTGGGCGTGACTTAAAACAACTAAGATTTTACTTAGGAAATACTTAGTTTAAGATTTTTTATGCATGCCACTTAGATAAAAAGGGCAGAGTTTCCTGAACTTAGGTGTTTACTAAGGAAATTCTTAACTTAAGTAGCTTTATGCATACGGGCCCAGGATTATAATTTAGTACGCCAGACGCTCGTTTCGTCTACAAAAGACTCATCAGTGATTACCACTGACCTTCAAAATTTTCCGAATGGAAAGTAGGGTATTTTATATTTTTTACAAATTTTTTCATGTACATCTTTCCCCTTACTGCAAATCAAACAATTTCAGCCAAATGTGTTTCTTTCAAAGCTGCTATATGTGGTTTATTTAAGAATTGAATGCTTCTTTTTGTAAATTTATTGGGTGGTAAAAGCGTTGACCAAAGTACATTTTGTATGAAGCGCGGAAGCGCTTCATTCTAAAAATGTACGCACGGTCAACGCTTTTACAACCCTATAAAGTTTCAAAAAGAAGTATTCAATACTTATAATTACATTTTTTAGCTAAAATCATGAAAACACGATTTTTATCCAGTTTTATTTAATTCACCTGTGCACTTTTTCGTGTCATCATGCATGATAAATGTTATTGTCTGATGCAATTGTTTACGGAATAACATGTTAGCCAATCAGAATAACGTATTATTATGAAACTTACATCCAATGTAATTATATCGGAATACTGTTTTGATAGAAAGAAAGATAACCCTACTTAAAATATATATTTTCATACGTACAAATATGCTTTTGGTATTCATACTGCATTTGTATCCTAATTTACAGTGTTATACTGTTTATTTTTTCTATCTTATCAAACTTATCTTTTTATTGTTCTATCAAATTAGTTCTTTGTTGTAATGATTAATGGAGAGTTGAAATCTAGAGGTGATATTTTAATGCCAGAAAGATCTTAGAAGTAACAAACTGCAGAAAGATTTGTTAATATACTTACTTCTACTGAAACTGACTAACGGCTCTTACAAAGGTATACAAATAATAGCCAGTGTAAAACTAAGATGACTGCTTTATTTTGTTTTGAATTGATTTGCACAATTCTTACCATATAATGTTGTAGTAAATGTATATCCGTTTCCTTTCTGAATGCATGTTGTTTTCTTGCACGTCTCAATATCATTCTTATATTCGCCAAACGGTAAACATACACCTTCAATTAAACACCCTGAAAAACCAATCGATTATATTATGTCTGGTGTCAAAAGTCAGCATATTGCAATTTCAATTTTACAAGGCAAGAGCCATATACCATAAAGACAACTAACTATGCACCAAACTGTTTTAATTGAAAAGTATAAACAACTTCACTGTCATTACTTGAATTACTAAGATGTAGATGTGATAATATTTCTTAAAGTACAATAAAATTTCCCAAAAATGGTACATCTATAAAGACTAAAAATAGGTTTGAAGTAATGTCTTGGTTCGAAAACGTGACATGACTTTAAAACGAGTATCCAGATTTAAAGACCGAGATAACTCAGATGAGAGTTATCCCATTCGAAATCATACCACATCTTCTTTTTATAAGTTAATTAGCAAAGAAAATTATCTATTCGAAACGATTAGTTTTCTTTGGTGTATTTAAAAATCTAGAAACGGGTATTTATTGCAGTTTATGTTAAAAAAAATTAAAGTCAGTTGCCCGTAGATAAATTTCTGCACTATAATTACTGGTTATTCTGTTTGTACACAATAACGAAATATGTGATGATAAGTGTTTTTTATTAACAAGATGAATCTCTGAATGACATTAATTAAATACATATTGAGTGGAGAACTTATTACAAATAAATGTAAAGATGGAATGACTAGAATAAAAGACAAACGGTTAAAATGCCACAGAAAAGTCTGAGTTAGAAATTTGTATTGCAATATTCTATATTTTAACTCCTTGGATAGTCGCTGGAACATTTATATGACATACATAATGTGTCACACTCATTTTAAAAAAGATACTGGATACAATGTCTCAGATTTGACAGATGAGCTACGAATTTAATTATTCATCTAACACAACCCACCGATGCCAAACTGTTAGTTAGCGAGGATTTTACAGCCTAAACAGGAAAAGTCGAGAGCTCACCATACAGTTATACGTTAGCAATGAAAACCTTTGAGAAAAGTATGTAAAGTATATCTAAATGCAACCAAGAACTTTTTTGTATAAAACTGCAAGCTCCCTTCCGTATATCTTTTTCTATTTATTATTGATATGCTCATATTGCTTTCTCCTTGACATATACCAGCGTATCAATAATACATGTAAAAATACTACTTGTAATCAATTGCCGAGAAATATTCTCATAACACAGTACTAGTATATAACGTAAGGGTACCCAAATTGCACCGAGTACCCAAATTGCACCTATTTAGAAAAAATAGCAATGGTACTCTTACAAGATTTCCTAGAGACTAAACAATTTGTATTTTTATGATTTGATACTTTGCACGTCTTTCAACATAGGTAAACATATTTAGATATACACAAAACGTTCACAGTATTCATCAACAGATGGACTGTGTACTGAAAAAGCAAAATGTACGAAAACGTCACCATGCGACGTCATCAAAACGTCATCTTTTTAAAATTAGTAAATACAATATATTATGAGTATCCATTTCGTAAAATATGAAGAGTAAGCATTGACTTATATCCAATTGTTCAAAATATTTGAAGAAATTAAACAAAAGCTCGGTTATTAGACTTTTGACGATGTGAATATAAGCATGGATGTAATTTGGGTACTCCTCATTACAGAATCATGGATAATTTGGAGGTTGATTCAAACCCATGTTTTTATGACTCAATATGGATTAAAACTTAAATTGGTGTACCTATACAATAAAGAAGGATAGGGCTACAAAATAAACACAGTATGGCCATTTTTTTCTTGATCATAAAAAAACGTAGGTGAAAAAACTGTCAACATAGGTGCAATTTGGGTACCGTCACGTTACGTAGCGGATCCAAGGGAGGGGAGTTCCAGGGATTGGAACCCCTTGTTTAAATGTGACAGGATCTACACTGTAACTCAATACATAGTATTTGTTCTAAACTATTGTTGCGAACAGTATAAGGGAAATTTTGGAATGTAAATGATTTGCAAACAGAAATAACAGTTCCATATATGATGAAGATAATATAATCTATAAACATTCTTTTGACCCTAATCAGTAGCTTCAGCTATATATATATATATATTTGTCTGTGTATAAACATCATTTGCTATGCTATGAATAATCGAACGAATGCCATTCGTTGTCGACCAAACGATATTTCAAAGTTTGTGTAGGTGACAAGCAAATGTAAAAGACGTTTCTTTCGGAAGAAAACATTATTTGTTGAAATCACATCAGAAAACTATACAAAGTAAAGGTGTTTATTTCATACATCTCTGGAATCGTACTTAACTTAACATTACTCATAAAAGAAATCATTTCCTAATTAGAACCAACAGCGAATATTAGGTTATTAGCATATGTTCCTCAGGATTTTTCTTCAGTATTTTGGATACCAAACTTAAATAAGTGTCCTAAGCCATGTTACAAACTACGTAAAATTGATGATTTTTTTAAGTGCCCCTAGAAACATCTTACTTTTAAATAATTACTAAATTACAAATATCAATTTTATCAACATTCAACGCCGGGGTCAAAGTTATTGTGATACTACCTAACCGATAGGCGAACGGAATTGGATTTTGATAATTAAAAGCTCTAATCTTAGTAGATACAATCTTAGGCTCCTTCTTCATGTACTTTTAAACATATTGTTACATCTATTCTATTATTTATCAAGACATGATTCCAGTCGGAGTAACCTTTGTAAAACTGTTACTTAAATTAACTGGTTGAATGTGGCCAAAACATAAAAATGTATAAAAACAAACCTATGAATTTTTCCGACGTTTCCCCGCCAGAACATGTGATTTCTTTACATGCTGATCTGTCCGTATGTGTACCACCATCGTCCAATGTCAATTCATCGTACGTACATGACTCTGAGTTAAATGAATTAAATGTTACAATTGGCTGTCGAGTTTTATCAAATGATTTATATGTAAATACTTAATATTAAACAGTAAAGTTCTTATATAAAATAGCGGATAATTTTCAGTCGAAGAACATTCACCCACACATAATGTAGACAAAACCTTTGAATTGTTACAATATGTTTACTGTCAGCAGAAATGTGCTATGAGAAGGAAATACCTGAAATACATTATTTCATAAAAGAGAAAGAATGAACAAAAATTATATGCCTATTTCAAATTCGTCGTTAAAGTACATTTGTATTATATATGTAAACCTAAATTACAAATAATATAATAGAGAGCAGGTAATACACATTGATTATGCAACTACCATATTAAAGGAAAATGTTAAATCATCATATATTTAACTTTACTTGGATTATTCGAAATAATAGTTTACATTATTACATAGTAAATAATAAACAGTTCATTTACCATTCGATTAACCCGCTTTCAACCTACATGTGTAAGGTGCACGTCATAGGAGACAAACAAACTTAATTAAACTGGTCTTGACAATGAAATAAATCACAAGTTTTTTTCATTTCATTTTATTATTTAAGAACCAGGACATATCAATTAAAAAACAAACTGTTTATGTAGTTTTTTGCGAATGATTAATGCAAATTTTATTCAAAATCAGTTAAAGTTACATGATAATCAATTTAATGATTTTACTATTTTATACCTTTTAACAAAATACATTCTACATCATAAAATATATAAGACAACTTACGAGTGTTGACACTGCTCACGACAATAAGCAATATCAAACCTGCAATCATAACTTTTAGTCTGAAAAGTAAAGATTGCTAACTGCATAGCATATAACAATGTCATTATTTAATTGTATATCCATTGCCAAAACAATTAAACACGTTATATAAATTTCAAGCTTCCGATCTAAGGATACAAGCCAAGCAGTGAGTGTGGTCGTCTTTAAATGATGGAGCTGAAATTTCAGGTTCTTGATAATGTCTTCATTTATAAACAGACAACTCGTTATATCAAGTAACACTTAATAATAGCCATAATACAGTCAACTATCTTAACGGTTAAAACATCACTAATGTTACAATAGAAACAAATATGATATAAGCACATGCTTTGTTAACAATGCAATTACTTTAAATGAAATTGAATGACAACACAATATTTATCGTAACTTGTGTCAATATTTTAAAGAAAAGATACCCCTTTTATTTATAATTCAAATGTTTAAATTATTTTATAGATATTGATAAAATGCTTCCCATATTTTTAGTGTACTATATTCAGATTTCAACAACCAATGGCTTTCATAATTTTATCCAAGCTAAACTATTTTCAATCTAAAAATAATGTATTGTATACCAACATTGACGGGTAGCAAATTCATGATAATGAAAATCAGGGCTATACATCAGAGAGATACACTCATTAATAAACAAGAATGTGTCCTCAGTACACGAATGCCCCACTCGCACTATTATTTTCCATGTTAAGTGTACCGTGAAATTGGGGTAAAAACACTAATTTGGCATTAACATAAGAAAAATCATATCATAGGGGACATGTGTACTAAGTTTGAAGTCAATTGGACTTCAACTTCATCAAAAACTACCTTGACCAAAAACTTTAACCTGAAGCAGGACAGACTGACGGACGGACAGACGGACGGACAGACGGACAGAAGAACGGACGAACAGACCAGAAAACATAATGCGCCTCTACTATCGTAGGTGGGGCATAAAAAAATGTTCGTTTGTGTCAGATAGGGGAGGGGGTTGTAAAACCAAAGGCTGATGATAGCTTTGTAATGTGACGATTTTTACTCTGCGTTTTTGTTACCCACTTAATTTATAGGCACATACCATATAGCGATAGACCTTTGGAGTGAACAATATAGATCAACATGTTTTTTTATTGGGATTTAGTACGTGACTGTATATTTGATTGAAATGCTTTCACTTGTGCGTAGGATTAAAAAAAACTATCTGAAATTATCAGTTATATGTTTAAACCTGTGTCGTATGAATTGCAAATGGAATTGTTAAGCTTTAAATAATTGTATCATATCCGAAAGTGTAGAATTTGTCAACCATTTTTTTTGTAGCTAGGCCAATACCTGCCTTTTCTCTTCTTTTTTTTTTATGTTAGGAGTAAACTTCAATTTTAAGATTTAGCTATTTTTAATTGATAGCTATAAATAACTTATAGCTTTCATTAAACGATTTAGATGCATATGTATTACATTTAGTATGATTTATATATTTTTAGATCTAAATTTTAAAACTTTATAGGTTGAATGAGGACTTCAAAATGAGATTAAACCCGAAATAACAGGTATCTTTTATTAAAAAAATTAAAATGAACCAGAAAAAAATGTAAATTTCACTTACCTTTGTGGTGTTCGGAATAAAAGTGTACGACACAAAGATCTGTTTATCCCAGCTGGAAGTGATTATTGACATATGGTAGAATCAAAGTCAATATTCATATATATTTTAGATTTATTTTCTTCGTTTATCTTTAATTTATTTTCATTTTATAACGCCTGTCATAATATGTCGAAGACACTTTTATTAGTAAACATGCTTAATCGGTTTACAGTAATATTACCAATTGTTCCATTTTGGTCGAACCCTTATTTGTATATCTAGTAAACAACAGGAAGGAATTAATCTAAAGTTAGTATGTACCTAAATTAGACTTGCCTCCTCTGCATGTTAATGAAATTCCCTATAATATATATGGAGAGTTGTCCCATTGGCAGTCATAACTCAGCTTCTTATATCTATGTGATAGAAAAGTCATCTCTTCATGTTCATCAGATGCAATAGATTAGAACTGTTAAAGGAATAGTTTTTAAGATTCTGATTATACTATAATTATATTTTTTTTTCATTATTGAACGACCACCTTAAACATTAATTTGATATATCAAAATGAATTTGTTTTGCTTTTGTTATAGTTCAGTGTTTCTGTTGTTTATCACCAAACTTCATGTTGGGCAAAACAAAAAGAGAAACTATGAATAATAGTTCTGTTCTTTTTTCCTTTGGAATTTCAACTAAAGATGAAAAACTGGTTCTTCCAGCACTGTATTCGATACACAATCTACATAAGTGTTCTTACAAACAATTAGTCTTATCATGCACCATAAAACCAGACGTGGATACTAAAAAGTACCAAAGAACTTTTAGAGTTAACACAATCTCAAGCTGCCGCTCTCTCTTCTTGCAATTGTATTAACATAATTGACTGCTCTACATTGTACACAAGTATTTCCAATTCCAAACTTAAAGTCGAATTGAAAAAGTTTATCCTGTTTTGTTTCATATAAAAGAATGGTTAGCTTAAATACAAGTATATTATCTTATCGCGGGATAAATCAATTTTGCAAAACTTCAATCTGATTCAAACAAAACATATATATTCTGTAACTGAAAATTTAAAAATGCTGGAATTTGTTATTGACAATATAATTGTTGCGTTTAGAGGACTTTTTTTTAACAAACAATTGACATTCCAGTCTGAGCAAACTATGCCCCTTTTCTTGTCGACTTGTTCGTTCTTTTATTCATATGTGGCTGGCTTTATACAAGAACTTTGTAGGTAGAAAGAAAAGATTTTAACAGTATCCTTTAACTTCAATCTCGACTATAAAGATTATTTGAAATTTGGTGACTATGTTGAACGCATCTCTCGGACTACGGATAAAGGATACAACAGGTACATTTTTAGGATTTTAGTTTTGAGTTAAAGAAATACGAAATTAGCAGGATATATTTGTAATGAATCGTGAGGTGATCACTGCATATTCATTATCCGAACTCAGCGTTCATTTCTCAGTATAGTCGCATGAATTCTTAGTTGCCATTGAAGTATACATAATTGCACATGCTCAATCACAGAGACAAAAATAGTTTCACATGAATATTTTATGGTTGTCTAAACAAATGCGTTTACACTTAATTATATACCATAACAACAATGTGTTGTTTTTCAAATCGTTTATGTTTATGCAATATGTAGGTAATCGATCAAAGAAATGAATAGAAATACACATAGTTTTATTCGTCAATAATATTGCAAAAGCATTGAAAAGAAAACGAAAAATTATAAAGAATTTAAAAGTACATTTACAAGTCATGTAACCCCTTCTTCCTGAAATTCAGTCAATCGATAAAAGTAAAATCATTGAAGAGCAATGTAAGTAATCACTTCGCGTTGTCATGGTTATAAGTTAACAATTAAAAAAAGGGAACATCGATCCTCAGACACAAAAAATGACGACTAAAAGAAAAAAACAGGGGGAAAATTCAAGTTCTAAAAAAAAGACTACATAACCAATGAATAGTATGATCGCTGGAAATGTTTTTTTAAGATATTCAACAATGACATATTTTTGTACTCCTAATTTATTTTTTGTTAAGTTTTATACAAGTTTATTATATGGGTTGCATGCTCTTTTTTTTTAAAATCTACTCGCTTTTAACCAACATTTTGTAAAAGCACGAATATTCAATTGGAGCAATGAAACATCACTTTAAAAAAGACGACATATATACAAGCATACATGCATTCATAAACAGATACTCGTATACACGAATCCACTCAAAAATGGATAAAGTCAGCCCGCTAAGGTGGACGAGAGGATAATGTAGAATTTTAATGTTCTGACGATTTCCTTAAATATATGTAATAGTCATTTTTTTTTAAATATCAATTTAACTATATAAGATTTATTTCACAGATATTCACACAATTTTCATTGTATTAAAGTATGTCAACTTTAACAATACAAGTATACTTAAATACGAATTCAGTGACTTTTGGACTTGTGTCATTGGTTTAATATTGAGATGATTTAAACATTATAGTCTCATTTTGTTGTCATGAGAACACATGGGCACAAATGTGTTGGGCCTGAAACATGTGCTGGTATATTTAGGACACTATGATCCTGGTATAGTTAATATGTGATCACATCAATTTTTCCATCTGCTTTTTCCATTAATGATATCGAGACGAAAATACAAAAGTATCACTTTTTGAAATGTAAACTTAGAGTTGAAATCGACTGTTTAATGTCTATAAATCAAAATGTGTTAATATTCAAGTTAACGAAATTAAAGAGTGTGTAAAAAGAACGGAATATTATTGAAAAATGTAAGGACACTAGTTAAGAATCAAATTGCAAACTAGTTTCTTAGTTAGGCATTGTATTTCCTTTCATATATTTCTTTATATATTAGTGGCAATTTAATCTCATTTGTTTTATGATCTTGCCATTATTATAAAATATACGTATATAAATATAGGTATCGAATTAATCTGAGTCATGACAATGTTGATTAGTACCTGGTAACAAACAATATCACGTGTGTGGGTAAGGGTTTTCCAATACATTGGTATAAATAAAATGTTGCTGAAGGCTAAATCAATATTAGACTTGTAACGGTAGAACAAGTTATACATTAAACTGTTATATTAGATCGGAGGCAAAGTTAGATCGTTATCAGTATGAAAAATATGGTTTTTGATGACAAACTGGATCCCGAGTCGTTATTCGCTTCTGTCAACGGTTTCCTGAGTCCGATTCAAACAAAGTCGGCACCGAATTCACCTTTGACAATAAGAAAAAAATCAAAAGTAAACATTCTAAAAGAGGATGAAAGAAGACGAAACAGTTTGCCAGTTTCAACAGATAAGCTATTTCCAGACTGTGATAAAGATAGAAAAACGAAACAGTGCAAAAGAATACGTTCTTTTAAAACGACTTCAAGAGGAGTTCCAAAGGCTACAGAAGGGGACAGACGGGAAAGTAATGTTAGTGTGTCTTCACTACGAGGTTTCAACCGTCAAAGACAATCAAGTGACACATCAGAGGACAGTTCTCTGTGCTGTGGGGGTTCCTCCACCTCCTCATCTGGATACTACCGTGTGTGTGTAATGGGAGCTGATGCCGTTGGAAAGCGTACTTTGACAACTCAGTTTATGAGCTCTGATTTCATGTGCTCACATATTTTTGAAATAGGTAAGCAATTCTTATTGTATTTTTCTGATTTTTCCTTTTGTTAAGTGTTTTATGGACAGTGCAAAAAATACAAACGAATCCTCCTCTTTACAGTTTTCGATATTTGGGGTTTTTCAATTTTTTTGAGTCCAAGTGTCTGAGAGTGTCTGTATTTCATTTTTTATCTTATTTAGCCTTTCTCCCTATTTTGAGATTGAGTGCAACCTGCGAGTCTCGTTTAGACGAAATACAAAAGAATATAATCGAAATTATTATCCAAGTGTCTTTGCATGGAAAGTTCGCATGTCATCAGGTGTTAAAGCGTGCTTTACCTTTTTGAAGTCTGTGTTCGTTCTTCAGCGAGTTATATGATAAGTATATTTTTTTATATAAAAGGCCCAATTGGAACAATAATTTAAAGCCCAATAATTGTATACGTACCCTTTTAGTTCCACTATGGTAACTAGAGGT
The DNA here is from genome assembly GCF_036588685.1 of Mytilus trossulus. NCBI lineage: Eukaryota > Metazoa > Mollusca > Bivalvia > Mytilida > Mytilidae > Mytilus > Mytilus trossulus. The sequence continues at coordinate 6,250,343 of NW_026963290.1, read as the reverse complement.
TCTAAAGAGTCTGTATATTTTACTTACGTCCTCAACAATGGTAGCTTTTTTGTAGAAAGTATCATTAGATGGGAATATGTTTTCTAAGAGTTCACTGACACATTCAGTCATGTTGAGCATATAAATGATATTGTAGACCTTATTCGGATGATTTTTTTTTCACTTATACTATCATATTCTTCCGAATAATAGTCAGCAATTCAAAACAAATGAATAAAATCGTCACCAAATGGTGATAACTCCAATAAGGTGTCAAATGACGATTTCGATTATGTCTCTCACCAGGTGAGGTAGTTGGACACATTTCTGAAACAAATGTTTTTATTGATGATTATGGCAAAGTTTGGTTAAATTTCGTCTTGTGGTTTGAAGAGAGATTATCATTGTAACATTGTAAGTTAACAGACGACGGACAAATGTTGGAAAATGCTCACACAGGTCATAAGTACCAGGTGGGCTAAACAGAGATATCATAGTGGAATTTGATTATCAATTCATTGCATTTTTCAGACAAGTCCAACGTTTTTCATCGAGAGCTAAATGAAAGTCAATTTTATTGTTTAACAAACTTAGGCATAGTTTTAGTTGTGTCTGTAAATGATGCATTACCTCTTGCTTTTATAATTGAATAAATGTACCACCCGATTGTAAACGATGTAGCTATTCAAGTAACAGTTTGATCTCTGTTTTATGTTAAAATGTATCTTTTAGGAGATGTTGAAGACAATCTGCTAACAGTCGTAATAGACAACGAAGAATCCACGTTAGAATTTGTAGATTTCTCAGAGGACAAGGTGAGATCTTTATTCAATTTATCGACTAATTGTATGAATGTGTAGAAAACAATAGGGAAAAATTAAAGAGAGAGAAAAAAAAAGAATTCAATCACATACTCATTACTTAATCCCTCCAAGCTTTAGCTATGATTAGTTTCAATTGATTTTTTCTTCTCCAAGGATTTCTGTTGGTAGTTAGAAATGTCAATTTTTATCTATATCGTCTGTTTATGGATATGATTCAAAGGTTTACTGGTTGGATAAGGATTCGGTCGACTGTTTACTAGTACCACGTGTAGAATAAAAACTGTTACTTACTCGGGCAAAAATAATAGGGTAAAAGATTCGTTTAACCTTTTCTGTCTGTATTTTATTTTTTAATTTTGTGATACTATCTCAATATTCAAGATCCTTTACACTCCCTCCGATAGTATGTTAATATTTGTTTTTATAAAATTACTTGTAATGGAAGTATATGGACGCCAATTTTGCAATATCTTTGAGAAACACCTGTTTGTTGCTTTTTTGTTTGATTATTTGATAGGCAGAATTTGCCAATAAATTATTCATGGTTTATTTTGTTGAATAATAGCTTAGTAATGATTTCAAAATAGTATCACTAAGAAAATCAATAATTGTGAATTCATTGAGAAAATTACAAATAAGGATGAGTCATCAGAGATGTTTCACCTGAATATTTTTAAATGTTTTCCATCATAATTCCTGCAGAATCAAAGTAGTGCAAATCAATGCTACAATATACAGAAATATTTGCTTTTATAGTTATGTTAAAGATAACAAATGAAGATAAATACTAATAGATTTGTACAAACACACATTACTATTTGAACTCGAGATATTTGAGAAGTTAGATTTATCTACGCAAACGATTTCTGAACCGACGGGTTTCAAATAATCTAAGAAAAACGATGGGTTTGAAATGATTTTATTTCATGCTGACTCTTTCGCCAATATAGCGTTTATCACAACGGTAGATCGAAGAGGACCTGTTTTCGATTGCGAATGCAATTTAAAACTACTTTCAATGCTATCGTATACTGCTTATTTTAGACTGACGCTCCGATTGTTAATGTGTTTTTTAGGACTTAGTTATAATGTATAGCTGATTTTCATTTGTGTTAATTAGTAAATGTGAACTGAGAGTAGCCGGTTGTTTGTCTTTCCGTCGTTTCTTTTTTTTTGTTAAGGGTTTTTGGCCATGGTAATGTCAGGTTTTATAAGACTATCCCATAGATATATTTTGCCCTTCGTTTAATGGGTATGATCATGATGGTGTAAAAACAAAGGAACACGAATATTAATCTTAAAATTTTAAGGCTAGTAAATATTAAGGTAAAATAATTCCTTTAAAAGTTTAATATGGCAGGCATATTTATTTTCAAATTATCATTAAAAGAGGGACGAAAGATACCAAAGGGACAGTCAAACTCATAAATCTAAAAAAAAAACTGACAACTAATAGTAAATATGACACAACATAGAAAAACAAAAGAATAAACCACACGAACCCCACCAAAAACTAGGGGTAATCTCAGGTGCTCCGGACGGGTAGAAAGATCCTGCTCCACGTTTGGCACCCGTCGTGTTGCTAATGTGATACCAAATCCGGTAAATAGTCTAATTCGGTAGGTCACATTCATGAAAGGAAAGGGGATTGTAGTTACGACGTAAGGAACATATCCGATATCATTTGTTAAACGGTTATTCCATAACGGTCAACCAACTCGTGATGGTGTCCGTAAAATTTACGAGGGGATGATTTCAACTTGACCATTTGAAACTCTTGGTTTAATAGCTTCTTTGTGAGCAGCAACCCTCTATCAAGAAAATCATGATATGCAATGCAAGCACGGGAATATCGTATCAATTGGGATATATATATCCCGTATGTAGGTACTGCTGGAATGTTGCTAATTTAGTTGTTTTTTTTTTAAATTAGAGTTTCATTGTTTTACTTTCTTATGACAGGCGGAGGAACAACAGATCGACGCTTATATTGTCGTGTTTTCTGTCCACGAGAAATCAACATTTGAAGTTGCTGTTCAATATATACAATACATCCGTAATGACATGGACAGTGATAGACCAATAATTATTGTAGCAAATAAAGTAGATCTCGTAAGAAAAAGACAAATTAGTCATGAAGGTTAGTTTCATTTATGATAATATGTTTTGTCGCAAATGATATCACACGAAGTTAACAGTGTTACTTAAGCAGCAAGAGGCACTGCAAATAGTTACGTTAAATTAAGTCATATGCGAAAAAGTTTTCAGTTCACTAACTATGACGAATAAACTAGATATTTTTAATACTCTTGCATTGATATAGGAATAACCGTATACCTACCTTACTTTATAAACAAGATATGTTTTAAGGAAATAGAAGACAACACTCGTACACTATTCAAAAATATAAATTTATCATCAAAATACAAATACATGAACTTATAAGTGTAGTTCCAACTTAGTGTGTCATATTTGTATTTCAGATGCCAGAAAAATATCAACAAAATATAATTGTAAATACATAGAAACGTCTGCAACATTGAATGTAAAAGTGGATGAACTACTTGTTGGAATACTTAAACAGATTAAATTACGACTAAATCCAGACATTGAAAAACCAAAGGTGACCTCCTCACGTAGAGACTCTTTACTGAAAGGATCCATTGATATGCTTGGCAAATTCTTTCATCTAAAACATAAACACAAAATAAGCTCAGATGATGTGATGACGTAAACTGAATTCTTATGTTGATGACAACGTTTATAAGTTACGGGTACCCTCAATATGTTATTATCAAATTATGTTCTACAAAACAATGTTAGATATTTTTCACGTTTAATACCGTTCTACCATTCAACGGTAACAAAATGCATTTTCCTAAAAATCGTGTGCTGGTCTTGTGTACAAGGTATTGGGAATTTGAAATATGGCCTGGTAAAACTGATTTAACAATCTTTATCTATGCACGAAAGTCAGTTAAAATGGTGGGACACGTCAGATTTCCTGTAGACCTGATCTTGTAATCTTCCGTAATAAGGATCTCGTCTAAAATTTAATATTTCAGTTTTAAAATATTGAAAAAAAACAAGATGAAATGTTAAATTAGATTTTCTCTAATTTTCCTGCTATTTTCACATTTCTTGACCGGTTTGAGAAAAATATTTCTAATCTCTAGTAAAAAATTTGTTTTCAGCAAATGATTGGTCGAAATTTTATTGTGACGTTAAGTTGTGGTCTTTGTTTCTTCTGAATTTTCCTATTTTGGCGTCATGAAACAAGACGACCATGTCTGATGACGTCACATAAAAAGTACACAACTTTCTTCAAATCTTGGAAAAAGAAGGATAAAAATCATTAGAGAAACAGATTCCACCACTATAACTCGAGTATTATGATATTTCATCACTCTCGACAGTTAAATTTCAACTATTAAAAAAGCTCGGCAAAACCTAAATTTAACTGTCTCGAGTGGAGAAATATCGTTACACACTTGTTGTAGTTGTGGAATCTATTTGTTAATGTTTTTAAATTGATATTATTCATCTGCTAGTCATATTTGATCAAAAGCTTGTCATAATCTTCAAAAGATATATCATGATTAGAATTATTTAGTTAAATGGTTTATTCCTTATTGTAATGGTAGAAAACAAATGATTTTCCTTCCTGAATAGTTAAGTGATATAGAACTATGGTAATTTATTAAGACTTTTATTGGATTTAAAGGGATTTATGTTGGACAAATGAGAATTGTCATGCCACTGATCGCGAAAATTCTAAAATAAAATATATAGAAAATCAACATCAATCTCATATTATATATATATTACATATAGAAATCATCGTGTTTATTGAGACAATCGAATGAGTATGGATTTTTATAACAGTCAATAAAACTGTAAATATAATAACAATGTTGGTTAATTTGACCAAACAAGTCTTTTATACTTCTTTTCGTGCTTTAGAATAAGACCATTAATCAAATTTGGTATGATTTACTGAATATACAATGTAATTATACTAGTATACACCAAGACTGCTTGTTATTACTCCTAGTGGGTTTAATTCTCGAACAAAATACATGTAACAAGATAAACTTGATCATTTTTCTAAATACAGCTGGTTCATTTAGAGAAATGTTAATATTTATTCTTAGAATTCTGGTTTCCGTATCTTTTGTTTAGTGGATGTTACTTTTGCTTTGAATAGTTGGCTTTTTGTACCAATCGTAAACAAAAATGCTTTCTGATTGCGAATTTAGGTTAACGTTACCAAATGTTCTGGACTAAATACGTCTGACCAAATATGATCGAGGAAGACAGATTTGATAATTCAAAATGTATTAAAATAATGAAGAGATAATACACCTAAAGTTTCTATTAGTAAAGCCGGGAAACAAATCAGAGTTTCGCATGAAGGAGATATATTCCTTAATGTAAGATAATTTCTCGATTTGTATAATAGCACATTTTGATTACACAATATCCGTATGGTGTACCAAATTGACGAGGATCAATCTTTTTGCTGTGTTAAATATGCTTCAGATTTAAGTTTTTTTTTTAATTAAGATACAAATATTTGTAGTATATCGTAGATAGCAATGACTGTCAAAAACTTATGTAGTTGGGACACCGATAAGTCAGACTCAAGCAACAACTTTCGTTTTTAAAGCACTCCTTTAGTTCTGCAATATGACAGTCAATTGCAAGTTAGTCCCAAAAAATTGTAAGTGATGTTTGTCCGCAATAAATGAAAACGTATATCGACATCATGGTTTTTATATCTGCCAAGAATTTCAATTCCCATATAATACAAAGATTTGAAACTAAATCTGAGACACCATGTGAAGTCGGATAATTTAAAGTTTAGCCAAACTGACCTAGATGTACATGTTATATGACAAGAAATAAAATGTTAATATAAGTGTCTATCTGGATTATACGTGGCATTGTACAAAATGTATAGCTTACTTAAGAGTTCTTGATAACTTTTGTATCTTTTTTTTCTATTTTGAAAGCCACATTATTGACTAAATAGTCTCTGTTATAGACCTTGGTGATAATCTTTAATACATCTGTTATTGGCGAATCCCTAATGATATATAATGGACCAAATATCTGTCAAACTTTTTATATGAATTAAAAGTTCAATATAGCTCTTTCAATCTAATTCGGTCTAAATAGTCTCTATAAAACAGTGTTAACCAACGTGCTTTTATGTGTATTTTTCTACTGAAATTAGAACTCTGGAACTAATCAAAACAAAAACAAGAATAGGTGGTAATCTGGAAAATTTGTTGTTACAAAGGTATTCGCACGGTAACCGCTTAGTGGAGATTTTATTTAATGAAGTTATACAACCGATCTATCACAAAAAATGATCATTTTATCTGGACATGCTAAAATCACAACTGTGATTTAAGTGATTTAAGTGTCTATAAGCCCCCTTCCCTTCACAAATAGATTATGGTATAGTCGGCTTGTAGTTTTCAAGTTTTAGCACGACCTTGAAAAGATCCTGTTACAAATCCGCTACATAAAACCATGTTCTAGTTGAGATCATATCACGCTTTTGTTATGTCTAAAAGGTCTTGCCGTCTTTTACTAGATCAACACCGCGAAGATCCCAATACAAATTATAAAAAAATAGCCTTGCGATTAGATTATGGTATAGTCGGCTTGTAGTTTTCAAGTTTTAGCACGACCTTGAAACGATCCTGCTACGAATCCGCTACAATAAAACCATGTTCTAGTTTAGATCGTATCACGTTTTTGTTATGTCTAAAAGGTCTTGCCGTATTTTACACAATCGAAACACGACTCAAATACGGTGTTACATTGTACTCTGCCTTCATTTGCCCATGTTTGTCAATGGTTAAAATACACGTCGAACTTAGTGCATCCGTTTTAAATTATAAACATAATAATGTTGTGCAATTAGCGTGGATAGGACGGAAGAAGAAGTCTTGGTGTAAGTTCAAAATTAGGACTTACTACGGACTTACAAAGTACAGCAATCGTGCACTAGAATTTGACTGTATTTTGTAGACAAAACGAGCGTGTGGAGCAAACACACAATTTCAATCCTGGTATCTATGATAAGTTTATTGAGATAGTTTCACACATATTTACATGTATAAGAAACAAGATCTGAGCACCAAAAAAAAACGACATAAAGGATCATGACAATTAGAATTCAAATACATAAGGAAAAAATTACAAAAATTTGCTTAATACTGCATCACATTGACTATCATAAGAAATCAAACATTTCTATAAAGTTCCCACGTCAATATCACATCACTTCATCGTTTCAATTTTTATACATGATAAATAGCTCACAGAATATCATTTGGGAATAAGTTAAACAAATTGTTTTTCAACTTGTGAAGCTGTACACGTTATTAAGTGCTGGCATGGGAACGATTACTATTAAGAAAGAGAATCAAAATATATCTAGACATATTTACGCATCTCAACTGTTGGTTTTCCGTCTGAAATCGCATTATGATATTACTCTTTCATTTTTCATTCCATTCACTCTCCAGAGACATACATGTTTTTAAATCTATTTCACATATATACAGGATTCCAGGAAGTCTAGATCCAAGTAAAATTATTAGCCGGAATTTGGGTGAGTGTTTCTTTGTACATGTATGCCCCGAACTATTTTTTTGTTATACAATTGGTACAAATGGGTAAATGTAAACTTTCAGTCCACATTTGTAGTCATTAAAGCTGTTTCTATGATTTGCATCTTCCTGCAACATTCACGTAAATATAAACAATTATTCAATTCTGTTTTACCTAATTTCATCATATCTATAAATGCCTTGAAGCTGGCTAATTCCAAGACATTTTACGACTTAAATGCAAACCTATATGGCTTATACTGGAAACATATGTTTCTGATCGAGAAACACCTTTTCTCACCTTTATGCTGCATTGTTCGATTCTTTTTATATTTAACGTATCCAACACTCTGCGCGTTCACTTTTTCTTACATATACTCTTTAGTTTCCCATATTGTTTTGTTATTGTCCTCCTGTGCAGGTTATTTTCCAATGAACTTCCAGTAAATGATTCTCATATATCCATATGCATGATATAGCTCAGAAGAAAATTTTTATTATTTTGTTTTTTGCATTGCTTGACACACAGTAAGACCGCCCGATGTTGTTATACTATATAAAGGAGACAGTTGTGAAATCTCAGTTATAAAGCTAACGGTTGCAAAAAACAACAATAAAAGACATCTTTTAAAGGAAACATACTGTCTTTAATTATGGACAGGTTCATACAATAGTTTAAGCTTAAGTACCGATTTCAAAGGAGTCCAACAAAAAATTTCAAAAGACATTCTTCAAAACTTTTCAAAATAAAGTCCACCAACTAACTATGCATTAAGACAACTTCCGATGAGGTTCATGAATTTGATAAACTCATAAAAAGTTAATGACTGATCCTAGCCCGATGTGAAAAAAAATGAAAATTAACGGTATAAAGATACTAGGTGGTACATGTTACTTTCTTATATCATAGCATCTGCTAATTACCTGGATACATCATATCCAAATCAGCAATTTTATTGGATGGAATCGTATTTAAAACAAGCTGTTTTCAACAGATCTGAATAATTCTTTTCTTTTTATGGAAGAGATTTGAATTTTGAAACGTTAACAAAGGAAATTGAAAAAAGAACTTAAGGGGGAAAATTATATTTTTATCGTTACATAAAATTTACATCTTGCAAATTTTATTGGTTACAAATTGAAAATTTTTGGTTGAATCTAAATTGTTCCATTTTTGATGTTAAATATCTAACATTTAACACGTTCCATCAATTACATTGACAACATATTACTGTGCATCTAAAAGACATTGTTGAATAGATATCAAAAGTTAATCAATACAGTCAACGTGTACAGGGACGAAATTACATTGTATGTCACGTAACAAGCTTATTAACGTGTCATTGTTCGCCTTGCACACAATACATACAATTTAAGCAAGAACTAATAAGATATGAAAGCCCCCAGACAAAGTATAAAACCATCCATATTTACTGTGACGACAATAAAACTAATCAGTATCAGACAAATCTGTTTGCTGTACTTGGTGATTCATATCGTGTAAATATCTAAAGAAAAAGGGAATTCTGAGAAAATCAAAGTCCTTGATGAAAAAAACAGTTCTGTTTGTTTAGTTAGATTTATATACAAAATAATATAGAAGCGATAAAGTGTTTCTCATCGAATGCAGCTACTTGAATTACTATTATTGCAGTATAGTCACCGTTTTTGACTTAAAGAACACATGTTGACTTTCAAAATAAAAGATAAAAGTGTCTCAAGTAGGAACATTACTCATTACTTCTTATCCATGTTTTGTACGTAATAACAATATACTTCAATATGGTTTGGTACATTCAATGTCAATGCATTTTGGTCACTCACTTCAAGAAGGACACACTGAAAACTGTACAAAATTTTACAAAACCAGTGTCTAAATGTGGTTGGTACTATCGACAGCTTTCATAGTTTGCTGCATCTGTCGTTTCGATAGTGCCGCACAAGAAAATAAATTAAATCAGATCTCGCTCGTATTTGTGTTTGAGTTTTATGTATAGTCAACGTAATTTGAACTTCAAAAATTTCTCCCCATTGCTTAAGAAGTTCAATATGTTAGCATTCAACTCGATTTGAATGATAGTCCTTAATAGGGGAAACAAATATTATGTTATCAGCAATCAAACTAATTTTTTCGATAAATGTTCATTTCCTCAATATTGGTTTTGACCAAAAGGTCCAAGAAAGAAGAATCATAAACATGACCCCACAGACAACTAAGTCAATTTACTTAACGGTTAGCCTCTAAAAAGGGCTGATTAATTCTTTCGAACTGGTAAATTCGATCGTTCCTGAACCTAAATGGCAGGTCGTTGTTATGTGGATTATGAGTTAAAGCATCGTTTGTTCAAGGTATATTGTAAATATAAAAAGGAATTTCACATATAAACTATAGAATATATTTATAATTCATAGTTCTAAAACATTACAACATGATTTTAAGGCCGTATTAGATCGGATTCAACGCTATGCAAGAATTACAGTAAAGGAAGTTGGAGTGAATCAATCCAACAGAGCTCAGTATGATATATTGACACTAATAAATTGGTTTCTATTTCGAAACTTTTCCAATCTATGATGAACAATGATGTTTTACATTACACAATAAAACCTGTAGTGTAATTAATATCGATGAGAGTATAGTAATTGTATTTTTAGACGTCGGAATGAATACAAATAGTTTATTTAGCTGTTGTTATATAACTCCAAGAAAGATAGATAGCTCATCAATCGAAAAAGTTGACAAAACCGGATAACATAGAAAAGATAAGTGACTTCATAATGAACTATTAAACAAGCGAGATCTGATGCATTAACATGACAAGCTATATAAATAAGAAAATGAGTGCTAATGGGACAACTCTCCATCCAAGTCACAATGTAAATAAAGTAAACAATTATAGGTCAAATATAAGAATAAGAAGATGTGTTATGATTGCCAATGAGACAACTCTTCAAACAGGTACCATAATGACACAGAAATTTACAGAATCCTGTATGCTAACATTGCCTATGTAAATTTAAAAATTGTTTGTATGCACATTGAACGATAAATGTATGTGACGTATAAACAAAATATATGACGCCAGACACTCAAATCAATCAATGTGTTTCAAGGGGTACAATCAAAATCACGTGATGGATATACACACACAGGAAGTAACAGTCGAGCAGACCGCTTGAAAGGTAAGTAGTCGTATTTACTTGTTTATATCAATAAAATTTAATAAATAAGGTAGTGCACCGAATGTTGGATACTATCTAGTTTTGAAATACACAATTATCCTTGCTGGAAAGCGTGCAGTTAATGTTATCACTTCGACACAGTTATCCGTCGAAAATTTTGAACTGTGTCGAAGTGTTTGCAATAACCGCACGCTTTCTAGCAAAAACAATTGTGTATTTTAAAACTTCATACTATCCGACATTCGGTGTGCCAACTTATTAATAAAAATTTAATTGATATAAACAAGTAAATGCAACTACTAACCTTTCAAGCGGCGAGTTCGACTGTAACTTCCGGTGTGTGTATATCCATCACGTGATTTTGATTGTACCCCTTGTGTTTGTAGATAGTAGATGTTTTTGTGTTCTGTTGAATTGTTTCTTTTAAAATTGTTATACGATGATGAATGATGTACCCATATTTTGACAATTTAATTTATTGTTTTTGTTTATTTAACGCATCAATGTAAATATAACAGAATTTGATGAGACTGTCATTAAAGTGAGAGGGTTAGCGCTATAGAACCAGGTTTAATCCACCCTTTTCTACATTTTAAAATGCCTGTACCAAGTCAGGAATATGACAGTTCTTGTCGAGTCGTTTTTGATGCGTTTTGTTATTTGATTTTGCATTTTATGATTATGGACTTTACGTATTGAAGTGCAAAAAGGCATTGGTTTTCAGCGCTATGCATCCATCACATCAAAATTTAACTAAGACTGTGTCAAAAAATGTGGTTAATCACTCGAATTACAGAAATATCGTATTGATGAACATCTTTGTGAAAGCGACCGTTAAACATATATAAAGTCAACTTCATTCTGTCAATAATTATGTTGGAGCAGTTCATGACTATGCAAGAGCATAACGTATCAAGTGTGGCTTGTAAATGCTATGTATTTTGCATGGGGTTTGCTACTGCTGCGATATGGACGATAAGAAAGTTATCAGACCAGAGAGACACCCAGATTGTATTTCGTTAGGATGACCGACTAACTTATCATAAACTACCTAAACAATGCATCAAGATTCACGTTAGTATTCTAATGTATAAGCGCGTTAAGCGCGTTATATGTTCTCTTGAAAGTCCGGTAAATAATTGTCATTAGAAAAGTCAAGTGAATCGATTTTTAGAAAGACATACGAGACCATTTTAATTTAGAAATTATCAACACCCCCACGCCCCACCACCACCACCACCACCAACCACCACAACTTATGAAGCAATATTCAAACTTCACCTGCAAATGGGATACATATTTCGCAACGTATTCGGTATTCGCGGGCATTCCGCAACTACTCAAACTTGTAAAACGACGCCAGTCTTTGAGCACAGTTAAGGTTGTTCTTAATTGTTAGGTTAAGTATTAAAAATTCAACATGCTTCCTACACTGCGCATTTAAAAGGCATAGAAAAAAATAATAAGCGCAAATCAATGCAACTAATCAGTACAGAGGCAAATACAATTAATGTCACGTAACAAGCTAATATTGGTGTCATTGTTCGACCTGTACACACTACTGAAACAATCTAAGCAAGTACTTATAAGATAAGAAAGCTTCCAGACAAAGTATAAACACATCCGTATTAACTATGAACCATAATAAAACTAATTGATTCCAGACAAATCTTTATGCTGTACTTGATGACTCGTATCGTGTAAATATGTTGCGTAAACTGTTCTCTTAATACTGTTGCATAGTCGTCAACTGTCAACATGAAAATTATTGACAATTGAGGACCAAAAGTTTGTTAGTCAGCACTTCGGTTTTATTATGTATATTTATTATATAGTCATTTTGAAAAAAAATATTGTTTTCAAAAGTATGAATTGTTCTAAATATTAAGGATGTTCTCATCCCAGGCAAAACACCTCTAGCCGTATAAGGCACATTTATCGGGGACTTTTGGTCCTCAATGCACTTCAACTTTGCATTTGTTTTGGTTTTCGAACTTTTTTCATGAGAGCGTCACTTGTTAATGTTGTGTGAACGAAACGCGCGTCTGGCGTATTGAACTATGTGCCTGGTACCTTTTGTTAGCTATTATTCGTGTGTGTCTCTGTCTTATATGTTCTCCAATTTATTTGTATTGTAGTCCTGTCATTACATGTTGTCATGTTAATGTTATATTTGGCATTGTCATAAAAGCGGGCGTGCCACAACACAAGGTTTAATCAACATTTTTGTCTTAAAATGTCCTGTACCAAATCAGAAAAATTGCCATTGTTATATTATAGTTCATTTCTGTGTGTTTTACATTTTAATGTTGTGTTTCTGTTGTGTCGTAGTTCTCCCCTTATATTTGATGTGTTTCCCGCAGGTTTGGTTTGTAACCCAGATTTGTTTTTTTTTCTCATTCGATTTATGAATTTTGAACAGCGATATACTCTTGTTGCCTTTCTTTGATTATAAGCTCTTGAGTTTTGAAGGCGAATTTATGAAATGTAGAAGACTATAGTGAGGATCAACATCGAACAGGGCATCCTTAAAAAGTTTCCACGATAAGTCTAAATTATGCATTGCATTTTCTCTTTTTACTTCCAGTGATTATCATTTTCTCTTCTTTTACATATATTTTGAACCTTGAAAGAGTGTTTTGGTACATTTGTACGTACACTTATATCCAATTTGACAAGTAAAGATTAATAGAACACTGCGAATGGTATAACAAACAAATTGGAAATAGCCAATCAATACAACAATATAAGAATATGAAAATAAGGAAGATCAAAGACTTGCAAACTATAAATTGAAAGGACATCTTAACGTGAAAACAACAAACACACTTGTTGCTGTAAATAAAATGTTCTCTGAAAAAACATGACTTTGATCATGTTGATAACTCAAAATAATAATAAACATTAACCATAAAATGTCACAAAAATAAAAAAGGAAAAGGACATGTGTAAGTATAATTCTTAATACACGTGTTTCTGGTATGATACGGTTAAGGTATCAAGACACGTGGTTTTAGTACGACTTATATGACCAGGTACATTTGCTACACGTGTTTCTGGTTGACTTTGGTCAGGTAACAGGATCGGTGTATTCTAATTGTTTTGATTAGAAAAGTTCTAAACGTGTATTTCTGGGATAATTTTGATCATGCAAATTTGAAACATGCGTTTCTAGTATAACCATTATCAAGTAAGCACAAAACATGTGTTTCCGGTTAAAACCTTATCCTGTAAACTTTTAAAACGTCTTCCTAGAAAAATAGATGAGTCTTTGGGTGCGGCTTTTGAAAATCATCGTGTGAAAAGCAATGGCTCAAATGTAGGCAAGGTCATCATCAGCTTAGGTTGTAATGACTTGAGTAGAAACAAGCACGACAGTGATCAGGTGAATGTGTACGCAACACAGGCTATTGTCAAAGTTAAACAAGCATTTCCGAATGCAGATATTGGTGTGTGTGGTATTATTCCAAGAAAAGGTAACAGTAACCACATTCACACAGTCAATGAAACAGCTACACATATTAATAAATTCTTGGAAAAATTGTGTCTCAAAGATGAAATGCTGACCTATATTGATGTAGAAAATATCTTCATAAAAAATGGAAACGTGGTTAAGGCGTATTACGATAAAACAGATGCTAGTGGAGTTCACATCACAATCGAAGGGGCCCAAACAATTCGTGTCAAACTACGTGAATTTCTTCACCCTAAGATGTCACCAAATCAGAACACTCCTCGTCCTTGTGACACCAAGCGCAAACTAAGTAACATATCGCTGACGCCAATGTCTGCAGAGAAAGACAGTAAGCAAAGTAAACCAGGTTCCCCAGATGATTATGAGTAACAATACACAAACCGAAATTTGCTATTTGATACTTTTTATGTTAACAAAATAAAAAAAAAATCAACCCGAAAATGTTATATGTACATATGTTTTATTCTACTGATTTGCAGCTTTTGAATTATTATTTTAGATTATTTTTCTATCTATTGTACTTCAAACTGTATCGATGTATCTATATTGTTATTATTGTAGGTGGACACTTTGAAATGTGTTCACCAAATGTGTATTGTTATAATTGGTCAATGACTCGTAAAATTGAAAGTAAACTTAAAACGGTGGCCTTGACCGTGACTTTCAATAAATCAATGAGGCATAGCGGTGTTAAAATGTAGATCAAATCGTGAACTTTAAAAAAAAAAAATAAACACTAAAGAATGTCGATCCAAATCATAACTTTGAATGTAAACGGCTTACGTGATAAAAAGAAACGTAATTTAGTTTTCAATTGGTTAGCCAACAAAAAATATGATTTAATTTGTCTACAAGAAACACATTGCACAGTAAATGATGTAACGAAATGGCAAAATGAATGGAAGTTAAATGGGGGCAATAAAAGTGTTTGGAATTGCGGAACTAGTGATTCTCGTGGTGTCTCTATTTTACAAACAAAACATTGTCCGGGCGAAGTCGTGTTTGATAATATTAACCCGCAAAACAGTCGAATAATAAAATGTAGTATCAAAACGGAAAGTGCGATTTATCATATTTCAAATATATATGCCAACAATAGTGGCGTCGAGAGGAAACGGCTTTTTGAATCGTTTCATAATTTTTTGGTAATTTTACAGACGATAGTGTAGACCATTATAATATTTTGGTAGGGGATTTTAACTGTACTCTTGACAAAACAAATGATAGAAATCCCTCCCATAATCGTGATGATATAGGTACAAAGGAATTACTTTTTTTATTGTCACAATATGATCTAACAGATATTTGGAGAGACAGATACCCAAAAGATAAACGGTATACGTTTCAGAGAGGAAATTCAAAGTCTAGAATAGACTATATCTTTTGTGATAAAAGTCTGTCAAATAAAGTTTACAATGCTGGTATCGCGCATTGTCCTTTTAGCGATCATGATCTTGTGTCATTCAAATTAAAACTTGATGAAATACAAAGAGGTCCGGGTATATGGATAATGAATATAAATACTATAAAAAGTGAAGAATTTAATAATGCATTTAAAATTTGGTGGCAAACCTGGAAAACTGAAAAAAGTAGGTTCGAAAAAATTCAAGATTGGTGGGATGTAACAAAATCACAAATAAAAAAGTTAACAATGGAAGTAAGTAAAATATTAAACAAAAATTCTCAAAAAAGTTATATTATTAACCTTGAAAAGAAATTAGAAAAGCTTAAATTAAATAGTACTACTTCTGGGGAAATTGAAAATAAGATATCAGAAATAGAATTACTAATTAAAAATTACTATGAGAACAAATCAGAGGCGTCTAAAATAAGGGCGCGTGTAAAATGGGCGGAAGAAGGGGAAAAATCGTCGAGCTACTTCTTCAACCTCGAAAAACAAAACGGAAAAAATAAATTATGGAGTCGAATTAAAACAGACAATGGACATTTTAAATATAATATAGACGAAATACTAAATGAACAAGTTAAATTCTACTCAAATGTATTTAGCTCCGAGGGATGGAATTTGGAAAGTGCTAAAGATTTAACCAGTCACATCGAAAATAAACTAAACGATGACGACAGAAAAATACTTGACCGTGATATTACCGCAGAGGAAATAATGAAAGTTCTAAAAATTATAAAATCAAATAAATCCCCAGGGGAGGACGGGATCATATCTGAATTTTATGTAATATTTTGGAATATCATACAAGAAGAATTTTGTACGTTATTGCAAGAAATATTTAATGACAAAACATTGTCGGATTCGCAACATAAAGGAGTTTTAACATTATTATTTAAGGGCGGGGAACGGGAAAATATACGAAACTGGCGCCCTCTTACACTACTGAATTGCGATTATAAAATTATAGCTAAAATACTAGCTGAAAGATTGAAAATAGTTCTTCCTAAGCTTATACATCCCGACCAAAAAGGGTTTGTAAAAGGTAGACACATAACGGAAGCGAATAGAATGATACAGGATATCATAAAATATATTGACGATGAAGATGAAGAGGGTATAATTGTCTTTTTGGACCAACAAAAGGCCTTTGATAGGATGGAATGGGGATGGCTAGACTTCGTTATGAAGGAATTTAATTTTGGGGACAATTTTCGTGGTTGGGTTCAAATGCTATTAAAAAGTGCAAAGACTTGTATTAAAACAAATGGCTACGTCTCAAAATATTTTTCAATTTCTAGATCAGCCAGGCAGGGGTGTCCTATAGCCCCCTTTTTATATATATTACAGGCAGAGCCCTTGGCCTGTGCAATAAGGGCAGAAAAAGACATTCAAGGCATTATATTGCCTGGGGAAGAAAATGGGGAGCTAATAGAAACCAAATTAAACATGTTTGCAGACGACACTCAATTATTTAATAAAAATGAAAGTTCTGTAAAAAAATCCTTTGAAATATTAGACAAATATGAAAAGGCATCGGGTTCTAAAATTAATTACGAAAAAACTAAGGGAATAAATATTGGCGCAAATAAACGCAGACGACCTACTTTTAAAAAGATAAGCTGGACAAAAGATAACATAAAAACATTAGGTATTCACCATGGTTATAACATTGACAATGACAAAATTTGGAAATCAATATTAGAAAAAGTACAAAATTGTGTACACGTCTGGAAAAGTCGAAAATTGACTTACTCTGGAAAAGTCCTTATTGTTAAAAATTTAATTATATCAGTATGTGGTTATGAGTTAGAAATAAGAGGTATACCCGAAAAATACAAAAAAGAATTGAATAAGATAATATGGAATTTTATTTGGGATGGGAAAGTGAATCAAGTAGACCGGAAGGTTTGTTGTTTAGATGTTAAAAAGGGGGGCATGGGAATGGTAAATTTTGGTTAAAAAAATGTGATAAGAAATTTGAGGATGAACTATTTCTGTGTAAATGTTCTGACCTTTCAGGTCTTGAAATAAAAAACATACCACATTATTACAGAAGCGCTTTACAATCGTGGTCAAAACTGACAAAGATCACACAGAGTATATTTAACGTAATGGAAGTAAAGAAACAGCGATTATTTGGAAACTCAAATATTTTATTTCAGGGCAAACCTTTATTTTATTCTTCCTTTTCAAGAAGTCAGATCAAAACTCTTGGTGATATATGGGACGATAATACCAAAGATTTTAAATCGTGCAATGAAATATATAGACAATTAAAAGATAAACGTAATTGTATTTCGGAATATTCACGAATTAAAAGTTCCATACCACAAACATTCATGCAGATTTTAAAAAATAACGATGATCAACCTGCTTTAAAAAGCAACAAAATAAAAATTTCTGAAAACCTTGAATTTTTAAATCCAAACAATAAAATCATTAATATCAAGGATTTGACATTAAAATATGTTCAATTAAACATTAACATAATTGAGACCCCTAAGTGTCAAACAAAATGGGAAAATTTGTATAGCGAGTATATAAATTGGGAAAAAATTTGGCTAAATCTAAGTAAAATGAATATTAATAGAAAAGTTAAAGAATTTCAATGGAAATGTATACACAGGATTATATATACAGAAAACAGACTGAAAATAATGCGCATGTCAAATGGAAAATGTCACTTATGTGATGAAATTAATAATATTGAAACTCTTGAGCATTTATTTTATCAATGTAACAATGTTAAACCATTGATAGAAACGGTTGTTAGAAATTTACAACTTTGTAACTTTATAAACGACGAGGTTCTCGTTGAAAAGGATATTTTATTAGGAATTTGTACAGAGAATTCGAGTAATTTCATTGTTAATGCAATAATACTTTATTTCAAATGGGCTATTTGGAAAATACGTAATAAATGCAAATTCGATAAAATTAAACTGAATGTGCAGTCTGTACAGGTTATGCTAAAAATGCACATGAAAAACGAATTAAAATTTCTTCTGCTACGCTCGGATATAAAGTATATATGCAAAACGAAAATTAAACTCTTTATCGAAAAATTTTAGGAAGATGTACTTAGTTCAACTGCTCTAAACGAAAGGTGTGTTCGATTCCATAAATACTTATCTTATTGTATATTGTGTATAAAGTAGTGAACACTATGTTATTATAACAGAAAGAAAAAAAACAATATCCTTTATTGTAATTATTATTTGAATCTATGTCTGTGCATATTAGTTACATAAGTAAATTACCACATATATTATCCTTCGTAATACATTTGTACTCACCACATGTGCTTTATCCTTTTTTATAATCCATATATATATATTAAAGAATAATTTCAAATTCTGTTCAATCACATCAAAATTCTTCAAGTCAAACAATAACTTACTTTCGCAATCAAATTTTAATGTATTTCCAGTTTAAATCAACACATGTTTTGTTCAGTGAACCGGATATACGATAGTGATGTTATACAGTGATCCTATCAGGTGGGAAAATCAATTGTAATTAAATATAATTATGTATGTAAAACTATTGTATAAACTCATTTGATATTTTCCCTGGTCAAGTGAGGATGTTACAAAACAGGGGCCCCTAAGTATGCAACCTGGGCTACTTAGGTATTTATATAACAGGAAATGATTGAATAAAATAATTGCTATCGTTAAAAAAAAAAAAAAAAAAAAAAAAAACGTCTTCCTGGTATATCTTTGATACGGTATGCTCCAGATACCTGTCTTTTAAACCTTTTTAGTTTTGTTATGTGGACACGTATTTCTGGTATTTTTTTGACCAGGTAAAGTTAATGCGAATAGTGTGAGACGTTCAAAACCAACATGTGTGTCACAACAAAATCAAAAGATACAAGATAGAACAATCAAAAGCAAAAATCCACAGGCATTAATCATTAAGTGAAACTATCTTGATAGAAAGTCTAGACCGTGGATTGGAAATAATGGCAATTTTTAATTGTGTATCTTAGCATTGCCTGTAAAAGGTGTATTGTTGATTTAAAAAGAAACTTCACATAGCAATAATATGCAATATGTCGTTCTTTAACATTACAATATACAATTATGGTCCGTTGAAGAGGTAAATATCCAAAATTGACAACACGAAAAGATTATTTCATTGAGGATGCAGCTCGAAGTGAAATAACATTTAAAGGTTGACAATTTTGGATATTCATCGATTCTAAGGTGCCACAATTGTTTTATTATACCGAACTAACAGTGGAAAGGCATTTAGAACACTTTCTAGTCGATATTTTTTTTAAATAACAAACACAAACCGACGTTTAAAATACATTTGTGATCTAGAATTTCTCGAATTCACAACAAAAGTAGAATCTTTTTGTAAAATATTGATGACCCTGAAAAGGACCGTTTATAAGAGATATCATCGGCTGCTAGCACTCTCAGCTCTGTTCATGTCTAATGCCTTATTTTCTCGTCTCTCGATGGTCTTCCAGTGTAACGTGAACGCTACTATTTTGTTTATTTATATCTGTGACGTCATTTTCATGGGAGGCAACTCAAGTACAACAAACTCAAAAGGTTATTCGCCGCCGATGAACAATAGGGTTATTCATCGCTGGTGTAAATTATTAGGGTTGTTCGTCCTTCTCTGCAATTAAATGAAAATTAACTGAATAATTCCATGTCACGTGATAACGTTTCACCCAATAGAAATGTTTAAAATATATGTAAGGTATAATAACATGATTTGTATGCAGCATTTGATTATATCTAAAACTATTGTATAATTACAATAAAAGGTTATTGGGGTAAAACAATCCAGCAGGGCACAGTGTGAAATATTGACACTAATAAATTGGTTTCTATTTGATAGCTTTTAATAATTAATGATGAAATATGTTATTTTACATTACACAATTACATCTGCAAAGTGTTTTGTACTGGAATCAAAATCGATAATAGCTTTATTTTCAGACGTTGGATTTAAAAATAAATTCAGACGTATATCAACGAGCATTTGTCATAAGGGGTTAATATATAACTGCAATCAAATTAATAAAAATAATGTTTGACTTGGTTAGTTTTATCCTATTCATGTAACCTGAAATACCGCTGAAATTATATAGAATTATATTCTAGTTAATATACATGAAGAATAAAGACGTTACCAGTTTACCGGTGTTCTCATAAATCAATTTAAAAACATATCAAAGTAACAAAACAATAGTTAAGCGTTTTTATCATGAATTCTTAACAGAGAGCGGTCGGGCACATCGAAATGTCGACCTATCATGCATGCTTCAAATATGTATTAAATATTAGACGATTATATTGGTACCTGACAATATAAGATTAAGAAGCATTTCGCAAATGTGTTGATACACATACACGTCGTATTGATAAACACATTTGTGCTGGTGATCGTAACACGTGTGTAGGGTCGATTGCATTCGTTCTTCTTCATTGTTGAAGCAGTTGTTGTGCAAGGAACAAACCTTAGCAAATGAAAGCTTAATCGTAGATGTAAACACGATCGTAACGAATTAATTGTCATCTATAGACGCAAAACAATAGACCAAAGTGTATTTTACTGCTGAAACATGGGTGATACAGAATAAGAAAATTGAAAACTTCAGGTCCGTCTGCCGCCTCGTAAATTGAATAAAAAGAAAAGTATAGTTTACATTATCGTCCTTAGTAATGCATAGGTTTAGTATGGTGAAGCCTGGCGAAGCATTTAAACCATCCTACTGTATATGCATACTACAATTTTCGGTGTTGTCTTTTTCTGTATATCGTCTTATCGTCTCTTTTTGTTTGACCTAAGTGTTCTTCGACATTGGATTTTTGTAAAAAAAGAAAAATTTAAATCGTGTTATCTTTTTTCTTTTAATAAATTTACGAAAATGACTAATATAACTACATTCTACTTTGAGTCGATTGATCAAAACTACCTTGAAATGATTTATGACTAGTACTTTTTTCCTATTTTGACCGCACGATTATACAATTGGCGCTTTATAACAAACTAGTTTAGTGGTGGTTGATTGTTCATGTACTACATATTTATTTTTGTTCATTTGTTGTACCTAAATTAGGCCGTTAGTTTTCTCGTTTGAATTGTTTTACATTGTCATTTCGGGAGCTTTTGTAGCTCACAGTGTGGTATGGGTTTTGCTTTTATTGAAGGCTGCATAGTGACCTATAGTTGTTAATAACTGTGTCATTTGGGTCACTTGTGGAGAGTTGTCTCATTGGCAATCATACCACATTTTTTTTATATTTATTTACTGTTCCTATACAATTCCTTGTGTCAAAGAGATTGTGTTTCAAATTGGAGCAGTTGCCTTGATTTAGTTACAACACTCCCGTACTTTTTTCCTCAAATGTGACAACACGATGGATTTCACATGTAGACCAAGATCTGCTAACACTTACGTTGCACTTGAGGACATCCTAAGTTTTTTTGTGGAGGTCGTTCTTGGTTTTCTATGTTTTTTGTACTGTGTTTGTTTTGTGTTTTTGTATCTCCTTTCTTTCACTTTTTGCCATGGCTTTGTCAGTTTATTTTCGAGTAATGGTATTGCATATCGCATAGTATCTTTTGCCTTTTGTTTTAATAACGTTAGCAGGGAAGTCTTCTATGACTTTGCCAATATCGAAATATTTGGCGATTTCGTAAAAAAAGTTACACAGTACTTCATTAAAAGTATATCTGGAAGAACTATATAGTACATAACAAAGATTATTCAGAAGTCCTAATTTTACACTCAACAATATCGTAGCAAGCTAACTAAATTAGATGATGCAATATTTTTATTCATTCGAATATAAGACTAAGAGGCAACTATATCCACCAATATAAACATAATTACTCTGAACTATCGCGTCTTATGTAAGAATGTAATTCAATATTGGTTCCAAGCTAATCATTAATTTCTGTCTCTTATCTATGTAATGAAAACACTGTTATTGATATTGGAGAATATTCGTAATAAAGCTTTGGTTGGAAAAGAATTTTCATAATTGTAGTCTTTGATAACATATACAAGCTTATATAGTAACCTGAGTAGAAATACATAAATAACAATGTTTGCCATCTGTTGCTTAATTCAAATTCTTCTAATTTGATACCTACTTCAAACACACAGTTTTATATTGGAAAGTATTTTTTCAGTAACATAGAGTGCTAGTAAACGAATACGATATGTATGGGATCAAAATGTCCATATGGGATCAAAGCGAAGCTGTTTTAGAGAAAATGGATACCACGGGGCAATACAAAATCGGAAGATTTACTATTTCATCAGAATTTCTACTGTTAACCAAGTTATTTTTCTGAATATCTGTCGTGATGGAATTTTGTTGTAGTATTTCCTTTAATGCATATTCAAGGCTTTACTATTTTTACATTGAACCATCTAAAGAGTCTCCGTTTTAAGGTTAAGCAACAATTCAAAACCAACATATTTTATTAAACCAATTGGAAACATTTGGGGATATATATGAATGAAAATAATGCAGACAGTTGACAATGGTAAATCCAATACAATCCAATCGATTTGATGGCAATATAAAAATTAAAATTAAAAAAGGTATGAAACAAAAGGAATATTTTTATTTAGTGTCTTGCTCAATAGTCATTATGAAGTTTTAAAGTTTGAAACATTATAGTTCTTATTTTTGACATGGCCTTGAAATGATAACCAAACCGAGATGTTTTAATTGTCTTTTTGAATAAAAGAAAATAAATTTGTTAACTAAACTTTAATCCAGTCTTATTACTTTTTATCCTGCAATAGGGTGTCCTACTATACAGATACAGCCCTACAGATATCGCTATGCTGTACCTGTATACTAAACAGATAACGCTTTAAAGCTCCTCCCACTGCCGGACTAAGTATTGTTTGAACCTGTGTGACCTCAGAATGTGTATTCCAGTTGCATTCCAATTACAATGACAATTGTCGATTTCCAATGATTATTGTGTTACAAAATCAACCATGTCAATTTCAGCATGCATGTTTAGTGAATGTCAAGTTTGAAGCGTAGGACAACTCGTACACTTCTGTTCCAAATTTGTCAATGTTTTGTCATTAGTCTTTATGTTTAAAAAAAAGATAATTATTTACCTTGAGCGATGTATAATTGTTGACCATTCGAGATTCTTTTCAGCGTAGTGTGTGATTTTGATATTACTACACGGGCCTCAAGAGATTACAAATCAAAAACATATGCTAAATATGTTAGTTTTTGTGTCTTTAAAAACACAAACAATATACAGAATTAAAGACAATAACTGTTTAGTGTCTTTAAATATCAGCTGTATTTGTACTCGGCTCGAAACAGGTGTAGTAGCTCGCTAAAAGCTCGCATACACCTTGTTTCCTAGCCTCGTACAAATACGGCTGATATTTAAAGACACTAAACAGTTATTGTCTATATATATAGAACATTTCAGCAAAACCAAATCCGATTACACACATTCAATTTGCTGTAACAGTTATAGTTTCATTTGTGTCGAAACCAAAATTTTAAACTTTTTTATTTTATATTTTATCACGATTTTCATGTCTCATAAAGACACAGACAACCCGAAACGGAAAGAAAATTATGATTTCGACAATACCATAACAATACAAAAACGACAAAAAGACTAACAACCGTCCACAAAACCCTACATGGAAAAATGAACAACTCGATGTAGTTCGTCGATGTAAATTGATGTTGATAAAACTTTATTAAAACTATTTTGTTGTCCATGCATTATAACTTTTGTGCTACTTACTAGGTAATTTAAATATTTAATTTCAAATCTGGAACTAAAATGTTTAATGTCGTAGAACTTTTGTGGCATAGTCGCTGAGCATTTTGTACATGAATGTGTTATTTTTAGCTATTATGGCCGTAAAATTCCATACAATTCTATTTTCGACCCCTAACTTTCTAAATGCCAAAAACAATATTTTACGAGGAGGATTAATTAAGTCAAATAGAACTGACTTAAACGCACAAAGACACTCATGGGTTAACATAAATAATATTTGAGTACTATTTATTAGCTCCAGGTTTAAATAAGATCGTATCTCTTATGATACTGCCACATGCAATACATAATTAGAATTGCCAAGATCATTAACGTTATATTATTTTTCTTTGAAATTGATATATGCAACGATGCTTTATTTTCCGAAACATTTAATACATTCAGTTTTTGATATATCTTTGAAAGTAAAGGATTCAAAATTAACCCATTTATATGCGAGTAGCTACAATTGGAAAGATCGGAAAATAAAACTATTATCTATCAACATAAATCAAGCTTTAAAGAAAATTAAGCCACGATAAGTTCGATAGTACTGCTGATAACAGAGGCTTTTAGACGAAAACTGTTATGTAATGAGACTGTCCATCATTTAATGTCCGAGAATAGAAAGGTTACTTATAACGTTATTAGCTTCTTATCCTGTTATATTTGATGCTTTTTCGTCAAATTTAGTTTGTAACCCGGATTTTTTTTCTCGATTGATTCATGAATTTCAAACAGCAGTATAGTACTGTTTCCTTTACGTAAAACTATGAAAAGTTCTTATTACATTAGTCTTATTGTTGTTGGACAATAGTTTTGAAGATCGGCTTTGCTTGCCAATAAAATTGATGTAAACATAATTCAGATAGAAATTTCGTAAATTACTCGGAAGACCCAGCATTTTACCGGTGTTTGTAGTTTAGGTATCCAATACAGTGATGAGAGATACATTTTTCATCTTAGATTATACCAAAGGAACACTGATCAGACCTATGACTTTCCTTGGTTATCGCTTAGTTAGTGTTGTGAAGTATTATAATTATGTAGAGTTTCCAAGTGAATGCTTAATACATTATTCTTTTATCAAGCAAATTATATGACTTGATTTACATTACGAAGTTGTTTTGGGCTTTATCTGAGTGACAATATCATGTTTCTCATAGAGCTAGGACACTTGTGTCGCAGCATTTAGGTCTATGAAGATTGGTGTAGCATGGAAGAAAATAGACCAAATCAGTTCCAGAAAATCTGACTTGCACTAACGTTTATATATGTTATCTTTTGATTTTGTTTGCTGTATTTAGAGGATAAAACTAAGATTTTTTTCATATCTTTTTTTATTAGTTAGCTAGTTGACGATTTTCTCTTGAGCTTTTAACCGATATTAAAGCTCCACTGTGCATAACATTTTTAGAGTTCAATTGGGAGATGATTTACCTTTGTCAAAAATATTTCCAAACGTTTATTGTGTTTTTTTTCATAAACCAATAGGGATGCAAATATTATAAAACAAACAGACAACTAATGATATGAGATTTGTTAAAACTAGAATAAGACACAATATAGTTGCATTGAGATTAATAAAGATTTGTTTAAACGATTCCTAATGCCATTGATTATTTTAAGAGTCATTTGTTGCAATTTAAAGCATCTATTACTCCAATTAAGTTTTGTTTAACAGAACAGTCGAAAACGTTTCAAAACAATATAAACAATGCAATTAGAATGTTTAGATTGGTACTTAAAATTCAACTAACCGAGATATTAACAGCAATAAATAAGAGATACATCTGTACATAGAATAAATATTCTTTGGATTTGGCTGTATGGCGTCTTGATGTTTTTTCCAGGGCATGTCAAAAATACTGTTTCTATTGTCAATAAAAAAATATATTGAATAAAGTTGAACAATAAAGTCAAAGCATTTTCAAAACAATATATAAATTAGATGAATACAGATGATTATCAATAGTATTCAACATGCAACTAACCGAAATGTTCATAACAATCAATGAAAAATAAAATACAAAGGTATTATTATACTTTATGGCTTCTCCTTTGTTATTAATGACATGTTTATTCCGATTAGAGCTTTCAGTTTCTGTCGACTAAAAATCCAAGATTTGTTTTAATTAGCTTTTGTGAATAAATTAATAAATTACTCTGCTATATTGAATTCAAACTGTTTGTACTTGTTTATATAGAATATAACATAGTGTTCCAATTTCTTAAATGACATTCAATTCGCTGTTACGCTTTTCTATTTTGGCCGATTTCTATTGCTATTTATTAAATTTTCTGATGTGCATGTATTTATTTGAGATTTCATTCAAATTTTGAGTTCCAAATTTCTCATATCATATTATTTTCATTACATTAATCATTCCTTATTTCGGAAATACGATCAATTAAAAGTTTATTCATTACATGTACAAATGCATGTACAACGATACACGTATCGGCTTACAAGTCGTGTATTTTATCTTTAAATTGTTTTGTTTTTTTCAAATATCAGTTCACAGATTTTGTTCTAAAATTGTTTATCGTTTCGGTGATCATTCTGATTAAAGTATATAATATAAAAACAACGACACAGGAGACAGTAATTTTCTGTATATTTGCAGAAATGACTGAAGTGTAGTGGCGTATATTATATTTGTTATTCTCGTGGGATTTTGTCTGATGCTTGGTCAGTTTCTGTGTGTGTTACATTTTAGTGTTGTGGCGTTGCTCTCCTCTTATATTTAATGCGTTTCCCTCGGTTTTAGTTTGTTACCCCGATTTTGTTTTTGTCCATGGCTTTATGAGTTTTGAACAGCGGTATACTACTGTTGCCTTCATTTATGCTTCTCAGCTTGTATATAATTTTATCATTTATAACAAGATTAAAATTGTTAAAGCCAGACGTACGTTTTTTCATCAAATGATTTACCAGAAACGCTCAAACTTAAATACTCAAATAAGAAGGTCAAATAAAGACGCAGTTGAAAACCATTGAT
This sequence comes from Mytilus trossulus, assembly GCF_036588685.1. Lineage (NCBI taxonomy): Eukaryota > Metazoa > Mollusca > Bivalvia > Mytilida > Mytilidae > Mytilus > Mytilus trossulus. Next base: position 6,223,047 of record NW_026963290.1, on the reverse strand, counting down.
GTTTTACAATTTGGAAAGGTTGTGCCAAATACATCTTCGGCAAACTATTTACAAGAACTAGTCATTAATAGCATATATATATCAGCAATTCAATCTTTAATCATTGTTTCGCCGCGCAGTTTAGAACAATGATGAGCATTATTTCAATCATTAAGTTAAAATGTTATTGAAGATGTTTGTTTTCCCACCTACGGAATATTATTAAAATTGTTGTGAAACAATGACTTCTCAGTGCCATACTATTGACACGGTATTAAAATTCAATCATTTCAATGTTAAATAAAGAACATGGGACGAATAAAAATGATTCAGACCTTGTAATGACAAAACTTATATTGTTTCGTAGCATAAAAAAAACAAGGAAAATGAATACACCTGCTGTCTGTTAATATATCCACCACGCTAGAACATGTACACCAGCATGCCCACGTACATACGGTCATTGCTTATAGGTTGGGACTACATTATAGTGTATGAATTAGTGGGAATAGAGTCTACATCAATAAGTCCTAATCAGAACAGATTGATCTCCGCCTTACAAAGAGTCTTTGAACTCTGTGTGAAACAATGTGAGTTAACGAGATATGATAAATAATCACACAATAGTCCGAACTAATAAAACTTCATAAAAATGGTAATAACAAAATGGACGACTTAAAACAAAAAGCAAAAAAAGTTCTACGATCTGTCTATATAAAATAAACTCTAGCAAGCCTTAGATAACACACTGATAAGTCTCCGTAGATGATTATCTAAGTTTGTGCATATCTACATTATATCATTTTTCACTTTCTCAAATTTGATTTCAATGGAACGGTACCATAATCGTCGATGTCTGAATAAGAATACCACAGCAATGTCTCTGGCATAGTTTGCAGATATATAAATTTAGAGTGAAAACAATGCATGTCTCTGTTAACGTTTATTCTTGTTGTGCAAGTCTTGGATTGTGTTATTTCTGGAGATATTTATTTATTTTTGAGATATAAAAATGCAGTTTTTCAGGCCCTTAATGAATGTAAGCTAAAAATAATAAATATACCCTATCTAATAGTCTTCGACTTAAGTTGATAGAAAATGAAGAAAAATTCATTAACGGTAAAAACTCGGTCGAAATGGAATAATGTCAGAAGTCAAACAGTACACCACGTAAACGTCTAAAATTTCAATCAATTCCATCATTTATAATTTGCAAACGAGAAATGTAATTATTTTCTACGGGTATTATGTAATATATCTTCCAATGAACCTGTATAGGAAATATACAATAATATTTAGGCATATCAATCACGCATTCGCCTTTCTGTAATATATCACGATGACAGCGAAGGCAAAATATGAATATATTTATCACCTTTTGCATATCGTATCAGCTGGAAAAAATAGGTTCCATGCACATAAAATTAAGATTTTACTTGTAGGTTGTTGCTAATGTGAAGCATTGCTAGTATGTATAATCTAAAGATTGAAACTATCTCACTTGTCGTAAATTTATTTATAACTACCATTAGTTTCGGAAAGGTTGGATATTTGATTCAGAGATGACAATCATTATATTAATATGCGGGATAAAATTAACTAGCTCAGTTTATCTTTTTTCTTAAAATTATCCATCTTTTAAAAATGATAAATAATTTATAGTAGATCACTGTACGGCTTTCAAAAATGAACAAACCAATGACGCATAGAAAGGCGTTAGATAACGGGACTTTTCGATTTTATTTTCTTCCGAGTTCAGTATATTTTGTGATTTTACTTTTTAGATACATGATTCATTGAAGAGGCACTAGCTACGAGATATATACAAATCTGAAGTAAGATTTTTTTGGTTCAATCAATAATGAGAGTGATATAGTGAAATAATATTTCGCTTTTAGCAGTCAAAATGGTTCAATTTTGTCATTTAAAGCTAAGAAACATTAATAATTAATTATTCACTTGAAAGTGAACAATTCGACCTCATTAAAATCGTATTCACATGCACTTCAATTTAACCCCCTTGCAAGAGATTGACAACGAGTGCTTTGTACGTGTACTGGTTAGTTAAAAATAAAGAATGTCAACAATGAAAGTGAAACAAAGGTTAATCATTTTATAACTAATTCGATCCACATAACATAATTCTTATACGGGTAAAAACGATGAGAAACGTATATCTTTAATTTATAAAATAAAGTTAAATAGGCCTGTAAAATCCAATTGCACGTGTTGGCGTAATCTATTCATATATTTATTCATGTTTACATCGCTTATATGGTCATATGAGGCCACCTCGATTGTTAATTAGATGGCGTCTAGACTAAAATACACACGAAACAAACCTACATATTATCGACCCAAATGCTCTGTAAACTAGTTATTTTACTCTTCTGTTAGTTTGGATAATGTTTTACATAGTTATAAATCAATTATGAGAATTCGCTAACCATAAATTTGACAGCTAGTGGCCCTTTAAAAGTCTCAGAAACTACAAGTGTAAAAGAAGTCAAACTATAAAATGGAGAATTTAAATTGTGATTGTGAAAAAGAGACAACAACCCGACCAAAGAGCAGATAACAAAAGCAGAACAAGAACACTTACTTCTTGATTTAAGTTCAAAATAATAAACGAAAACCAAATAGTATATCGGCAACAAATAACAACCATAAGCAAAAACATAATATGGCATGTTTTAATATGATTAGTTCCCTTATAAATGCTGCAAATTTGCTTTAGTTAGTTCAAAACTGTGATCGAGGTAAAATCCTATCATCCGAGTGCTTTCTCTAATTATAGTTTCCCACCTTGTATGCATACATTATATAGAATACTTCCGATACTTACTCAAACTCAGGCCCGTACTCGACCTTCATAATAGTAGTTTGAAAAGTAATTAATCCAAATCCAGAATCTAAACAATTGTGACGTTTTACACCACTTGTTTTATGCGTTTTGTTTTGATTGTCTGTTGTGGTTTTCTTTTTTTTTTTTTTCGTTTAGGTTAAGGTTCAGTTTGTTTGAAAAGTCAGTAAAGGAGATATGACAAAATCTCAACTTCATGGGTGTATAGGTGTAAGTTTTGACATCATTCTGTTATGTTACCGGGTTATATATATTAAACGATGACTTATAACTATCATTTTGACTGATTTAGTTCTAGATAAAAGCATCTGAACATCTAAAGTTTTTCAAATCATCAATATATCTCAGTGTCACTTATTCATAAGTGTAGGTGTAAATTTTGACATCATTCTGTCTCACTTCTAGTTGTGTTCCCGGGTTATATATACTACATGATAACTAAGAACTACAATTGTGACAGATTTAGCTCTAGATAAAATGGAGATTATAAACAAAGCCTCTAAAGTACTAGTCTTTCGAAATTCAATGTAATCCAGTCTGAGATATCAATTCTTAAACCAAATTTATATAACCTTTGGTCCGAATAATCTTAAGTATAACATGTTATATTTGTGATTGCATTTTTTCTCATTTTGTTTTATATATGGTATATTATTTCGTTGTCTTCAATTCAAATAACGAGATTTGACAAACTGCTGTACTGAATCATTTTCAAAACGTATTCTACTCTTCGCTCAAAATCACATTATCACATCTTCATGTTTGTATGTTTTTTAACATCATATTGTGTAACTTCTAGTCATGTTGGTTATCTTATTATACTTAAACGTAATATTATAAAAATACAGTCTTCGGGGAAAAATCAAACTCGAAAATTCATTATCAAATGGCAAAATCACATCAAACGAATGGATAATAACTGTCATATCCATGACTTTGTACAGTCATCTTCTCAAGTAGAAAACAATAACTTAGAACTGCAGTTTAGTCAGATTAAGGGGGCGCCTGGGTATAAATGATTTTTTTTTCTAATATAGGATTTCGCTATATTTTATCATAAATGAACTTTATCCTATACTTAAAAGAAAAATGAAATAAAAAAATTGGGTCACCGTTCATTTAAGCTAAAATCTGCCTCTGGAAGAAGCATACATTTTTGTTAATGTCCTTTTTTTCTGTTGAACTAATAGGAGAAAAAGAGGAAATATCGAAATAAAAAATAACCTAATATAAGAAATCGCTTAAATTTTACAATTATTTAGTTTATGTATAGCTTATTTGAAAACAATAATAAAAAATGTAGGTCACCGATGAGTTAAAAAAGATATTTCAAATCTAAGGCCAAAAAATGGCATTTTTGCACCAAAGGGAGATAATTTGGAGCGTTTTCAATTTTTAAAGTCATCTGGGGCCAAATCAAATCATTTTTTTTAGTTATTTTTTGTACCATATCATAAAGTAACAACTAATAGTGTAATAAATAAAATTTGTAATGAAAAAATAAAGGTTTAATTTTTTGCTAAAATTTTTGTGCCCACGAGCCACCTTAAGTTGACAAATCCGAAAAAGACGAGAGAACAAAAAAACTCCAACAATTACGTCGAAAGTAATATAGTTATTGCTTTTTTTCAAAAACAAAGGTATTCATGTGTGTCCGAATGTTAAGGGGTAAATTTTGACATCACAATGGTGTTTACTTCTCGTCATGTTACCAGGATACATAGCATATACTAAACAATGACTTCGAACTGAAATTTAGACAAGAGATTTAGTTAATACCAATATATACATTCAAAACAAACAATCTACGGAAATTGATCTAATACATATCAAAATCAACTTGGTGTGTTGTGAATATTCTACGATCTAAAATTGAAAAAAAAAATACATTTGAAATATTTATTTATTTTTGCCGTGTATCTTTTTTAGCTATTGTTATATCTACATTTGTTCTACTACTAACTGTTCTTGAGAATCAATTGACTGAAATTATGTGTTGCAGTTAAAATGTATAAAAAAAAATACTAAATTACTGAACATCACCTAGAAATGTCAAGTTCAAATGTTTCAAAATGAAGTCTTTCAGTACGAATATTTCGGTGTCAAATCTATCATAAAACATATAAGGAAGTTATACATACACCACTTTGTCATTTAAAGAGATTCTAATATTAATGAATTGTTAAGTGTGACATTTGTCTAGATTTGAATTTGACACTGTTAAAAAAGAGATTCCCGTTGCTGAGAATTTTGCTTTGATTTGTCAAACGAATGTCACTTTTAAACGAAAGCAACAATTTCAGAGTTTCAAAAAACAAAACTTGTTTAGCAAAACTAGATATCGTAACTTTGATTAAAAAATTAGTTTAAAACTTTAACAAGAAAGAAATTTCTACAACAGGTAAACCTAAGTTAGACATCACATGAATTTGGTGATGATGTAGCGAGCCGCCATCTTGTGTAATGTTTGCGAATATAAAATGTACAAGTGCTTTTATAAATTTGCCGAATAAGATTTGGTTTAGAAGCATGGAGTTTCACATTCATTTTTATTCTGGACACAAAAACGACTCTTCATCATATTATCAAAGCTTTGTGTTTATGTCCCTAATTAAGGTTCTTGTTAGTCTGTTATATTAACTGATCTCTGCAATCAAAAAACAACTAATCCTTGCATATATTTACATAATTTGAACCAGGTACTCTTCTTCATTCATAAAAGCTGTGCAAACATTGTCTTTATTTCCCTTCTTTACTTTTTCTAATTGGTGTATATTCATGAGTCTTCTTTTTTTTTTTTAGATTAATTGGTACATGAAAATGTACCGAAATCCCCATAAAAATGAACGACTTTTATTTCCAGTTCAAAATAATCACCAAAAAGAAGCTGTATGATACATAATCCTTCTGTCGTATATTTTCAAAATGTTTTTTTTTTTGTGTTTATCAGTTATAACATCATGTCAAGTTCTTCTTATCTTGTTTCACAGAAGCTCGTCATGATTCTTTGGATAAAACCAAATCGAAACCAATAAAGTAGGTTGTTGACTCTGGTTATCATACTGTTGGCTATAAAAAGAGATTTGTTTGTTATATTTATCTATTTTGTAACAAATTGATTATGGAAGTAGAATATCTAGATTAATGGACATCCAAGATGACCTAATAAAATAACCATAAATGTCAATAAATCAGCGGAAATCAGACATTTCCACACTTTATCTATACCAACAACAAAAATATCAATACATATATCATCGAACTTGATATATAAAGCAGAATGTATAGCTTATCTCGCTACATAACTATGTAACATTATTATTTTTCAATATTTTTTTTGTTTTGTCGTTTGTAACCTAAACATAAAGTGTGAGAGGAAATACTTTTTAAAAGTATATTTAGTACCATGAATCTTTAAGAATGCTTAATGCAAGCATTTTTGAGTTTGAATGGGTTATTTTATTTGCATGTGATTTGATGCTACTTAAGAAAAACGATACTTCTTAATTGACAAGAAAATATACCCTTTGTCGTACTAAGAATCACCCAATATTTAGCTAAATGTAACGCAAAAAAGATGATCATCAACGCAACTGCTGGTGAGCTCTGAAACTATATAATGGTCATTGTACGAACTAGCAAGTTGTTTTCCATATTTACTTATAAAAAAGAATCAACATACTTACGTGTATTTGTATTCGCCATCTGAATTCTTAATTGAATAGCATTGTCGAAATGTATTTTTGTTCTATTCACAATTAGAATAACCATATATATTCAAACCTTTTATGTGGTTTTATGGATTAAATAATAAGATTCTAACAACTATATTATGTCATCTTTTTATTTATTTTTTGTATTAAACGCACTTGTTTGCGTTGTGTAGAATTATTATGACAGTTACACTATTATCAAAATCGTGTTTTGCTATCAATTGTACTTATTTTAGTTAGAAGGATAGACGAACGGACAAGGTGGATGTGATTTGGCCCCAAGTCTATAAGTGGGCATATAAATTATGCATTATATATTGTTACGATAACCGAGCGGTCAGGCTTTGATGTTAACTGTGAATATTGGAACTCTTAGTGTGTTGCTATAAGAATGGAATATATGAACTTAAGTTATAACTGGCGATTCTTCTTTGGTAACGTGGCTCTCTAGTATCGTGGTATTCGGGTAGATCTACAGTTGGTTCTGTATAGGTTTTGTGGTACGTTGTGGTATTCGGGTAGATCTTAGTTTGGTTCCGTTTAGGTTTTTGTAAAAATAGCAGACTCGTCGAATAAAAATCAACTTGTATTTACGTGCAATAAATATCAGCAATTCGTACACATAATAAATAACTTAAGTAACAGTATTCTAGTTAACAAATAAATACCTTACTTTATTAGAATATCGTAAAGAAAATGGATAGCGGAACTATAATACATAAATACCTAGAAAGTTTACGAACAAGACAGTTTGGTAATCGGCAAATGGTAACGGAAATTCAATGTCAAAAGATAACGTTTCACTCGAGAAGTTATTCTTTAAATACAACTTGTTATGGAACTAACAAGCCAACATTCTACGGAAAAAGTCTGGTTATTACTTAATCGCTTGGAATTAGCATGTGTCACTTGCCCAGGGTAAAGTCGTACTGAAGCCTTTTTGGCTTACTCCACTGTATTTATACTATGGTAAAATATTACCTAAATGGTTTACCATTTACCAGTGGTGAAAAATACCTAAACTACCAAAACCGGAATTGGTAATTACCAAAATAATGTTCGGAACGATTGGTAAACGTTTATGTACTTCATTTGATATGAACAATCGAGGGGAGTTCCGAATATAAATTCAAAACATGGACGTTAAGAATAATAAAAAGTTAACAATGTTTACACAAAGTTGTACAAGAAATATAAAATAAAAACAGTCAATAAACGGTAAGGTTTTAACAACATCATCACACAATTTTAGGGAAAACAAGTTCCATTTCAAAGAACCCCCATTTTGTTACAATATCTTTTGAATGTCTCTCTATTGAAATTTTGAATCGGTTAAATGAATATACAATATAGCTGTATTGTATTCCATCAAGACTATTGCGAATATAACACTTTTATTCCAAGTGTTATTTTTCAAATGTTCCACAACATGCATTTGTATCTTCAACCTATGTAGGCGATACTCCTACATATTTCTATCCTGTTCTGAAATAATGTAATAGTGACATCTCCCGTTATAACCATACCTGGATCCGCTTGAGAAACATCTTCGCTAGCCAAGGGTAACGATCCACTCCCGCTCTCTTCACCCTTGGCGGATTGAGCCAACATTTGTGATAACAATTTTGCGCCATCTATCGGAAGATAAAAATCACCCTCATTCGGAATACATTATTCTTGACCAATGGTAGCACTTGAACTCTTCAATTTGGAGGTAATACCACCGTAGCGTCTAGATTCTAAACGCTTGGAAAAGCCGGAAATGAAAATATACGTCAACATTCATGCATTTGTGCATGAAACATACACATGAACTTCTATTGGTTGATTAAAAACATTCAAGTTGTCACTAAATATAGTCGTATGTTTAGGGATGTAAAGACTTGTTGCACAATAAACACGTGGTAATTGTTCACAAACACTTTATACATTTACACGTGATCATGTTATAGGCGCTTTTTGATTGGATGCAGCGTTTTTTGACTGCAACCAATAAAAATCCTTACCTTGTGTCTCCAAAATTTTATCTCAATCCGCCAAGAGTGAAGAGAGCGGGAGTGGCTAGAGAAGATGTTTGAGAAACAAATCTTTGACATTTTAAGAACTATAATAAAATTGAGAATGGAAATGGGGAATGTGTCAAAGAGACAACAACCTGACCAAAGAAAAAAACAACAGCAGCAGGTCATCAACAGGTCTTCAATGTAGCGTGAAATTCCCGCACCCGTAGGCGTCCTTCAGCTGGCCCCTAAACAAATATATACTAGTTCAGTGATAATGAATATAAAACAACATTATCGATTGTATTCCCTTTGAAATAGTTATTTAGTACCGTTGTTACTATGTGATTGTAGTGAAAAAGAATAAGTATAAAGTAAAGGCGTTTAATATAAAGACTGTTCTACAAAAGTGAGGGGTGTTGTAACGACGTTGTATAGTGCAGCTAATATGACATCAACCTGACAAAACAAAATAAAACCTAAATAGTGAGGCCGAAACACGTAGTACTATAACAATTTAATGGATATATCTGTTGTGCATATCGGTTCTTTATCTGACTTAAGATATATGCAACGTATATAAGAGATATATGTATTTTTTAAATATTGTAAAGATACATCTTCTTATAAGTCTTCTTTACACACTTAACATACACACTATATATCGAGAGTGTCTGACTATCAGACATATAATTGATCGAAATGAATGTGCATTAACTGTACTAGAATAAAGCCTCAAATATACACGGAAAAAAGTCCCATAAATTCTGACTTGATAAAAACTAAAATTTTGCATTTCAAATGTCATATGCAAAGTAATATTGAAAAGAGAGATAACTACGCAAAAAAGAGTCTTGTTTGTCAGTTTTTGGTTGACTTTCTTTAAATTCATATAAAATATGATACTTTAATTAGGTTATAAGTTCTTTTTTGACGATATTATATAAACCTCTGCCCATGCAATGTACAAAACTGGAGTTTCAAGGGAATTCTAATTTTTTTTCACATTTGTCATTAAAGAAATTGCAAATTAATGGCTTTGTAACCATTTTGAAACAATAATGTGAATATTTGGTATTGTTTATATCTGTAAATTATATTTGTTGAGCATCTACCTTGCTTAAAGAAAAAAATAAACCACAAAAAGAAGAATACATGCTAAATTATTTTTATTCAATTTGAGATTTTTTATCTTGAGATGCCGAAAAATCTAATAAATGGTCAACTAAAAAAATATGAAATTTAGATCGTATAGTGCATCTTGATAAAATATATCAAAACAACTTGAGATTAGTTTGTTATACTCTAAAGAAAGTTAAAATATCATGAAATCAATACATTCTGCGAAACAGAAGCGGTAAAGTTAAAATGTGTATCAATATTTTTTATTGATATTTCTACCTTTTTTTGCAGAGTTATCACTCATATCAATGCAAATCTCCATAAGAATTTTAAAATAAGGATTTTTTTGTATGCCTCATGTTAGATTTAATGGGACTTTTTCTGTGTATATTTGGGGTATAATGATAAAGATTAAAACTAAAAAAAAATGTGTTGTTGTTACTTCAAGGTTAGGGTAATTTATGCTAGATTGACTGGACTTATACCAAATTAATCCAACATTTCTCGGTGGTTGTAATTTTGCTAAATAATTTTATTTGTGGCGCAAGAAACAAAAATTCCTTAGCAACTATGTTATGCCAGCTATTTTTTGTCTGAAACAAAAATCTTAAAGTCGTTCATAATTATCAGAATCTGGGTTTGCTATCAATTTGCACCTTACTTTTAATTTGTGGGAAAGACAGACGAATGGATAAGGAAAATGTGATTTATCCCCCGTCTATAAGTAGGAATATAAAGAATGCATTATATATTTTTCTACATTAAAGTGTTTTGTAATGCAGAAGTTGTCCTAAAGGAACAGAAAATAAATGTCAATCTTTTGAAATTCTGAAACGGTTAAATGAATATCAAGGCTTTTATTATGTATTATTTTCAATATTTAAAGCCGAAGACTACATTTGTAACTGTATCTTTAACCTATGAAGGCGAGACTCCTACATATTTCCACGCTGTACTAAAATAACGTATTAGTGATATCTCCCATCATTCACCATAATGATTCCTTGATCCGTTTGAGAACAAAATATTTGACATTATTAGAACCATAAATCAAGTTGTTAGATTTTATTCCATTCGAAATAGTATTTAATACAATAGTAACTCAGTGATTGTAGTCATAAAGAACTAGCCTGTAATCTAACGACTACATGTATGCTATGCTAGTTTTTTACTGTTGCCTGAAACACATTTGTGTTGAACAGAACTATACAAATCTGGTTTTAATATCAATTTGCATCGTACGTTTATGTTGTTATAAGGACATACGTACGGACAAGGTGAATACTATTTAGTCCTAAGTCTATGAGTGGGAATATCAATAATGCATCGTCACAACTTTTGTCTTATTGAAAATGTTTCTTGTAATGCATTATTTGTCCTAATGGAACTGCAAATACATGAAATTCTTTTGAAAAAAAATGATACGTTTAAGTGATAATTAAGGCTTTTATCAATATACTGATTTTATTACAGGTATTATGTTTCAATGTCAAATGCTCAAAGCCTGTATTTGTAAATGTTTCTTCAACCTATGTAGGCGAGACTCCTACATATTTCTACCCTGTTCTAAAATAACGTAATAGTGATATCTCCCATTATTCACCATAATGATTCCTTGATCCGTTTAAGAACAACATATTTGACATCCTCAGAACCATAAAACAACATGTTAAATTTGTTTCCCTTTGAAATAATTATTTAGTACAGTTTTAACGCGGCAACTGTAGTCATAAAGTACTAGCCCCTTATATAATGACATGTCTAAAGAGAAGAGAGGTGATGAAGATGTTTTATAGTACAGCAAATCAGACAGCAAACTGGCTGCATTCAACAAAAGAGGCAAAAAAAAAATACTGAACCCCGAGGAAAATTCAAAACGGAAAGTCCCTATTCAAATGGCAAAATCAAACATTCGAGCACATCAAACAAACGTATGACAACTGTCATACTCCCGGTTTTTAGTGGAGTTCGTGTTGTCTCTTATTTTGTTATGTGTAACTGTTGATGTAAATGTCTTTTGGTTTTATGAGTCTTTGTATACTCCTTGGTTTTGATTGTTATTGTCCTGACTTGGTACTGGCATTTTGATATGTAGAAAATGGTGGATTGAACCTGGTTTAATAGTTGTGTAGCTAAATCTCGAATTTGTATGACAGTCACATCAAATACCATTATATTGACAAACATGTGTGAAACAAACGGAGATAATAGGTATTACTGTCAAAAATATGGGCACAGCAGACAACACTGTGTTATATTCTCAATCACTTTCAAAATGATAAAAAAAAAAAAAAAAAATAATAAATTATAATAAAAAAAAAAAAGGCACAAAAAGGCATTTAGCCAAAGCCAAAGTAAAAATAAAAACAAAAGTACAAAAAATTACGGTACAGCAAACCCACACAATGGAAGGATGTTTAATTACAATGTACAGCGCCACATCATCATAGATACCAGAATTAAATTCTTATTTACGCGCCTTTCGTCTACAAAAGAATTATCAGTAACGCTCGAATAAAAAAAAAGTTATAACGGCCATAAAAAGTTCAAAGTTG